>NC_052079.1:10957500-11558333 GCF_015852505.1 Tachyglossus aculeatus | reverse complement strand
GTGGCGAGAGTTCTCCAGGCTCCAAAGAATGCTTCAAAAGTGTGGGAGAAAGCTCTTTTTCTTCTTACTTTTATATGGCTAACACTTCCCCAGCCTTCTAATTTGCTGTCCTGTAGAAGGGAGTTCATTATCTTTGTGTTACAGTTTAGTCATTCTGCCTGAGTTTCTGTCCTTTCTTCTCCCCTAAAGTCCCCGCTGAAAACGGCAATACAAGAAACACAGCAGAAGCTTGTATACAGACAGAAGATATAATGAGGCTAGCACTGCTCCTGGGAATTCAATCCTGCATCACAGGGTTTCATTTGCAAATATTTCAAATGAAAGGCAGATCTGAGGGTATTGAGATTCACTGTCCGGGTTTCTCTTACCCTTTCTCCTCTCCTTCCTCCCCCTCTCACTAAAGCTGTTAAGGCAGGGAAAAATACCGCCCCTCCCCACCTCCCCATTGGAATCTTTCTATGGCAATATGGAGAAAATGGATTTCAGTCCCCAAAACTTTGAGCCGTGAGCTTGTGAGGTCATTAAACCCACAAAGGTTGGCGATAGGGCTGGAGTCAATGATAAAGACTTCCACTCTCCTGGGTTATTGGTTCACATGGGATGGTGTGGAAGTGGAGAGGGGATCTTTGGTGGTTCATCTGAAAAATCAGTGGCTAAAATAAAAAAAAAGCCTGGCCCCCTTTCCCCTCATGACTCAGTACAGGAGTAACACTAGAAGCTTTTTTGAAAGATGCCGAGTCCCCATGAAGTCCACTAAACATATTCATTGGATTGTTAAGCTCCTCAAGGGCAAGGAACTATGCTTCATATTTTTATTGCAAACTCCTAGGGGTCTAGTACAGTGTTCTGGACAGAATAGGAGCTTCATAAATACTAAGGATAGATTGCATGGCCTAGAGGAAGGCACACAGTGAATGGGATTGGGAATCAGGAAGCCTGGCTTCTAAGTCCAAGCTGTTTCTTGCTTGCTGTGTGATCTTGGGTAAGTCACTTAACAACTCTGGCCTCAGTTTCACTGTCTGTAAAAATGGGGATAAAATGCCTTTTCTCCCTCTCTTTTCGATGGTGAACTTCCTGTGGGACAGGGACTGATTATCTTGTGCTTTGCACATGGTAAGTGCTTAACAAATACCATCATTATTATTATTATCTTATATCCTTTCCAGTGCTTAGCAAAGTGCTTGACACATCGATTACAGGGAAAAACATTACCTTTGCTATTTTTCCCATTACATAAAATATCTCTGCCACACATTATACTCCTTGACCTTTGGAATGCATTGTCTAAATGTTGCACAGGTTCCTAGATGCAATTATAGCATTATGGATGTCCTCTGGCATGACTAAACTATTTGATATTTGATAGGCTTTACAAAAAACAGCCAGGAATTAACATCAATGTGTACTACATGTGCTGTATAATTATAGGGAAGGTGTGGGTTGCTGCTTTTTATTTTATTTTATGTTTTTCAGTCTACAGTTTCCAGATCTGGTCATGTTGAACAATGTTTGGAGGAAAATCAAGCTAGTTCTGAAGGTGAGTTGGGAGGTATCTGGGGATTTAGAAGTAATTAAAACGGGAAGGTCGCTGCTGCCTAAAGATCAGATTCTTCTCGGAGGTGCAGTAGCAAGATGCTCTGTGCTCTGAGGTTCTGGATTGTGTCTCTTCTCACCACCACCCTCTTTGCCAATGATGTCAAGGGGCATAAGTCAGAGGAGAGAGGGCATTGCTGACCAGTCGTCTTCCCCCCTTGCTATCCTTATGGTCTGTGTGGATGTGACTCTGTATCCCTTTGTTGGCATAGAAACGTAGCACCCCCAGCTATGAGCTTGAAGGAGGATGACTCACATCGGACAGAAGTGTGTCTGATCTGCTTAGGACAGACTGATCTGCCTGATCGCTCTCTCCGCCTTCAAAGTCTTATTGAAAGCACATCTGAAAGGGGCCTTCCTTGACTAAGCCCTCATTTCCTCTTTTCTCACTCCCTTCTGCATCACCCTTGCACTTGGATTTGTACCCTTTATTCACCCCATTCCTCAGCTCCACAGTACTTAGTTAAATGTCCATTATTTATTTGTTTATTTATATTAATGTCTGTCTCCACTTTTAGACTGTGAACTCCTTGTGGGCAGGGAATGTATCTACCAACTCTTTTATACTGCATCTCCCAAGTGCAGTACAGTGCTCTGCATATGGTAAGTGCTCAATAAATACAATTAATTGATTGCTAGTGCTTGGAGCATAGTAAGTGCTTATCAGATACCAATCATTCAATCAATGGCATTTATTGAGTGCTTTCTATGGGCAAAGCACTTTATTAAGCGCTTGTGAGAGTAAAACAGAATTCACAGGTGTGATTCCTGCCCATAACAAGCTGTTCTTATTATAAGAACCGTCCTTCCAAGTATTCATGCCCTGGCAGACCCTGGCCTGGAATTCTCTCTCCAAAGACCCTGGAAAGAGTCACAGCTGAATCAGGAATGATTAGTACAGATCTAAAATCACCAGACTTGAGTGTGGTTATGCGTCTGGGTAGGTAGTGTGGGTGGATTCCTGAAGAGGGTTTTTGAAACACCCTTTTCAAAGAATCCACTTGAAACCACTTAGAAGCACGGGCCTGAGAGTCAGAAGGACCTGGGTTCTAATCCCACTCTGCTTTGACCTTGGGCAAATCACTTCACTTCTTTGTGCCTCAATTACCTAATCTATAAAATGGGAATTAATAATAATAATAATAATGGCATTTGTTGAGTGCTTACTATGTTCGCACTGTTCTAAGCGCTGAGGAGGATACAAGGTGATCAGATTGTCCCACGTGGGGCTCACAATCTTCATTCCCATTTTGAGGTAACTGTGACACAGAGAAGTTAAGTGACTTGCCCATAGTCACACAGCTGACAATTGGCAGAGCAGGGATTTGAACCCATGACCTCTGACTCCCAAGCCCGTGCTCTTTCCATTGAGCCACACTGGCTCTCTGTGAGAAGGCTGTGAGCCCCATGTGGGACAGGGACTGTGTCCAACCTTAGAACTGTCCTTTGCACACAGTAAGCGCTTAACAAATACCCTCATTATTATTATTATTTGTCTTTCCCTAGCACTTAGTAGAGTGCCTGGCACATAGTAAGTGGTTAACAAAAACCATAAAAGATCGCTCCCATTTCCCCCCAAGAAATCCATTAGATTTGATCTTTACCTCTTCCCCCCCAAACATAGACTCCATAAGGCTTTCTGCAGACCTTTGTAAATTATCCGTGGCAGGTAGGGTGAAAGGGGTGGTAATTCCCCTCCAAACTGTAGGTTTGTTGTGGGCAGGGAACGTGTCTACTAACTCTGTCATATTGTACTTTCCCAAGCACTTAGAGAAGCAGCGTGGCTCAGTGGAAAAAGCCCGGGCTTTAGAGACAGAGGTCATGGATTCAAATCCCGGCTCTACCAATTGTCAGCTGTGTGACTTTGGGCAAGTCACTTAACTTCTCTGTGCCTCACTTACCTCATCTGAAAAATGGGGATTAAGACTATGAGCCCCATGTGGGACAACCTGATCACCTTGTAACCTCCCCAGTGCTTAGAACAGTGCTTTGCATGTGGTAAGCACTAAATAAATGCCATCATTATTATTATTAAGCACTCTATAAAAACCATTGATTGAGCTTCGGCAGCGGGAACCAGGTGGCCAGGATTAACTTCCCTCTTGTCATCACAGTTTCTTCTGAAACTCCACCCAGGCAAAATTCCAGAACTGGGCAGTGTGCAATATGATGTCTGGGCCCTATCTACATATCCTAGCCCTCTCTGGAGAAGTCAGAGCCAAGCAAGTCAATTCCCCTTAGGTGTTGTGGATAATCATCATCATCATCATCATCATCATCAATCATATTTATTGAGCGCTTACTGTGTGCAGAGCACTGTACTAAGCGCTTGGGAAGTACAAATTGGCAACATAATAATGCCTAGTGAATCAGAAGAGTAAGCATGGCAACAGTGAACCCCGCAAGATGGACTGAACAGTCACAAATTGAAAGGCAGTTCTCCTTAATTACCACTGTCTGAAGAAGTGGGGCTGAAAGCAGGCTCATTCTGTGATGTTTGCTGTACAGCTACAGTATGTACACACAATGCAAGCTTTATGCACCATCTAATAGATATTATTATACACACAATTATTACTGACTTTCATATTAGGGGGAGCTACAGCTGGTGGGCTTGGAACACTGGTCTCCAAGCATGTGTGTGTCTGTTTGTGTGTGTATGTGCGGGCACACACGCCCGCACTGAACAAAAGGAACAGTTTAATTTCCTCCATCCAGTTGAGCGTATTTATACTTAAACACATTTCTTCCCAACTTCCAACATGTCACATTAGGTGACAGTCCATGAGCTGGACAGGCTGCAATCTCTGGGAGGTTTGCAAGCCGGAGCTTGCGGCGAGCCTCAAGCTGACAAATTTTCTTCTCTCTTTACTTGGGCATCAGCTATCCCGCTGATTGCCAGGCCTTCTGAGGCAAGAACTCTTCCAGCAAGAATCAAAGAACTGGTGCAGTGAAACCAACAGCAAAGCTTTGTAGCTTGCTCCTCTCCCAAATTAAACGTACTTGTTTATTGAAACTGGTCAAACAGGTTAATTAGCATTCCATGTTTGTTATTCCTTTAATCAAGGTTTCCAACAGGACAAGGCAGCAAGCCAGGGCAGTAATGAGTCTCTGTCACCTACTCTTAAGTTTAATATTTCTTGAGATTGCTATCCATTTCCTGGAATCTTCTCAGTCTCTGATGTGCTTTCGCTTATCATCAGGGTTACTGGGCATCGTGCATAAATGTGCACTAATTGGCAGCAGGCGATATATATATTTATGTAAATACGTGGCTGAACGCGAAGTTCCTGAGAAATAGGCATTTTTTGAAAGTGAGAAGAACCGAACGTGTTTCTCAGGAAATTTGTGAGAATTTGGGGGCTGTCTGATGAACAAAACAAATCCACCAACTCTTATTTGAAAATTCAGAAATGAACTTTCCTGCTTTCAGAAAGTTGACCCATTAAGCAAAACAACTAAAGATAATTCCCAGGAAAAAATGCTGTGACATCCAATTACTTATAACTCTATAGCAAGGTGTATGCTTGGTTTTTAGTTGTTGCGGCAGGTCGACGATAGAAAAGTGTTGGTTTTTTTTGTTTGTTTGTTTTTTTGCTTTATCCAAAATGCTGGCTTATTTTTATCTGAGTTGAGATAACTTAGGCAATGTTAAAGAAATTTTACAGATCATAATTACAAACAGTTTCTTCTTGGCCATTTTGCACTTAGAATAACCAGGATCATTTAAGAAACATTTTGAATCCCGGCTTCAATAAAAAGAAATGGTTTGCCAATAGTGGGAGAGGGTTCAGAACACTATAAATGAGGAGAGTCTTGATTGGTGTTGAAGGGCAGGTGTTTGGAGGATCAGCCAGAGAGTGAATCATTTCTGCTCCCTTTCATTCCTCTTAGAGATGGGATGAGTCCAATATTCATTCATTTAATTGTATTTATGGAGCGCTTACTGTGTGCAGAGCGCTGTACTGAGGGCTTAAGTCAGGATAGAGGACAATGAGGTTTCCTTCTCACCAAAAGCTAGAGTGGCAGAGATTCTGAAGACATCGACTGTCTTCAGTGGGAAAGCTGTATCTTTCCCTCCCAAGCGTTTAGTACTGTACTTTGCACTGAGCACGCAATAAATACCATTGATTGATTGTCTGGATATCAATTAATCAATGGTATTTACTGAGTGCTTATTGTATACTGAGTCCTAAGCAACTGCTTTAGCAAGTACAATGATTTATTTATCTACTTGGATCTATATTTCTCGTCACATTCTGTTAACTACTGCATATTTGTCCATTTTTGTCGGCTCGCCTCCCATTTAGACCATAGAGGACCTCATCTAACTTTTATGTGTCTCCAAGGGCCTAGGGCAGGACTCTACCCCAGTTGGTTCCCCAGCCAATAGTAAGCAGCATGGCATAGTGGATATGCCACTATCCCCTCCCCATCCCCCCCGCCTTACCTTCTTCCCCTCCCCACAGCACCTGTATATATGTATATATGTTTATACATATTTATTACTCTATTTTATTTGTACATATTTATTCTATTTATTTTATTTTGTTAATATGTCTTGTTTTGTTGTCTGTCTCCCCCTTCTAGACTATGAGCCCGCTGTTGGGTAGGGGCCGTCTCTATATGTTGCCAACTTGTACTTCCCAAGAGCTTAGTACAGTGCTCTGCACACAGTAAGAGCTCAATAAATATGATTGAATGAATGAATAAATGATAGAGCACAGACCTGAGAATCAGAAAGTCATGGGTTTTAATCTTGACTTCAAGCCTTGCCCTCTGGGTGGCCTTGGGTAAGACACTTAACTTCCCTGTGCATCAGTTACCTCATCCGTAAAATGGGGATTAAGACTGTGAGCTCCATCTGGGACATGGACTGTGTCCAACCTGATTTAATTGTATCCGTCCCAGCACTTAGTACAGTGTCTGGCACATAGTAAGCACTTAACAAACATATACCATTATTGTTATAGTATCTAGTAATTGTTAAATGTGTACTAAAGACTGAGAAAAAAATACACAGTTGGGAATTAGGCATGGGCCCTTTCTCTTGGGGGGCTTACAATCTAAAGACTATTAATGATGCTATTGATGATGAAACACGTAAAGAGGGGAATTAGGAATGAGGGTGAAGGTAATCAGTACCTACAAAACTGGCTTGGGTGGTCTCTTTCAGTGTGGGACCAAAGGGGGCTTAAATCATAGGACTTAGAGCTGATCAAAGGTTCATCTCTACCCACTGGGACTTTCCCTAAATTGATGTGGTGGGTGGGCTCTTGGTTAAACTTCCCTCTAGCCTCCTACCCAGAGACCACTCAGTAGGAGCCAGAGGAGTCTTCAACCTTGACCCAACAGAACCAGGAAAAAGATGGGAGGTTACCAGTTGCTTTAGTCCTTAGAACCAAGAAAACTCAAAGCCCAATCTCCCTAAGCCTACAGCCTCAGCTCCTTTCCCCATTATCTGCATTGAGCAGCTGAGCCCCCCAACCTGAGTGAGGACTCACCCAGGATTTGATATCTTGACATGACCAATGGGAAAAGTCACCCAACAATGAAGCCTACCTTTAGCCAACAAATGAAAAGCAGCACGGTCTAGTGTAAAGAGCATGGGCCTGGGCATCGGAGAACCTGGGTTCTAATCCTGGCTCTGCCACTTGTCTGCTGTGTGGCTTTGGGAAAGTCACTTAACTTCTATGTGCCTCAGTTTCCTCATCTGTGAAATGGGGATTAAGTCCTACTCCCTCCCACTTAGACTGTGAGCCTCATTTATTTATTTATTTTATTTTATTTTGTTAGTATGTTTGGTTTTGTTCTCTGTCTCCCCCTTCTAGACTGTGAGCCCACTGTTGGGTAGGGACTGTCTCTATATGTTGCCAACTTGTACTTCCCAAGCGCTTAGTACGGTGCTCTGCACACAGTAAACATTCAATAAATATGATTGATTGATTGATTGACTGATGAGAGACAGGGACTGCGTCTGACCTGATATCCTTGTATCTATTCCAGTATGTAGAACAGTGCTTGGCACATAGTAAGCACTTAACCACCACCACCACCACAACAGTAATAATGGTAATTCCAATTTTGTGGGTGAAATTACAGACTTGCTGGCCTTTTGTCCCTTGCAGTCAATTCACGAATTAATCCTATTTATTCAGCACTTACTGTGCATAGAGCACTGTACTAAGCACTTGGGAGAGTATAATACAATCGAGTTGATAGACACAATCCCTACCCTCAAGGAGCCGAACCCTGCAACCCTTCCATGTCTAAGGGATTGAGAGTGTATCTCAGTTCCCTGGTTGGTATTGATGCCTGTCTGGTTTAGAAAGGGAGGGAAAACTGGACAGGAAAGGTCATCAGGAAACCAACCCCTGCTCTAGTCCTAAACATCCTGTTTTGAGATCACTTTCTGGGGCAAAATCACCTGCAGGCTAAGGTGTTAGGTGCTTTATCTCCATAAGAGTTAACATGAAGAGAATAATTGTAAGCCTGAGGAGGGGATCAATCAATCAGTTGTATTTATTGAGTGATTAATGCATGCAGATCACTGTTCTGAGTACTTGGGAGAGTACAGAAGTAGCTGAGTTGGCAGACATGTTCCCTATGAGCTTACAGACTAGAGGGAGAAGGCAAAGACCTAATGTGTATCTGATACACTGTCAACTAGTTTGTTTTCTTTTTACATCTTGTTTGTGACAAAATTTATCCACTACTGCCTATAATATACTTTTAGCCTGCAAGGAACAGCCTCTTTTCCCCCCAAGAATAGTGTTAACCCATCTGAAGATGATAATAGTCTTGCTATCTGGTTAGATTGCCAAACCCTAACACACTCAGGTACTTGTTTCTACCCCCTCATTATCTCTGAGGGCTACCTCTGGTTTGTTCCCAAACCTTGGGCACTGGAAAACAATGAAATTTAGCGGCCATGGATGAGGGATGAAGGTTAAACCTCTGCAGAGAGGGGCCAAGTCAGCCTCTCAAGCTGAACAGCAATGTGGGAATTTGCTGCAGTAATTACCTTCCTATCATTAGTGATGAGTAATTGCCATAGCAACTCCACTGCCACCTGTCTCTCACACACAAACTACGTAGTCTTTTTAAGGAAATAACAACAGTTTTTCACAATCATTATTGAGCTTCAGCCTACAGTGGGGCTGGAATGAAAGGAAACGATGTTGGTGTGCAGAAACCTGAGCTAGTTTAATGGGTTTCATTCAGTGTTTTCTTGGGGGCTTGATGCTATGGTATTTATTTGTGCTTGCTACGTGCTAAATGCCGGATAAGCACAATATAATCAGATCTGACTCAGTCCCTGTCCCAAACAAGGCTCTCAATCTAAGAGGAAGGGAGAGTACTTATTTTATCTCCATTTTACAAATGAGAGAATTGAGGCACAGAGAGGTTAAAAGATTTTCCCGAGGTCACACAGCAGGCAAGTGGCAGAGCTGGCATTAGAGCGCAGGTCACCCGACTCCCAGTCTCATGCTCTTTCCTCTGAGCCGCAAAAATCTTCCTGACCCTAGTTTCTCATGTCTTACATTTTATCTGCTGGTGGATGTAGAAAACCTACATACATAGTCTAACATGTCTACACAGGTATCTTGGGAATGGAGAGCTGAACTAGTGAATTTGATCAGTAAAATCAATATAAATAGTGAAGTGGAGAGCAGAGGCCAGAATATGATTTTGCCTAAATAGCTAATTTCTCCCAGCTAATAATGATCACAACTGTCAATTTTGCTTTTCCTTTGGCCGATAAAATTTTGGTCAAAACATTCTTACTCTTACATTTTAATCCACTAGATGTAATAGTTGTTTCTTTTCTGCTCTATGAAGCTTCCCAGCTCTATGAATAGGATAAAGATTATTGATAAGCCAGGAAAAGATGGTTCTGACTTTATTACTATTCACTGGGTATTCAGTTGAATCAGTTATAGTCTCTACTGACTCCAGATCAGCTAGGAAGGGTCACGTTGAATGTTTTTCTACAAAGACCAAGTCCTGAGGCTGATTCTATTCAATGTCTTCATTGATGACCTGGACGAAGAAATCAAGGACAGGCCCATCTGACTGGTAAATGGTATTAAACTGGCAGGATTGCTGTCTTGGTGGAAGACAGGAGTAGAATTCCGAGGAACCTAGACAAATTAGAAAAATGGCCCTTTTGAAACTGGATGATGTCTAAGAGAGAGATGTTAGTGTTGGTTAGATGCTGAGTGCTGTGTTGGTTGAGCGTGTCAGCATGACCAAAATGGAACTTTCTATTGAAAAACTTAATTGCTTGGAGTGGTCTCAAGATGGGTCTATCCCCTTCCAAGGATAATATCAGTGACAATCTGAAACAGGCTTCTCCTTTTCCTTGACCCTGAATATTCTTCTAACTTTCTCCAGAATCTAAGCTCTGTGGCCAATTAGAAATCTTTCTATACCAAACCATAACAAGATGGATTTTTTTTTTAGGGTATTTAGGTTTTTCAGTTTCCTTTGAACTGTTTTCTTGTCAAATAAAATACACCTAAATTGGTAATGTCAGACTATTGGACCCAGTTCCTAATCAGCACTTGTGAAGGCTGCTTTTCAAGTTGCTTAGTGTTGTCAGGCTGTCACCTTCCCTGCCCTTCAGGAGATCACAGACTAATTTAAGGTCAGGATAGAGAGAGGGGAACATGTGGGCATTTTTTTTAACATAATGGGAGGGAGGATGGATATCCCAGATGAAAACTTTTAACACCCATCATAGATTATTTTTCAGCCTAGACTAAGGAAAGCCCATATCTGGTATTGGGTCTCTCACCGTTTCATCATTTGACCTCATGTTGGATTTATGCCATTTGATGATGATGATGGCAATTGTTAAGCGCTTATTATGTGTGAAGCACTGTTCTAAGCGCTGGGGGGGCACAAGGTGATCAGGTTGTCCCATGTGGGGCTCACAGTCTTAATCCCCATTTTACAGATGAGGTAACTGTGAAATTAAATGACTTGCCCAAAGTCTCACAGACTGTGAGCCCGCTGTTGGGTAGGGACTGTCTCTATATGTTGCCAACTTGTACTTCCCAAGTGCTTAGTACAGTGCTCTGCACACAGTAAGTGCTCAATAAATATGATTGAATGAATGAATGCCATATTGTTAGCAATATCTTGTAGGCCCTGTTTTTTTTTTAATGGTATTTGTTTAACACTTACTTTGTGCCAGGCACTGTACTAAATACTGGGGTAGATGCAAGCTAATCAGGTTGGGCATAGTCCATGTCCCACATGGGGATCGCAGTCTTAGTCCTCTTTTTACAGATGAGGTAACTGAGGCACAGAGAAGTTAAGTGACTTGCCCAAGGTCACACAGCAGACAAGTGGCAGAGCGGGATTAAAATCCATGTCTTCAGACTCCAAGACCTGTGTTTGATCCACTAGGCCACACTGATCTTAATTCCTGCTCCCTGTGTGGGTTCCAACTGGTATCGCTAACCTCTCCAAGGCTGTGGGTCCAGAGTCTCCTCTCTGGGCTGAGGGGATGCTTCCCGTCTGTTAGATAATGAGTAGGAATCTTCTGCCTGTTATCCCTCCTTCCAGCCCAATGTCCTCACGTACACACCTGTAAATTATATATTCTAAAGTATTTATATATACATATATGCGTATGATGATGATAAGCATATTCGGTGAGCACTTACTATGTGCCAAGTACTGATCTAAGCGCTGGATACAAATACACACACATACAAACTTGTGTAAACATGCAGTCCTCGAGTGTTAGCTCATTGTGGGCAGGGAATTGTGTCTACAAGCTCCGTTATATTGTACTATGTTGTTACATTGTACTCTCCCAAGTGATTAGTATAGTGCTGTGCATGCAGTAGCACTCAATAAATATCACCGATTGACTGGTTGATTGATTAATGTCTGTTTCCTCCTCTAGACTGTAAGCTCGTTATGGGCAGGGAACATGTCTGTCAACTTTGTTGTATTGTACTTTCCCAAGTGCTTAGTATAGTGCTCTGCACACCGTAATCATTCAATAAATACTCTCCCCTGCATTCAAAGGCTTACTGAAGGCATATTTCCTCCAAGTGGCTTTCCCTGACTAAGCCCCCCTTTCCTCTTCTCCCACTCCCTTCTGCGTCTCCCTGACTTGCTCCCTTTGTTCATCTCACTTAACTTCTCTGTGCCTCAGTTACCTCATCTGTAAAATGGGGATTTAGACTGTGAGCGCACTGACCTGATCACCTTGTAAGCTCCTCAGCGCTTAGAACAGTGCTTTGCACATAGTAAGCGCTTAATAAATGCCATCATCATTATTATTATTATCCCCCCCTTCCTGCCCCACAGTACTTATGTACATATATGTCATTTATTTATCCAAATTGATTGTCAGTCTTCCCCTCTAGACTGTAAGCTGGTTGTGGGCAGGGGACTTGTCTGTTTATTGTTATATTGTACTCTCCCAAGCGCTTAGGATAGCGTTCTGGGCACAGTAAGTACTCAATAAATACGATGATGATGATGATAATGACCAGGCAGAATAAATAGGTCTTGGAAAGGAAAATGAGGGATAGCAAACTACAAACGCGATGTACACTAGATGTCACCAAACTTCCAGGGAAAGGAGCCTGGCAGTGGAGAAAATGCAGACAGATTCTTTCCATTTCCTTTACCCTTTTTTTAAGAAAGGGAAGAAGCAGTAAAGTTCAAAGGCTTTGCCGTAAACAGAGGGAGGATACCTTTCCGGAATGGTTGGGCTGACCTCAGGCCACATTTTTATTAGCTGTCCAAAATGAACATGGGGAAATGGGTGCCCAAGTCAAGTTTCTTTTTTGTCTTGTTAGTAGGAAATGTCACCCCTCTATGAAGTGTTTAGGCAAGGAGCCTATGGCTAATAGTTTTCTCGAGATGAAGCTCTCACTTTACTGAATGGTTGACTTTTTGATGGGGCTATAGGGACAGCCCCAGCTTGATGGTCTATCAGGGAGATTTTTTTAAAAAAAGTATTTATTACGTGCGTACTAGGCATCAAACTATTCTAAGCGCTGGAGTAGGTACCATTTAATTAGGTCAGACATAGTCCCTCTCCCACATGAGCCTCACAGTCTAAGTATGAGGGAGAACAGGTACTTAAATCCCATTTTATAGCTGAGGAAATTTAAGGCACAAAGAATTTAAGTGACTTACCCAGGGTCACACAGCAAATTAGAACCCAGGTTCACTGGCTCTCAATTCTGTGCTCTTTCCACTGAGCCACTCTGCTTCTCTTTGACAAGGTGCATTAAATTGCTGAGATATTGACTATAGGAGGGATCTGTTAATCTTATGGATTTGTGTGAAAGCTCACCAATGTGGAAAAGATAATAATAATAATGGCATTTATTAAGTGCTTACTATGTGCAAAGCACTGTTCTAAGTGCTGGGGAGGTTACAAGGTGATCAGGTTGTCCCATGAGGGGCTCACAGTCTTAATCCCCATTTTACAGATGAGGTAACTGAGACACAGAGAAGTGAAGTGACTTGCCCAAAGTCACACAGCTGACAGTTGGCAGAGCCGGGATGTGAACCCATGAACTCTGACTCCAAAGCCCGGGCTCTTTCCATTGAATCATGTTGCTTCTCTGATAAAGATCTGTTGCCTGAACAGGGAAGGACTGTTAAGAGACGTATGTTCCCTTGAACTTATGGGACCAAAGACTGGGTTTGTCCTTAAACAGAGTCTGGGTTGAGTTCTTAACCTTCCGCAGCGTGGCTCAGTGGAAAGAGCCCGGGCTTTGGAGTCAGAGGTCATGGGTTCAAATCCCGGCTCCGCCACTTGTCACCTGGGTGACTTTGGGCAAGTCACTTCACTTCTCTGGGCTTCAGTGACCTCATCTGGAAAATGGGGATGAAGACTGTGAGCCCCCCGTGGGACAATCTGATCACCTTGTAACCTCCCCAGCGCTTAGAACAGTGCTTTGCACATAGAAAGCACTTAATAAATGCTATTATTATTATTATTATGACCTTTCTCTTGGCTTTAACTTCCTCCCCATTTGAATGCACCAGACCCCAGGTCTCCCCACTTACCCCAGGGGGCTTTCCCTGATTAATTTTTAATTCTCCCTGGGTTATATCTTCTCTCCCATAACTCAGTACATTTGCTCCTTCTTAACACTATTGTTCCCTCGACTTCCTGTTCCACTTTTATACACTGCATTTTACATTCTATATTATTGGAGCATTTCCTCCTATTTGCACATTATTTTATCACTGTCTCCCCCTCTAGATGAAGAACCCCTCCTATTCATTCATTCATTCAATCGTATTTATTGAGCGCTTACTGTGTGCAGAGCACTGTACTAAGCGCTTGGGAAGTACAAGTTGGCAACATGGATTCTTGTATGGTACCAAGTGACCTCCCCTCTCAGGGTCACACCTGGAGAGTTTCCTGTACTCTACCAGTCTCGGCTATAAGAGGAAGAGTCAAGTCATTCCATTCCTAGCTTGGGCCGTGGCTAGCGAGTGGAAGGCAAAAGTCAAAACTCACCAATACTGGGCAGCAGTAGTTGAGGGTGTAGACCAAATTTCCTGTGTGGAAGGCTGTAATAACAAGCCACTTCAGAGTTTTTACCAAAAAAACTCCGTTGAATACACTACTAGAACGATTGCAGATGGAGAGCAGCGTGCTCTGGGAGAGATGTGTCCGTGGTGTCGCTATGGGTTGGAAACGACTCGATGGCATAAGACAAGATCAAAGTTAGTGTTCTGCACATGGGTGCCCACTAAATGGTATTGATTGATTTTTTTCAGGTAAGGGGGTGGAATAGGGAAAATTTTTTTCAATCAGCTTCTTTCTAATAGAAAAGGGTCATGTAGGTATCCAGGAGAGAAATCCTTGAACTCCTCAGTTTGGATTATGCTTGTATGTACATACATATTATTTGTTTGTTTACTTATATATTCAATTATTCAGCTATTTTAGTCTGACGTATTTGCATTGCTACCTTTTATATCCTTGCTCTTCCTTATTCTCTGTTTGTAAATGTTTTTTGCCTGCCTCCCCAAGTAGACTGTAAACTCCTTGAGGTCAGGGAACTCTCCTGAGCACTTAGTACAGTGTTTGGTACTCATTAGTCTGCTCAATCAATTTGACTGTTTGATTGATTGACTGGGCTTTGCTTAACTCCAGTAGATTTCCTTCCATGGGATGCTTCTGGAATGATTCCTTGAATTATCTGCCAATCCCAGATAATGTTGTCTCCCATTTTCATGTCTCCATCCCTTTTAATTGCTCTTGCTCCAAATCTGAGGATGAAGAAGGAAGAGGCTGTAAGAAGGTAATGATGTATCTGCCTAAAGGAATAACCAGAAAAAATTCTGAGTGAGGGGGAGGACAGAGAAGCGGCTGGACAAAGCAAAGACCAAAAAAGAAAGTAAAAGCGTGCATCTTGCAGAGTTTAGTGATTATCTGGGGTGTCATTAAAGGGATAATGTTAGTGAAAGAAGAAATATTCACGTTTTCATGATAGAAATATTAACTTGGATTTCATTTCTCCCTTTCAGGCTTCCTTAATTCAAATGGGAAAATCTATCTTCTTATCTTCGACCACTGGAAAATATATTTAACAATTAGGGTCAGAACATGGAACTGTGCTCTTCTTATGAATCCGAGATGAATTGTGAGGATCACCTTAAGACATTGCTATTAACATTCCCCTTCATTGTGAGAGGTTTAGTGATGGAATTTCAGAATTGTACAGTACTATGCTTACTTAGCACACCGATTCCATTTCCTGGCTACTCTTCTGTTATAATGCTGCAAGTGGAGTAGCAATAAATTCATGCATAAATTCAGATTATGCAAAATGAGGCTGGGGCATCGATTGGTGTTTGCATTTAATCGATCAATCAGTGATATTTATTGAGACCATACTGTGTGCGGAGCACTGTACTAAGCCACTCCCTATGAAAGAGTAGGGGGACATAATAGCTTCCCTCAAGGAGCTTTTTGTAGGCAGGGAACGTATCTACCAACTCTATGTATTTTTCTATCCCAAGTGCTTAGTACAGTGGTTTGCACACAGTAATCATTCAATAAATTATTGATTGACTGATTGAAAGATCTTATAATCCAGTGGGATAGACTGACTGTGAAGGTTACAATGATGTAGATCAGAGAAATAGAAGGGAAAATCGAGACAATCTGGTCAAAGGGTCAAAAGGTTCCGCTTTTTGAGCGATACATAAGAATTTTTGATTTTATAAGCACTTGGATTTTTTTTAGTATTCGTGTCAGCATGGGGCAGCGTTGCCTAGTAGAAAGAGCAGGGACCTGGATTCAACTCTCCGCTCTGCTACTTGACTGCTGCATCATTTCAGTTATCGGTGCCGCAGTTTCCTCTTCCGTAAAATGGAAAATGGGGATTCAATACTTGTCCTCTTTCCTATTTAGACTGTGAGCCCCTTGTGGAACAGGGACTGATCTGATTATCTTGCCTCCTCCCCAGTGCTTAGCACACTTCTTGGCACATAGAAAACACTTAACAAAAACCACCATTATTTAAATTATTGATTATGCCCTTCTGGCTTACGTATTACCCCATACAGCAGCTACTTAGTTTTTGAGGAGACACATAATGATGCTTTAGAAAAGTGATCTGAGCAACTGAATGAAGTGTGGACTGGAGACTGTGAGCCCGTCGTTGGGTAGGGACTGTATATATTGCCAACTTGTACTTCCCAAGTGCTTAGTACAGTGTTCTGCACACAGTAAGCACTCAATAAATATGAGTGAATGAACGAAAAGTGCGAGAGATGAGGCAAGGAGGACAAGTGAGGAGGCTGATGCAGTAGTTAAGCCAGGATATGACCAGTATTTTAGACCAGCATGGTGGTAGTTTGGATGGAGAGGAAAGGGTGGATTCTAGAGATGCTGTTAAGAAAGAACAGACACGATTTGGTGGCAGATTGACTATGGGGGTTGAAAGAGAGAAACGATTCAAGGATCATGCCAAGGATGTGGGCTTGAGAGATGGGAGCGGTGGTGATGTTGTCAACAGTTCTGGGTAGTTGAGGGAGGAGATAATTTGGGAAGAAAAATGAGGAGTTGGATTTTGGACACATTAAGCTTGAGATGCAGGTGGGACATAATAAAAACAGTGGTATTCAATAAGTGCTTACTATGTGCCAAGTGCTGTACTAAAAGCTGGGGCAGACACAAGATAATCAGGCCCTACATGGGGCTCACAGTCTACGGAGGGATTACAGGCATTGAATTCCCATTTTGCAGATGAGGCAACTTAAGCACACGGAAGTTTTGCTCAAGGTCAAACAAGCACTAGAGTGGCTGGGTCGGAATTAGAACTCAGGTCCTCTAACTCCCAGACTTGTGCTTTTTCCACTAGCCCACTCGCATCCAGGTTGAGCTGTCCTGGAGGCAGGTGAAGAAATGATATTGCAGAGGAGAGATGTGAGAATCAATCAATCAGTCAATCAATTAGTGGTATTTACTGAGTGCTTACTGCTCTGCACCCTACAAAATTGCTTGATTGAATAAGCAAAACCGTGAACAAAAAAATTGGTGAAAGCCGAAGGACTTAGTGACTGATTGATTCAAGAGCCTCAGATTAGTTGCATTTCTAACCTGCAAACCACAGTGATGTTTCATCAAGTTAGTGATGATTAACACTGACGATCCTATAGCTAAATGAGTTCCTCCAGGACCCAGAGGCATCTAGGCCTGGCTTCCAGTACTGGGTGCTGCGGAAACCAAGAGGGATTAAGCAAGAGGAGGTTCAGTTGGCTATATAAGAAGCAGCATGGTTCAGTGGAAAGAGCACGGGCTTTGGAGTCAGAGGTCACAGGTTCAAATCCCAATCTGCCAATTGTCAGCTGTGTGACTTTGGGCAAGTCACTTAATTTCTCTGTGCCTCAGTTACGTCATTTGTAAAATGGGGATTAAGAATGTGAGCTCCCTGTGGGACAACCTTATCATCTTGTAACCTCCCCAGCACTTAGAACAGGGCTTTGCACATAATAAGCGCTTAATAAATGCCATTATTATTATTATTATTATTATTATTATTCTAATCCCCACCTATCCTACATGTCTAGAGAGAAGCAAAATGGAGTTGGAGGTCCAAGATGAGGCAGATAGCTCCTCTCTCCCTTCCCCACAAATGTTGCTCTGTGGGAAATCTGTTTCTAGTGAAAAAGATTTGGTGATGTTTGGAGCTGGAGCTGGGTGAATCACAGGTCCACTTTGCTCGGGAAAGCAAGAGATTTTCAGCTTCCTGTGCTAGGTGATGCTAGGGCTCCATTCTTCCTATTGGAATTAATTAATTAATAATGGTATTTATTAAGCGCTTACTATGTGCAAAGCACTATTCTAAGCGCTGGGGAGGTTACAAGGTGATCAGGTTGTCCCATGGGGGGTTCACAGTCTTCATCCCCATTTTACAGATGAGGTAACTGAGGCACAGAGAAGTCAAGTGACTTGCCCAAAGTCACACAGCTGACAATTGGCAGAGCTGGGATTTGAACCCATGACCTCTGACTCCAAAGCCCGGGCTCTTTCCACTGAGCCACGCTAATGGACAACAACAGTGCTGAGTATGGTGACTAGCATATTAGTTAATCCCATTGTTCATACTGCAACTCAACACTATTATCTTTCCTAAAAAAGAGTGAGTTAGTTTTGGTATTTATTAAATGCTTAAATCAATGGTGTTTATTGAGTGCTCACTGTTTATACAGCACTGTACTAAGCGCTTGGGAGAGTGCAATATGAGAGAATTGGTAGACACGTTCCTTGCCCACAAGGAACGTCAGTCTAGAGATAGCAGGTGCTTAACAAATATGATGATTATTTTTATTATTGTGAGTCCTTATTTCCTCTTCCCAGTCCCCATCCCCGCTCTTTGCTTTTCTCCTTCCCCTTACATGTGGGCAAATGGGAACCAGAGAGTCAGTGTAGATACCCCCTGGGGGAGCTCAGTTCTGGCACAGTCATGCCCTGTACGAATGCTTGCTTGGGCCAAGTATGTGAGAGAGAGAAAGAGAGATAAAGAGTATACAAGAACCAAATTCTTCTTTTTCCTGTTTTAACAGCTGCTGGGATTGCAATCACATTTCCAGGAATCACCCTCTGCCCCCCCCCACTTCCCAGAGAAAGTGTGTCAGGCTGGGTAATTGTTGGGATCGTTCATGACTTGTTTTGAGGTAATCACCTCTCTAAAATCTACATATAAAATCTGGTGAACCCGACTCATTGGCGGACTGAGGAAGGATATGATGAAGGCTGTGCCTGCATACCTCCCCTGTATCCAGACACATAAGGGGAAATGGAGAGTGGAGAGAATTATCTGGAAAATTCAGGCTTGCCGTTGGAATTTTGGAATTGTGAGCTCCATGACATCAGAGTTCATGTCTACTAACTCTATAACGATCAATTAATCAATCAATGAATCATATTTATTGAGCACTTACCATATGCTTACCATAGAGAAGCAGCGTGGCTCAGTGGAAAGAGCAGGGGCTTTGGAGTCAGAGGTCATGGGTTCGAATCCTCGCTCTGCCACGTGTCTGCTGTGTGACCTTGGGCAAGTCACTTAACTTCCCTGAGCCTCAGTTATCTCATCTATAAAATGGGGATTAAGACTGTGAGCCCCACATGGGACAACTTGATCACTTTGTATTCCCCCCCAGCGCTTAGAACAGTCCTTTGCCCATAGTAAGCGCTTAACAAATGCCAACATTATTATTATTATTATTATATGCAGAGCACTGTAGTAGCACTTGGGAGAGTATGATACTGCAGAATTAGCAAACATGTTTCCTGCCCATAATGAGTTTACAGTCTAGAGGAGGAGACAGACACTAATACGAATACTCTCCCAAGTGCTTAGTTCAGTGGTCTGCACTGTGGTATGCCCTTAAAAAATACCGTTGATGGATTGACTGGATTGTACTATTTAGATAATTTCTCTCAATCCTCCCCTGTTCTTTGCGTGTGAACATTTTCAAGTGGGAAATATCTTTGGTGGGTTTTGGCTTAAGTCTTTCAATCAGAAGATAACTGTCTTGGATTAATTGAGAGCCATAAAATAGATTGTAATTGAACTTTCTGGAGCTTTTATGGTGAAGCCTCATTGCCAGCTCAGTCATTTTCTCACCAGGAATGTTTATTTGAACTGAGCTTGACTGTGTTTCAACTGAAATGCAACATATTGACTCCTAAGTTCCGAGTTTTATTATAAACTTTACACTTTTTGAAATTCAAATTGGAAATGTTCCCCAGAAGCAGAATTTGTGTGTGTTCCTTTGACTTAGCAGCAAGAATCAATCAGATCATGTTAAGGTGCACAGTGAGCTCTTCTAGAAGCCTGTTATTAAATATACATAAGAATAGATGCTTTTCAGTGCTCCGAAATAAAGAGAAAGAAGGTGTGTCATGTTCCCAAAGATTGAAATGCTTTAAGTCTCTTTTCTTTTTCCGGGAAAACAAAAGACTATTGTCATTCGAAGCTCTGAAAAGGCACTAGCCGGAAAGTAATTAACTGTTCATTCAAGGGAGCGAGAGCACAAATCATAGGAAAAGTGAACAAAAAAAAAATCAAATGTGTCGATAACAATAAATCTGTCTGATCCGGTGTTTGTTTGTAAAACATGGCGGCCCTCTTTGTGCTGCCATAGACCAACGAGGGACCCAGGGACATCGTTCTTCCTATTACCACCATTTCGAAAAACAAGGACGATTTTGCTAAAATTGATGTGCATCTGGAAACTTAAGTTCCTTAATGAGAGGAAGAGTTTTGCTTGGTACAGACCTATTTTGTGAGATCCAAGGAGAAGAATATTGCATAACTGGTGTTTGACACTTTTGATACGCTACAGTTATAAGGCCGTCGCTGTGAACAGCTAATCTAATTTTTTAAAAAAATATCAGAAGTGATTATTAAGGTTCCGGGGAGCTGTGAACAAGTGTTAGAGATGGAAGAATATGTGGGACTTTTCCCTCAAACAGTCAAATTAAGTGATCAATCCCTATTTAGGGGGATTTTTCAATATATTCAGGGCCCCAGGGAACCTTCCCTCCACGCGGTGTTGAGGCTGGACGCGCCTCGGCCTACGTTTGCAACAGCTTGAGCGATGTCATCTCACAGGGCTTAGGGAAATTGCTGCCAGCATAAACCAGATCCCTCCCTCCCTCCGGTCCTCAAGAATGGCTGGAAACTGTAATCTCTCATTATCAAACCTTCTGCTCCGCTCTCTCCTGCTGTACCTTGGTGCCACCGGCCTCGTTCACAGTCCCTTTCCATCGCAGTCACAGATCCAGAGATACATGTATTTTGATGTGACAGAATCACACTTAGTTATCAGCAGCGTGACGGCTCCCCAGGGAGACGGATAGAAGTCTGGACGAAGCGGGAGGGTCGCCAAGGAGGGTGTTGCCTGTTTAATGGTAAAACTCGGTGTGCCTTCACCTGGGGTGGTTCACACGATGATGCTGGGTGGTTGGAGGGGGGTTGGGGTTAGGGGGCAGGGTGTTGTATGGGAGTCAAGAGTCGAATGAGCTTTCATCTCAGAGATCTGTGTGTTTCGCCCGACAAAGGCCTGAGTTCTGTGCTGAATGAGAGAGGAAGCTGCCTTAGCGCATGACGCCTCCATTATAGACCATCCGAGTTGTCGGTGCCTACAACACAGGGCACGCCGAGAGCCGGGAGGAGAGCAAGCTGCGATGTTGATGAATTTCTAGGTGGGTTGGCATGGGGAACATTTTCAAACTGCCAGTCATGGACTTACGGAAGTGACACGGGTGACTTCTGATGCCCTGGGTGATACTGGACAAGCAGTTGCATGTGTCCACTCAAGTGTTACCCTGAGCATGCAGTGTCATGTGATGACCACCCCCTTTCCTTCCCACCACTGAATATCCCTGCTCCCTGCATGCTCTGGCTGCGCACTTTTGGGCTCCTCCATCTCCGCAGAGACTTTGAGCCTATTTCGTGCATTTGTTTATGCTGCATTTTAATGATTCATCGCTCCTGATGAATCTGTCTCCAATCCCCTCTCCCCCACTTAAACTCCTAGATTTTGAGCCCCACAAGGGTCAGGGACCATGTTTAATTCCTACCTGTATACTCTCTTTCATGCACCTAGTACAGTGCTCTGCACACAGTAAATGCTACTACTACAATTACATGTTGGGTGCCATTTTTCCAGAAGAAAAAAGACTTTGGGCAATCCTAGAATGTTCCTCAAGGGTTACTTCTGAACTCCACTGATGGCAGAGTTCCCCGATATGTATGGGGAAGTTACCCTTGAATCTCAACTGAATCTCAAGCGAGGGAGTGGCAACGCTTGTGGATGTTTCAGTTCTTCTCTCTGCCTCCCCATCCCCAATGAGGTTGTGCCATCTCTCCTCAAATGAAGGGAAGCCGTGCCTTAGGCAGGGGCTTTTAGTGGACTGCCATGTAGGAGTGGAACAGGAAGAATGGGAATGCAGCAGTGAGAGTAGTGGTTGAAGGAGGGGTAAACTGGGAAAGGATCTCATAGGAGCTCAGATCTGCAGCCTTGTTTTCAGGCAAAGAGTGATGGGAAGAAAGTGGCTACTTGAGGGAGAGGGGGAGAGGATGTCATACTGCATCCTTCAACATCCTGGGGTTCTGGAAAGACTAGGAAAATGGCCAATGTCACTGGAGAACTTCAGAGCCAAGGACGCTTCCAAATTAGAAGCATTTTAAGATCAAGGCAAAGCGCGTGATTTATCAGAAGCTTTCAAGGACCAGGAGTAACTCACTGCCATATGTCACTGCCTTGGAAGGAGTTGGGCCCAGCAAGTGAGATTCAAGGGGTGACAAATGGTAACTGAACATTTGTTAGAAAGACGCTGTGATGAATCATCGGTCTTTAGGCTTACAGTCATTTTTGTTTAAAAACCTCCTGCCAGATCACAAGGAGCCCAGCCAAAGCCCCAAGGCACCCTGGGATTGTCCATTTCCAGAAAACCACAGGAGCAGAATGAGTTAAAATTCTCTGGGCAATTTTCAGCATTAGGAAAAGAGATGCCTTTTCAAACTAATGACTATTTCATGGATGCAGGGGAGAGATATTCAGCAGCTGTAATTCTCTTTGGCCCAAGAGTGAAGAGATAAGTAGTAATCATGCCTTCAAGGTAGAATTCATAATCAAATCCTTAATTAAACTCAACGTGGAAAGTCCTTAATAAATATCAAAATCTGACTATTAGATTTCCTGGCAGATAGTTAATGAAATGTTCAGGATCCAAAATTTGAAAACTGGGGTGGAAAGGACCATGTCTTCTGGTTTATTTACCAAATACTGTATAAGGAAATATTACTGACAAATACAAATAGTGAAATGGCCTATCCCTCTCCAACGGAACTATCCACATCATTAATTTTTCTTGCTTGGCACTTACAGAACACCTTTGACAGAAGATCAGTGTTCTTTGTTGTTTTTTTTTTTACCAGCTTTGTAAAGACTGTATTGTTTATCAAGCACTTCTGCAGACATACCACCGTGCTAGGTGCTGCACCTAATTAAACTGAAGACTTTCCCTGTAGGAGAATCTAATGGACATGGAGATAGAATAAGTGCTTTTTTCCCTCCTAAGACGGGTTAATATGTTGGAGTGGAGTTTGGGATGTTGGAAAAGGGTCCCCCCAAACAGTAATCAACCTTAAAGTCGCATCTATATACTCACACACACTCACAGATGCATGCCTGCACACAGACACCTGCTCTGACACAAGAACACACACATACATAGATGTATCTATACACACACTTGCTCACACGCACATTTACAAATTATTGGGCACAGATGCACCCCCCCCCCCCATGATTTTGACAACTGTCGACATATTTTGTTTTGTTTTCTGTCTCCCCCTTCTAGACTGTGAGCCCGTTGTTGGGTAGGGACCGTCTCTATCCGTTGCCGGCTTGTACTTCCCAAGCGCTTAGTCCAGTGCTCTGTACACAGTAAGTGCTCAATAAATACGATTGAATGAATGAATGAATAAATGTACTGATTTCCAAAGTAGCAGGAGAGCTTGAGGAGCGAAGCGTGGAGGGGAGAGGTAGATGGAAAGGAGAGGATGCAGCAACATGGGTTTTAGTGTTTGGATTTTTCAGTGGCCATCCTGACCTCCCTGGCTATCACCCACCCTGTTATCCTAAACCACCCACTACCCAAATAAAAATCGTTCTCTTCCTCTCTAGGCTGTGCAATCGGTCAATCAATCACTAGTATTTATTGAGCACTAACTCGGCATGGAGCACTGTACTGAGCACTTGTGAGAGCACAACATCAGTGGACATGACTCCTGCCCTTAAGGGGCTTGCACTCTACCTCTTGTGCGGGAAGGAGGGAGAGAAGCCAGCTGGTGGGTAGGAAGAAGTGAGGTTTGAAAATTGGGTGGAGGAGGGATAGGTCCCTGAGATCTCCTTGGAATTCCCCTGGGCCACTATGGTGAGAAAACCTTTTCCATAGTCCAGTAACCCAGATCTCCACCAAGGGACCAAAGAAATGTAGGTCATAGTCCTGATGCACTGTCACCATCAATACAATTCAGGCTTCCTCTGTTAACCAGAAGGCTCTATGATAATTTTATACGGTAAACAAATGACAAATAATAATGAAAACTGGCTAGTTTCAGTCCAGACTTTCCTAGTGTGCTCTAAAAGGGTGGGGAATACATTTTTTCCAGGTGAGAAAAATGAAAATGCATGATTTATTTCAGGATGGCCGTGACTTAGAGGCAGAATCAGAAATAGAATTCAGAGATCCAGGCCACTGCGATTTGAGCTGGAGAGCCCCTATGCTTCTAAGACTAAAACCAGGTATCATCAATCAATCGGTCACTTGTATTTACTTGAGCACTTACTAGAGAAGCAGCGTGGCTCAGTGGAAAGAGTACGGGCTTTGGAGTCAGAGGTCATGGGTTCAAATCCCCGTTCCGCCACTTGTCAGCTGTGTGACTTTGGGCAAGTCACTTAACTTCTCTGGGCCTCAGTTACCTCATCTGCAAAATGGGGATTAGGACTGTGAGCCCCACGTGGGGCAACCTGATCACTTTGTATCCCCCAGTGCTTAGAACAGTGCTTTGCACATAGTAAGTGCTTAATAAATGCCATAATCATGCGGAGCATTGTTCTAAGCCCTTGGGAGAGTTCCATATGAAAGAATTGGCATTAAACAATGCAACTGGTTGTTGAGAAGATAAAAGAGGTGACACCAGAGAAACTCTCTGAAGCTTTGGTGGAAGCCATGTTGCAAATTCAGTGGTCAGGGGTACGGTATTGGTCTAAGGAGCTCTAAAAAGCAGGTCAGCTTCTCAAAACATTTACTATTGTAAAGAGAAGCATGGACTAGTGGGGCTGGGAGTCAGTCAGAGGACTGGTGTTCTAATCCTGACTTTCCCACTTGCCAGCTATGTAAACTTGGGCAAATTACTTAACTTCCCCGGGCCTCAGTTTCCTCTTCTGTAAAATGGGGATTCAATAGCTGTTCTCCCTCCTACTTAGACTGAGTCCCTTGTGGGATTGTGAACGGGTTTGATGATCCATGAGTACTGAGGGGGTAGATGCAATGCCATGACCAGGGTTGGAGAGATTTAGTCCGGGAATGCCTCTTGGAGGAGCAGATATTTTAGGAGGGGCATTGTAGGAGGCAAGGAAGCTGGCGTGGCATAACCGAAGGGAGAAAGGTGGCAGAGTACCTTCATATGCCACCCCTGACTTAGATCTTGACTTCAAGATAGTCCTTGATGCAGGGCATAGACAATCTCCTAGGCGTCTAATGGAATAAGCGCACTTTTCTGGCTGTTGACTTGGGTCCCGGGAGAATCTTGAGTGTAGAGGAGAAACAAGCCTCATGTGCAGGAATACTATTTACTGAGCATTCACTGATGTATCATCCTAAGCTCTTGTGAAAGTACAACAGAAAGCCGAGGTACGTTCCTGCCCACAGGGCTTTCTCTCTAGTGGGGGAGACAGACAGAAACATATTTACCAATAGAGTAATCAGAATAAATAAATCACTGTTTAATTGGTAATGCATATATAAGCAAGCGCTGAGGAAAGGTAGACATAAATACATGTTAGAGGCGGCTGTTCGATTGACACGATTTGGAGTGATGGGAATCAACTGGGGTAACGTGTGTGAGGTAATGGGATTTTGGAGGCCTTTGAGTATGGGGAAGGTCTGAGTCCTGTCAGATTAGGGGGCATGGGAGGAAGTCTTGGCAGAGTCCAGATGAATCTGTCAAAGAGCTTTTAAAAACAGCTCACCTGAAAACCATCTCCCTGTCGATATAATAATAATAATAATAATGATGGCATTTGTTAAGCGCTTACTATGTGCAAAGCACTGTTCTAAGCGCTGGAAGCACTGTTCTAAGCACTGGATATACATGTTGAAATGCCCTCCTACTAAGTGTTTAATATTACTGCTACTACTACCACTACTATTACAATTACTTCTACAATTTAGCATGGTTCTTACCCTGCATTTCTTATCAGGAAGGTTCTGGGACAAAAGGAATATTTTGATTTCAGAAAACTTCAAAGTTAAAAAGCCTCCACTGGGCCTCTTGGGGAAGAACTCGGGAAATGCCCAGCAAAGACACAGACTGTCCCGGGGTTGACTTTTGAAAACGGATTATATTGGCTTCCGAAAATGGCCCTCGGTAATTCTGACCCTCTATGTCTCCAAAGTGGAGGAAGGGATCCAGAGAGGCATGACCAGCAGGCAAAACTAGAGGTCCGAATCTTAGGCCTCGATCTGCCTGGGTCTTCTGTGGAGCATCAGAGGAGACCAACGGAAGGGCGTTAGGGTAGACAGTATGCCCTTTCCCCTTTTCAGACATCGCACCGCTGCACCAACCTCAGGATTTACTCTGCGCTCAAACCTGACGTGATGTTTACCCCTTCAGATGACAGGCAGAATGCACTCTCCTAAAAATGTGAGAAAGTGCAATCAAGATATTCAAATAACGACTAAATATACTCACATTACCATTCAAGTTGGAGGAAAACTGACGGGGGAACAGCAGCTGTGCTGTAGCCGGAAACAACAACAACAACAAAATCCTTTTTGGAAATGGAGGCTCAGTTTAATGGGAGGAAAATAAACACCAAAAAGAAATCCCAGTGTCCTGGGCCGTTGGTACTGGAGACACTGTCGAGGGACTGAACTGGGGAATTTTAGGTAAGTTTCCCCTCCACTGAGACAATACCATAGATGCATCCAGTTAACCCTGAGAGCTGATGAGGATAATAACGGTATTTGTTAAATTATCACTGTTTGCCGAGTACTGCTCGAAGCGCTGGGGTAGATATAAAATGGTCAGGTCAGACCCACTCTCTGACCCGCCTGGGCCTATAGTCCAAGAAGGAGGGAGAACAGGTACCGAATCCCCATTTTTCAGATGAGAAAACAGACACAGAGAAATAAAGTGAGTTGCACGGGGTCACATAGACGGTCAGTAATAATAATAATAATTTGATATTTGTTAAGCACTAACAATGTGCCAGGCACTGAACTAAGCACTGGAGTAGATACAAGCAAATCGGGCTGGACGCAGTCCCTGTCCCACATGGGCCTCACAGTCTTAATCCCCATTTTACAGATGAGGTGACTGAGGTACAGGGAAGTGAAATGACTTGTCCAAGGCCACACTGCAGACAAGTGGCAGAGCCGGGATTAGAACCCATGACCTTCTGATTCGCAGGCCTGTGCTGTAGCCACTACGGCATGCTGCTTCCCCGTAGCTCTCAGGTAACTGAATCAGGCTGGAGGGGTCGGTGGGAAACGTGGGGCGGTGGAGATAGGGGCCAAACTGCTCTAGGACCTGGGAGGGCGGGGCGGGGGGGTTGAGCATCAGGATTCTGGGGTCTCCATGACCAATTCAGGGCCCTGATTGTTGTGGACTATGCTGACCCCATCCAAACCTTTCCCACCTGGTGGCCCAGTGTCTCAGCAACCAGAAAGTGGTGGCTGTAATAATAATAATAGTGTATTTGTTAAGCACTTACTCTGTGCCAGACTCTGGGCTAAGCACTGGGGTAGATACAATACAATCAAACCACCGATACATTCCCTGGCTCTTCCAGCCACCTCCATCCCTCCAGAGGGGTCTCAATAGAGAAGCAGTGTGGGTCAGTGGAAAGAGCTCGGGCTTTGGAGTCAGAGATCATGGGTTCAAATCCCACTCCGCCAATTGTCAGCTGTGTGACTTTGGGCAAGTCACTTAACTTCTCTGTGCCTCAGTTACCTCATCTGTAAAATGGGGATTGAGACTGTGAGCCCCCCGTGGGACAACCTGATCACCTTGTAACCTCCCCAGCGCTTAGAACAGTGCTTTGCACATAGTAAGCACTTAATAAATACCATCATTATTATTATTATTATTATTAGGCCTCACGGATGTGCTTCAAAGATGGCCAGGGGTGGAGACTATGTGGGGAGAGATATGCCAACAAAACATTCTCGGAAACATTTGCCCAAACATGTCAGAGCTCCGAAACCCATGGTCAGTTTGCTTTCCCCCTTCCCTTCCTTTCTTTAACTTGAGTTCCTTCCCACAACTGTTCTTTTTCATCTTCTAGACTGTGAGCCCACTGTTGGGTAGGGACTGTCTCTATAGGTTGCCAACTTGTACTTCCCAAGCACTTAGTACAGTGCTCTGCACACAGTAAGCGCTCAATAAATACGATTGATTGATTGATTGATTGATCTTACTTAGGGATCGCTTTCCGGATTTTTGAGAATAGGTGGACCCTGATGCCTTGCAAATTCCAGATCAGGAGATGTGAGTGACGGGACATTTATTACACCAGGCATAGCATGATGACATCACACGGGCATTTTTCAGAAGTAAACCTGAACTCAGCAGATGCCACTGCACTGCTCCAGGAACCACTGACTCCTTCCCCGCCTGCTCCCCGCTTCCTCCCACTTGTTCCACAGACACTGAAGTCCTCTCTGAGGTCTGTATGAATTCCGGTGCCACATCAGATTCAAACAATCAACCAATACATCAACTGCATTTATTGAGCACTTATTGTGTGCAGAGCACTGTACTAGACACTTGGGAGAGTACAATACAGTTGAGTTTGTAGACGCGTTTCCTGCCCACAATGAGCTTACAGTCTAGGGGAATCATGGCACTCGGCAGCAGGAGCTATGGTAGAGGGAGGCTGTGTGTGGAAAACGAAAAGCGTGCCTGGGTCCGTATCAGCTTGGGACAGGTGTGGGAGAGATATGGGTCCGGGAATTAGAAATTCATAATCATTCCTTAAAGGCCTTAAATTCCATAGCGGATAAATTCCATTCCTCAGCCCTTATCCCCTGGCCCCTTGGAATCTCAGTGCAAGCAGAATGTGGATTGCATTTAAAATCCCACAGAAATAGACACTTTTCAACAAAGGAGAGACCCTTTTTAGGATTTAAAGATCCTGTCTATTAACTCTATTGTACTGTAGCCTCCCAAGAGCTTAGTACAGTGCTTTGCTCATAGTAAGTGCTCAATAAATGTCACTGATTCACTGTCTGACAAGTTCTCAGCTCAGGAAGATTGCTCCTGTCTCAGAACATCGTAGTGAGTCCTTTCCTCCTGAAACGGTCTTAGTTTCCTTTCCCTACAGTCATTAAGTAATGGAGGAGGGCAAAGCGTTTCTCCACAGTCTGGTGGACCAATGGAGGGGTTGATTTTGGGCCACTCAGCTGACTCTAGGAATGCCCTTCCACTCTGGGCTTGGATATTTATTTACTCATCTCAGTGTTGCATGTTGGCAGGATCTCCCAGCGGTTTGAACACGCTCTATTTTTGCAGGCACTGTTTTGAGATTGATTAGATCTCCTGCCCGCCCACTGAAGTCATCCAACCTATTGAAGAAGCAGAATGGGCGTAGGATTATAGGGTTTCACATCACCCCGAGGCCCTTGTGAAAGGTATGTTATTTCACGGCTTTGTTCTGCCTTTGGAAAAGTGGAGCTGTGTTTTCTTCTTTCCACTGTATAGGTCACAGCAATTTTTTTTTCCACCGGGAATTACAAGAAACAAGGAGCATTTCCAGAGCAGAGTCACCATCTGAACTTGGCGTTGAGTGTAACAAATCAGCTCCTGGATGGTACCCAGAGGGTAGTTAGTAAGTTATATTTGGGTCAGTCCTAAGGCTGCTCCCGAGGGCACCCTGGGGAATCAGACTACTTGCCTGCTCTGGGAAGAAGGGAAAACCAGTTATGAGCTCCAGTTGTCCTGGAAGCATCAGGAGGCTGAGCATTATAGGAAGCCACAGGCAGTAGTTGAAAACACCTAAAATTTCACTGGGTTATTCCATTTTGACAAGAAACAGAAGCAGCCTCTAATGAGGAATCACAAAGACGCCTCAGAGGATTCAAAATAAATGGAAGAACTGGTCTGGCCCCGGTGTTACTGCAGCGGGGAGCCGAAGTGGGAAACCCTACTAAACCTCTCATAGAGAGGCAGCATGGCCTAGTGGAAAGAGCACGGGCCTGGAAGACAGAAGTCCTGGGTTCTAATCCTGCTCGGCCACTTGTCTGTTGTGTGAATTTAGGCCAGTCACTTAACCTCTCTGTACCTCAGTTTTCTCAACTGTAAAATGGGGATTAAATACCTGTTCTCCCTCCTATTTAGACTATGAGCCTCATATTCATTCATTCATTCAATAGTATTTATTGAGCACTTACTGAGTGTAGAGCACTGTACTAAGAGCTTGGGAGGTACAATTCAGCAACAGAGATAATCCCTGCCCACATCGGGCTCACAGTCTAGAACCGGGGGAGACAGACACCAAAACACGTAAACAGGCATCAGCAGCACCATTATAAATAGATAGAAGTATAGATATATACAGACCATTAATAAAATAAATAGAATTATAATTACAAGTGTGTACATATATACCCAAATGCTGTGGGGCGGGGAGGGGGGTAGAGTAAAGGGAGTGAGTTGGGGCGATGGGGAGCGGAGGGGAGTCATATGGTACAGAGACTGTGGCCAACCTGATTATTATGTATCTTAGAACTTAGAACAGTGCTTAACACATAGTGAGCACTTAACAAATATACTACTACGACTACCTCTACTAATACTAATAATGAAAATAATAATAATAGGAATGACCTTCATTGGTCTTTCCTCAAGGAGAGAAACCTCTCCACCAGTTTCAACCCACTATGCTCTCATTCACATACACCTGTATGCATTCAGACATACAACCCCACAAACAACCCCACACACATGAAAACAACCACCCTAGACCTGACTTCTCCCTTCTCAAGCAGTACTAGTTATAATAGTCAGTCAGTCAGTAGTATTTATTGAGCGCTTACTGTGTGCAGAGCACTGTACTAAGAGCTTGGGAGAGTGCAATATAACAACAGCACTGGCTCAGTGTGGCTCAGTGGAAAGAGCCCAGGCTTTGGAGTCAGAGGTCATGGGTTCAAATCCCGGCTTCCCCAACTGCCAGCTGTGTGACTTTGGGCAAGTCACTTAACTTCTCTGTGCCTCAGTTACCTCATCTGTACAATGGGGATTAAGACTGTGAGCCCCCCGTGGGACAACCTGATCACCTTGTAACCTCCCCAGTGCTTAGAACACTGCTTTGCACATAGTAAGTGCTTAATAAATGCAATTAAAAAAAACCCCAGACACAGTCCCTACCCACAGTGAGCTTCCAGTCTAGAGGACCCTTCCTCATTCTCAGAAATGCTCCCCCTCTCCACCTCCCAGAAGTGTAAAAGGTTTGGATTGAGCACAGATGCATGTGTGTGAGTGTGTGTTTTGGCTTTTACAATCACATTCTAACTAGTATTCTTAATTCTTATTAGTATTCTTAATAGTATTAACTGCCTACTGTGTGCAGAGCACTGTATTAAGCACTGGGAAAGAACATACAGGTGAGAATTAGACATAGTTCCTAATCCTCAGGGAGCAACATTCCATAACTCGGACATGGTTTCCCAACCAAGGACTGCCCATACACTAAAGCAGGGAGGGGGAAAAACGCACACAGAAGAATGTCCATGATAAATACAGCAAAAAGAATGAATTAAGAAGTGACAACAATAAAAACATTAAGAGTTAAGGTAGGTTACTCTTAAGAGAACAGTTTTATGGCTTATGACTTCAGTGCTACTGAAATCTGCGTTTGCTCTTAGAAACTCTCCCTAAACTATGTGATTCAATTGGAGCTTCATAGGATGATATAAATGATTCTTCCAGATGTCTGAGTTCAGGTTTGATCCTCACTAACATCAGATTAAAGGTTTTTGTTCTCTGTGAGTTTCAAGCCAATGAGGGTTTGCCTTCAGGTTCCAGAACCTGTGGATGAGGAGTTGGAATGCTTTGTCTTTATATATTTTTTTAATACTTCTGACATTCTATTGGAATTTTGGATAACATGTAACTTGAAAATTTGACCTCATAGAGAATAGAATTTATGGAGCCAGGAAGTGGGGATTAGTGAGATTTGACTGTGGAGGATTCAGTGCTACATTGACTAATTGATTGATTGATTGATTCTAAACCCTTCTACAGTTCTAGCCTTTTGCCTTCTTTCTTTCTGTCTTTCTGATGGCATTGGTCGAAGTTGGAGAAAAATGAAACAGCTAAAATCGGGGGCTCTGCCTACAGAAGAGGGAATGATCAGATGGAGAAACCAAAACAAAAGCCAACTGCTCTGTCACCCGCACCTGCTGGAAAAAGAAAGCGATTTCTTCATTTTCTTTCTTCATGTTCTGGGAATAATGTTCCACTCAAAATAGTCCACAGCAGTGGGTGTCTTTTGATTATCATTCCCATTTCTTTCAGACACTCTTAACACTTACGTTTATATCGATTCACATAATAGATATATTTATTTATTAATCTGTCCATACCCTAGCTATCACCAGTTGCATCCTCAGTCTTCCTCCTCGCTTCCATTGAATGGAACCAATTTCTGTCTTCCTTCCCTATTAGACGTCAAACTCCTTAAGGACATCCTTGTGTCATCGTCTTTTATTTTACTCTTATAGGGGCTGAGTACAGTGCTCTTTAAAAAGTAGGTGCTCAAAAATACTATTGATGGATGAAAGCTCTTTTTAGGGTAGAGTGTGTCTACCAACTCTATTGTACTTTCCCAAGCACTTAAGACAGTGTTCTGCATACAGTAAGCACTCAATAAACACTATAGATCGATGAATTATTCTTTTTTCCCTCCCACAAAAAATCACCACCCCAAAAGTGACAACTAGAGGTTTCCATTCAACCAACTGTTAGTGTGGTTTCTCAGGGTGTGGTCTTTGTTTTATAAGGGAAATAAAATCCTTCAGAGACCACAGAGATTTCACAAAGCTGCACAGTGCTTTTGTCCTTCATGAGGGCCATTGAGATCAGCCAGGGTTTTGGAATTAGTCATGCAGAGTTTGTTTCAACTAAGAACTCCCCAAATTCATTCATACCAATGGGGATAAAATTATTGGACCGACAAAGTCTCTCAGTAGTGCTGTTGGTAACCAGGCATATCATCTGCTCTTAAATCCCTGCTCGTGTTTCGAGGAAATTGTGTAAGAACGTAACTGTTCTTTGTGTCCCATTGGCTGCTACTGTATTAGAATAATCAGGAAAAAGCAACAAAAGCAGGTGTTCCCTTATAAGGGGGCAGTTCACTTAAGAGGTTGGAGTGGAATCAGTGTATGCTTTCAGGCCCTGCGTGTGCTAGACTTTGGGGCTCATTTTTCTGTTTGGCTGAGAGCGAGGACTGTCCATCTGTCAGAGCAGGATTGGGTTCTGTAATCAGCAGGGGAGGCTAGAAGATTTGGGCTGGCTGAGAGAGAATTTGAGCAGAGAGGGCAGCAATGCATTTGTGCTTATTTAGGAGGAATGTGTGTTTTGTTTTGTAGATATTGGTGAAGGTAGTCTGGACATATTTGATGGCGATGGGTGTCATGTCTTAAATGGATGTGTGTGTGTGTGTGTGTGTGTGTGTGTGTGTGTGTGTGTGTGTATTCTTGTACATATGGGACCAGGGACAGGCAATATCAGTACCTCCAGTTCTCCCACAACGTGGCGGATGGGCTTTTGCAGAGCCCTGAATTTAAGGAAAACGCAAGTGGTAGTATAACCCTATGTCTCCATGCGGACAATGGCTTTTTCTGACAGCACATCGGGCTGAATTCAGACAATGACGGGCATCAGAAGACCATTCCTTAATTCTACCATCAAGTTCTATCCAATTGCCTAGTGGAAACACGCAATCTGGTAGGACCATAACTGCGCACATGTGCACGTCCATGTCTTCTGACATTGCATTGCATTCTATCCAAGCAGGCATGTGTTAGCAGAATGATTCATTCATTCAATCATTCATTCAATCATATTTATTGAGTGCTTACTGTGTGCAGAGCACTGTACTAAGCGCTTGGGAAGTACAAGTTGGCAACATATAGAGACGGTCCCTACCCAACAGTGGGCTCACAGTCTAGAAGAGTGGGCTCACAGTCTAGAATGATGTCCCCTCGTTCCCCAGTGACATATTATCTGAAATGTCTAGTGAAAATGTGCATGTTAAGAGTGCTATTTATTTTAGAGCAACAATGTGTGTGTAGTTAAGATGTCCAAACAGGGATAATGTATGCGTAGTGTTGACATGAATTGGAAACAGCTTAATGGCATTTGACGGTAAAAAAAAGTGTGGGAAGGTGGGCATATTTATTTCATAGAAAGGAGGATGACTATTTGAGTATGATAGTGCATGTGTTACATTTGGGGATGGATATAATGTATGTTCATAATGTTCAAGTTTCTAGGTGGCTGGCTATTCATCATGCATTGGTCTTTACAGCCACACCTTAAGCACGGAAAACTGATGGTAGCAATAACTTCAAAAATAAAGAGCAAAATATATATGATGGTAAATGGGTGTATACTGGAGTACTTATGTGTGTCCATCTGGAAAGCTTTGTAGATCTGTATTTTGGCATGAAGTATGATGCCCCTATTATCGCCAAACTCTGTCAGTTTTCCCATGGCCCCGCTGATAGTAGTAGAAGTAGTAATGGTGGTAGTAGTAGTAATAGTAGTAGTAGTAGTAGTAGTAGTAATTATATCATTGATTCAGCACTCATTGGGTGAGATGTACTTTACTGAGGTTCTTGGGGAGTTCAAGTTAAGCAAGAGACACAGATCAAAGTCTTCTTGTTTGGGCTTTCTATTTCTTTGTAGCTCTGTGCATTGTTGGATAGTGGGTAGTTTAGATAGCAGAGTTTGCTGACAGCATCAAAGTCTACATTGCCATTGGAAGTCTTTGGTGGCGTGACTGGTTTCCAGGGAGTAGGCTGTTACATAATTTCTGTTTTCTTTGGATTTATAGTCAATCTATATCACTGGATTGACTGCTAAGTGATGCATCAGTAATAATCATCTGCATGTTTTCTTTTGTTTGTGCTCACAGAAAAGCTAACAAAAACACTTTCCCTGTACTACTGAAAACAAAATCAAATGTGCCTTAATTCAGCTTGGGTGACGTAGCAGAGCAACGGGGATACTGGATCATTTCCAATCAAACCCAACCAACTTCTTCTATTGAACCCTGTAGGAAGTTCCCTAATGATCCTTATCTTTATTATATTGTCAGTTGGTGTGATAGTCTCATAACAAATTACCATCACAACTTACTCTATAAAATAACAACTTTATCTCTTCAGTCCTTAGTGTCACCTAATTAATTTTTAATCATTAAAGTGATCTTTACAATCCTCCTCCACTTACCTTTCATCATTAAATGTCTGATACTTGTTAATTGACCTAGTGCAGTCTTATCTTCCTAATGCCCATTCATTTCTGGGTTTCATTAGGGCTCTCCTGGAGACTCACCAAATTGGACCACAGAATAGGCATTGTGGTCCAGGGTACCTGCAAACGTCAGTCAAAATCCCAAAGAAACCGCTCCTTGCAATTTGATACCGTACTCTTGGCTCTGAGCATTAGCCCCGGATCAGAGTCACCACAGAAGACAATTGTTTAAGCTGTGATGCAGTGAAATCCAGACAAGACTACACAATCAAAGCCTTCACGCTCAAGCAGACATCACACACTGTAATTATATTTGTCTGCCAGATTATTATAATTGTACATGGCAGGTAGTGTAAACCAGCTCCTCTATAGTTGCCTAAATAATGTGGCATCTTCTGCATCCTCTAAATCAACCTTACGGAAGGGAAATTATGAAAGCTAAATACTCGTCAAGTGTTTTTATTTACTTTTTCACTTAGCATCTTATGTGGTGCTAGACGGCAAAAGATCATTACCTTATTTTGCTAGGTGCTGTTCCGTTTAACATGTTGAAGTTCCATGTTCATTTTTGGCTGAAGGGTTCTCTTCATTTGGTGAATGCAGGCATGGTAGATTACATTCATGCCTTTTTTGACCCTACAGGTCTGACCAGGTGGGATTCTGGTGTTAGGCTGAGTCAAACCCAAATTGTGTGTTACCAATTGCTTATGCTTGAACTGGCAGCTGTTTTTAGGCTGACAGCTCAGATGTTCATTTTCCTTTTCAGGGCTGAGAAAACCACTTTAAAGACTGCGAGCCCCATGTGACATGGGGACGGTGTTCTATCTAACTTGTACCTATCCCAGTGTTTGTACAGTGCATAGCACATAAGTAAGAGTTTAACAAATGCCACATTTATTACTATCACACTAGTATGATCTGTAACTCTTAAGGCTAAAATGGTGTACAACTGCCATGCCTCTGGCTAATAATAATAATAATAATAATTATTATTATTATTATGGTATTTATTAATTGTGCCAGGCACTGTACTAAGCGCTGGGATAGATACAAGCAAATTGGGTCAAACACAGTCCCTGTCCCACGTGGGGCTCACAGTCTCAAACCCCACTGTACAGATGAGGCAACTGAGGCCCAGAGAAGTGAAGTGACTTGCCCAAGGTCACACGGCAGACGCGTAGCGGGGCCTGGATTAGAGCCCATGACCTTCTGAGTCTCAGGCTCATGTTTTATCCACTACACCATGCTGCTTCTCCTGCACTGAAATCATGGCCAGTTTGACTTTAGAGGTGTTTATGGAAGATTGCATGCCAAGTGTGGGAATGTTACATTAGTTTATCCCTGCAGCTGCAGAAAATCTGGCTGCTGTGAGAGCAGCCAAGTTGAAGAGGTTACTGGGACATAATGTAAAAGCATCAGTCCCTAACAATATATATGGAGCTCTGTGAGAAGCTCTAGGTACCTGCCCAGAAACCGCTTGGGCAGGCCTATCTTGCCTATGTATAATGTGTGCATGATGTATGGAGCTATTCCATCTTCAACGAGCAAGAAAACCAGGTCCAGTTTCAGGGGGGAAAGGAGAGAGGCAGATGCCTTGGGGAGCATCGGAGGGGGCGTTTATTCTATTTTGAAGCACGGCAATTTGGCGATCTGCTAATTGTAAGATTTAAATTGTTAGTAGATTGCATTTATCATTGTTTTTTCCATTACTATATTCTTGATGTAGGTTCGGGCAGACCCGGGGAAACTTCCTCAAAAGATTCTGTATGACATTATATTCCACCTGGTGTGATGCCCACTGTAAAGAGGTAGTCAGGGTGGCCACGGGAGGGAGGGGGTGACAAATGATTTCCCACCTCTTAGTGGAAAAATATCTGAAGCTATCCCCGAGGAAATAATCACTGAGAAGAAATGGGAATTTTATTACCTGGAAATTTTCCACACTGGGTGGCATGCCAGGTGTTACCCATCAGTAGGATTGGCCCCACAAGGAGGGGAGAGCTCTGATGCGGTGCCAGCGTGTGCCACGGATGCGACGGCAGCTTCAGCTCCTGCCAAGCTTTGGATCTTTTTGTGAAAACAATGCTTGATGTTCTGGACGAGCAGTCAGCAAAGCAGATTGGCTGATGGTTCGGGATAGCTGAGAGCAGCACTGGAGGGAAAGGACTTTAGTGGGAACATATGAACACGCTGCTAAGGTGCTGATGATCCACTGACTCATTCTCCTGGTGGTTTGAAGTCTGACTTTGACTCAGCGGTGGAAGCCAGGCGCTTCCAGGAGAAGCAGTGTGGCTCAATGGAAAGAGCACGGGCTTTGGAGTCAGAGGTCATAGGTTCAAATCCCGGCTCCACCAATTGTCAGCTGTGTGACTTTGGGCAAGTCACTTAACTTCTCTGTGCCTGTTACTTCATCTGTAAAATGGGGATTAAGACTGTGAGCCCCCCGTGGGACAGCCTGATCACCGTGTAACCTCCCCAGCACTTAGAACAGTGCTTTGCACATAGTAAGCGCTTAATAAATGCCTATTTATTATTATTATTATTATTATTATTAGTCAGAGGAACACAGTGTAAAAATAAAGCAAACCAAACATCCTAGCATAACACACTGATCCAGGTTTATTTCATATGTGCAATTTAGGTAGCAATCTGTTTCTTCCATCGGTTTAAACAGAACAGTCCCCTTCTTGATGGTACGGCTGGGCAAAATCATCGTCTGCTCTTCTTTGGCTTGCATCCTTCTCAGTGAGAACTTGACATTTGTCACATCCCTGTTCTGCCGACGCTTTGAGAATTGTTAGTATTTGGAAGCAACTTGCAGGTAAAGACAAGAATTTACCAGTCCACAAATAGCTTACCAGTCTTCTCTTTCCTGGGAGGTGTCCACACCCACCTTATCCTTTGGGCAGAAGAAGGATGAGCAAGAAGAGCAGACCTGGAACACACACAACCACCTCAGCTACATCTCTTCCTCCAACCATTTCTATCTCTTCCCAGGCTGCTTTTGGTTAAAAATAGGGTACTATCATGGAGAACCCCTTGGAGAAGGACACTTCCAAATGTCATCTCAAGCCCCCAAATGGTTTTCTATAAATATCAATGATGGTGATGCGGTGGTGGTAACATAAACTAAAACTCTGACCTTGGTTACTTCATTCTTGAAAAGGCACGAACATTTAGGATTCCCTGGAACAAAAGCATTGAAATCAAATTTGTACTTCCCAAGTGCTTAGTATAGTGCTCTGCACACAGTAAGCGCTCAATAAATACAATTGAATGAATGAACGAAATTTGATGTAGATATAACCCTTTGCCTCACCTAAAAACCGCCTTCCATAGTTTAACTTACATCCCTTTTTTTCCAGCACACCGCCCCACATGTCTGAACTTACCAACTCTTCAAAAGAGTTTACATAGTGAACAACCAAACTTTCCCCAAGATTATGCCTACACAACAGCACGATTTGAACTGTGCTTTTGAAACAGCTTCTTCCTACATTTGGTTCTGTGATGACAGTGACTGAAAAGAAACCCCGAATTACAATGATAATTAAAGATAATTGAGGTATTTGTTAAGTGCTTACTATGTGCCATGCACTGTACTAAGCACTGGGTTGGATACAAGCAGAGTGAGTTGGACAGAGTCCCTGTCTCATGTGGGGCTGTCTCAATCCCCATTTTACAGATGAGGTAACGGGCCCAAAGAAGTGAAGTGAAATCATTTCATTTGCCCAAGGTCATACAGCAAACATGTAGCAGAGCTAAGATTAGAATCCATGACCTCCTGACTCCCTAGGCCCATGCTCTATCCACTATGTCACACTGCTTCTCTAAAATGTATCCTTGCATTGGCCAGGAATAGAAGCCGGGTCTCAAGGCCAGCTGGGGTAGTGGAACTTCGCCTTGGATTCATGTTTCTGAACTCCTGTCCTACATGTGGGGGAATATTTAGCAGTTGTGGGGACTGGGAATTGCGTGTTGGGATGGAGAGGAGATACTGACCCTTGCTGAGGGGTGAATCCTTCACAGAAGCACAGAATCTGTTTCAAAGCATAATCTAAATCTTCCTTTTAAAAATGGCATGATGTGCTTTATCATCATCAGCTTCCTCAGCATTTTCATTTCCTTACCACCATCACCATCCTCATCATCACCATTGTGCATACCACCTAGGATGCAGTTTGAAAGAAAGGGGAAAGGAGATGATTACAGGATTGTGAAGGATAAAACTGAGAGTCAGGGACAGAACAAAGGGGATTATGGGGAGAGGATAACAGGTGGACTGTTAGAGGAGGGAAAGAAGAGCAGAGCAGGAAGCGGGGAGAGAAGAGGAAAGAGGTAATGGACAATGATCAGGGACATGACAGGGAACCATTGTAAGAGGGGAGTAGGGAAATGTGGTAAGAGTGACATGTGAGGAAGATCAGAGAGTTGACAATATTGATGGTTATTGCAGAGAGAGGATGATGACAAGAAGGTCTGACTGGAGAAGGTTTGCTAGTCCAGTCAAAGGTGGTTTCAGCCTTGAGGAACGTGACTATAAGATCCACGCTTTGTAGGAAAAGTGTCTTGATCTGTTTGCTTAATACTCTGTAAGAATCATTGTTAACACGTGCCCTGTTTTAACATTTGGTGCTTATTAAAATATTAAATGTGTGGAGAACATTACAGTCTTCACACAATTATGCTTGAACCTAATGTACAAATGCAAATAGAGGAGGTAATAACATCATATAATACTGCAGACAATTTCTCAGCCTGCAGGTACAAAAACTATTTCTGATTGCTTGTGCTTTGTGCCAGCTCCTTTCTGTCTGCTTGCTGTTTTTCATTCAAAGGATAACACCTTTTCCTCTGAGATAAATTAACAGGTTTTTTTTTTCGGGGTAGCTTTAAGCTTAGATCCTTGGAAGAGCTTATTATAAAGTAGAGTCATTAGGCTTTGGTAAGAGGCCAAATTTAGGCAAAGCAGATACAAAAATACTGGAAGCAAAATAAAAATTCAGAAGAACCGTGCAGAATTGCTTGATTGCTGTATTTACAGGGGATCCACAGACTGGTTTTCATTTCTTCTTGCTTACAGGAATCCGGGTTTTGTCTTAATTTGAGGCTGCCGCAGTATGCCTTGGCATTTCCCTTTCCTGGGACCTGGTTCTTTCTAATGAAGAAATCTGCTAGGTTTCTATAACACCCTCTTATGAGATTGATTCCGGTACCAGAGAACACTGCCTCAATTAATTAACCAACGTGGAGCATAAACTCCTTGTGTGCAGGGAATGTGCTGTTTACTTGTTTTATATTTCCCAAGTGCTCCTCTAGACTGTAAGGTCCTTGAGGTCAGGGATTTTATCTACCAACTCTATTGTACCTTATTCTCCAAAGAGCTTAATAAATACCACTGATTGATAAGTGATTGATAGGCATGGTGCATAACATCCAGGGGACCAGGGTAAATGCTACTACTACTACTGAAAAAGCAGGGTGCACCTCCACTTTTCAGCCCAAGTGAAGTTCACGAGGGGTGATGCTGGGTGGGAGAGGAAGTTTGCCAAATGCTTCAGTGTGGGCCCTGTGTTTTCCTTCACTAAATGCTTCAATGCCTTTGTCCTCCCTGCCACCCTGCTCCTCTCATCCCATTTCCTCAGTTGGGTCCATCCAACTGTCACTTGTCCACCCACAGTGGACTATCTGGATTGCGGATTAGTCACAGAAGATTTTTTTTAAATGTTCTCATTGGCTGTGAGATGGCCACTTGGCCAGCTTTCTCCCACCCCAAAGACCACAACACTGTCCGTCTCCAACTTCCTTTGATCTAGGGCTTCCTCCTCTGCCCTATCTCCTAGACAGATCCTGATCTTTGTTTTCCCACCAAGATGGGGGCCACGGGAATGTGTTTTCTTTGTTTTTTTTTCATCTAGCTTGCTGTATTTCCCCCACCACTCCCCTCAATCCTCGTAGAAATCCCAAACTCAATGAATAAAGTGTCCTATTTTTTTCAAATCCCATTCCACAGCATTTTTTCCGTGGTGTAAGAACAGCTGGCTCCCAAATCAATCAGTCTCAATAATAAGTACAAAAAACTTGACTAAGGACTCGAGCACATCAGGAGTAAGAAACATATTCTCTGCTCTCTCAAGGGAGTTTATAGTCTGGTGGATTGTAATGGATTGTTGCTGCTGTTGGATATTTGCATTTAGATAGTCTATGGTGGGCAACTCTACAGGGGGCATTTTGAAAGGATCCATGGAAGAAGTTCACTGCCTTGGTTTGGCCATTCTTTTCTAATCCATAGTGCCCCAAGCTAGGGTGCTCGTCAAAGCCATGTGTGGGCATGGCATGGCCCAAGCAATCAGTCAATCAATAGCATTTATTGAGAGCTAACTGTGTACATGTCACTATACTAAGCACTTGGGAGAGCACACACAACAATATAACGGATAAAATCCTTGTCCCAAATATTTCTCTCCATCCCCATCTTGAGTCTTTTCTTAAAAGGAAGACTAAGGGAAAGAGCACTGCTTTGAAAACTTTGCCTCTTCAACTTTTCCACCTGCAGATGTAAATAATAATGATGGTATTTGTTAAGCGCTTACTATGTGCCAAGCACTGTTCTAAGCACTGAGGGGGATGCTAAGTAATCAGGATGTCCCACGTGGGGCTCACAGTCTTAATCACCATTTTGCAGATGAGGTAACTGAGGCCCAGAGATGTTAAGTGACTTGCCCAAAGTCACACAGCTGACAAGTGGCAGAGCTGGAATTAGAACCCATGACCTCTGACTCCTAAGCCTGTGCTCTTTCCACTGAGCCATGCTGCTTCTTTAAATCTAGATGTAAATGCAAAATGTTGGCTGCAGAAAGCTATGCACATGTGTGGGCCCTAAGTGACTATCCAAAATGGATTCCTCTTGCGTAAAGCCTGCTACAATGAGATCCCTGAGTACACGAGAAGCAGCGTGGCTCAGTGGAAAGAGCATGGGCTCTGGAGTCAGCGGTCATGGGTTCAAATCCCGGGTCCACGAATTAATAATAATAATAATAATAATAATGGCATTTATTAAGCACTTAATATGTGTGAAGCATTGTTCTAAGCACTGGAATTGTCAGCTGTGTGGCTTTGGGCAAGTCACTTAACTTCTCTGTGCCTCATTGCCTCAGTTCCCTCATCTGTCAAATGGGGATGAAGACTGTGAGCCCCCAGTGGGACAACCTGATCACCTTGTAACCTCCCCAGCACTTAGAACAGTGCTTTGCACATATTAAGTGCTTAATAAATACCATTATTATTATTATTATTCTGTGACCAAGACCCAGATTCTGAGTCAGCTAGGCCTCTTGGTCGCAGGTTTATCTAACCAGGAGTAGAGTTGCACCTATTGACTTTGGCACCTCAGCACTATAGTGAAGTCTGGACAGTAAATGAGTCAGTCCTTTTGAATTCAGCCCTATCAAAGGTAACTTAAACTTCACTTCAATCTGCAACAATTGCACTAATCGGATTTAAAGCTGGTGGAACACTTTCAATACAGCCCGGCAGAGGTATGCATTAAAATATAACACTGTTTCCCCTTTGAACAGAAAGAAATGCTTATGGCATGATTATCTCAGATTAGAATTTTTCATTAAAAAAGGTTTTAAGGAGTGAGTGAAATGTAGAATCCCATTTAATGAGGAAAGAAGCAGAAAGCGCACAAATTCTCATAGGACACTTCCCCTAGAGACAAAGTGATTCTTTCACTGGTGATTTTGCTGTTAAGTTGGTTTTCCTTCCACTCTGCCAAGGGAAGCCAACAATACAACCTGAATCCCTTCTCTGCCACAAGTACTAGGCAGCAGAATACCAAACAAAACCCATATTGTAACAAAGAAGAAATTACTCAGAAATGCCAGAGCAGAGAGGATTGTCTATGAGCCTTCTGGTTGTAGACCCACTGGAATTACACAGGCCTAATGATGCAAAAATTCCTGTATTAACTCCTAAATATACACTGATTGAGAGAGACGTACTTTATAAAAAAAACAGGCATGACCTTAAGGGTTGGTCTGTTGCATTCCTGGAAAAAGTTAAAGGTGTCGGGATAAAATCAATATCATTGTCAACAGTACTGTTGAACATGTACCCTTAGCACTATGCTGAGAGCCTACTGAGGAAAGCAGTGTTGCTCAGTGGAAAGAACATGGGCTTTGGAGTCAGAGGTCATGGGTTCAAATTCCGGCTCTGCCAATTGTCAGTTGTGTGACTCTGGGCAAGTCACTTAACTTGTCTGTGCCTCAGTTACCTCACCTGTAAAATGGTGATTAAGACTGCGAGGTGGGACAACCTGATCACCTTGTAACCTCCCCAGCGCTTAGAACAGTGCTTTGCACATAGTAAGCGCTTAATAAATGCCATTATTATTATTATTATTACTATGTGCAGAACACTGTCCTGGGTTCCTATAACGTGCTAAGTAACCCCTCAGTTCAGAGCACTAAAATAGGTGTTTGGGAAACATTCAAGAGAAGCAAGAGAAATAATTGATCTCTGCCTTCAAGGAGCTTTCAGTCTTATAGAGGGTCAATAAACTTAAATTGGCAGACACACCATGATTGAGAATGAGAATATAGATGCACACAAATAAATTGTAAAGGAAGATAAATCTATGAATATTGAGGTGGCATTCCAGGTGGTCCTCTCTAAAACCCACACAGATTAGCAGGCACTGGTAAATTAGAATTTCTGTTACAGACATCCTGGAGAGGCTCAAAGACACGAGCCTTATTGATTTCTCATCAAATTTTACAGAAATCGGGGCATATAAAGCCAAATCCAGCCCATGCAAGTGGGGGCATCATTAAAAAACAGACCCGGTTCCCTGGAAGGAGCTGAACTTGACCAAAATCAGGGATGAAGCTAATTCATCAATGCATTTCCAGAAAATTCACTTATTAGCTCTTAAAATATTTGGCTAAAGCAGGAGTCATGAAGTTCACTCAATGGTTGGTAACAACTCATTCAGAGCCTGACAGAAATGTATCTACAGGGAGCCAGGGTCTCCCTAGAAAAATAAGATACATTTTCCAAGCATCTCCAAAATACAGATTTCTTTAATCAGACAGAGAAGGCTCCCACCACAACCATCTACTCTATTTTGAGGTGAACTTTGGTGCAGCTACAAAGGCTACTAGAAATGTTGTGTGTACATTTCCATTTATAGCTAATTAAAAGTATTTTTACAACTGGGTTTGGGAAACTGGCACAGTGTCAGTGCAATGCATGGCACTAATGGCTTTATCTCAGTTAATAAGAGGTAGCTTCCAAACTGGTATTAAGGCAGTATTTATCATTCCCTGATGCAAACTTTGATGAAAATTCCGTGGCTATTAGCGATGGTGTGTGTACATTTTCATTTAAGGCTAATTAAAAGTATTTTTATATCTGGGCATTGGGAAGTGTGACATATATGTCACAGCAGTAACAGTTGCATCTCAATTAATAAAAAAGAAATAGACCACCAAGACAGTATTGCTGGCTTGTTTGCCGAGCTACTACGTGGGTACTGATTCAATTAGGCTGTTCAAAACAAGGCAACATACCGAAATGTGTTAGTGCTGGAATCTGAGTATTAGCATAGATAATAAGGCTTTCACGGATGGGCTACTTTTAGTGTCCATTGTAGCATATACTAATGGTCTAAAACTCTTATGACAGAGTCAAGGACCTGGGATTAGAATCGGGATCAAATTCCCATTTTTAATGGCTCAGAACTCATTGTGGATTCACTAAAATGCTTGAGTCTCACCCTTATTCCTAGCTCACTGGGCACTTTTCCTTCTATGCTTTAGGAAGAAGGTGGTGAACGAATGAATACTAGAAGCAAATGAAAATTGCAGTTGGGATCATCTCCTGACCTAAGATTCATTCATTCATTCAATAGTATTTATTGAGCGCTTACTGTGTGCAGAGCACTGTACTACATGCAGTCACTTCCTAGGAGAGCTGTTGAGAGTGGTAGGCTGGAGTTCTCTAGACTGTAAGCTCACTGTGGGCAGGGAATGTGTCTGTTTATTGTTATATTGTCCTCAGTACAATATAACAGTAAGTGCCCAATAAATACGATTGAATGAATGAATGAATGGATGGATGGATGGATGGATGACTGGCTTCTGGGGCTCCTGATATCCACTTCTTGATGAACCATCTCTCCGGCTCCACTCCGAATAAAGTTCTAGATCAGACACCCTACAGGATTGGCTGGGATTCACCTTTGGCTAACTTTTCTCTCCCAGTGCTCTCTTTTGTTTTCCCACCCTTTTTCTTCCCCACACCAATCAATCTGTCAGTCAATCAGTAGTATTTGTTGAGTACTTACCATGTGCATAACACTGTACTAAGTACAATGGAGTTAGTAAGGCACAATCCCTGATCCCAAGGATTTTGCAATCTATCCCGAGAGATAGATACTAAAATATAATGCAGGCAGGGGGAAGTAGTAGAGATTAGAGATATGCATATAAGTGACACAGGGACAGTGGGAGTGACTTCCCACATGCTGAGGTGATGCATGAGGGCAATAATAGCAGAAATAGGGTAGAGTGATGAGAGATGAATTAGGGAAAGCTGTCTGGAGATTTGATTTAAGAAGGGCTTTGAAGATGGGGAGAGCAGAGGTCTGCAGGGTGTGAAGGAAAAGGGAGTTCCAGGGTGTGAGCAAAATGTGCATGGAGAGAGAAATGAGTGCGAGGTACCGTGAGCAGGTTGGTTTTGGGCAGTGAAGTGTGCCAGCCGGGTTGGAGAGGGAAAGGTGCAATGATAGGTAGTGGAGAGAGAGCTGATCGAATGCTTTAAAGCAAGGGTCAGGAGTTTCTGCTGGACACAGAGAGGAATAAGCGACCACTGGAGGATTTCGAGGAGTCAGAGAAGGCATATACAGTAGAAGGGAGCTGGCACCCTCTCACTCCAAGCTTCCCACTGGCTACAGGATTCCTGGGTGTCCCGTTCTCTCACTAAGCCAGGCCGATTTCCCAGGCATTCTACTTTGTCACAGGACAATATCATGAACTGCAAATTCAATAGGGCCTGAGGCAATTTGGTTAAAAATGCAGTTTTACAGCTCAGGTTACCGTACAGTGGGATATCTGGATGAAGGCACTGGCTGAATGACCCCTCTCCGTCTTGTCACACTTGGAGTCAGAGCTGCTTAGAAAAGATATGGAGGGAAGCTCTCAGCAGGAGGGAAAGCAGAGGATGCTTGCAGAAGTTGAATCTCCACTTGAATATGATGGACAAGCCTCAGTCTTGAGCCTTCGGAACTGAAATGGGAGAAGGCTCAGGGATGCATCTTCCCCACCAGCAGGCTTTTATTGTGCACTGCCAAACCTGCTCGCTCTAGAGCATAAATTCCTCTCTGACCCTTGTTCTAAGGGTTTTCTTTGTGGGGACTGCGGAGGCAGAGCAGAGAGTGCACATGGCTTATTGTCTGAGACAGGCTACAAGGCTCTTTATAGTCCCCTCCTACTGCTTCTGGGAAGCCCTTGTTCCCCAGCCCAAAGGAAAGACAGAATAGCTGTAGGAATATCAATCAGTCATGGTTTTTGAGTACTTGTTGTGAGCACAGCACTGTATTAAGTGCTTGGGAGAGTACAATATAACAATATAGCAGACTGGTGGACTCCTTCCCTGCCCATAATAAGAGGAATAGCATTTAGTAAGGGGTCTATTGCATGCAAATCAATGTGCTAAGCACTGGAAAAGAAGTACAGGAATCAGCCCCGAGGGGCTCACCAATCTAAGAGTAAAGGAGGGAGAAATCCATGGAAATGTTTTTTCACCAAGGATTTAATACCAACGTAAGACTCTCAGTAATGGCTGTACTTGAGAGCTGGATAAGACCCTAGCAAAAGTCAATTAAATAAAAAAACAGCTCAGGACTCCAGGCACAACATTTCCAGAGTTGCCTGCAAAGGAATACAGAATTTATTAATTCATATTTGAGAAAGATATTTCAACCTCTGGACCTTTCTGCAAGACATTTTTCTCCTTTTGTGAATAAAGTAAAAAAAAAAATCCTCCCCAATAGTCACAGTAGCCTACAGAAAAATCCCAGATCTCCAGAATAAAAAAAATCCAGGAAATGGATAGAAAAGATCTGGGCAGGGATTTGTGAGTGTCAGGTAAAGTTAATTAACTAATGACCAACTCAATCAACCAATCAATATTCTTTATTGAGCACCCATTATGTGCAGAGCACGGTACTGGGTGGTTGGTAGAGTTCAATATAAAGGAAAGACACAATCCCTCCCTTCAAGGAATTTACAGTCCCTCTCTTCAAGGAATTTACAGTCTAATAGGGGGAGTTTGATAGAAGGCATTCCCAAATAGTTGGAAGAGGATAAAGAAGTCATCCCAAATAAACATTCTGGAATAAATCCTCTGCCCTTTTGAAGGCTTGGTCCAGGGTTGACCTCAGAGACATAGGTACAAATTTTACAAGCAACCAGCCCAAGATGTAAGAACAGCCTGAGCTAACATAGCCCACTGTTGGGTAGGTACTGTCTCTATATGTTGCCAGCTTGTACTTCCCAAGTGCTTAGTACAGTGCTCTGCACACAGTAAGCGTTCAATAAATATGATTGATTGATTGATTGATTAACAGGGATCTTGGAGGGAAATGCAGTGGTTCTGTAGTTAGGACTCTTTCCTAAAACAGGCCCTAGATTTGCTGGGAGAGAGGCAGGGGTCAAGCCAGCTTCCATCTGACATCATTATGCTCTGTACAGTGTCACATGATTATGTCATATGGGACAGGAGAGGGTGGCAATTTTTTCCTTGCGTTGGGTGGTCAGTATGGTTGGAATACCAGATTAGCCAACATCTAGCCTCCCTGTTTAGCCTCCCACTTTGCCCTACTCATTTCCCCCATTTTTTCCCTATTACAACCTTGAGCCCAATTGCAGTCCGTGGGCCACTAGGTTCAGGGAGTGGACCCTGATGACTGGAACAGCCCCTTCCATCCCACCCAATGCCCTGGAGCAGAAGTCCCTCCCTCTGCAGAAGCAGCATGGCCTAGTGGAAATCCTAACTTCTTAACCCCATCTCTGCCACTTGTCTGCTGTGTGACCTCAGGCAAATCACTTAACTTCTCTGTGCCTCAGTTGCCTAATCTGTAAAATGGGAATTAAATCTGTGAGTCCCATGTGGAACATGGACTGTGTCCAATCTGATTATTTTATATCCACCCCAGTGCTTAGTACTGTGCCTGGCTCTTAGTAAGTGCCTAACAAATACCATTAAAAAAACCCACTTCAACTACCCTGTCTTGTGGGAGGCAGTAGAGTACTGGATTCTCTCTTCAGAATGAACAGCTGTGCTTTTGACTCTTGTTACCTTATGGATGGCTCAATTAAGCCTATTGTTATTCATGATAAGTTTTCTCTCTGGATCCGTTCTTATCCTTTCAAACCCTTGTCACCCAGGGACCGTGCCCGTATTAATAACCAAATCATCTCCATGGCGCTTAATACCGCAACAGTGGTCTTCACTGCAAATCCTTAGCAAAGGTCACTATCGAATGAGAATTGATCACCGCATTTACCCAATTGCCCATTAAGCATCTTACTTTAAACACAAGTCATTTTAAGTCACTTCAGCATCATGAACACAGCTATTTAGATTGCATGGAGCCTCAAAACTGTTTGAAGCCTCCAGCCATTCAAATCCAAGCTGGAGACCATCTATTCTTGAAACAAAAGGATGCAGTTATTTGAAATCCACTACTGTGACAGGTGCAGACTATTTCCTGGTTCCCAGGATTTCATCCTACATTAGTTGTTGAATCAACATGTGAGTGGTCACCAACCGCTTTAATAGGTGTCCATCAGTTCCAAATCAATTGAGACCAGGGCTACAACGAGGCTTGCAATATCCAAGGAAACTCCAGGGAACAGCACCTGGGGTAGGTTGGAGTTCGGAGCATGTCCTGGTTGCACAGCTGCTCCTCGTTATCCAGAACAGCCCTAAAGAGGTTAAACCTCCCATTAATGGCAGGAGGTCTACAGGCATGATTTGCTCAATCTGTAAACCTTCTGGAGACTCCCAGAACTCCAGGCCTAGGGGGGTAAGAGTCCAGCCCACCTCCTCCCATACTATAAAATCCTGACACTAGAAAGCATGCTGGAAATTTGTTTCCTAGGGGAAGGATGATCCCAGAGCAGTAGAGAAGATACTGTAGAAGGGGAAGGAATCTCATATTAACGTACCCCTCTTTTGATAAGGACAGAGATGGGTGGAGGTAAGTCGATGTTCTGCCTTCTAGAATCCAGGGTGGTGAGTTTCTTTGGGGACACCAAGGTATGAAAGAGGAATGGGAGTGTTGGAGGGGGAAAATGAAATGGAAGACACTTTCCCAATATGCTGCTTTGGGTAACAAGTGTGGTGGCTTTCTGGCCTCCTTGGTGAGCAAGCCAGTAGGGTGACTAGGACTCTGACTACAGCAGTGAGTGGTGATTAGGAAGCAAGAGGATTGGGCAGGGCTGATTAGAGGTGTTGGATCATAAAGAAGATCAGTCTCTTATCTTGCAGCCATGAGGGTTTAATGCAATCTATAAACCCCTCTGTCTGTTTACATGCTAGCCAGTGATATGTCAGGTGGATCCACTTACGTTCTTGAGCTTAATAGGTACCCAGGACGCTGGCACTGTGTTCACAAGATGTGGAGGGGTGGATGGCTGGGGGGCTGTGCAGGGCTGTTAGGTTCATAAATAAAGCATTGTCTCGGTAAGGAGTCTGAGAGCCCAGGACCTCGTTGCGTGCAAGAGCGGCTCAGTGCTTGAGCTTCCATGGGGTTGAAGCTAATCGGAAGTGACATGTTGCAGTGAAAGTACTTTATAAAATCAATATTGAATTCACAGCCTCTGACATCCTGGGACAGCAAAGCTAAAGGGGAAATAAGCCGTGGAGTAAACAGACCTGCAGCTAAACCCATTGTTGAAGGCAGGAATGGAAAGGAAAACGAAAGAGTGAATGGGCTCGTTGGCTTTGTGTTTCAATTCAGAGGTCTAGGCTTCTGGAGGCAAAATAGGTGGGACAGCAAACATGCAAGAGGGGAAAGGCTGACCTGGTAACAGCCTCTTGGGGGCCATGGAGGGGTGGAATTGGGGGGACCAGGACTCTTTTTTATGAAGCACCAGCCTGAGCCAGGTGGTTCTTTGCCTTTCAGGAGTTCCACACCTGGCAGTCATGGTATGGTGACAACACACTATTAGGAAAATCTTGGGATGCTATAAACTAATTCCATTAGGGGGTCTTTAACCCCAGGTGTAAAACTAGCCACTGATGCTTCCTAGTTCCTCTTCAAAGTGAGTGAAACTTACAGTCAAGTCCAGAATTCCTTTAGGGGTGGAGACTGGAGGACCTAACTGCAATTGTATCAATCACTCCTTTACTGAAGCTTTTCAGGACATATGTTCAGACTCAAAATGGGTTGAGCTGCTGTTTGGGCGTTCCTGGGGCCAGCATGACTCAGAAGCCAGATTGCCTGACTGTGTAGGGGCTCTTGCATTCACCTCTCTGTGTCATGCTCAGCAGCACTGCCTGGTGTTCTCCTCTTTGTGCAGAAGCCCAAGAGTGAGGTGGCAGTGGCTGATCCAGCCCGCTTTATTTATTTCCCCCGTATCCTCATCCCTGGCAGTGACCAACACAAAATCTGTTCGACTTCTGCATTTCCTTTAAGTCTTATTTCCCACATGGATGTGGCTACTCTGATGCCCTGAAATTCAAACCTGCATGGTAACCCTGGAGCTAGCTCTTAGTCCCCTTTCATTCATTACACAAATTAGTCTTGGCCTGAGGTTAGTGATGGAGGGGGGTTAGGGTGCCACCCCACCTCTGACTGCAGCCATTTGAATGTTCACTGGGAGTCCAGTTGCAGGACACACTATGAACCAGAGCCCCTTGCACTGGAGAAAAGGCTAAATTCTCAGTTCTGTCCATGAAGTCTTCATGGGAAAAGTAGTAATTCCACTTTGATACAGTCTCCTATTCGTACCCTGTCCTCACTCCATATCTTAGGGCAGCAGGTCAGGTGGTTCATCAGGCAGACCCACCTCAGTGCAGCTCGGTGTGGAGGCAGAAAGTGCTCTGAGCTGAAGCCAGGAGGTTACAATGAAATCTTATTTGATGTGCTGATTTTCAACTAAATTTGCAAGCTGAACCCTTTAAAACAAATATCCAAATCCCCTTCCTACCAGTTCTCTGGAAAAGTGGGATGGAAAATAGCATGTTCTTCAAGGGAAATTTGCTTTTTGTATCCATTTTCATTCAGTCATTCAACTCACTCATTCAATCATATTTATTAAGTGCTTACTGTGTGCAGAGAACTGTAGGAAGTGCTTAGGAAAGAACAATATACCGATAAACAGTGACAATCTCTGCCCACAATGAGCTCACAGTCTAGAGGGAGAGACGGACATCAATACAAATAAAAACCTAAAAACCTGTCAGTCACAGGACCTTTCCATTTTACCTTAATCAAGGAGAGATCAGGGACTTTGTCTCTCTTGTAGCAGAAATCCCTGAAAGTGGGGAGTGGGATGAGAGAGGTGTCATTTCCTCTGTCTCAGTGGGGGCAAAGGATAAGAAGGAGGAAGGTTGGTGGTGGCACCTGTACAAATGTAGCATGAAGCCACTGCCAGTATGAATAGTAGGTTGGCCAGATATGGGCCACTCAACTGCAAATTCCTTGAGGGGAGGAATCACATCTTCTTACTCTACTCTCCCAAGCACTTAGTACAGTGTTAGGCTGTGCAGCTTCTCCAGCCGAGTGAAGCACAGGCTTGGGAGTCAGAGGGCCTGGGTACTAATTCTGGTTCTGCCAACTGCTTGCTATGTGACCTTGGGTAAGTCACTTCTCTGTGCCTCAGTTTCCTCAACTGTAAAATGGAGATTAAATACCTGTTCTCCCCCAGATTGTGAGCCCCATGTGGGACAAAAACTGTGTCCAACCTGATTAACTTGTAGTCATCCCAGTGCTTAGAACACTGCTTGATACTTGGAAAGCACTTAACAAATACAATAATAATAACAGCAGGCACTAAGTAGATTCTGTTGTTTGAGCCAAGCTCAAGGAAGGAGGCTACTCTCCTGGTGAAGGTGCTGACTTTCTCCTTCTCTTTCAATTCCCTAATTTTTGAAGGAAAAGAACGACTAATTTTGGTATTTTCCTTTGGTGCTACCAGGAAGGATCAAAAAACAAAACAAAGACGCAGTTTCCCTCAGCCAGATGCTCTCCGTCTCTGGCTCTCAGAATTGTTATCTTCTGAAGAGTTCCTTCTGGAAGATTACGAAGAGAATGTAATCATTTTTTTAGCAATCCCCAGAGAGTTTCATAATGAACCTTACTTACACTGTGTTGACACTAATAGAAACTAAAACCACAGTCTTCAAACCTCTGCATAGGAGGCAAGTTGGGGAAATTACAACATGGCCAAAAATGATTTGGAAAAAGGGCTTTTGTTAAATGACCCTTTAATTGTGGTTTAGAGTCCACTTAGGCTAGTTAATAAAATGTTCAATTAGCAAGCAAGTGTGAGTTAAATTAATGAAAAATTACATTGCCCTGTCAATTTTGGCCTAGTTCAGCTTCATATCGAATTAAGGGACTAAGTAAACCAAACATTTATATGCCTGAATCACACTGAGAAAAAAATGTAATCACAGCTTCAGTCCTGAGACCGATTAAGTTCAGTGCAAGCAATTTCCTCTCAGCATTTCCTCCCGTCATCCAGGTTTCCTTCTTAACCCTGCAATATCAAATCAGGAAACTTTAAAGACTAGAGAATTAACACTGTTGGAAAGAAGTGATTGCTTTTCTTAATTAAAAAAAAAACACCCTCAAAAGCATAAATAATTATAAAATAACCAGGGCTGAGGTGGAACATCATACCTCTTTTCTAGTGAAGAGTTCAATTCTCCTTTCGCTTTCTTAAAAATGAAGTTTTTCTCAAAACTGACAGCAAATTGCATTCAGAAAATGTGATTTTTTTGATGGCATTTATTAAGCGCTTACTATGTGCAAAGCACTGTTCTAATCGCTGGGCACTGTTCTAATCTGATTGAACCACAAAGACTTTTGGGAGGTTGGTAGATCCCAGGATCCCAGGAACATATTTTCAGCTGGCCTGAGAGTGAACTAAGTGAATGAAAAAATGATAATAATAATCATGGTATTTGTTTAGTGCTTACTATGTGCCAAATCCCATTCTAAGTACTGGAGTTAGAATGAAGATTATCATGTTGGTCCCATATGGAGCTCAAAGTCCAAGGGAGGGAGAACTGGTATTAAATCCCCATTTTACAGTTGATGAATTGAGGCAAAGTGAAGTGACTTGCCCACGGTTATGCAACAGGTAAGTGGCAGAACTGGGATTTAGAAGCCAGGTCTTCTGTCCTGGGTTAGGAGGACCAAATGGTGATGAAGTTCTCGAAGGACTATCTCTGCACAGAGCGAGAGAAGGCTGGTACCACTGTGGGATCTTTGAGGTCAACAGCAGAGGAACCTGATTTTAACTTCTAATAGCACTTAGCTGCTGAATTTGCCCATGCCTGCAGGAGCTATTGGAGTTTGGGCCACTAGCTAAGGGATGGCCAGGCACTCAGGGCAGATGGGGGGTGGGGGGGTGAGGCAGAAGGAGCCACTGCATTTTGGCCTGAGGACTCGTTGGACGGAAGCCCCATAACTGAAGTTAACTCCATGTGGGTCAGAGACCGTCTGACTTGATTCATCTTGTATCTATCCCAGTGTTAAATTCAGTGCTTGACACTTAGTGTTTAATAAAGACCAGAACTAACAAGCCAAAAAAATTAATTGCTCTTCACTTTCTCTCTGCTGAAGGGAAGAAATGTTTTCTTTGAGGGCCTAAAGCCACAAAAACAAATAAGCAGACTTGCTACTCCCTTAGGTTTCCAATTCTGGCCCATAGTTGGGAAAGGTGAAATCTTGGGAAATGCAAGGAATGGAGTGACCAGAGCCCTTGAATGATAGTTCCTGGTGGTTTATGATCACACAATGTTCTCTCTTAGTAATATGTTATGATGAACCACAGACTCTGTAATGCTCAGTAATTCAGATGCTCTTCTGTAGGACATATGGTGCTTTTGAAAACACTCAAAGGTTGATATGTTTGCCACAACCAAGGAAGATTGACACAGTGGGCCAGTAATGCTGAGGCAAAGGCATCAGCCTGGGATTGGGCAGTGGGAATAATTCCTTGCATTAAGATGAAAAAAAGGCAGGGCCACTGAGATAAACAACATGACATGTCTTAAAGCAAGGCCAAATTGGTCTATCCATTCATTCATTCAATCGTATTTATTGTGTGCTTACTGTGTGCAGAGCACTGTACTAAGCACTTGGGAAGTACAAGTTGGCAACATATAGAGACGGTCCCTACCCAACAGCAGGCTCACTGTCTAGAAGTCCATTCTTACGTGTGCACACTCCTACACAACGTAGCTGTTAGGGTGGTACAGCTGTTACATACAGCTCTCTAGATTTCATTATTCTCGAATCTTATTTATAAGATTTTCAGGTTGGGCTCTAGTAGCCAAGGAAGAGACTAGATGGGTAACATCATAGATTAAGGTCATGGATATCAGGGCCAAGGGAAGGGTACTTCTCTTATAACACAGGGGTTGTGTTTCTGAAAAACTTTGCATTACAGAAACTCGCACTGTAGTATTCAGGCCTTAAACTGAAGCCGTCTTTTCAGACACTGCATTGTACGCTTTTGATCTCCTCTCTCTTGTCTTCAACCCCTTGCTCATTCTCTCTCCTGCTAGGAACTCCCTTCACCTTCATAACTGACAGACCACCATCCTCTCCACTTTCAAAGCCCTATTCCAGTCACACCTCCAGGAAGACATCTCTCATTTCCTTCCTCACTTCTGTGTTGCCTAGGCACTTAGGTCCAAGTCTCTAAGCACTTTGATATTCACCCCACTGCTTTCCCACAGCACTCCAATCAATCAGTCTTATTTATTGAGCACTATACTAGGTGCTTGGGAGAATGCAATTTAACAGAATTGGTAGACATGTTCCTTGTCCACAAGACGCTTTCAATTTAGAGCAGTGCATGCACTTATATAGCTCTGCTGCTTCCCCCTACATAATTTATTTTAATAACTGTCCCAAGCACTAGATTGTAAGCTCCTGGAGGGCAGGGATTGTGTCTCTCAAGCACTAAGTATAATACTCTGCATGTGCATGTAGGTATTCTACTCTGCATGTAGGTAGCAATAGGTATCTACTTAGCACTTAATAAATTCCAGAATTATTGTTTAATTGCACAATATGTGTTCAATGAATACCATCGATTGATAACAATAATAATAATGGCATTTGTTAAGCGCTTACTATGTGTGAAGCACTGTTCCAAGTGCTGGGGGGGATACAAGGTGATTAGGTTGTCCCACATGGGGCTCACGGTCTTAATCCCCATTTTACAGATGAGGGAACTGAGTGTCAGAGAAGTTAAGTGATTTGCCCAAGGTCACACAGCAGACATGTGGCAGAGCAGGGATTAGAACCCATGACTTCTGACTCCAAAGCCCATGCTCTTTCCACTGAGCCATGCTGCTTCTTTCGGATATCCACCAACAATCATCAGGAATTCCCAGCCACAACTGACCTCAGAGCTTTTGCTGCCCATACTGTCTGCAATTTATTACATGGGAAATATAGACATGTAGAGAGTTTGCAGTGAGCAAAAGTCCACTGACATTCTACTGGGTCTGTCATTGGTCCATCAATCATTACCACTGTCACCTTCCTTTTGTCTGTGGTTATTTAGGACCTTCAACTAAGAAGCGTTAGGGAGTGGTAGAATCTTTGACTTATACCCTGTTTATCTCCCAGTGATGTCATGCAGGAAAACAAAGAGGCAGAGAGACCTAGCAGAAAAAGCACGGGACTGAGGTTCAGGAGAACTGGACTCTGGGCTTATTTTTACCACTGGCCTATCATGTGACCTAAGGCAAGTCACTTGGCCACTCTAAACCTCGGTTTCTTCATTGGTAAAAGGGGGATATGATACCTACTCTCCCGACGGCTAAGACAATGACTCCGTGTGAGGCAGTTTCAATTTAATTATCAGTTTATCTCTACCGCAGAAATAGGTACCTACTTAGCATTTAATAAATTCCAGCATTATTGTTTAATTGCACAAGCTGTGAGTAGGTTCAAGAAAGTTTTGGATATAGTTTCATGAATGAAATTCCTTAATTGACTATTAAATGAAAGATTAAGGTGGATGAGAAGAAGGCTAGGGATGTTAGATAATCCACCCAACTTGAGGATGGGTGTCCAGGAGGGAAACTATCCCATGGTTCATCCAAATGTTCTAGTGTCACTGTTGGACATTGAGTCCTAAGATGGATGGGTAATTGTTCTGACCTTGCTAAAATGGCCATACTGATGGTTTTGTCAGCCATACCCAATAGACACACCTCTAGAAGCTGTACCCAGGAGCCTGACATTCTCTCAGGTGTCTAGCCTGGATCCAGTCCGACTTAGTGGAAAGAGCACGGGTTTGGGAGTCAGATCATGGGTTCTGATCCCAACTCCGCCACTTGTCGGCTGTGTGACTTTGGGCAAGTCACTTAACTTCTCTGTGCCTGTTACCTCATCTGTAAAATGGGGATTAAGACTGTGAGCCCCATGTGGGACAAACAGGGACAGCCCAGAAGAAACTAGAAGAACCTCACTGGGAGGAACCAAGTCTGGGAGAGGCATTCACAATTGGACTTGCTGTCCACTGTTAAGAGTGTCACATTACAGTGTGTGTCCTCTGTACCAGGAACTGCACAGTCCTTGGAAAAGTCCACCAAAAAGCAAACATCCATTGGAGAAGAAAAGGCAGACAGAGAAATGTAGACTTCGGCCAGTTCAGTGACCTAGTATGAGCAAGTTCAGAACACTAGGCATTCACTGCTACTGCATAGCTTTTCCTGCTTTCAGACCGGATGATCAACATCACGTGAACAGAGTAGAACTGGAACTAAAATTCGGCAATCGTAATCCAGTTCTTAGCCCTGCAGTTAGAAAAAAATCATCTCTGCTCTCAGAAACATCAGTCATTTTCTCTGGCCTGCATTTCTGACTCACAGTTCTAACTGGATCTCTCCCAACCGCCTCACGCCTCTCAGTGTCCTCCTCCTCCCACCCCCCCTCACCCCCCGACTCTGGCACCACCAGCTGGCTCGTGATCCTGGGACAGGGTGTCGACTGCCAGGCTCTGCGGGATGGGCAGAGTGTGGCTCACTCGTTCCAAAGACCCGTCCCCGGTTCTGCTGCTAGGAGACTTAGAGACAAACTGACAGCTCGGGCCCTGCTGTTCCTTCCATTAGAAATAAACACAGAGTGACTTTGAAGAATTGTGACAATCGCGAAACCAGCCATGAAATCAGGTCTGGCCACAGGCACCCGGGGCCAAGAAAAGCCAGGGCGGGTCTAATGATGTTGTGAGTACGCTCCGCGTCCTTGTGCTTTACTCATTTGGTTTCCGCAGAGGTCTGCACTAAGGGAGAGGGAGAAACTCAGCTTCAGCTCTAATCGTGGTACTTAAGTGTTCACAGTGGGCTGAACTCTGTGATGCAGAATAATCAGATATGATTCCTGATCCAGAGGAGGCTCACAACCTCAGGGAAAGGGAGAACAGATATTTAATCCCCATTTTACAGAGGAAGGAATTGAGGCAGAGAAGTTAAATGACTGGCCCAAGGTTACACAGCAGGCAAGGAGTAGAACCTGGATTGCCTGATTCCCAGGCCTGTTCTCTATCCAGTAGGTCATGATGCTCCTCACAGCTAGCTGCAGGCTGCTGACTGGGTTTGTGCAGCCTACAGGGGTGGAAGAGACAAAGATAACTGGATGATGATGATGGTATTTGTTCATTCATTCAGTTGTATTTATTGAGTGCATACTGTGTGCAGAGCACTGTACTAAGCACTTGGCAACATAAAGAGATGGTCCCTACCCAACGACGGGCTCACAGTCTAGAAGGGATTTAAGCACTTACTTACTATGTGCCAAGCTCTGTTCTAAGCGCTGGGGTGGATACAAGGTAATCAGGTTGTCCCACATGGGGCTCACAGTCTTAATCCCCATTTTACAGATGAGGTAACAGGCACAGAGAAGTTAAGTGACTTGCCCAAAGTCACACAGCCGACGAGTGGCGGAGTTAGGATCAGAACCCATGATCTCTGACTCCCCTTGAGTCCAAGGAGGAAGGAAGACTTCCACTGTTTGGAGAGAGCAGGTCTTTTTGGCCCCAGCTATTTCCACCAAATTAGTATGTGGGTGGGTGCATTTGAGATCCTTGTCCAAAATGCAGTCCTGGTGAGGTCTCACTTTGTGACCCCAAATCACCCCTTGCAGTCTCACTGGTTAACAAAGTCAATAACATAAACATTCTAAAATCTTTTTGTCACAAAGAGGTCCTGGGAGTCCGCCCTTGTGGGCAGGATCTTTTTGTCTGAACCAAAAGCAGGGCATAACTACCTCCCCCAGGAGGTATTCCCCATCTAATTTTCACTTTCTCTGGTTGTATCACTCCAACAGCCACCCTTAGTATTTCTGTACACAGGCAGTCCCCGAATAGACACTTTGAATTATGGTGAATTGGAACTGCTGTTGCTAAATTAAAATCCCATTTCTGCTTTGTGGTATCAGGTCCTATTTTATGGACCTGGCCTCCTTTATGGAAACAGCCCATAGAGGCACAGTGCTTTCCTGGAAATAAGATGAATTTGTCAATCCTCCCTGGTAACTCTGCTTGATGATCAGAAAGGCAACCCTGCCCCTTCCTGCCCTCCACCACCTTGGTTCTGCCACTTTTCCCTCTTGCTGTATATCCTTGTGCAAGTCTCTTCATTTCTCTTTGCTTCGGTTTCCTCATCTGTAAAAAAGAGGGATTCAATACCAGAGAAGCAGCATGGCTCACTGGAAAGAGCCTGGGTTTTGGAGTCAGAGGTCATGGGTTCAAATCCTGGCTCTGCCAACTGTCAGCTGTGTGACTTTGGGCAAGTCACTTAACTTCTCTGGGCCTCAGTTACCACATCTGTAAAATGGGGATTAAGACTGTGAGCCCTCCGTGGGACAACCTGATCACCTTGTAACCTCCCCAGCGCTTAGAACAGTGCTTTGCACATAGTAAGCGCTTAATAAATGCCATTACTTTCCAGCACTTAGAACAGTGCATTGCACATAGTAAGCGCTTAATAAATGCCATTATTATTATTATTACCTGTTCTTCCTTCTACTTAGTGAGCCATGTGTGGGACAAGACTGCGTCCAGCCTGATTATCTTGTATCTTCCCATCACTTAGTACAGCTCTTGGCACATAGTAAGTGTTTAATAAATAGCATAATAATAACTAACAATATTCAATATCATCAGTGGTATTTGAGAACTTACTGTATGCAAAATACTATACTAAGTACTTGAGAGTTGACAGAGTTCATTCAGTCATTTATTGAGTGCTTACTGTGTGCTTAGTTGATATGTTCCCTGTCCACAGTGAGCTTACAGCCTTTGGAGGGGAGAGATATTGATATAAATAAATAATTTATAATATAATTTATAGATATTAATAAATATTTGTGCACATCCCCCTATCAAGGAAGGGATTTTTTTGCTTAGGCAGAGTGGGGAAAGAGGCTGTTGTATTAGGTAATACTCTTGTTATTTACGCTTGGTCTCCACGTGCATTTATCCTCACTCCAATCCCTACTTCACTTCATTCCCAAAGTAATTTTTCTAAACTGTTCTGCACGTCTCTCTCCATTTTTTTTTTAAATTGTTTCTGTTCAGCACTTATTACTTGCCAGGTACTATACTAAGCACTGGGGAAGATATAAGCTAATCAGATTGAACACATTCCTGTCCCACGGGGGCTCACAGCCTTAATCCTCATTTTTATAAATGAGGAAACTAAGGCACAGAAGTTAAGCGACTTGCACAAGATCATACAGTCAGAATTAGAACTCAAGGTCTCTGACTCCCAGTCCTGTGATCTTTCCACTAGGCCATTCTGCTCCCTCGAAAAACCTCCTTCGGTTGTCTGGTTATCTCTACGCCTTTAAAGCACTCAATCAGCTCTCCACCTCCCATTTTAACTTACTTACCTCCCACTACAACTCATCCCACACACTTAATATACCTCCATCTTACCTCTCGTACCCTTGGTCGCTTGCTCGCTTCCTCGCTTCCTCTCTCCAGCCTGGAAGCCTCACTCCCTTCAAAATGATGGTGATGGTCTTTGTTAAATGCTTACTATGTGCTAAGCACTGTATATTTAGCTTTAATTCTGTTTGTTCTGACGACTTGACACCTGTCCACACGTTTTATTTTGTTGTCTGTCTACCCCTTCTAGACTGTGAGCCCGTTGTCAGGGAGGGACCGTCTCTATAGGTTGCCCACTTGGACTTCCCAAGCGCTTAGTACAGTTCTCTGCACATAGTAAGCACTCAAATACGACTGAATGAATAATAAGGTTGGACATAGTCCCCATCTCCCATAAAGCTTACTGTATAAATGGGAGGATGAACAGGTATTGAATCCCCATTTTGCAGATGAGGAAACTGAAACACATTGAGTGACTTGCCCAGGGTCATGCATGCTCTGCACAAAGTAATCACTCAATAAATATCACTGATTGACTGATATACTTTACCTCATTTATTTTAGTGTCTATCTCCCCAACGAGACTGTACACTATTTGAGGCCAGGGAGTGTGGCTAACAACTCTATTGTGTTGTACTCTTCCAAACACTTAGTACAGTGCTCTGCACTCAGTAGATATCCTTGATGGATTGATCGATTCATCTGGTTCCCCAAATGGGTTAAGATTTGTTTCACACTGGAAGCTTTTATCTGGAATGTGTTAATGCTCTTTCTCATTGAGATCTCTCTCATTCAGAGTTTATTTCATCAGTCTTCTGACAGGACAGATTTCTTCACTCCTTCAGTTTTCTATTTATTTGTCTGTGGTTTCAAGTGCCCAAGCTCAGTTCTGACATCACCTGCTTGTTTCAGATGTTCATAAGTCATTTTTTTCTAGATTTGGGCTTCAAGCTTTAGTTGCTGAGTGTCTACAGGGGTTTCATCTGAGTTTGAGGCCCTATCTTTATTCTCCTAATGACCTTGACAGTGAGTTGGATTTCACAGTAGATAATTGTCCATGGGAATAGCTAGGTTGTGAATTCAGCTGCTTCCGAAGAGGGCGTGATCCCTAGGCGTTTGCCTCATTGAGGGGAAGGACCTTCTGGGTAATACCTGATTTCCTCTTTGAGAGCTTGTGGAACGTCGGAGCTCGTTTTATTTAGCTGAAGTTTGTAGCAGGCTTTCCTTAATTGCTCTGTTCATAATGACCTGGAATTGCCTTCTGCTCCAAATCATAACAAAGACAGAGGAGCCGCGAGAGCCTGAGCCGTTCTGAACACGGACAAAAGGAGCCCTCTCAACGCGAAAGAATAGTTACCAGAGCCAACTGGAAACTCGGCATCCACTTATACAGGATCTTGGCATGTTGCTCTCTGACAGCAGCTATTTCCAGAGCTGTGCAATGACAGTGAACACATTTCTGGGCTCGGAGTTTTTAAGAGCAGGAGCAGTCTCTCTAGTCTTTAAATATATTTCTCAGTGAAGAATCTGTTAAGAAAACATGTTGTGTTCACAAGAATGCTAGAAACACTTACTACGCAAGGCCTGAAATTGATAAATGTCGCTTTCTCAATCACGCAGGACTGCATTCGAAAAGTTTCTAAATTTGCTTAACAGGAAATGCTGTTTGACCCATCCAGCTGGTATGTCTGGGGGAAGGTCAGTAAATAGCTGGGTGTCCTCTGGGGAAGGAGTCTTTTTGGGGGAAAATCTTTTTCTAGTGGAAAATTCCACTTACCAACTCATTTGTATTGTACTCTCCAAAGTGCTTGGGACAGTTTTCTGCACACTGTCAGTGTTCAATAAATGCTGATTGATTGATTGGTTCTCCATGGGGCAGGGTTAACTCTTGGTGACACACTTTTTACGCTTGAGGGAGAAGGATGCCATGCAGATGGGAGTAATGTTTCAGAGCCACTTATCAGTAGTTGCTTCCCAGAACCCCATCTGGAAATGGGGAGCTTGTCACTCTGGGGATCTTCAAAACTTATCCCCTCACTCCGTTGCTGCTCTGGGAAGCTTTATGCCAGAATCCAAGCAGGCTAAGGTGGGCTGAGTGGGAAATAATGACACTATCTACTCCCTGGTAAAGAGGAGATACAAGGAGCTTATAAAACATGTAAGAGAACAAATATGTCTAAAGAGATGCAATAAGGACAGGAATGGTTTGAGGGAGAAGGATGGGTTTTGTTTTAATGCTGATGGAGCAGAGAAGGGGTCCAGGAATTTAAGGTCTCTGTTAAATTGGGATGATTTCTTGGTTGCCTGAGATGATTTAAATGCATGATATCTTAGAAATATGAAATTTGACAGTTGGTGGGGAGAGGAGTATGTTCTAAATTAGAATTCTGAATGATAGATGTACTGTTGATTAAACACAGCTTCACTGAGTACTTTGGATATTTTCCTTGATTTGGAATTAATGCATTAAATTTAGGTTTATTTTCTGGGTACCTGCCCTGGTCTTTTTTTTTTTTTTCCAGACTCTCTCAAGATTTGCTTAGAGCAGTGGGATATTCAGGAAATGTCTCTTCTGCACACTTGCTTTCCTCATACACACTTAGCCACCCTGATCCTTTCACCTGTCTCTGGTGACTTCATCTTAATGGAAACTGTGCTCACCAGGGTAGACAAAACAGGTTTGCTAGTGTTTTGGGTGATCCTGGCATGAAGCATGTAATGTCACCAACATCTGAGTCCAGTATTTTTGAATGATGTCAGTGGGCCACCTTGGACAGAATTAAATCCAGAATCTGCACAAAACCCTTCCATTATTCAAAACTATTCATTTTTGCAATCAATCAAAAGGGGCCTGAGGGGTCACACCATCTTTATGAAAGGAGTCCAGCTGAGAGAACAGCAACTTGGCTTCCTGGGTGCCAGAGTGAGTGACTGAGAGAAGGGGAGAATGTAAGGAGCAGATTGAAAGATGGGCATGGACAACTCTGCTCAGCTTTGAGGAAGGTAAAATGCAGTCTCTCTTAGCATCCCAAATGTACGTGCCAGGAAAGCCACTGTTAAGGCAACTGGGATGGTTTGACTTTCATTGGCATTTCACTCAAACACCTGATTCCTATAACTTAGCAGTAATAGCCCCTTCAGGACTAAAAGGCTGACTAAGACTCTGGCTGGAGGAATGTGCTGTGCCCATTTGACCAGTGCAAAATGAGGTTTAATAGTAGGGAACTGTGGAAAACTGCCCCAGAAAGAATCTGGGTTGCTGAGTAGACTTAGTAACCATTTCTAACATGAGATGGAGGGGTGTAATTTTCTGTTGACCCTCCCCCTCCCCCAAAAACACCCACCGCACCCTGATATTTTTCAGACTAGAAAGGACTGTGGGAAATTGTGAGGAACTCCAGAAAGACTTAACAAAACTAGGTAATTGGGCGATATGATGGCAGATGAAATTTGAAACAGACAAGTGTAAGGCCTGCACATCAGAGGGAACAATTTAAGCTAATCACACTGTGATGGATACTGAATTAGCTGTAACCTTCCAAGGAAAAGATCATGAGCTCTGTTCAATGTGCAACAGTGCCAAAAATAAGGGAATAACAAGTTCGGAGAGGAGAGAGAATAATATAGAAAATATTACAATGCCATTATATAAATCAGCCTCCCATCCTTGCTCTGACTATTGTGGTGAGTTTTGGCCACCTCATCACAAAAATGGGCCTAAAAGAAATGGAATAGATTCCCCCAGAGTTCAGCTGAATGACTATAGTTTGAGGTTGCGGCGTAAGATCTTTATGAAGAGAATATTTTTATCCAACATTTAAATGAGCCTATCAGCTTAGTGGGAGGAGGTGGGCGGGGACAAGGAAGGAGACAGAAGTATGAATAGAATTGGGAGTTTTTCCATTAAAGAATAAAGGAAGCATCTGCACTCATCCTCTGCTGGAGGGCCAAAGAAACTTCACCTCAGAGCCTGGAGTGTGGGTCCATTGGAGGATGGCCATTTCTTCAAGGACCTTCTTCTCCCAGTAAGATCCGTTTTTCTTATGGTTAGAGTAGGACCTCTGCTGTGATCATCATCATTACATTCTGAAGAAGAGCAAACATGAAAAACTAGCCAAAGTTTGGATTTCCATCATTATTATCAATAATGATGACTATAATAAAAGCATTAGCTGAGCCCTTCCTGTCTGAAAAGCACTCTCCGAAGGGCTGGGGAAAGGTAAAAGGATAATTCAATCAATCAATACTATTTATTACACATTTATTCTACACAGAACATTTATTTATTACACATTTATGCACCAAGGAGGGTGCAATAGCATTAGAAAATATAATCCCTGTCATTAAAGAGCTTACAATCTAGTGGGATAGACACTAGGTAGGGGATAGCAGTTATAAAAGATATGTACATAAATAATCAATCAATCAATCAATCATATTTATTGAGCGCTTACTATGTGCAGAGCACTGTACTAAGCGCTTGGGAAGTACAAATTGGCAACACATAGAGACAGTCCCTACCCAACAGTGGGCTCACAGTCTAAAAGGGGGAGAATAGTGTGTGGGTGGGAAGTGGAGTGCCTAGGGGGTGAGAACTCAAGTACACAGGTACACAGGTGATACAGTAGAGGACATGGATCAGAGTTTATAAGGTAGAGAAGCCTGTGTGGGCAAGGAATGTGTCTGTTATATTGTTCTGTTGTACTCTCCCAAGGGCTCAGTACAATGCTTTGTACACAGTAAGCACTCAATAAATATGATTGATTTGATTATATGAGGACAGCAACAAGGAAGAAATATTGGGTCAGCAAGTGGGAGAAGGTAAACCTTGCTACACACTGTGGATAAAAAAAATGCAACAAGGCAGCTAGGAGTGGTCTTTATATACACATGAAGATGGATTCTCTTTTTGGGAACTACAGAAAAGCCTTTGGTCTTACAAATTCAGGAAAAAGGACCTCTGCAAAGGAATTGATTCAGAAGAGATTCTTTTAATTACACAATGATTTGATCAGCTTCCCTTGCCTTTCCCCACAAACTCATAAAATCTTACTTCCAGCAGCATTAACTGCAAATAATAGATGTGTGTGTGTGTCTTAAGCAGAAACATGTCCAATGTGGGGCAAACCCACCAGCCTAACAAGGATTTAGCCTTACCTGTAGAAGCGGGTGAAAGGGTGAACTGATCCTACATAAATCTTGAAATCTTTCTACTCTCAGGGGTAGGATTTCAGAGTGAGTAGTGATCTTCAAAAATGATGGACAGCTCTGCATATATCTGTCATATTTGCGTGCATCCAAATACATAAAAATACAGCAGATGCTAGTGGTTTGGAGAGAATTCTGGCACAGTGAGGGTGGACAAAGTGTGATTCTTTTCAATTCATCAGAAGTATTTATTTAGCATTTACTGTGGGCAGAGCCCTGTACTAAGCACTCGGAAGAGTAAAATAGATTTGGTAGACACCATAAGTAAGTACTATTATTTACTCATGTGCTAAAAAATATTCACTAACTTTTAGAATCTTAGGATGATATATTCTAAAGATGTAAACAAACTTAAAGCTCTAAAAATAATAGATTTTTTTACTAGGAGCAAGTATCTTGAATTAAATGACATCCCAGATACTCCCAGAGCTGGTTAATGTATACAGTCACAGAATCAAACACATTCTTACTTTTCATATGATTTGCAATTCTCAGGGAGAACTCATTTGGGTTGCACTTATAATATTCATTTAGCAAACTCCATTAACAATGTTTACAAGTGCTTATGGATCCCGCAAATGAGTTTGCGGCTGAGCTCTGAGTAAAGCTAAATGCATCCGTGTGCATATGAAGTCTAATGCAGGGACTCATTGAAATCAGAAGCAGAGGAGGAGGGTGCTGTGCAGAAAACACTAATCTAGAAGTCAAGAGACTGTTCCACTGTTTCCCAACATGACCTTGGGCCTGGGTTTCAGCTATTTCTAGTGGAAGCTTGTCTTCCCTGGACAGAAATGTTAGGATCATTGAATCCAGAAATCTGAGTACTTTATTAGGGTTCAGTAAGGGAAAGAGGTACTAAGGCAGGTGCTTTTTCTCCGCTGGTTCAAGTGAGGGGCAACTGTGAACTGTATTAACTCTTTTCTGGACTGTGAACTGTATTAACTCTTTTCTGGTGTCAAAGAACTAATCATCATTCTGAATCTATAGAATCAGCATTCTGAATCTATAAGCGAAATAATAATGATGATGGTATTTAAGTGCTTGCTGTGTATGAAGCACTGTTCTAAGTGCTGGGGGGAGATACAAGGTGATCAGGTTGTCCCACATGGGACTCACAGTCTTAATCCTCATTTTACAGATGAGGTAACTGAGACACAGAGAAGTTAAGTGACTGGCCCAAAGTCATACAGCAGACAAGTGGCGGAGCCGGGATTAGAAACCATGACCTCTGTCCCCCAAGCCTGTGCTCTTTCCACTGAGCCATGCTACTTCCTTAGGCACCAGGAGAGTCTATCAAAATGTATTTCACAGTTCACAATATATTTGACCCTCTGGATTGTAAGATGAAGAAACTGAGGCATGGAGAAGTTAAATGACTTGCCCAATATCACACAACCAGCAAGGGATGGAGCAGGGATTAGAACTCAGGTCCTTTGACTTCCAGGCTCATGTCCTTTCCTTTAGGCCATGATGTTTCCCAAATTACATTTGCAGTACAAATGCAGTCTCCACCACTGGGGAAGGAGAAACTAAGCTACAGGCTATTCAGTGACTTGATTTAGGTCCTGGAAATGGAGCCCTGGTGTTTCCAGCCACTGTACATTCATTTATGCCATGTGAGGTATTCTACCCCTGATAATAAGACCAAAATAACCCCGGTAAAGGCCGGGAATCATTTTAGGGACTGTGGATTTTACTACTGAATTGCACACAAACATACATTTGAGTGTTTTAAAATCTTGATGTCAGGTCTGTTATTACCAAACACAGAGTAAGAGTTCATGCAGTGAGGGTGGCATGTGAATTTAATGTCAAAACAGCAGTGTCATTCAGCACTGCCATGTGACAGATTTATGAATTGAGTGACAATGGACTGGACTCCACTTGGTCTTGCCTCAGAAAAACTTTTCCTGCTTTAGTTTGGGCTCCTGGTGTTCTGGAATGGATCCTGCTCAACTATTTAAGGAAGGTAGGACCCTGTCAGTTCTAAATAAATGACAAATAATGGTTTCTCCCCTCAGCAAGAGCAATCTGGAGCTTCTGGGAAATGGGGTTTCTGAGGATGATGTGTGAGTGTGTGGTTGTGTGCCTGAGTGTGTGCATGCATGTGTCTGGGGAGCTCATCTTTGTTACATGAGCTGTCCTCTCAGATTTGAGGTTTATAGCAGTCACTGAGAGCAGATTCAGAAAAAAAACACAGTCTGAATTTGAATTCAGTCCAGCCCGGCCCCCAAGCCCCCCACTGCCTATTCCCTGATGACAACGGAGAGATGCAAGTCTAATTGGTCCTGTCTCCTTGTTTTTTCCATTCAAGAATCCCATATCCACATGCTCAGGTGGAACTGTAGCAACAATTTTTCCCAGGTGGTATGCAGTCCATTTCTGGCTGAGGTACTTCCAGTTGGCAGGCAGCCTCCTATATTCAGAAACAATCTATCAATCAGGAGAATTTATTGAGCTTCTACTTTGTGCTGAGCTCTGCACCAATCACCTGCTGCATTCAGAGGACTGTTCTGAACACCAACTGTATGCAGAAAATGTCCTGGATGCTTACTAGACTTGGGAGAGTGAAAGCTCTATAGACTGTAAGCTCTTTATGGGCAAGGAAGGTGTCTACTAATTCTGTCATATTGTACTCCCAGGTACTTAGTACAATGCTCTGCACATAGTAAGCATTTGAGTGTGTGCAATAAATAATAATAATAATAATAATAATGGTATTAAGTGCTTACTATGTGCAAAGCACTGTTCTAAGCACTGGAGAGGTTACAAGGTGATCAGGTTGTTTCACAGGGGGCTCACAGTCTTAATCCCCATTTTACAGATGAGGTAACTGAGGCACAGAGAAGTTAAATGACTTGCCCAAAGTCACACAACTGACAATTGGCAGAGCCGGGATTTGAACCCACAACCTCTGACTCCAAAGCTCGTGTTCTTTCCACTGAGCCACGCTGACGATGACACAAATCCTGCCCTTGAGGAACTCACAATCTAATTATAAAGACTTGAAGACATGAATTTAATAATGGACCCCAAAGGAGGAACAAGTTCATAGTAATCCATTTTAGACTGCTCAACCACGAATTTATTTAAATCCACTGATGCTGATGTTCTCTGCTTGCATGATTTTCCAAGGTAACACCTTCTGTCTGCATACAAGCCACTGTATGAAAAAATGTTTCCTTTCAGTTTTTTTTAGTTTATGACCTTCAAGCTTCAACCGGTGCACCTTCATCTTGATGTTGTGGGCAGGGAATGTGTCTGCCAACTCTGTTATATTGCACTTTCCCAAGTGCTCCATACAGTGCTCAGCACACAGTAAGGACTTAATAAATACGCTTGACCGATTGAGTGAACAGTAATTTTGTTCTCTGCATAATTTTTTTGACTTTGAAGAGTTCAATCGTGTCTCTTCTCAGCCTTTGTTTCTGCAAACTGAAGCAGCCTAGTCTTTTCAGGCTAGGCTCTTAAAGAATACCTCCTTTTGATTCAGGCTCGGTGACATAAGCATGAACTGTCCAAGTTAATAATGCTTGAAATAAAATGAAAATTATCGCATGAAGACCACTGCCCACATAGATGTTTAGAATTCTGTGGACATCATGTTGAGATCATAAAGGACACAAGACATGTCTGTTCTGTAGAAATGTCAGCAATGATAGAGGCAGGAACATGCCACCAACATCAAGTGGGGAGAGTTTCGCTTTTGGGGCCGTGGAAACTTAATATTCACTCTCTTCCAAGATCAAAAATAATAATTAAATGCCACTTATCAATGAATGCCAATGTAAAGAAAGGCCCTACACTTAGAATAAGTGAAGAGCAAGAGCTGCTTGAGAACAGCAAGAAAGGAGGAGGGAAAGGGTATGAAATAATTGAAGAGATAAGGTGAAAAGGGAGTAATTAAACACCTATATGAGCCCCCAGAATTGGGGCACTGATATTTCTAATTAGAATTTCAAGGCAGGAGCCCAATTGAACCTCAGGGAGCCTTTGTGTTCCTGTCACTGTTGTGCCCAGCAATCAATCCAATCCTGGCATCTTACGTGCAAGTTGATTTTCATATTACCTTTAGTGGAGTTCCATTCTCAGAGTCCTTAATACATGTTTGGGAAGGTTCCGTGAGCCCTTTGTCTTTTGGAAAGACCCTCTATTGGAAGAAACTGTGTCCATTTAAGAATTGAAATTCAAAAGAGGTTGAGGCATTCTGACATGGAATGGCTGCTTACTTCCTGCATATGGGTTGGCCCTCTGCTCCCATGAAAGGAGAGAAATGCGGTTTTCGGCTACTGTGTTCAGCAGGCAGGGATGGGGGCATCAGATGGTAACTAGGAGGTTGAGATATGCCTGGGTTGGGACCTCAGGCCATATAATAATCACTCCAGTCGATCAATCATATTTATTGAGTGCTTATTGTGTGCAGAGCACTCTCATGAATTTATGGGAGAGTGCAATGTAACTGATTTGGTATAAATATTCACTGCCCACAGAAAGTTTAGTCTAGAATGTGTGAAGTGGTCCAGTGCCAGCTCACTCCCATCTTCTGTGGGTGCCATCAGTCTTTGCCTCTGCCTCCTGTTGTTAACCACACATGAGAGAAGCAGCGTGGCCTAATGGAAAGAGCCTGGGCACGGGAGTCGGAGGACCTGAGTTCTAATCACGGCTCTGCTGTGTGACCTTGGGCAAGTCACTTAACTTCTCTGTGCTTCAGTTACCTCATCTGTAAAATGGGGATAAGATTCTGAGCCCCATGTGGGACAGGGACTGTGTTCAGCCTTATTACCGTGTATAATAATTATGGTATTAAGTGCTTACTATGTGCTGGGGTAGATTAAAGATAATCAGTTTGTATCACGTGAGGCTCACAGTCTTAATCCCCATTTTACAGATGAGGTAACTGAGGCACAGAGAAGTTAACTGGCTTGCCCAAGGTTACACAGCAGACAAGTAGTGGAGCTGGGCTTAGAACCCATGTCCTGACTCCTAACCCAGCTCTTATTACAGTGCCTGGTGCATAGTAAGTGCTTAAAAAAAACATCATTATTATTATTGTTATTATGACCTTTACACACCAGACCAAATAACTCTGCTTTTGATAGATGGAACCCTGAGCCCAGAGTGTTAGTATCCTTGAATATCTGGGTTTCCTTCTGGAGATCAGCTCTTCCATCACAGCCTCACTTAGGGTAGGCACCAATGACCTTCCCAGATTCTGGGCAAGGAAGATGTCTATGCCGTTTTCATGTAGCACATTGGTCATGCAGCATAATGTAATCATGACAAACATGCCATTTTGTGGAACTAGGCCTAGGGTGAATGTCTTGTTGGTGTGGCCTAATCATCTATCTAAATTCCAGCTCTTCCAAATCCCTCATCTACTTTGAGCATTGAAAAGGAAAATAACTGCTTCCAAAGCCCCTCTTCAGTAACTTCTTCCACATGATTCCCACCCCCCTGAGAGTTTTCTGGTGTTTGGAACCAGCCCTAACCACCTGTCCCTTGGGCAAGTTTGGGTCAAGGGAGACTTTGGCTTTTGAGATTCTGCTCTTTTTAAGGCAGAAAACCCTCAAGGAAGCGCATCTTATGCATACAGTGATTCCATCCTGATGCACTTGTACTATATCTATCCATTATATCTTTATCCTTCTTCCCGATCCCACTGCCTGTACATAATTTGGGTCTATCCCCCTGTAAGCTCTTGGTGGCAGTTATTGTGTCTTCTGTTGTACTTTCCCAAGGCTTAGTGCAGTGCATTACATTCAATAGACTGCTAATTCCACTCAGTAGGTACTCAATCAATACCTTCCTCTTCTTCCTTCTTTCTCCTCCTTCTCCTTTACCTCCCCCTCCTCTTCATCGTCTTCTTCTTCCTCCTTCTCTTCCTCTTCTTCATCTTCTTTCTCTTCATTTTTCTCTTCTGCCCCCTGCTCCTCCTCATCTTCTTCCTCCTCCTTTTTCTCCATGTCCCTCTTTTTCTTTGCACTCACCAAATGTCATTGATGACTATAGTGAAAAAATCTCTCAGAATATCTGTCTTGGGAAGCAGCAATCTCCCAATTAAAAAAAAACTGGGTAGAAATGGGTAACTTTACCATAGCTTCACTATATTTAGTTATTGTGGCAGGCTGGCTGGCACTGGCTTGCTCCAGTGGGATTTTTGGTTCAAAACTACTGGATGGTTTGGGAGTCTGAATGGGTATGGGAAACCTTCATCCATTCTCCAAGAAATACAAAATGGGCATTATAGTTACTTTTAATTTACCCATTCCACTCCAGAAAGTCACACTTATTCATGAAAGGGGCTTGCTATCCTGGTTTCTTCATATAGAACAAATCTTCATTCTACACACTTCTCAAGGAATAAAAATGGAATTTTTTTTTCTTCTTCTTAAAAGTCTCTTCCCAAACCAGACTCCATTTAGTACTTTGATCTTCCTGTATACGTTTTTAGAGCCAGGTTGCTAAGGAAACCAGAAACAGGACTTCTACATGCACTCAAAGAGAAAAAAAAACATTCAATACCCGAAATCTTTCTATATTTTCGCCATTTGGCAATCGTACTTTTTCTAGCTGGAGTTATCTGAATGATTTCAGCCTCCTCAACCCTGCACGTTATTTTTCATGTGACCCAGTTGGCTCAGTGTTTCTTATCTTTTGGCTACTTTTCAAATTTTTTTTCAGGGCGGGGCAATATTTCACAGTTTACAAACTAGATATCAACAGTACAAAATTTACATCACTTCTTTTTAAGAAATTGTTAGCCTTAAGCAACAAGTTATTAAACTACATAAAACATATTATTAGTGCTTCTATGTTAATTTCAAACCTTGAAAGGCTCTGGTTACTGGCAGTAGTACAGATTCCCTGCAGCTACTCATCAGAAAACTGTGAAGGACCCATTAGCACTCAAGAATCTTTTGGGTACAATCAACTTGGAGGAGGTGTCCTAACTGGGTAAGGGTTATCTATAGTACAGTAAGTTGAGATGTCTGAGTCAATCTAAAAAGGCTTCTTAGTACAACATTTTGAGGCCAGTATGAAAGCCTTTGTTGAAAGTAAAACAAAATTATTAGGGAAGCGGCGTGGCCTAGTAGAAAGAGCAAAGGCTTAGGAGTCAGAGGACCAGAGTTCTAATTCTGACTCCGCAACTTAATTGCTGAATTATCTTGAGCCAGTCACTTAACTTTTCTGTGCTTCAGTTTCCTCACCTGCAAAATGGGGATTCAGTACCTTTTCTCCTTCCTTATTAGACTGTGAGCCCCACGTGCGGCAGGACTGTGTCTAATCTTTTATCTTGTATATCCCCAGGGCTTAGTATACAGTAAGCACTTAATGAATACCGCAATTATTTCTTTTTGAGAAAAATAGATGTCTTGATACTATGTTATTATTACATCAGAGCCATATTACCATCACCATCAGCAGCATCAGTAGTACTGCTTGCAGAGCATTGTATTAGAGACCTGTGTATTTTAATGGCATTTGTTGAGGTCTTACTATGTGCCAGGCACTGTACTAAATGCTGGGGTAGATACAGTCCATGTCACACATGGGGCTCACACTCTTAACCCCCATTCTACAGTTGAGGTGACTGAGGCCCAGAGAAGTTAAGAGACTTGCCCCAGGTCACATAAGCAGACATATGGCAGAGGCAGGATTAGAACCCAGGTCCTTCTGACTCTCAGGCCCGTGCTCTATCCAGTAAGCCATGCTGCTTCATCTGTTGCATCTAGAGCACTGAACTATCAATCAATCAATCAATCATATTTATTGAGCACTTACTGTGTGCAGAGCACTGTACTAAGCACTTGGGAAGTACAAGTTGGCAACATATAGAGACAGTCCCTACCCAACAGTGGGCTCACAGTCTAAAAGGGGGAGACAGAGAACAAAACCAAACATACTAACAAAACAAAATAAATAGAATAGATATGTACAAGTTAAATAGAGTAATAAATATGTACAACTAGTCAGGTATGTGCACAAAGAATGGACTAGGTGCCTACTATGGGCAGTACATAATGATAATGATGGCATTTATTAAGCGCTTACTATGTGTAAAGCACTGTTCTAAGCACTGGGGAGGTTACAAGGTGATCAGGTTGTCACACGGGGGGCTCACAGTCTTAATCCCCACTTTAAAGATGAGGTAACTGAGGCCCAGAGAAGTGAAGTGACTTGCCCAAAGTCACACAGCTGACAATTGGTGGAGCTGGGATTTGAACCCATGACCTCTGACTCCAAAGCCCGGGCTCTTTCCACTGAGCCATGCTGCTTCTGTAATGAACCTAACATGAAGTCTTCACATAGTAGTCCCTGCCCCCAAGGAAATTAGAAGCTACTGAGGGAAAGAATCTGAAATGATTTGTCAAATTAGAGAAGCAGTGTGGCTCAGTGGAAAGAGCCCGTACTTTGGAGTCAGAGGTCGTGGGTTCAAATCCTGGCTCCACCAATTGTCAGCTGTGTGACTTTAGGCAAGTGACTTAACTTCTCTGTGCCTCAGTTACCTCATCTGTAAAATGGGGATTAAGACTGTGAGGCCCCCCCGTGGGACAACGTGATCACCTTGTAACCTCCCCAGCAATTAGAAAAGTGCTTTGCACATAGTAAGCACTTAATAAATGTCATTATTATTATTATTATTAATAAATATGCAATATTCAAAAGAGTATGTGCACAGAAAAATGGTAAAATAAAATTAAATGGCTAAATTTAAAATTTTAATGCGTAGGTAAAAAGAAAAGGAGCTTATACATATGAGGGTATAACAAGGAAGAGCTAGGCTGTGAATTCGTTGTGGGCAGGGATTGTTACTGCTTATTATTTTATAGTACTTTCCCAAGTGCCTAGCCCACAGTAAACGCTTAATAAATATGATTCAATGAATGAATGATTAGTTGGGAAACCCTGCTGGAACATGTTACGTTTTGCAAAGGGTTTTGAATGTGAGAAAGGATGTGAATTTGCGCACTTGAGTGGAGAGGGAGTTTGAAGCAAGGGGAAAGGTTTAGGCAGTGGGTTGTAGATGGGAGAGTCACAAGCATGGAACAACATGATGGAGCAGCTGGGGAGGAGCAAAGACTGTGAACTGGGGTGTAGCAGGAGAAGAGTGGATAGATAGTTGGTGAAGATTACTGAAGCTAGTCAAATAGTGTATGGTATTTATTGAGCACTTATTTTTTGCAGAGTACTTGGCTAAGCACCTGGGAAAGTCAAGGCAATAGAGTTGTTTGGCATAATAATAATGGTATTTAAGCGCTTACTATGTGCCAAGCACTGTTCTAAGCACTGGCATGACATGGCATGACCCCTCTCTTCAAGGAGCTTGCAATCCACTGAGAAGCTGACAAGCTAAAGGTTAAAAAGAAAGGAACAGCAATTGGAGAGTTTTAGGGAGAGGGGTGATGTGTTCTAAGTGACATTTTAAAAAGATTATCTGGGCAGTTGTATGTAAGATTGAATAGGGGAGAGGCTTGAGACAAGGAGATCAGTAAGGAGGCTTTTGCAAGAATACAGCAGCTAAAGAGGGGAAGGTGGCAACAAGGATTTGAACTGGGATGGTGCTTGTAAGAGTGAATGGGAAGGGGCAATTCCGTGAAATGTCTTAGAGGAAAAACTGGCAAAGAGAAAAGACTGAATGTGGGAAGTAAATGATTGAGAGGAGGCAAAGATGATACCAAGGTTGTGAGCTTTTGGGATGGAGAGGATTCCTTGTGGTGTTGTCAAAAATGATGGGGAAGTTAGGAGATGGAGGAACTGTGAGGAGTTCAGGGAGAGAGTTGGGGAGAAGGCTGCTTGCCATTCAGAAAGAAGAGCCTTTCTAGTTACAATAGAAGTGCCATCACCTATGCTATTAAAATTAGAAATCTTTTACTCTGTTTCAAGGTTCTCCCATGAGGGAGAAGGACCTTATTTAATTCCCACTGGTGTATTTTCTCCCAGCGCTTAAAGCAGTGCATTGCACCCAGTGAGTGCTCAGTAAATACTATTACTACTAAAGGTGACAGGAATCTTAAAAGGAAGCAGGTCAGAGCAGGAAAAGGATACTAAAATAAGAGATGTGGCAGATCCCTTTATTTATGCCCTTCCTCTGCACTTGTGTTTGCAGATATTGCACAATTATTTATTCTAATTATTGTATCTGTACATACTTTTATGCCTAGCTCTTCCTTTAGAGAGTAAGCTCCTCGTGGGCTACGTCTTGTGCTTCTGCTGTGCTTTTCCAAGCCCTTAGAACACTGCATTGCACTTGGGGGTCACTCAGTAGTGGCATTATTCATCATGAAGAAGCAGCGTGGCTCAGTGGAAAGAGTCTGGGCTTTGGAGTCAGAGGTCATGGGTTCAAATCCCGGCTCTGCCAACTGTAAGCTGTGTGACTTTGGGCAAGTCACTTAACTTCTCTGTGCCTCAGTTACCTCATCTGTAAAAATGGGGGTTAAAACTGTGAGCCCCCCGTGGGACAACCTGATCACCTTGTAACCTCCCCAGCGCTTAGAACAGTGCTTTACATGTAGTAAGTGATTAATAAAATGCCATTATTATTATTATTATTATTATCCTCATCATTATTATTAACTGAGGTCAGGTTCTGACACACAAGGTTTCAAAGATGTCTTTTCCCTGTGAAGAGTATCCTCACCTTGTCTCTGTCCATGGAAGTGGGCCAATCTTGAGAGATGACACCAACTGGTGTGATGATCTGAATGTGGTGGCTTCAATGCAGGGATCATCCTAACTCAGACAAGGGGGCCCAAAGAGATGAAGCAACTTGAGGAGGTGCAGCAATTACCACACAATAGTCACATCCTTCGAGAGTCACTAAATCCGAAGCCGCACCTCATGTTTCATGATGCCCTAGGGTGTGATTATCTTATGATAACCATCATAAAGACATCTTTTTTTGCTCAATTAACACATACGCTTATGAAAATTAGCTTTCAAGATGAGTTACAAAATACTGATATTTAACATGTCAGGTTATAGTAGCGAAGGTATCGTCTTCCAATTACTGCAATTTGCACTCCGGACCACAAGAGTGACTTGGATGACTCATTCAACTTGCTAACATTTTTAGGGGTTGTAATTTTATATGATTACCAGACATCTCCAGAGTGGGAAAGTTCCACAGTCCTGTCAGGACCGTCCATGAGGTAATCCTGAAGTGAAATAGAGCAGTCACATTGAGCCCAGGCCAAACTAGACTCACATGGGGTGAACTGGCCAAATAATTATTCTAGAAAATTGTTTCTGTTGATAGACCTCTTCACAAAACTCTACTGGAAGCAGATCGGCTTCTCACTTGCACCCCGCATAGAACAGAACAAATTCCCCAGATATGAACATTTGTTGGGAGGGGGTGATGTTGATATGCCCGTGGATATTTTACTGCAAAGGGTGGCCACGGCTCAAGAAGGCAGATGCTCCTTCTATGGAGATCTCTCAGCCCGGACCCCAGCTGCAGTTCTAAATCTGGCTCCGCCACTTGTCTGCTGTGCCTCCTTGGGGAAGTCACTTAACTTCTCTGAGCCTCAGTTACCTTATCTGTAAAGTGGGGATTAAGATTGTGAAGCAGCGTGGCTCAGTGGAAAGAGCCCGGGCTTTGGAGTCAGAGGTCATAAGTTCGAATCCCAGCTCCTCCACAAGTCTGCTGTGTGACCTTGGGCAAGTCACTTAACTTCTCCGAGCCTCAGTTCCCTCATCTGTAAAAATGGGGATTAAGACTGTGAGCCCCACGTGGGACAACTTGATCACATTATATCCCCCACCCCCAGAGCTTAGAACAGTGCTTTGCACATAGTAAGTGCTTAACAAATGCCATTATTATTATTATCTACCCCAGTGTTTAGTACACTGCCTGGCATGTAGTAAGTGCTTAAGAAGTACCATAAAAAGAAGGGGAGGACGGTTAGGCTCTGGTGGACTTTTAAATGCTAAGCCAGATTTCATTACAAGCTGGTGAAGAGATGAGTCCGATTTGGAATTTCTGGACTGTGAGCCCACTGTTGGGTAGGGACCGCCTCTATATGTTGCCATCTTGTACTTCTCAAGCGCTTAGTACAGTGCTCTGCACACTAAGCGTTCAATAAATACGATTGATTAATTGAATAACTACTACTGAATGAATGAATGGAATTCCAGTCAACTCAGCACCACAGATTAGCAGCAGAGAGGGACTTTCCCCCATTTCCTCTGGGCTCCTGAACCTCACAAAGATTCCCCTTTAAAGACACCCTGAGCTACCTATTAGTTTACATTAAGAATAAGTCCACTACCCTTCCAGCCAGAGGTGGTTTGTGGCAGAGATGTTTAGAGATCTATGTACCATGGCAGCTAAATCACAGTTAATTCTCAGTGTCTGGTGGGGCTGGTTATGGGAAAATCCTCTGGAGACTTTGCCTCCATTAGCAGTGGACTCCTGCTGGCCTAGGCAAGCTTGAGACGGTTTCCTGGGCTGAGGCTTGTGCAGGCAGGAAGAAGCAGCAGGGTGGATCTGGAAGCTCCAGGGAGTTGCCTGGGCATAATGTCTGTGACAGGGATCTTCAGAGCTGGTGCCTAGGTTGGGAGCCAACAGCTATTAATAATAATAATAATAGTGGTATTTTTTAAGCACTTACTATGTTACAGGCACTGTATTAAGTGCAGAGTTGAGCACAAGCAAATCAGGTTGGACACAGTCCCTATCCTGCATTCATTCATTCAATCGTATTTATTGAACGCTTACTGTGTGCAGAGCGCTTAGAAAGTACAGGTCGGCAACATATAGAGAGGGTCCCTACCCAACAACGGGCTCACAGTCTAGAAGGGGGAGACAGACAACAAAACAAAACATGTAGACAGATGTCGAAGCCGTCAGAACAAATAGAATTATTTAGGGTAGGGACTGTCTCTATATGTTGCCAACTTGTACTTCCCAAGCGCTTAGTACAGTGCTCTGCATGCAGTAAGCGCTCAATGAATACGATTGATTGATTGATTGAATTATAGTCTTAATCCCCATTTTACAGATGAGGTAACTGAGGCACAGAGAAGTGAAATGACTTGCCCAAGGCAGCAGACAAATGGCAGAGCAGGGATTAGAACTCATGGCCTTCTGATACCCAGCTCTTTGCTCTATCCACTCCGACATGCTACTTCCCTCAATGAGCTGGTGAGCAACAGGAAGACCAGAGAGATCTGCGGAGGTGGCTCAAGCATTGCACCTGAAAGTCGTTATCCATCTCAGACATCTGTGGATTATGTTTCCAGTGGAATTGGGCTCACTGAATGAAAAACACATTAAGGCTCTGCATAGTAGTGGGAGCCCTTTGGTTTGGTGAGAAAGGGCTGGGAATTCAATGTTCCAGTACAACTAATGCTGGGAAGACTTCAAAGTGTGCAGTAACAGCACTCCAGTGGTGGCATGTTGGTAAATTTGGATTGAGGATGGGACTAATTTCTTATTTAGTCTGTGGGAGAAACAGTGGAAAGGCCCATGTATGACTGGCTATCATACATAATCCTGTATCCTTCAGAAAGCCTTCCCTGATTTCCTACCCTATTTTCCCTCTCCCTTCTGCATCACCTTTGCGCTTGCAAGCAAACACCCTATACATGTTAATACTTACCCCCTACCCCCACATCATATATGCACATATCCTTGTTCTCTGTGGCTTCCTTCATAATTATTTTAATGCTTTTCTCCCCCCCCCCCCATTTTGTCTATCTACTTATTTATTTAGTATAATACTTATTAATTATTACTATATGTCAAAAACTCTTCCCAAAGCTTAGGACAGTGCTTGACACATAGTAAGTGCTTAACAAATACCATCATTATTATTGTTATTATTTTAAGATCTGGAGTTAATCAGGTTAAATGAAAGACTGCCCCAACTGTGGCCTACACGAACCCTTCCAAATCCTGCAGATCTAAAAATGTTTTTGGTTAGAGATTTGAAGTGGTTTACTGCTTGTTGAAATCCTAGGTTTGAAAGTTTAAACTTCTGAGTTCTACTTTGTTTCCGACTTCCTCTCTGGCCACGTATGTACATATACCAGATACCTGTACATATGTATATATGTTTGTATGTATTTATTACTTTATTTGTACATATTTATTCTATTTATTTTATTTTGTTAATATGTTTTGTTTTGTTCTCTGTCTACCCCTTCTAGACTGTGAGCCCACTGTTGGGTAGGGACTGTCTCTATATGTTGCCAACTTGTACTTCCCAAGCACTTAGTACAGTGCTCTGCACACAGTAAGCGCTCAATAAATACGATTGAATGAATGAATGACTATGTAAACTTCAACTATGGCTCTACTGATTTCAACCAAAGTCATCATTTCTGCAGGCTTTGTTTTTCTGAGACTGGAAATTTTATTCAGAATTAGAATCAGTGAGGATCTGGGGCCTTTTGGTGCCTGTGCGAGAAGAATCTGCAGGGCTGAAGCTGGCCTAGATGGGGTGGAGGAAAAGAACAGTATCAAGTAGCACTGATGTGGCTCAGAAGTGGAAAAGAAGAAGATTTATGAGGATCAGCAAGGCCTAGTGGAACGAGCGCTGAACTAGGAATCAGGAGGCCTGGGATCTAATCCTGGCTCTGACAATTGCCTGCTGTATGACCCTGGGCAAGTCACTTAGCTTCTCTGTACCTCAGTTCCCTCATCTGCAAAATGGGGGTTCAATGCCTGTTCTCCCTCCTACTTAGGTTGTGAACTTCATGAGGAACAGGGACAGTGTCTGAACTGATTAACTTGTACTCCCCCAGTGTTTAGAACAGTCCTTTACATAGAATAAGCACTTAAGTACCGTAATAATCAATTTCATAATAATAATTTATCAGTGTGTGGGTGATAGCTGCAGAAGGAATGGGAAGGGAAGAGGGCTTGGAAGCAACTAGAGAGAGATGGGGGTGGTTAAGGACCTTGTATTTTGAGGCAGTGTGATCTTGGTGGAAAACTCACTGGGCTGGGAGTCAGGGCATGTGGGTTCTAATCCCAGCTCTGCCATTCGCCTACCATGTAATCTTGCAAAAATCAGTTAACTTCTCTGTGCTTAAGTTTCTTCATCTGTAGTGGGGATTAAGTACCTGGGGACTAGGTTTTTACCTGGTAAGTGCTTAAGAAATATCACAATCATCAATACAGTGATTCTCCTCCTCCCATTTCTCAGGAACATCTCACCGGACCATACGAGGAAAGATGGTGGGATGCAGGACCTTGGGGCCTCTTGGACCATCATATAGTGGAGGGTACTCTGCTTATCTTCGGGCTGCGTTTCAGATCTCATGCATCATGGAGTCAGTACACAGAGCTCAGCTGCAGGCTCACTGGTGGTTCTGTCAGGATAACCAGCATCACATTTCTCTACTGACCAAGGAGGGAGGGAGATTTTATAATTGACCCACATGAATTGAATCGAGGGAAAGAAATTCCAGACAACCCACCTGCACTGTGTTTTTTCACCTCATGTCCTTATATTTGCCCAAATTTCTAAATAAAACCCATTTGGAAGACATTCACAATTATACTTAACTGCCCAGGTCACACAAATTATGTACAAATTGGATAAAATCTGGATGCATATGTCAATATTTGTTAAAGCTTGTAGGGGGCATGGAGGAGGGAGGGGGTGCCATGAAATGAAACCAATTACGTGGCTAGCGATGTGGGAGCAATCAATCAATCAATGGTATTTATTGAGCACTTTACTGTGGACACAGCACTGTACTAAGCACTTGGGAAAATACAGAACAACAGAGTTGGTAGACATGATTCCTGCCCACAAAGAGTTTACAGTCTACAGGGACAGCAAGCTGCTATATTTTCATGATCCCATTGAGTGACGTGAGAATGGTAAAATCTGGCCCATATTTTAACTTGCTGGAGTAAAGAATTGAGTTTACCTAAATTATTGCCCCATAATTAGTATATGAGCTCTGTCTTGAATTTTAGATTTTGTTTTATGCCACTGATGGATTATGGCTCTGGCCTCGAGATTAAAGATTTAATTTCCTGCGTTTCTAATGAATTCTTACAAAGCAGTCACCTCCCCGAGGAGGGAGAGGAAAAGCAGTGTATAGATACCCACTAAAACATCCGTAGACCTCCTCGGTTTTCTGTTTTTAATGTGATGAAAATTTGTCCAAATAACAAAAGAAGAATGTCATGGTAACTAAAACATTTCCCATACATATATTTTAGAGGGAAGGTAAATCAAAGGTCTTCAAAGAATTACTAGGGTTCTTTCTAGGAGGTTATTGACAAATATGTAGTTTGTCTCCTGAGTTTGTGCCTCTTTCACAGATTGGTGTATTTGTGATCCCACAGGCAGAATAAGTGTCTGTAATTCATTTCTCCTTGTTAACTAGTGCGCCTTTGTGTGGCGGGTGATTGACAGCAAACTCGGCTCAGTCCCAATGGATGAGCTTGTTAGCAAAACCCTAGCATCCTATCTCTAATAAAGCATATCAGCAGTACATTTTGTCCTATCTATTAGCCTCTCTGTTTCTTTTTTGTGAAAAGCTGAGTGTCCCTTTGAAGCAATGACAAATAAACCTCTGAACTGAAGTGCCAGGCTGCCTTATGGACAGCTGGATAGTAAATGTCACACCGTGTAGAGAATGCTTATTATCAGAGCGAGCCATTTATTCCTTTCCTTTCAGTATCTTAATGTAATACAAAATTGCTAAATCAAGCCCCATGTCTGTGACAGAACATAATTAATGAGAAAGCAGGAGCCAACTCAACACTCTTTATTGGGACGTAATTGGCTCAAGCAACAGAGTTGTCACTCAACAAGAGACTTCCTTTAAAGCAATTTTGTTCTTGGTTATATTACAGAGCCTATTAAATTGTCCCCCCTTGATCACACAAAGAAGTATCTGCATGCAATAATTAGCTTTTCCAGGGGGATTTTTTTTAACTCGTGCCATACCGGAGGGTTTTCAAATGCGCTGGAGAAAACTCTCAGCCCGGGGTGATATACTGCTATAATGATCTTTGTCATGGTATATTTACCAGGCTCTTGTGGCAGTGAATACTCGGCTTCCAGAAGAGTATAAAAGAATACCAAGAACAAGAAAAGCGTGTCTGGGATTTTACAATGTCGGAGGGGCGAGGGAGGCGAAAGGATGTTTCCCTGTTGGCTTGAGTTAGGGGATTTAACCACACCAGGTCACCATCACAAAGGAAAACTAGACTATTGATTTTCAGGGATTTTTCAGTAACTCAGAAACTTAATGGAAGATTTTTTTTTAAATACGCTCTTTATTTTTAGTAGAAGTAAAACACTCTTAATTGGAAGGTACTTTGGGGAAAAAGCCCCCCTAAACTAAGGCCTCCGATTCTGGAACAATAAGTTCTGTTGACCACATGGCAAAACTTTTCCATGTTAATGGCACAGAGTTTTCAATTATTGTCTTAAAAAGGGGGGATTGAGAACAGGGTATTGCTTTCTGTCCCTTTTTTTCCATCTCGGTACCTATATGGTGCTAATATCCTGTGGTGGCCCATTCTTGAGCAGTGTTCACTTGGCAGTCTAATTTCTGGACGGTATAAAATTCATCAAAAACCAGCGGTAATACATGTCCCGGATACCGGATTTTGTTCGTGAATAGCAAAATAATTCAGCATATCCTCTGATCGTTGCATAGTGAAATCGCAAGAGGCAAAGCTTGATGTGGGCAGAATGGCAAAGTTGTTGGAAAAATTCCACATCCCGCCAGGAATGGCAAGGGCTAGAGGAAGCTTGGGAAATGCAACAGTTGATTTTAGGGAGAAAGAAAGAGTAAAGGTTTATTTAAGTGACAGCCCTCTGAGTAGTCTAAATAAAGGAAAGCAAGTATGTGGTCCCGTCCCTGAAATAGCTGTCAATATTTCCCTTCTGTGCATTCAGAAGGAACGCAAAGGCGGGCTAGCTTGGATGGCAGTAACATTTGGTTGTGTTTTGAGAGAGCTGTTTGCCACGACACTGTTACTTTTCTCAATGTGGAAGTGCCAGCTATTCTGAAAAGCTATAAAGAAAAGTCTCCAGGAAAGCAGGGAGTGTTGTGTTTTTCTCGGTCTGCTGTGTGTTTTAGATAATGTTTGCAGCCTCCTGAAAGCTCCGGGAATGTGCTGTATTATGCGTTAAATCCTGATGATGTGCCATCGTTTTGATTTCTTTGCGTGTGTGGACAGAGAGATTAAATGTGCCAGTTAATCGCCATTTATTTAAGGACACAGAGAAATGGCATTTCCTCCTCTTCTCCTCCACCCCCACCTGCACCTACATACAACCAGACAGCTGGAACAGGATTTGTGGATCTGTTCGAAATGTTTGAAAAATATTAGCTGCCATTCCATAAGGTGATAAAATGAAAAAAACAATCACAATAGAAAAATAATATTCAACAATGTCCTTTCCCAGGTGACTCTTGATCCTTGTGAAAGCACAAGCTTGCAACAAAGATGTATTAGTCTAGTCTGGTACAAATGATAATGATCGCAAGAGCTGCCAGAATCTAATTTGCTTTAATTAATCATTTGCTTCATAACACAGAGACTTGCATAGTGGATCCAATTTTTTTTTCCATCTAGGTTATTTAAAAACATTAGAAATTACACTATAGATGTCTGATGGAACTGAAATTGAATGCTGTAAAAGTTAGATTAAAAATTCACTTAACAGTATAAACATCTCAGATAACAGGATGGTGACGATTAGGTCAAATGAGAACAGAGTAATAAAATAGTCGTGGAGCTGAGAGGAAACATATTGTCAGAGGGCATTCCAAAAGCCAAAAGTATTCTAATTGAAACACTACAGCAGAATAAGGATGTTTGCTAGAAAACCCAATAGAATTGCTCTGCGGTTATTTTAAAAGTGAAGGCTGGTAAGAAAACAGAGTCAAGGGAGTTGCACATTTATTCTCTAGGGCCGCAGAAGCATAATAATAATAATAATAATGTCGGTATTTGTTAAGCGCTTACTATGTGCAAAGCACTGTTCTAAGCGCTGGGGAGGTTACAAGGTGATCAGGTTGTCCCACGGGGGGCTCACAATTTTAATCCCCATTTTACAGATGAGGTAACTGAGGCACAGAGAAGTTAAGTGACTTGCCCAAAGTCACACAGCTGACAGTTGGCAGAGCATCATTCTTGGTCCGCAGTGGAATCCTCTGGGTGGGGTTTGTGCCTGGGTACCACAGAGGAGTGAGTCTAAATTTCCTCCCACAGCCTCTTGTTTGGCCGAGAAGGGAATAGACTGCTTCCCTCAGCCACATAGGAGAGCTCAACCCATCTGACACACCCACCACACGCTGGTCATTTTATCTGATCTCTCAGTTTGGGTCCACGAAATGGCCAGTGTCACAAGTTTCAAGCTGGACTCAGCTGAACTTTCTCGGAGAGGGGCTGGCCGCCACTGTCGAGGTCCCTCAGGGGGATGGCTGAAACTGGTCTGGGATCCTGGAGATGCTGGATGAATAGGTCTGGGTGATTATCTGGAGGGCATTGCCATGGTGGAAGAGGTTTGGTGTGCAGGAAACTCGGGTTAATAATATTAATAATGGCATTTGTTAAGCACTTACTATGTGCAAAGCACTGTTCTAAGCGCTGGGAGGGGGGATACAAGGTGATCAGGTTGCCCCACGTGGGGCTCACAGTCTTAATCCCCATTTTACAGATGAGGTAACTGAGGCTCAGAGAAGTTAAGTGACTTTCCCAAGGTCACCCAGCAGACATGTGGCGGAGCCGGTATTCGAACCTATGACCTCTGACTCCAAAGCCCGTGCTTTTTCCACTGAGCCATGCTGCTTCTCTAGGTTCTAATTCTATCTCTGCCACTTGTCAGCTTGAGTGAACTAGGGCAAATTACTAAACTTCTGTGTACCTTATTTTTCTACAGAAAAGGGGTATATTTACTCCTCTCCCTCACTCATAGACTGTAAACCGCATAGGGGACAGGGTCTGTGACTGATCTGACTGTATTGATTCTACCACAGTGGTTGGTGTGTAGCAGGCTCTGCGCTAGTACAACTATTATTACTATTACTTTTAAGCCACCTGTTCCTGAACAATCATCACACTGTCGGGGACTGTTTCTACAGGTGTTCACAGAAAGAAGCTGGAAAAGAAAATGGATTAGGCTCATAGCGACCTCAGGCTAGGAGAAAGGAGCAAATCAATTTGGAAAATTTTTTATGATATTTGTCGAATGTTTTCTATGTACCAGGCACTCTACTCAAAACTGGGATAGATACAAGCTAATCAGGTTGGACCCAGTCCGTGTCCCTGTGGGATTCACAGTCTTAATCCCCATTTTATAGATGAGGTAACTGAAGCACAGAGAAGTTAAGTGACTTGCCCAAGGTCCCCCAGCAGCCAAATAGTGGAGCCAGAATTAGAATCCAGGTCCTTCAGATCCCTACAATGGAAAGCAAAGGAGGCCGGATCTTAGGATTCTATATATATCCTCTAAGCCCGTCCTCTAGACAATAAACTAATTGGAAGCAGGAAATGTGTTTTTGTCAACCCTGTTGATTGTACTCTCTCAAGAGCTTAGTACAGTGCTCAGTGCTGATTGAGCTATTGATCTTGGGGGAGATGACAATCAGGCCTGTATTTACTGAGCCCCTGCTCTAAACAGGACTCTGAACAGAGTAAGCTCTCAATAAATACCATTGATTGATTGATTGGACCACATGCTTGGGAACATACAAAAGAAGTAAAGGATTTAATCCTGGCTTTCCAAGAATTTACAGTCTAATGAGGAGTGAATGGATATAAATATAATAAAATGAATCCACATATAACACAGTGGTATGAACGAAAAAGAAACAATATGACGACAGTCTCAAGTGATTAGCAAAGTAGCATATAAGTAAATACCTGCCAACGTGGTTGAAGGCCTGGCGCAATGCGGAAGGCAAGGTGATTGATCAGGGAATGTCTTTTGGGAGGAAGTGAGATTTTAGGAGAGTTGTTTTTCACAGTCACCCAGACAAAGGTTCCACGAAAAGGATAGAGTGGTGTCTTCTGGTTGGTCACATCTCTTTCTCCAGAACCAGGATTGCCCAAGGTCCAGGTTTTGCCCCAGGAAAGTTCCCAAGCCACTGGGGATCAAAGTTGCCCAGACTAACCTTGCCAAAAAAGGGTTCAAGAGAAAGAGTCAATCATTCAGCACAGAACCATGTTCATTTTCAAAACGGGAATACTTAACTCCAGTGGCCAGGCTAGGAGGGTGTCGTAATCAGGAAGGGCTCAGAGATAATGGTTTTGGGATCTTTGCAGCCTCTTTAGCAGCTCACAATACACCCTAGCAGAAGTGGTCAAAATTAGCTGCTTTGCCCTGGAGGATGGGAATGAGCTAGTGAGAGGCTCAGACCTACTTAATGGCCACCTCGAGCTTCCATATGCTGAAGGGTGTGCAACATCCAGTGGGAATAAAGCTCTGAGAAATCAAGCCCCCTATTTGGCATTGTTGCTGGATTTTAATGTCCTCTTCAGCCTTCTCAGTTATAGTAACATCTCCGCAATCAGACTAGCATAAAAAGGCCTGTTTATAACAAATTGGTCAGCTTCCTATGTTCCCGTCTGTCCAGATGGGAGAGAGAAAAATAAGATTGTCCCTTGAAGACTGGGCTATATGGCTTTTGATATGGCTCATTTGGTGTCTCCAATTGCACGAATCATTCATTTCATTTTTATTTCTGTTTATCACTTTTGTTTTCTTTTTCTCTCATAATTTTCCTCAGGAAGAAAAAAATACCCAGCTTGGAAATTGTAGGTCTTTTACAAGATTGTTGAGGGAGATGGATTGCAGAGGCCAGTAAGTGAAAAGCAAATTGTTCTGCCTTTTGTGATTCTTTCAATTAGGAGAGCTGCATGACAGTGGTGAACTTTAAAGTTCTGGACAGGAAATGCTGACTGGGTTAGGGATTTGGATGGATATTCTGGGGGTCAAATAATCTCTCTGTCTTGTTTCTTGCCTATTATCACCCAAAGCAAAGGGTCTGAGGTCTCTGGGATCACTCAAAGTTGTTGTTAGAGGATCAACTAGCATTTGGATTCACCATGCTACCTTCTGGTTGAAACTGCAAGACGGGTTGCTTTCCTTCAAAGAATGGACACTTTGTTACATCTATATTCAGATGTTTTTCCTACCGCTTCTTTCCCAGACCCTGCTGGGACTCAAGGCCAAACACTGTGTGGTGTTGGTGCACCCTTTTTTTTTATTTTCCAAACTGTGACATCAATTTGGGAAATGAAAACACTGATTAAGTGATTGAGAATGAATCTTCCCCAGGAAGAAGAGATCCTTGGACCTGAACCTCCGATTCTGATTGCTTCCTGATGCCAACCCCTAAGGGATGGAAAATCAAGTCAACCAGACATGCAGAACCATTGTAGTCATCTGTGGTGACAGGGCATCTTTGAGGTTTCACTGTGTTCTATCCTAATGCCTTGCTTCCAGCAGCATGGCCCAGTAGAAAGAGTGTAGGCCTGGAAATCAGAATACCCGGATTCTAACCCTAGCAGCGGCACTTGCCTGCTGTGTCTCCTTGGACTTAACTTCTCTGTGCCTGTTTCCTCGTCTGCAAAATGGGGATTAAATATCTGTTCTCCCTCCTACATACATTGTGAGGCCCATGTGGGACAGGGATCGAGTCTGACTGGATTATCCTAAACCTACTCAAGTATTTAGTATAATACTTGGTCCATGGAAGCCCTTAACAAACACCACAAGTATTATCACCATCATCATCAATATTATTATTATTATTATTATTATTACTTGCATTATTCAGTACTCCAGGTGGCTTCTTATCCCCATGCACAGAGACAGCTGTAATTCGGGATCAAGAACACCTAACTGCGGGAAATAGCATCATCATCATCATGGTTTGAGTCTCTATTGTGTGCCTGCTATGAGCTAGGCATATAGAGTAGGTGCTCAAGAGATGCTGAACAGTGCTTGGCACATAGTAAGTGCTTAATAAATACCATCATTTTATTATCATTATTATCCCTGCCCTCGAAGAGCTTCCAATTGAAGAGGTTCCTCTTCCTCAGTTTTCTCCCCCAGCAAATTGAGGCCAATCTCTCTCTCTCTTTCTCTTTCCCTCTCTTCAGGAGAGACTCCAGATCTGAGTGACTTATGAAGATGAAACTACTTTTGAGGGAGATGAGAAAGAAAGAGAGAGAGAGAGAGAGATACTATCTTTTGAGTGAGGAAATATAGCTATGGGATGATGAGCAATCAGAGATTCATTATGGCCATTGACACATTTTGGGAAATACAGATAACACTTTTCCCTTAGAAATTTCCCTCGAGTGAATGGCATTTTACTTTTCAGAGACTGTCCCGGGGATGAGGTGAGAGTTATTCCAGGTCTATTTCTGTTAATGGTAGGGTAAACAAAATTCATATGATTATGGGCAGGGAATGTGTCTGCTAGTTCTGTTGTATTCTTCCAAGCACTTATATAGTGCTCTGCACATAGTAAGCACTCAATAATATGATTGATTAATTGATTTTCTCAAGTTAGCATTTCTGCTTAAGTAATTTTGCTCCTATAAAAAGTGGATGCTTTTTCTTCTCACACTCATTTCCAAATAACCTGAAAGCCCCTATCTGAGGTCCCTCTATAATCTTTGCTTGATTCAAACCATCACCAGAGGTAAGATTGTCACCACTGGATGGGTAAAAGCAGTGCGGCTTAGCGGACTGCAGTCACGAGAACTAGTTTCTAAATTTGGCACTGTCATTCACCTGCTTTGTGACCTTAGGCAAGTCATTTACACTCTTGGGCCCTCAGTTTCCTTATCTGTACAGTGGGGATTAAAAACCTGTTCTCTCTCTCCCTTTGTGAGCCCCATGTGGGACAGGGGCTGTGTCCATCTGATTATCTTGTACCTACCTCAATACTTAGTACAGTGCGTGACATATAGTAAGTGCTTAACAAATATTATTATTATTCTCATTATTATTATTATCAATGGATGGATTGTCGACTTGGAAGCAGCATGGCCTAGTCGAAAGAGCACGAGCCTGGGAATCAGAGGATCTGGGTTCTAATCCTGACTCTGCCACATCTGCTGTGTGAGCTCAGACAAGCCACTTAACTTCTCTGTGCCTCAGTTCCCTCATCTGTAAAAAAAAAAAATGGGAATAAGGCTGTGAGCCCATTTGGGACATGGACTGGGACCAGGGTAATTAATTTGTATGTTACCTTAGGACTTAAAACGTGCTTGGCACATAGTAAGTGCTTAACAAATATAAAACAACAAAACAAAAAGCAAAAACAGAAACATTCTGCTCCTTTCCAGAAGGAAAGAATGAAAAAGGGGTAGCAGATAGAAGAATTAGCCAGAAACATGCAAAAAAAAAAAAACTTGCCAAGGTAGTCCAGGAGGAAGCCCAGTTGGGAAAGTAGAGAAAGTGTGTGGGCCAAGTTATACCTTGGAGATTGCCTATACTTCCATTTAAAAATGAGCAGTTGACTATTAGTGTGCATCATTAAGCTGCAGGTCCAGATGATCCATGATCATTTTACATGTGCTGTGCGCTATAATTTTGAAATGATACCTGAGACCCAGGGACTTTCTGTGCTTTCTCCCTTGGACTGCAAGATAATTGAGATCCACTGTGGCTGAGCACTTTATAAGTTTGTTTAATTTGTCACAGTAAATAAAGCTTTTTTGATGCAAGTTAATTAGCTCTCTTGTGTTACTGCACATCAAATGTAATTAACAACTAGCAGCCGGTTTTGGGTTGCCCCTGTATAATATGGAAATGGGGGACAAAAAAGATATCCGCCGTTAGAACAATCAACCTTGGGGGCTGTGGAAATGAGGGGAGACCTGGCTGTCATGGATTGGGGTTCACAAATAGTACCTGCTTAACCAGCCCCCATTAATTCTTTCTGATATATAATCTCCAAAGTCAGTGAAAAAAGCGTCCACAGTTTTCCCTCTCTGTGGTGGCACCTACTATCTAAACTGCTCCCCAGTAGCCAAAAATAACTTCCATATTCAATGCATTTCCCAATTGCTCAGATCTTTAGTTTCCAGTCATTTCTTTCTCTGACTCTGGAGCTGCAGCAGGTAGGAGTCATGGTATTATGACTCAGAAAAAAGTGGTGCTTGTATGGGCAGGAGAACAGAAAGAAAACCCAAACATAAACAGAGGAATCATACTTCAAACTTCGTAACTGTATCCTTGCCTAGATTATTTCTGTGAAAGCGTTCTATCTTATTTACATTTCCCCTAGCAGAAGCTGACAAAAGGACTTAAAGCAGCTTTGATTTTTATTTACCATTTGATGCGCAATCAGAAAAACAGGTAGGCAGGAAGCAGCTTCAGCAGAGCAAAATAATGGCAGATGGATGATTGGAGTGGTAAACGGTAAATACTCATTTTTTTAATGGTGAAGCAACAGTATTAATCCAGCGCAAGTATGACAACATTGTTTGCACACTAGTATCATGGCTCTCGGTAATTCAATACCTTCTGCTTTGGCTCCATGCCTCTTTTCTCCCTTCCCTCCATCCTTTTCCCTCTCCCTCTGCATCTCTGCTGTCTGCTCAGCAGCTCCAGAGGGAGACAAGGAACACTAGGGGGTTTCGGTTTTCAGAAACCTCCATCAGGAGGGATAACCCTCACAGTGTGGAAATCCTTGATGTGTGTAACGGCCAGAGCTCTTTCACATTTTGAAATTTCTCTGAGTTCATTGGTGTCTTGTTCTTTACGGATTCAGACCTCTATCAGTGATGGCTCTTGCTTTGCATACCTTCTTTATGTATCTGTACTTCCCAAGCGCTTATTACAGTGCTCTGCACACAGTAAGCACTCAGTAAATACGATTGAATGAATCTACACAGACACACACACTCCTACCATGCTCTTCTCCTTCCATTTTCAAATGGGAGACACATTGCCAATCCCACAAACCCTCTTCCATTGGGAGTTGCAAGGAAGAAATGTCAGCATCTCTAGCTTGTAGCTGAGGGTTCCCAAAACTTTGATTCATTCAGTTATCAAGACTGATGGGGTCATTTTGCTTCCCGACATGCTGGGTCATCATGAATGCTCCAGTCTATTTTATATCACAAAGTGCAAAGTGGTCAGCTGCTGAGACATGACCCCTATAACTTTCTATTCCCTTGAAATCATGACTCTTTATCAGTTATGCTCTTTATATCTGTCTCCCTCATTAGATTTATCTGCTCCTTCATGGGAGGGACAGTTTTTTTTGTATTCTCCTAATTGCTTAGTAATTCCTTGCTGTAATTTATTTATTTTAATGTCTGCCTCCCCCTGTAGACTGTAAGCCTGCTGGAGGCAGGGAATGTGTTTATCAAATCTGTTGTATTGTACTCTTCCAAGCGCTTAGTACAGTTCTCTGCATTTGGGCTTGCACTTGCATCTGTGGTCTTTGGGCATTTAATATTCACCCCACCTTCAACCCCACAAAGCTTATGCACATATCTTTACATTATACTTTATAAATTATTTATTTATAATGTCTGTCTCCCCCTCTAGACTGTAAGCTCACTGTGGGCCGGGAACATGTCTACTGATTCTGTTGCATTGTGCTCTCCCAAGCACTTAGTACAGTGCTCTGCACACAGTAAGCACTCAATAAATACCGCTGGTTGATCGATTGCATAATCACTCAATAAATACTACTGATTGGAATGTATGAAACAGAAGCCACTGACTTCCCAGGAAACCAACTGCGTCTGATACCCAAAAAGCACATCTATAATGGATTGTTAGGGTGTTATGCAGACATGAAGGATGGATAGAAATTAAAACGTAACAATAATGGTTCTTATAATAATTATGACATTTATTTAGTGCTTGTTATATGTCATGCACTGTACTAAGCTCTGGGGTAGATCCAAGATAATCATGTCAGACACAATTCCTGTTCCATGTACGGTTCACAGTTGAAGGAGGAGGGAGGACAGATATTGAATCTCTGTTTTATGGATGAAACTGAAGCACAGAGATGTTAAATGATTTTTCCAAGGTCACACAGCAGGCAATCAATTGATCAATCAGTCATATTTATTGAGTGCTTACTATGTTCAGAGCACTTTACTAAGCACTTGGGAGAGCACAATATAACAGAGATGGTAGTTGCATTCCTGCCCACAAATATCTTACAGTCTAGAAGGGGAAGTGGCAAGATCATTTTTCTACAAAACTGTTAACCCCATGTTTCTTCACTCCTAAGAAACCTCCAGTGATTGCCCATCTGCCTTGTAACAAACAGAAACTCCTTAACATAGGCACTCAATCATCTTGCACTTTCCTACCTTACCTCCCTGATTTTCTAGTACAGCTTTTCTAATGTCAACTTACTCACTGTACCTCAATCTCATCTTTCTCACCGCCGACCTCTCACTCATGTCCTGCCTCTGGCCTGGAAGCCCTCCCTCTTCATATCTCACAGATCATCATCATCATCATCATCAATCATATTTATTGAGCGCTTACTATGTGCAGAGCACTGTACTAAGCGCTTGGGAAGTACAAATTGGCAACATATAGAGACAGTCCCTACCCAACAGTGGGCTCACAGTCTAAAAGGGGGAGACAGAGAACAAAACCAAACATACTAACAAAATAAATAGAATAGATATGTACAAATAAATAAATAGAGTAAAAAATATGTACAAACATATATACATATATACAGGTGCTGTGGGGAAGGGAAGGAGGTAAGATGGGGGGGGATGGAGAGGGGGACGAGGGGGAGAGATGATGACAAATGATCCCTCTCCCCACCTTCAAAGTCTAATTAAAAGTCCATCTCTTCCAAGAGGACTTCCCTGGCTTAGCCCTCACTTCCTCTTCTTCCATTCTTCTGGGTCACCCTTGCACTTGGATTTGTACCCTTTTTTCACTCCTCCTTCGGCCCCATAGAACTCGTGTACGTAATATAGTATATTTATTTCTATTTAATGTCTGTCTCCCCTCTAAACTAAAGGCTCACTGTGAGCAGGGAATGTGACTGCCCACTCTGTAGTATTATAATCTCCCAAATACTTAGTACAGTGTTCTGTACGCAGTAAGCGCTCAACAAATACGATGGCTTGATTGATTGATTGAAGTGGCAGAGCCGGGACTAGAACCCAGCACCTCTAATTCACAGGTTTATGCTTTTTCCACCAGGTCATGACTTGCCTTCTGTGGTACATCTGGAGGGGAGAATGCTATAATTAGAGTTTTAATAGGTTTCTCCCCTTCGTCAAAAAACTCTCACCCCAAGCAAACGTTAAAATGCAATATCCGCTGCTACCTGCATCTTGAGAAATGTGATTCATGCAATTGGCCAGTCCATAATAGTCATAATATCATATTATCAACAGAGGCCTGCTGGGGCAAAATGCAGTGTTAAAGCTGTTTTGTTTCTCACTAATAACAGTGGTGACCAAAGTCAGCCTTGCATAACCAGTTTAATAGCTGGTGATCCTGGATTCAAAAGGGGTTTGTGTCAGCATTAACTCAATTTTCAACACACAAAGCCCAGAGCATTCCCCAAGACCCTGGGTGTTTTAACATTTCTCTGCTCCATTTTGGATCTTTTACCTGGTCAAGATATATCTACATCTGTGAAGAGTATTATAGGTTTCCTGAGAATTTGGGAGGAAGGAGGGAAGCAAAAGAGAGAGACGGCTTTAAAATGGGTAATTTTTTTCTCATAGAATTTCAATGACTCTAAAATGGGAGCAGAACTTTTTGAAAAGACCCAAATGAGAACCATTTTTTATCACCGAGAAAATCCTGAAAAATTCTTTAAACCTCCCCTGACTACCTGAAAAAGAAGTTTTGAAGCTTTTGATCTTTAATCCACTAATGTTTCTGAGCTGCAGAGTTGGAAGTCCTGATTCCATCATTATTCCATTTTCGAACTGGGAGTGGAGAGGGAAGAACGGGAGGCAGAGGAGAGTGGGCCCGGGCAGAAACCTCAAACAAAAGCATCTCAACTGACAGAGGGGCCTCCTGCCCCAACCATTAGCTGTGTCTCTCTCCTTTTAGAGTCCTTCCTCTCCCCGGAAGAAGGAGAAACACTAGATGAATGCCATCTTGTGTTTTAACCTGCTTCATCTCAGTTTCCTTATCTGTAAAATGGGGATTCAAGGCTTGTTCTCCCTCCCCCTGAAACTCCGAGCCTCATGTGGGACAGGAACTATGTCTGATCAGATTGCATTGTATTTACCCTGGTGTTTTGCATGGGACTTGGCACAGAGTCAGTGTTGAACAAATACCACTAGCATCATCATTATCATTGTTGTTATTATTCTGGTGAGAGAAGCAGTAGTGGTGGGACTTTTGTCTAGTGTAATTGTCTCAGGGGGTGGCCAAGTATTCCAAAAGGTATCCAAGACCTGGAGATTGGGAAGACTCACTCAGAATCCACCTTGCCTGAATAGTGTTCATAGATGCGGGGTACCCAGATAAAACTAATGATGGCTCACCCTTTTTAAGGAAGCCGCCTGGCATCTCTTTTAATGAATCTTCAATCATACAGTGGAAGCCAGGATAATGAAGAGTTTTTAATGAGGACACCCAGAATGTTGAGGATAGGATGTCAGGGATGCTCAGCCTTGTTTTAAACTCAGGCTGCCACCAGCAGACTCAGCTTGGGCCAGACCAGAAGCATGTAGGAGGAATCAAACAGCTTCATCTGGCTCAGACCCTCTCATCCTTGGCAACCTGTCAAAGCGGAGGGAGAGATGGAATCAGCTCACCTGAATCCTTATGGCCACACCAATCCCTCCCTCTAATCTCATTCCCCTAACTGTGCCTTCAACCTCTGCACCCTGAGGAAGAGTCAAGTCATGCTGGGGGTCCTCAGAGCCACTCTGGACTCAAAATGTCCTCTAGTGATGGGGCAGGTATGGTCAGCTTCTGAAAGGTCACTCATATTCTTGCATTCCCAACTTCTGGGACTTAAGAATTAGCAATGCCATTACTGGTTCAGATCCATGGCCCACCAGCTAAGTGTTCTTATCTGGATAGGATGCTTGGAGGAACCACAAAATGGTTGCCACCCAGGATAATCAATAGTGTCATAGTTGGGGTTGTCCCATCTAACACCTTTTTGCTCTTTCACCCTACATTCCTTACATTCTCTTCAGTCATCCATTATGAACTTCCACTCTTGAACCTGTTGTTTCTGGCCAGACACAACATGCTGGAGGAACTCATTCCATATGTTTGCCATAATCATAATAATAATGATGACATTTGTTAAACGCTTACTCTGTGCCAAGCACTGTTCTAAGCTTTGGATAGATACAAGATAAGCAGGTTGTCCCACTTGGAACTCAGTCTTAATCCCCATTTTACAGATGAGGTAACTGAGGCACAGAGAGGTTTAGTGACTTGCCCAAGGTCACACAACTGACAAGTGGCCGAGCCTGGATTAGAACCCATGACCTCTGACTCCCAAGCCCGTACTCTTTCCACTAAGCCATGCTGGAAGAAGACTAGAAGCTCCCACCTTCAAGGGTTTCTCCTTATCATGGTGAGCAACAATATCTTGTTTTCCCTGTCCATACCCAGCATTATCTGTTGGGCTTGAATTATGTCCTCTTTCAGCCTTCATCTTTTCAGAGTGACCTTGTACAGTCCAAATGTCAATAGATACAAAAGGGGTATATTCATGGATGAGTGGTACATCATGGAAAACTGGGGATACTGGATGGAAAATAATGATTTGTTAAGCACTTACTCTCTGGTAAGCTCTGGGATAGAGGATAATCAGATTGGACACAGTCCTAGTTCCACAGGGGACTCACAGCTGAAGCAGGAGGGAGGACAAGTATTTAATGCCCATTTTACAGATGAAGAAACCAAGACAAGAAAAGTGACTTATCCAAGGTTACACAGCAGGCAGGATTAAAACCCATGTTTTCTTATTTCCAGTCCTGTGCTCTTTCTGCTAGGCCACACTACTTCTCCCTAGCCATGAGATCGGATGCCCAGGAGAGTGATCACTATATGATTCCTCCATGTATCTTGTTGCTAGTGCCTGAAGTAGGGTGCTAGACTGGATAGACCCAATTCATCCCAGTCCAACTTGACAACAGCATCGTTCTTGGGTTGGATGGGGTTTCAGTGACTTCACAAGGTAAAGTAATAATTGGTCTGACAAATATGCTTCACAGTTCCATTTACAAATTTCAAGGCTATCTCAGTCTTCTTTATGCTCCTCAGAATCAATCATTCAATCGATCGTATTTATTGAGCACTTATTGTATGCAGAACATTGAACTAAGCAATTGAGAGAGAGGCAGTGTGGCTTAGTGGAAAGAGCACAGGCCTAGGAGTCAGAAGGATGTTGGTTCTAATCCCAGCTCGGCCACTTGTCTGCTGTGTGACCTTGAGCAAATCGATTCACTTCTCTGTCCCTCAGTTATCTCATCTGTCCAATGAGAATCAGGACTGTGAGCCTAAGCCACAAGACACATCATCCCTTCGTCCAACTCTAGCAATTAGGAGCTAAATTGTGTATATATGTGCATATTTATTACTCTATTTAGTAATGATGTGTATATAGCTATAATTGTATTTATTCTGATGGTATTGACATCTGTCCACTTGTTTTGTTGTCTGTCTCCCCTTTCTAGACTGTGAGCCTGCTATTGGGTAGGGACCGTCTCTATATGTTGCCAATTTGTACTTTCCGAGAGCTTAGTACAGTGCTCTGCACACAGTAAGCACTCAATAAATACGATTGAATGAATGAATTACACCCTCAATTAAGGGTAAGGATTCTCAATTATTCATTTCCTTCTTCTGTGAATGTCCAAGTGGCTTGTAACATGCTTTGCACACTAAGTGCTCAATATGTGCCCAGTAATAATGATATGAGAAGCAGCGTGGCTTAGCAGATAGAGCACAGACCTGGGTTCTAATTCCGGCTCCGCTATATGTCCCTGACCCAAGTTCCCTTCCTGCCAGTCCTGACCTGGCAAGGGAATCTTCACATCTTTTAAAATTATCACTTAGTACACCCAGGGTTTCTCGGTTCTTCAGGGAGTGCCACTTATTTGCAAAACATCCCAGTCGATTGTCAACAAAAGAGAATGCAGATCTTCCAAGCATTTGAAAAAAATGGCAAAAGCTTCCCCTTCGCCCAAAGAATGAAACACTGTGAAGAGCCGTGTTCCTTTAGGCCTGCCAGGAGAAATGTCAGGTGCAATGTAGCTCATCAGCATTTTCTAGGAGGAAAGCAGAACCAACACCACAACAAAGGATGCACAGATCTGAGAGGAAGTTGATGTAACATTCCCTTTGGAGCTCCTCAAATTATCTTAATGCCGCTCTGATCACAGCCTGGCACAAAATGAAGCTTCATTAATTCGGGACTTGTTGCACCGAAACTGCTTCCTGCCAGCGTAAACACCCCTTCTCTGTCAGGAGTGCAATGTGAATGACTTTATTCCAGAGAGAAAAAATGCCAAACCTGCCACAGATTCAAGGTTTAGACTCCCTCAGTTGTACCACTAGGTATTTATCCAGATTACTCTACTGGTAAATATTTTTAGGTCTGTATCCCCAGGAGAGTAAAAACTCCTTGCAGGCAAGGAGCATGTCTTGTATTTAATAATAATAATAATAATAGCATTTATTAAGCGCTTACTATGTGCAAAGCACTGTTCTAAGCACTGGGGTGGTTACAAGGTGATCAGTTTGTCCCACAGGGGGCTTACAGTCTTCATCCCCATTTTACAGATGAGGGAACTGAGGCCCAGAGAAGTTAAGTGACTTGCCCAAAGTCACACAGCTGACAATTGGCAGAGCTGGGATTTGAACCCATGACCTCTGTCGCACCTTTGCAAGCCCTGAGTACAGTGCGTGGCACTCAGTGGCTGCTCAATAAACACCATTACCACTGCTGCTGTCATTTCAAAGCAGAGTCACAGAGGGCATTTGGCTCTGTGGCACAAGGTTTCTCTGGGCTAGCATAATTGCATCTTCTGATCACAGTGTTTCAGTAGCATATAAGCAGTGTGATAGTGGATAGAGCACGGGCTTGGGAGTCAGAAGGACCTGGGTTCCAATCCTGCTCTGCCACATGTCTGCTGTGTGACCTTGGACAAATCACTTCACTTCTCTGTGCCTCAGTTATCTCACCTGTCAAGTGAGAATTAAGAGTGTGAGCCCCCTGTGGGGCAGGGACTGTGACCAACCTGATCAACTTTTACCTACCCCAGCGCTTAGAACAATGCTTGACACATAGTAAGCACTTAAGTACTGTAATTATTATTATTATATAAATGGCAGCTTCCAGTCCTCCTCTCTGACCCGCGCAAGGCCTTGGAAATGGGTAGTGTTGCCAAATGTCAGAAAATCCACACAAACATCCTTGTCACAGCTGCCGCAGTTGTCACTGGAGAGGCGATAAATTCACCAACATACCGTACAGCCTAGCTAAAATTATCCACAAAGCCCATAAAAATGTTTCCAAGTCCGTAAATATGACCGGAGCGGCCGGCTTCAGGGTGCCACTACTTCAGCACTGCTGGCAGCAGCTGCGGTGGGCACAGCTGCTCCTGCATTTTCATCGGCTGCTGCAGTGGGCAGAGCTGCTTGAACTTATGGCTGGTTGGCACCTCTGGAATTCCACAGGACCTCAACTACAAATGACGCCTCTGACCCCAAAGCTGTCCCAACCCTCAAAAATAATCATGAATATAATAGCATTTTAAGCTAAGTGCTAGGGTAGATATAATGCAATCAAAACAGAAAAATTCCTTGTCCCACATTGGGCTCACAAAGAGAAGGGAGAAAAGGTACTGAATGCCCATTTTACAGATGAAGAAACTGAGGCACAGAGAAGTGAAGGGATTTGCCCAAGATTAACCAGCATACAAGTGGAAGAGCCAGGAATTGTCCATGGATCTAATGACAGGGGGCCTTCATGCAGGCAACCTTGGTCCCCAAGTCTCAGGACTGGGGCCCCTCTGCCATTCTTGACAGGGGGCTCCATCATCCCCATCATTTCCGGTGAGATCCTGAGCAGGTTTGAAGAGCTAATGCAGCCTATTGGAAAACTGAAGGTGTCCACTCTCCAGAGGTTTCTGGGTCATTTGGACATGAAGCATCAGTGAATTATAAGACCAAACTGGCTCTCTACCAATCTTCCAGTCTGACTCCAGGTGGGTGAATGGCTAAGCATCCAGGATAGGTGGTTGTCCATTCTTTTCAGACAAGTCTTTGTGAATTAATACTAATTTTTGTATTTGGTAGGCGCTTACATTGCCAACCACTGTACTAAGCACTGGGGTAGATATAAGATCATCAGGTCAGGAGAATAAGTATTGAATCCCCATTTTTCAGATGAAGGAACTGAGACACAGAGAAGTTAGGTGGCTTGTCCAAGGTCACACAGCATGTAAGTAGCAGAGCTGGGATTAGAACCCAGGTCTTCTGACTCCCAGCCCAAAGCTCCTTCCACTAGGCCATGCTGCTTCTATCTAACTGCATCTCTTCCCTGAACATGGACAGAAACATACTCTTCTTAGGTGGATTGAAAACTGTTTTTTAGCATGGCTCAATCTTCCCTACTCCAGGAGAACACCAAGATTGTATTTAAACTTTTTATATAGTATAAGTTCTCATTTTCAATCACCTATGTCACTCTTCCCTGGATTCTTTCCAAACTCTTTCCGTCTGTTTCAGGAAAGGTAGCAGAAGTGAGTTACTGTGTGACCCTGGGCAAGTCACTTCACTTTTGTGTCCCTCAGTTATCTCATCTGTCAAATGGGAATTAGGACTGGCAGCCTAAACCATAAACCATATCATCCCTTCAGCCAACTCTAACACTTAGGAACTGAATTACACCCTCCGTGATGTCATGTATGTAAAGGTCCTCAATTATTCATTTACTTCTTCTGTGAATGTCCAAGTGGCTTGCGCACTGAATGCTCAATATGTGACCAGTAATGATGAGATGAGAAGCAGTGTGGCTTAGTGGTTGCACCATTTTTGTTATGATTATTATGCTTGTTATTATCATTATTATTGTTATATTTATCAAGCACTTATCATTATCATTGTTGTTATAGTTGTTGAGCACTTGCTATGTGTCAAGCACTGTTTTAAGTGCTGGGTTGGTTACAAGTTAATCAGTTTGGACACAGTCCCTGTCCCACACAGGACTCTGTCTAAGTAACCACTGGGACCATTTGAATCTTTGCTTTCCCCTTTGTTTCCATTGAAAGTATATTGAATATGCCTGCCTGTCCCCACCAATGGAGTCAAGGGTTGTGTCTTCTACTTTTTTTGTATGCTCTGTGTTGCCCAGTATAGTGCACTTCACCACGGGGTGCTCAATAAATTCTAGACCATAGGTTCAATGTGGGCAGGGGACACGCCTACTAACTCTGTTGTACTGTACTCTCCCAAGTGCTTAGGACAGTGCTCTGCACACAGTAAGCGCTCAATAAATACCATTGCTTGATAATAATGATGGGATCGGTGATGATGATGCTGGACCCTGGCCTCTAAAAAGGCTTTGCCTAGTGCAGGGTGTGATGGAATGATTACTTCTTGCTTTGTCTTTTTCAGAAATTGTAGAAATATTATTCCCTCAAATTCAGTTTGAGGTTGACTCCGACCCACAGGTCGTCTTGTACTCTACGTTTGCCTCCCCATCCAATATTTTTACTGTAGGCTCCTTGCCACCAGAGATCTGGGACCCAAGGGGTAGGGTGGGAGAAAGGTGATAGACTCTCTAAACTGGACTGTTGGGATATCCCTGCAGCAGTGGGGGAAACTGAGGTCCTCTGTGCTGGGCAGTGCCTGCAAGTCTCCCCTCCTCCACCATCTGGGAGATCCTGGGGACACGAGAAACTTTTGAAGTGGCTTGGAGATGGAATAAAGATGGCTCTGAAGAAAATATGTTGAATTGCTAACCCCCATGGTCCTGACTCTGAGGTTGCTCATTTCTGGTGTTTCTCAGGCTAGCCCTTCTAAGACATCAGTTGTGCTGCAGGTTGGAGACTCTGTATCTGTGTGATACCTATAATCATTTTCCTGAACCTCCAGCCTACCCCAGATTGGACTACTTAAACAGTCCCTGCCTGGCTTTAGAAGAAACTGCAAGACAGATTTGGGGATATGATTGCTGTTGTGGTTTTATGGAGTTGGATGACAGCTGAATTTTTCTTCCCCTCATTCGGTTAGATCTCGTATTCTAGAAAACGGCTTCAGTAAACTCTTTCTTCCCAAAATGCCATTCACTGTTTCTTCCTGTGCCTCCCAAAGAAGGCAGGCTTCGATTCCTGGCCTATTAAGCGTTTTCTTCTCTACACCTGGATGGAAACACAGAGATTTTCCCTTTCCCTTTCGACCAAGTTTTCCCTCAAACTGTAACAGAATGAGCTGAATGAACAGCCGTAACAACAGGCTCTGGGCTGGCAGGCTGTTGCTGGTTCTTGAGAACATGGAGCAAGGCTATTTGAAATCAGAGGAACTTTTGAAACAGGACATAAACTCCCGAAATCCTAAGGTCAAATACATAGCTAACCTAATCTCAGCTAATCACGGTACTGTGGTCTTGTTTGGGGTCTCTTCCCTAGAGAGAAAATTCAATTATCCCAAGTCAAGAGACATAAGAAGAAAAGACAACAGGTGCCTGAAGAAAATGCTTGAGCAGAGTTGATCGTATTAAAGGACATTTTGGTAATGTTTGTGTTGGCTGCACTTTGCAAGGTAGAACGTGTCTTCTCTTTCCTGTGGAGTGGCATTCCCAGTCCATTTTGGGTGACATTTAATGAAGCTGGGTATCAGATCAGAGATGCATGCATAGGGGAGAGTGCATTAGTCACAATTTGCCTTAATAATATTCCCTTCACTTAGGCAGGTACCAGACCCTGATGTATTCTGGAGATGAAAGGAGCAGGGCCAGGGAGAGATGTTCCTATCATAAATGGTTTTGTTCGATTTTCTGAGGCACTCAAGTGGACCCATTTGGTGGTGATGTGGTGTAATTGTTTTATTCACAAGTTGGAGACTAGATGAGTTGAAGCAAAACTAGTTGGGGACTTTTTGATGGAGCCGGCCTTCCAATCAGAATCTCCCTCAGGTATAGCTGGGGAGATCGTGGTACACATTAACCAAGATGTCCCTCATCAAATTAAAATCCCTCTGCAGGTCCAAAATGCTGTATGGTCTTCACTTTTACTTGGGGGCAGGGGAACAACTTTTGTCTCTTTCCATCTAAGTCTCCACCTTGGCTGGAGAATGAAAATCATTCCACCGAAATGATTTGGTATAGGTCTTTCTTTTCAGGAGAAGGGAGATGTGAATATGAAATACCTCTTTATCCATTTCACCCAGAACTTGTTATTTTCATATGAAATCCTGGTCCAAAATTGGTCATTCATTTAGCATGTCCAAGAGGATTCAGAATCAGCCAAATTGCAAGGTTTACAGTAAAACCTGAATGAATGTGTTAAATTTGCCTAAGAATCAGGCTTTCCCTCATTCTCTCTTTCATTTTTCTGCAGATATATGCATTAATGCACACATACATGCTAAGCATCATGGAAATTAGTGCCCCAAAAAAGACACTGGAGGCAGTGGATAGGACCAAACCACTTACTAATAGAGAAGTCCTAATTCCTTTCCCGTGCTTTTTATTTGGGGAGACTTGCAAATCCTATGTCCTCGGGCAGGCTGACAGCAGGAATTACACCTTTATTATCCACATTTGGAAGAGGCAGAATTGGAGACAGAGTTGCTGTAAGCTGCACAGTGAGCCAGGACTGGACAGAGGTGGGAAAGGGGCCCCAGGACTGTTAGTTCCCTGTTCTGCCTTGTCTTGTGGGAAGCTGAGCTTCTGTCCAAATGGCAACTGGAAAAAATTCACTGCTGGGAAGAGGAGGTTGGAACACTCCCTGGTGGAAGAGGCTTTGGCTTATTTGATTATCAGGATGGACTCCTCTTGGTTAGGGCAGAGTCAGTTGGCTTGGGAGGATGTCTTTGTTGGGGAGGAGGATGGATGAGATGGAAGCCTTGAATTTGGGTTGGGCCAGTCTTCAGGCAAAGGAGTGCTGCCCCACTGACATAATTGGGTGGCTGAAGACACAACTCTTTTGTATTGTACTTTCCCAAGGACTTAGTCAGTGCTCTGCACACAGTAAAGCACTCAATAAATGCGATTGATTGACTGATTGAAGAGCTCTCCCCAACCTTCAAGACATCACTTTTTTATCTAAAGCACCATATCCATCCTAGCTGGATGGTGGGGGGCGGGAAGGTAGGATGTCCACAGGGCAAATCAGGACACTCGTTCCCAATTTCTGGCCCAGGGGAACCTTTCGGGCCAGTGTCAGAGGTGGCTGGGGAAGAACCAAATCAACTCTGGAACCAATGCCTTCAAGCATTCATTCATTCCGTGGGTGGGAGGGGATGTAAAATAGAGTTATTGAACTTAACCTCCTCTTCCCCATATGATCCTGACCAATGGCCCTACTCTCCCTTGGGGGTGGCTTGGGTCCTGGGGAGTACTGACCCCAGCCCCCTTTTAGGGGCCCATTAGAGCCACAGGGATTACTGGACTGAAAGCCTTGTTTTCACACTCTTCATTTTTCCCAAGGGACCCTAGACCTAAAGCAGGTCTCCCCAAAGCCAACCTGAGCCTACCTGAAAAGTGTACCCCTGAACCATCGCAGGATTCACTGAAGGCTGGGAAGAGGGATGTTCAGGGCTATTGGCAGACCTCTGGGAATTGCAGAGCTTGGACCCCTAGACAGTACTTTTGAAGCATTTACCAAGATATCCATGGCCCTGCGGGGCTCCTGCCAGCAGAAAACTGACCAACCGATCAGTAGCAGGCACCTTCTTAACAAAACCTGTGGCACCTCTGTCTTGAAAGGCTGGGAAGAAGGAGACCCAACAAATAGGATCCATAAGAAAATCTCTTCCAATATTTCATGTTGAAATGGAGTTGCTTCCCAACAGCGCATTGTACCTCAATCCCAGAATCCATTTGGGTTTAGAGGAGGCAAGTTATGACAAGTCAACAAGGTGGCATCATTGATCCCTGGAGACTTGTCCATTGCCAAAAAGGACCACCACTGGTCAGTAAATTGGTGTTTCGGTCTAAATTTCCCAACACCTAATTTCATCCTATTACTCATAGCTATGTCACCTGGTGCGGCTCTAACAACTCTCCATTCTGTATTCACTTGCTTCAAAATCCCCTTGCTTGGCAATTATATCCCCCAATTAGTCATCATAATTTTTCTATAATGTATATATTGTTTGTAATGTGTCATTTTTCCTCTATATTGTTGCATTGTAAACATGCTGTGTTAAAATATGTTAAATTGGTTTAAACAAGTTTCTTTTTTAGATGCCTTTAATTTATCCCAGATTGGTCTAAATCTATGAAGAACCATATATTAAACACTCTTGAATAGCATCTGTGAAAAGAAATGTAATTTATGATGTTTAGTATTATACATTATACAGTTTCTTTATTTTTCACTCACTTCATCATGCTGTGAAAATTCATGAATATTTAACTATTAAATGAAATGCAAAATTTTCATTATCATTTTATTGAAAACTTGACATCTTAAAATACCATACATACCATTAGTATTCTAATGCATTGTCACCTTATTGGAAATGCTGCTAAAAAACAATACAGCCATTCAGAAAAAGAATTTTTGTCCGCCCCAGGCTATTAACTAGACTTCTACACATACATTAGTGACAAATAAGTGAAGCAGCCATTGCTCACAAAAGATGTCACTAAAATGCTAGGAAACAACTGTAACCATAGAAACCATCTCACACTGCAATCTGAACATCTTTTGTCAGTGTGTGACTAGAAATGAGATGCTTAAAATCATTAGACTATCAAAAAATGTGAACATCTCTCCATTGAAATTTACATATTTAAATATTTTGAAACCTGCAAAAACTTCAACATGATACTTCTATAAAATATTGTTTCAGCTCCTAGCCCTCAACTATCAGTTTAGATATAACAACAAAAATTATATGGGAAGACTTACAATTTTTCCCCCTTTCTTTAGGCTGCATGTATTGTCTGACATCCTAAACAGGCAGGCAGGAGAGCAGAGGTTAGATTGTTGAAGTTGCAGCTCTGAATCTTCACAGAGCTGTTATTCTTCACCTTCTCATTTCTTTTTTAACATTCGCTGGCTTAAACAGTACCTGTTCTAGCAAGACAGGTTTGGAGGTTTCATAAGCCTTCATGACAGTAAGTACAAAATTGTCTTTGGATAATGAGATATTTAAATAAGGGATTTGACAAACCAGAGTAGGGAGAGAGAGTTTGGCTCAGTGTGGAAGTGAGTTTTCAACCATGGGGAGGGGGTGCATTTCTCTTGCCTCAACCCACACAGTCAGAGGGTGCCAGGGTTTTAGCCTCTCCCTGAAGATATGGATCTAGGACCAACCTGGACTTCTGAACATTTGCTGTTTCTAAATGGCGCCACACTATGAGACTCAAAATGCCTCAGCCATATTGGGAATTATCTATATTCTCCCTCACCACTGCTTAATTTCAGAATGGTTTATGTGGAGGATGGGGCATTGGTAATCTAGATGGGAGTTCCAGTAGCTTGGTTCTGTCCTTGCTCCCTGGACCCACTGCCAAAATCTCTCCACCCCCAGACACACGGACCCCCAGAGAAGCCTGTTCCACACTCCATGGTAATTTTCCTTTGCCTCCTCTCTCTCATCCTTTTCCAGTCTTAGCCATGAGTTTGAGGAGAAACTTAAGGGGGACTAATAATAATAAAAACAGTGTTATTTTTAAACACCTACTATGTGCCAAGCACTGTACTAAATGCTAGGGCAGATGCAACCTAATCCAGATCAGATATAGTCCCTGTACCACATGGGGCTCACAGTCTAAGATGGAGGTATTGAATCCCCAAATGAGGATACTGAGACAGAGGTAAGTTAAGGAACTGGCCAAAGTTCACACAGCAACCAGGATTAGAATCCAGGTCTCTTACTCAGGATTGGGAGAGTAACTCAAAGAACAAAGCAAAGTGAAAAACATATTCATTTGGATGGGATGAGGGTAGAAATTTTGGTATGGCTCTGCCCAGTGTGAACATCTAGTGACTTCAATCTAGACTAATGAATTTAGGAAAGAGTTGTCCTTTCTGTTCAACAAAGTCACTGGCTTCACCTCTGAAACTGCCCTGTGAGTGCATGTGTGACTGGAAAAAACCAAGGACAAACCCAGAGATAATAATAATAATAATAATAATGTTGGTATTAAGCGCTTACCATGTGCAAAGCACTGTTCTAAGCGCTGGGGTAGATACAAGGTAATCAGGTTGTCCCACGTGGGGCTTACAGTCTTCATCCCCATTTTACAAATGAGGGAACTGAGGCCCAGAGAAGTGAAGTGACTTGCCCAAAGTCACACAGCTGACAAGTGGCGGAGCAGGGATTTGAACCCACGACCTCTGACTCCAAAGCCTGTGCTCTTTTCCACTGAGCCACGCTGCTTCTGCAGCCACATTGTATGCACAAGGTTTTTCCATTTTGGTACTGGTGCTGTTTTTGCTTCTTCATTCTCATTTCTCATTCCTTAAGAAGGAAGCTTTGGATCAGAAAGAGCTGATCCTTTCTGGATGGCATGCGTCATGCTGGTCTATCCTTGACAATTGATTTCCCAGTTTACAGCTGGGATGCAATGTTGCCTGGGGCTTTGATTTATGTTTCCTTGCTTTTCTTGCTTTTCCCAATTTCAGAGCTCTCTACAGCCATTATTTGAGTATCGTGCTCTAAGCTTATGATGGTGATAGGTGGGAATATTTATCATTTTCATGCTCAGAATTATGCCTAGTTTTTGGGTGAGTCCATGGGTTTGTGTATATGTATGGGTCTATATATATAGCAATTTTGTCAAAAAGTTCTGCTCTACTATCCATTGATTCACATACAGACAAATAGGAAATAGAATGAAAAAGGCCATCATGATTTTGGGGAGTTTTGGAGCAATGGTCATCACACTTCTAAACAGGTTGAAAGGATATAATATTGCAATTGGGTTCAATATGGCTGTGAGACTTGAACCTACTCCAGAAGACACACTGAACCTCTTAAGCACTTTCACCAGCATCACGAAGAACGATTCTCAACATCAACTGGCAGGACAGGATTACAACCAATGAGGATCTGTAACAAAGTTAGGTCAACCACAAGAAGCAATGCTCTCAGCTATACGGCTTTGGCTGGGTGAGTTTTATTAGAAGAAAGGATGTTATATGATGAACTTAAAGGAGACAGTGTAAATAAGGAGGCAGAATAAATATTTCAATGTATAGTGAAACATAATCTCAAACATTGTGATATTGTAGTCTATCACTACAGCAAATAGACCCTCCTGGAAGAGGAATTGAACTCTTTGAGAGCAAAGACTTTGTGAAGATTGGGATGCCAGGAGGGAGGCTTGAAAAAGCAGACAGGCTCTGTATAGGACATTTGCATCAGTGCAGTAATCACTGAACACGGTGTGGAATAAAGTAATAATAATAATTGTATTTGTTAAGCACTTTTCATATGCCAGGCCCTGGTGGATATGAACAAATCAGGTTGGGCACAGTCCCTGTCACACGTAAGGCTAACAGTCCCATTCCCCATTTTACAGATGAGGTAATTGAGGCACAGAGAAATTAAGTGACTTGCCCAAGGTCACACAGCTGACAAGTGGTGGAGCCAGTATTAGAACCCATGAACTTCTGACTCCTGTGACTCCTTGCTGCTTCCCATAAGTGCTGTTTAAATAACAGTCTTTTCAGTCACTTCTGCATGCTTATATCAATCAATCAGTTGCATTTATTGAACACTTACTGTTTGCAGAGCACTGTATTAAATGCTTGGAAGAGTACAATGTAACAGTTGGTTGACACGTTCCCTGCCCACAAGTTTACAATCTAGAGGGAGAAGATGTCTCTGATGGTAATATCATCTTCAAATCAAAGGTCAGCTCCATAGGAGTCAAATTTTCACTATGAGTAAGGGGACAAAAAATGGGCTGGGATTTGACAGTGGAAAAGCACTGGGAAGGGGCAGGCTTCAAAGGGGAACAAGCCAGTAAAAATTCATCATTTGGGATCTTTCCAGCCAACATGCCTTCCCTGTTTAATTTCCAGCACCTTGAGTCATATAAATACATTAGCTATCTCCGGCACTTACGCACTTTTTTGTATCCATCCTCTGCACTTTCATATGTGTGGTTATTTAATTGTATATTCAGTTACTTTGGCAATTCCATCTCCCTGTTAAAGTGTAAACTCTTCTTGAGTAGGGAATATGACACTTCTTCAGTTCGGACTGCCTAAGTTCATACCCCCATCATCGTAGTAAAGGACTTGGTTCATTTCCTTTTTTTCCTCCCTTTCACTCTCCGTACATAGTCAATTCTTTTATAATGAACACATTTTGGGTAGAACGTTATTGTGGGGTGCGGGAATGTTCTTCCCACAAGACACATCTGTCTTTTGAGAAGGCAATGTAGTATTGGAGGAAACAGTTTTGTGCATACGTGTGGTGTTTGTCAGTAAGAATAGTAATAAGAATGGTGTTTGTTAGGTGCCTTGTATGTGCCAAGCATTGTTCTAGGCTCTGGGGTAGATGCAACGTAAGCATGAGTACTATAGCGTGAGTTTTCTGTAATGTAATGTTTGTTAGGAACATGATCCCTCCCGCTTAAGACCGTGAGCTCCAAGTGGAGCAGGTACTGTGTCCAACCTGATTATCTTGTATCTTCCACAGTGCTTAGTACACAGTAATGCCAAATGAATACCACATTTATTTTTGCTATTTTAGAAGAATACACTCTATTAATGGCTTTCTCTACTGGCTTGATGAAGTGGAGACAATTTTAATTGCCCAGCCTGTGTGGATGCTTGCATGTATATATGTGTCCCCATGTGTGTGATTTTGTACACCCGTAGATCTGACTGTTTCCCCAGGGTTAATTGGAATTCATTTGGGTCTAGTCTCCCTGTTCCCCGTGAGGGGTTCATTTATACTTCGTCCTAGGCCTGGGTGGATCTCAGATTGCCTACACTGAGGTCAAAAAGGACCACCTGGGCCACACGGAGGGGAGAATGAGTGAATAACTCCCTTCTCTCCCCTAACCCCAGCCCTTATTCTCTGCCTTCCCATTACGCAATGTTGGAGGTGTTATAAGCTTTGTACAGCAGCAGTACAAAGCACAGTCAATTATAGATTATGTAATACATACAATAAATAAACAAATTGGTGCCTTCATTGTGCTGTTGATTTCAGGCTTTTAGGGTTCACAGCTCCATTAACAGGTTTTAACCATTATACAGAAGAAGAAACTGAGCCCCTCAAGCGATCGGAGAGACTTGTGCCACACAATACAACCAGCCAGCAGTCAGCCCAAACAGGTTGTGCAGCCTTTGAGCTCTGAGGTGTTATTTCCAGAGAATCCAGCTCCTCTCCCTCCTCGGCGTGGTAAAGAAAGCCTCGGCAGGGGCTGAGTGAGTGATTGTTCAATTGTGCTGTTGTTGGCTAATATTGACTAAGTGCCCACTCGCTGCCCGGGTGCCCAGTAAATTCTTGGCCCAGACTCTTATCCGGGAGACATTTCCTCAAGCAGATTGAAATGCAGAGCCCATGTGAGGCCTGATCACGTTTCTGTTTCTGATTGCCCAGTTTGCTAAGCAATCTCCAGCTTTTTCCTGGAGTTGAGTCATCCCCGTCAGTCTTCTCCAGTCTTTCCTGACTTGCACGAGGCCCAGTGGAAAAAGCGCAGGGCTGAGAGTGAGGAGATTCGACTGCTAATTCAAGTTCTTCCACTTGTCCGCTGTGTGGCCCGTAGCAAGTCACTTGACTTCTCTGTGCCTCAGTTTTCTCATTTGTATAAGTGGAGCGGGTCGGGGGGAGAATTTAGTCTCCCTCCCTCTTTGGCTGTGAGCCCCATGTAACTCTTGAATCTACTCCAGGGCTTGGCACAGAGTAAGTGCTTAATAAATATTCTCATTATTAGTATTTTCATCAGGTGGGTGAGTTAGAAAGGATGAAGCAATGGGCAGGTAATAATAAACAATAATTATTATGGTATTTGTTAAGTGCTTACTATGTGCCAAGCACAGGGATCATCATTGGTTTAAGTCACTTGACTTCTCTGTGCCTCAGTTTCTCATCTGTAAAATGGATGATTAAATACCTGCACCCCCTGCCACTTAGACTGTGAGCTCCATGTAGGTCAGGGGCTGTGTCTGAATTCATTCATTCATTTAATCGTATTTATTGAGCGCTTACTGTGTGCAGAGCACTGTACTAAGCGCTTGGGAAGTACAAGTTGGCAACATATAGAGATGGTCCCTACCCAACAACAGGGTCACAGGCTAGAAGGGGGAGACAGACAACAAAACAAAGCATATGACCATGTGGTAGCTACCCCAGTGCTTAGCACAGTGTTTGGTGCATAGTCAGCACTTAACAAATATCACTTAGCTGGTAATGGGTGAATTCAGGTTTACCAAAGGAGATATTTCACCTTGCACCTAATTTAAATTGCAAAATAAAATTGCATATGTAAAAATAAAGTCCTAATTGAATTGGAGGTCTGTCAACACATGAATACAAGTGTGATTGGTAGCATCACCTTCTCCATCCCTGGCTGTCTTGCAGGAGAGTGGTGGGCAGAAACCGGAGCTGGAGCTAACCTGCATCAACTGTTAGCACCCTGGGACAGTTGGGGTGGGACTTGGGATGGTCCTTCTGGAGCCCTGAGAAACTTGGAAGCTGCTCACTAGACTGTAAACTCCTTAAAGGCAGGGCTTGTATCTGATGATGCCGATCAAAGATCTGAGAGGCTCTGGAAGGCCAAGCCAACCAAAAGGTGTGACCTCGTCCGCATCACCCAACAGGCCCTGGGAATGCAGCTCCATTTTTGAGTTGCACACAGAATCCTGCTCTGGTATTAATCCATCCTGAGGAGACCCGGTCAGCTAGTGAGTGATAGAACAGTGGCCTCAGGGAGGTGAGGAATGAGCTGCAGGGTAGGTCTGGTGGTAGATCTAAGGGAAGCTACTTGTCCGGGCTTCAGTGGTCCTGATGCTTCTTTGGTCACTTTCCAGTCCCTCCTCCTGCCTCGGTTGTTCCCTCTCAAATGGGTCTCCCTTAACCCTTCCTTCCCCCACGGACTGGTGAGGGCAAGAATAGGCACAAGAATCTGTTCCCCAGGATTATTGTGAACAGTGAAGTGGGTGACTGCTCTTTTCCAATCGATCCTGATTTATGGTTCTGATCGTCTCTGGCAACATTATGTCCTGGGCCGCCTCTCTTGGTCAAGTGACCTTCCACATTATTGCTACTTTCAATGCAGGGGAAGAGTCACCATCATTGCACAACAACATCATCGCCAAGTCAAGTTCTAGGCACCTTGATTCTGAGGTGACTACCTCTTTGAGTCTCAGTTTCCCTATCTGTAAAATGAGGATATGATCCCTGTTGTCCCTCCCCCTTAGGATGTGCGCTTTGTGAGGGAAAGGGACTTTGCCTGATCTGAATGCTTAGCACTGTGTTTAGCACATGCTGGGGTCTTGATAAATAGCATTATTATTATTAATAATCCTTGTCCTGTTTGTGTGCCTTGGTATGATTCCCATTAATATCAACAGAAGGAAATGAACAAGGCTGCCTGAATTTATATTTGCCACATATATTTTCTTCTTAAGTCCCCTTTTTTTAACCCCTCAGCAGTATATGCAAATGAGCAGTCTGGTTAGGGCCAAGGGCCTAGAATAAATTCACAGATAAGTGAGATTCCAACTTCATTCCTCTTCTGGCTCATGCACAACCCAGACTCTGACATCTAGAGCAGAGCTGATGTGGCAGTGGGGGTCAGAGGGAGGGCACGCTTGAAAGCAATTCACTAAGCAAAGAATAGTAGAAAAAAAAAGCAGAGTTCTCTATGTACTCTTGACAAAATCTTCTAGCAAATGCAGAAATCTCAGTCCTTTTGGAGGAATCTGTTACTAACTGGGACACCCTTTTTCCTCCATTTATTTACTTGCTTGGATTAGCTCAGGAAGAAGCATGAAAAATGTTTTTCTAAACTGGGATTTCTTAACCTAGAATGCTGAGTACAGTGCACTGTACTCAGTCTTGTCTCCTCTTATGCTGTCGAGTCATCTCCGACCCAGAGCGACACCATGGATACATCTCTCCCAGAACGCCCCACCTCCATCTGCCATCGTTCTGGTAGCATATCCATAGTTTCCTTGGTAAAAACATGGAAGTGGTTTACCACTGCCTCCTTCCGCGAAGTAAAAGTGAGTCTCTCCGCCCTCGACTCTCTCCCATGCTGCTCCTGCCCAGCACAGGGGAGTCTTGACTTGTAAAGATTGCCCTCCTCTCACTAACCACTGGCCCAGCTAGGAATGGAATGGGTATGCCTCTGCGTGACTCTCCCTCCCGAAGTCGAGACTGGTAGGGTACTGGAAACTCTCCAGGTGCGACCCTGAGTACAGACTCAGTAGGCACTCAGTAAATACCATTACTACCACTAAAAAGTTGTGTAAGAAGATGTATTATTATTATTTTAGAAGGCCTTTGAAGAAGAAATAGTTGTTTTTTGGAGCAGCCGATTGGGGAGGGAGTTTCAGCCCTGGGAGGAGGTGTGAGCATTGGGTTTGAGGCGGGAAATAGAGGGTCAGTGAGGAGGCATGCTGGGAAGATGGGAGGTTTGGCAACTCTATGGAGATGACAGTGGTGGGAAGAGGATGGTCCCTATTTTTCATTAGCCTGTGTCAACTCCATGGTGCTGGGGACTGCCACATGTGTTGTCCCCTCCCCCCGCCAACCTTGGTCCTGTCTGTTGGGGAAGCTATATTTGGGTAGATTGCCCTGGGCTCCCCTCCTGTCTCCATAAGCTGAGAAGCAGTGTGGCTCAGTGGAAAGAGCTCGGGCTTTGGAGTCAGAGGCCACGGGTTCAAATCCTGACTCCACCAATTGTCAGCTGTGTGACTTTGGGCAAGTCACTTCACTTCTCTGGGGCTCAGTTCTCTCATCTGTAAAATGGGGATTAAGACTGTGAGCCCCACGTGGGATAACCTGATCACCTTGTATCCCCCCAGCGCTTAGAACAGTGCTTTGCACATGGTAAGTGCTTAACAAATACCATCATTATTATTATTATTATAAATGTTGGCAAAAGGAAGGTCGAGTTCACTGAAACAGAAGTGCAACCAAAATGACACAATTGGTTGCTGCTCTCCTAGGCTACCCGGCTAGACTTGCCCCCTGCCCAGCATGGACTTGCCCAGGACCTACTCCCCAGGGACCACGTCAACCAGATCCCAGGAGTGGCAGGCAGCCCGACAGGCACATGGAGTCTCCTCTCCCCATCTGCCCCTTCACAATGCGACTGCCCAGAGTAACCTCACAAAGGTTTTCAACAATCTTCTGATCCTCAAAAATTATACTTGACATGAAACATTTGCCCATGTGGCAGTATTCCACCTCCCCTGCTCACCCTCTTCAACCGCTGGTGATTGCTCCCAAGCAGCCATTGATGAGTTCGTGGAGCAATGCTCAATTCCCATTAAAGCCAACAGAAAGGAAAGCAGACAATAGCGTTTCTTATAGACGTGCAAAGAGCTCTTCATTTGGGCTGCAGCTTTATATCATTTGGACATTTCATGGATTCTCATGTTCTAGGCTCCAGACCTGTGGGCTTGTACTTATTTTCATGACTGGGCTAGAGAATATCTAGTTTAGGAATGCTTTTTTGCAAAACTTGCTCAATAAAGAAAAATTAACTGCGGGCTTTCCTGAGAATGCTACCTGGGGAGAGACTGCCTTAAAACCGTTTTGTTGGGTTTTTTTTGTTTTTTTTTGTTTTTGTCAAATAGAAAGTTCATCAGATGGCAATTTGGCCAAATAAGCAGGAGGAAGACAGTATCGGTATGAATTTCAAAAACCTGCGAAGAGCTATAAATATAGCCTGCAATATTTTGCAATATCTAGAGTGTTTGGCCTAACGTTGAACAGTCTCCATTGTTCCAACCAGCTGTGTTCTTTCACTCGTTCATTTCTATGAAGCATTTCTATAAAGGCTGTCAAAGCAAAACCTGCAGCAGCAGACTGCTTACTGAAAAGTTCTGTGTACACAGTACATGGCAATCTCAAGATGGAACTTTGAATGTTTCAAACCAGAACAAAATCTTCATCCAATTATAAATGAACTATATTAAGCACAAAAGGCAATTTCAAATTACACTGAACAAAGTTACATTTTACTCTTTGCTTTCAAAATGCATTTATCGCAATTTCACAAACTAATTGCAAATTCATTTTGCTTAATTTTCTTAGGTTATTTCTTTTATTGCTTTCAAGTGCTCGGCAGATTTCTGAGCCATCTACATCCACGAGGAAGCTTCGAGGGGCTTTTTTTTTTGTTAATTTGTATTTAAAGCGGCTGAATAGGAAATGAATCATCCTTTTCATTCCTCATTCTCAGATTAACGTGGTGACCATGAAACGAGTTCCAGTTATTCTACGCATATTCACAGCAGAGCGCACTGCAGTGGATTGGTACAATTTAAAAAATGAAGTTGAAGGAAGGCATCATCACCCTAAAGAGAAACTCGGATCAGGCCTGGGGATAATTTGGTAACTGCTTAAACTGGTTAGAGTACAGGCCGTTGGTTGGGACACTGCTATCTCAACACACTTTTTTGTTGTTGTTGCAGTGAGTCCAAAGCCAGAATTGGCTTCTGGGGTGATGGCAGGACTGGTCTGATGACCCAGCTGTCGTGGGGAAAAAGTGTCAGCAGCTAATGAAGTCTGAACCAATGTCCAACAGGTGGATGGCTCACCAAGTGATGAGTCCCTTGACTGGGAGGAGATTAAACAGTTATCAGAATTGGGTTTTCATACCCGCCTGCTTTAATCATGTCACCCCCCTTTGTCTTCTGAGCCCATGTAAATTGTTTGTGTGCTTGACATAAATAATTGTGTGCTTAGAAGGTACTTGATGGAGATCCTGGACTTTGCAGATTCAAGCAGCTTGTCCTAGGGGGAGATTTCATTCTTGTGCCATGATATTTGACCTTTCCATAACACCTTTGCCACAAGGACCTTAAATCACCTTGAAACATCTCTGGCTGGGGACTGCACAACCTCTAGAAGCATCCAGGCTTGCATTTTGAGAAAACAGCATGTCCTTTGACATTGGACAAAAGTCAGGACAACTTTGATCCACCCTCAAGGGGCGGATCCCCTAAGTAGGCAACATAACAAAGAAACAAAGAGAAGCAGTGTGACCTAGTGGGAGTATGGGCTTGGGGAGTCAGAGGATCTGGGTGTTAATCCCGGCTCCACTAATTGCCTGATGACTTGATTTACCTTGGGCAAATTGACTTGCCCAATTGACTTGAAGTTCATTGACTTACCTTGGACAAGTCACTTAACTTCTCAGTACCTCAGTTGCCTCATCTGTAAAATGGGGATTGAATACCTGTCCTCCTCCTTCCTTGGACTGGAAGCCACCTGATTGACCCCAGGGCAAGTCAGTTAACTTCTCTGTGCCTCAGTTAACTCATCTGTAAAATAAAATGGGGATTAAGGCTGTGAACCCCATGAGGGACAGGGACTGTGTCCAACTTGATTATCTTGTACTTACCCCAGATGTTCTTGACAAATAGTAAGCGCTTAATGAATACTATCATTATTATTGTATACTATTTTTAATAAACAGGAAATCCAATAAGGATTCTAATCTGGATTTTAACCCCAGCTCTACCACTTGTCTGCTGTAATAATAATAATGATAGTATTTGTTAAGCACTTACTATGTATAAAGCACACTAAGTGCTAGGGAGGTTACAAGGTGGTCAGGTTGTCCCACGGTGGGGGCGGGGCCTCACAGTCTTCATCCCCATTTTACAGATGAGGTCACTGAGGCTCAGAGAAGTTAAGTGACTTTCCCAAAGTCACACAGCTGACGGTTGGCAGAGCCGGGATTTGAACCCATGACCTTCAACTCTAAAGCCCAGGCTCTCTGTTAAGTGCTTGTTTGTTAAGCGCTTAACAAATATCACCATTATTAACAGTGCCTGGCACATAATAAGTGCTTAAAAATACCATTAAAAAAAAAGGTAATCCCGCTCTGGCCCTGCTCACTTTTCATTTTCTTTCTGTCAGGAGAGAGAAGGAGCTGCTAAGCACCTAATGGGCAGGAAGCAGGCCTAGCATTGGTGTCCTCTCCACATGGGTGATGGGGGCAAATTCCCCCCTCCCCATCACACACTCTCCCTCTCCACCACCAATACAAGTTTGTTGCCTGGCCCATTATCTTGCTCATCCCAGGTCTCTTCTGACCAGACCTGAGAGGGTGTCCAGTCAGGGCTGAAAAGACCCAAGATGGTGGCTTTCTGGTGGCTTCTGAGATCTTTGAAACCTCTTCTTCCCAAAGCTCCCTTCCCCATGCTCAAAATGAAAAGTTGGCCTTTCTGGTGTCCTGTCCTTCTGCTGTACTTTCCCAAGTCCTATGCCCCAGTGGAGAGAGCACCGGACTGGGAGCCAGAGGACTGTGGTTCTCATCCTGTTTCCATGACTTGCCAGCTGGATGACCTTGAGCAAGTCACTTATATCCTCAGTTTTCTCATCTGTAAAATGGGGATTCAACACTTGTCCTCCATCCCCCTTAGACTGTGAACCCACTGTGGGACAGGAACTCTGTAGGTTCTGATCATCCTGTATCTACCCAAGTAGTTGGCATTAAGTGCCTAACAAATACCATTTTTATTATTTATTATTACACTGCATTACACCAGTGAGTGCTCATTAAATACCATTGCAACCAAACTCATTCCCACTAGTCTGACTTCCCTGTCTGGGGTTTTCCACTGAAGAGTAGTGGACTTAAGTGGCTGGCTTCAAAACAGTTGAACACCTTAGACTGTGGGTTCCTGATGGGTAGGGAACTTGTCTGGACTTTTGAAGCCCTTTCCCGAGCTCCTAGTTGCAGCCCTCTGCACCCACGAATACCAATGATCCTCTATTTGTTTCTCAGTGGAGGGACAAGGGAGATTCTGCTTGAGTCTTCCAGCCCTGGCAGTGAGAGCATCCAAAGAGGGCAGGCCCTGTCAGGAGATGTGGATGTTAGTTGATTCTTTTATCCAGTGTGGCTCAAGGCTAAAAGGAGGAAACTCTGATGATCCAGAGTAGAGTTTAAAAGCATCTTCTTTGGAAAAACACCCCTGATGGTTCAAGGGTAAATATCAGGGATGATGATGATATCAAAGAAGCAGCATGGCTCACTGGCAAGAGCCTGGAATTGGGAGCCAGAGGTTCTGGGTTCGAGTCCCTGTGCCTCGTTCTCGCCTGTCCCGCCGTCGACCCCTGGCCCATGTCATCCCCCTGGCCTGGAATGCCCTCCCTCCACACATCCGCCAAGCTAGCTCTCTTCCTCCCTTCAAGGCCCTACTGAGAGCTCACCTCCTCCAGGAGGCCTTCCCACACTAAGCCCCCTCCTTCCTCTCCCCCTCCTTTCCCTCTTCATCCCTCCGCCTTACCTCCTTCCCCTCCCCACAGCACCTGTATATATGTTTGTACATATTTATTACTCTATTTTATTTGTACGTATTTATTCTATTTATTTTATTTTGTTAATATGTTTTGTTTTGTTCTCTGTCTCCCCCTTCCATCGTATTTATTGAGCACTTACTGTGTGCAGAGCACTGTACTAAGCGCTTGGGAAGTACAAGTTGGCAACATATAGAGATGGTCCCTACGCAACAGTGGGCTCCCAGTCTAGAAGGGGGAGACAGAGAACAAAACAAAACATATTAGCAAAATAAAATAAATAGAATAAATATGTATTTATTGAGCACTTACTGTGGGCACAGCACTGTACTAAGAGCTGGAAAAAGTACAATACAACAATAAACAGACTCATTCCCTGCCCACAACGAGTTTACAGTCTAGAGGGAAGTACAGTGAGATGGTTGCCTTCCTTTTCTACCTTCTAACATTTTCTGGCATCCCTAATTTTCCCCTTAGCATGCATTTTGAACTTCCTATGAAATTATCTAAATCCTAATCGGATCTACTGCCATTTTCTGCCGGAAAAGTTGTCCCGGTCTTACAGGATTTAGTACGCAACAAATGTGCATTCTCCCTGTTTGCAACCTTCATGTTTCTGTAAACTTCAATCATGCCCTACTGAGAGCTCACCTCCTCCAGGAGGCCTTCCCAGACTGAGCCCCCTTTTTCCTCTCCTCCTCCCCACAGCACTTGTATATATATTTGTATAGATTTATTACTCTATTTATTTTACTTGTACATGTGTACTATATTTATTTTGTTAATGATGTGCATATAGCTATAATTCTATTGTGACAGTTTTGACACCTGTCTACATGTTTTGTTTTGTTGTCTGTCCCCCCCCCCCTTCTAGACTGTGAGCCCGTTGTAGGGTAGGGACCGTCTCTATATGTTGCCAACTTGTACTTCACAAGTGCTTAGTACAGTGCTCTGCACACAGTCAGTGCTCCATAAATACGATTGAATGAGTGATTGTTCCTTCTCAGTTTTCAGCTTCTAAAATTGGAGAGCCCACTGTTGGGTAGGGACTGTCTCTATATGTTGCCAGTTTGTACTTCCCAAGCGCTTAGTACAGTGCTCTGCACATAGTAAGCACTCAATAAATACGATTGCTGCCCATCCGCCAAGCTAGCTCTCTTCCTCCCTTCAAGGCCCTGCTGAGAGCTCACCTCCTCCAGGAGGCCTTCCCACACTCAGCCCCTTCCTTCCTCTCCGCCTCGTCCCCCTCTCCATGCCCCCATCTTACCTCCTTCCCTTCCCCACAGCACCTGTATATATGTATATATGTTTGTACATATTTATTACTCTATTTATCTTACTTGTACATATCTATTCTATTTTATTTTGTTAGTATGTTTGGTTCTGTTGTCTGTCTCCCCCTTTTAGACTGTGAGCCCAATGTTGGGTAGGGACTGTCTCTATATGTTGCCAATTTGTACTTCCCAAGCGCTTAGTACAGTGCTCTGCACATAGTAAGCGCTCAATAAATATGATTGATTGATTGATGTACAAATAAAATAAATAAATAAATAGAAATAAATAAACTCATCGAGTGCTTACCGTGTGCTAAGCACTGTACTGAGCTCTTGGGAGCTTCTAGACTGTAAGCCCACTGTTGGGTAGGGACCGTCTCTATATGTTGTCAACTTGTACTTCCCAAGCGCTTAGTGCAGTGGTCTGCATACAGTAAGCGCTCAATAAATACGATTGAATGAATGAATGAATCTCGGCTCCACCGCTTGTCAGCTGAGTGACTTGGGGCGAGTCACTTCAGTTCCCTCATCTGTAAAATGGGGATTAAGACTGTGAGCCCCAGGTGGGAACACCTGATCACCTTGTATCCCCCCAGCGCTTAGAAAAGTGCTTGACATGTAGTAAGCATTAAAGTCTCTATATGTTGCCAACTTGGATTTCCCAACCGCTTTGTACAGTGCTCTGCACACAGTAAGCGCTCAATAAATACGATTGAATGAATGAATGAGGGAGGTGTCTGCTAATTCTGTTGTCTTGTGCTCTCCCAAGCATTTAATACAGTTGTATTAAATCCCCCCCGCCTTACCTCCTTCCAGTCCCCACGGCACCTGTATGTTTGTACGTATTTATCATTCTATTCATTTATTTATTTTATTTATGCATATTTATTCTATTTATTTTCTTAATATGTTCTGTCTCGTTGTCTGTCTCCCCCTTCTAGACTGTGAGCCCGCCGTTGGGTAGGGACCGTCTCTATATGTTGCCAACTTGTACTTCCCAAGTGCTTAGTCCAGTGCTCTGCACACAGTAAGCGCTCAATAAATACGATTGAATGAATGAATGAACAAATGCCATTATGATGTTGATGATGATTCCAGAATTCATCCCAAGCGCTATAAAAAGCCTTTGTGTCCTCAGTGAGAAAAATGTAGCCGCCGTGACACATAATAGACACGAGATGGTAGCAGAGGATGCCAATTGAGGCCCGCTCGCTCCAGGCTGCTGGAATTCTGACAGCTCCAAAACGGTCCCCGCGGTTTGTGTATAAAACTGGGATAACTGTTTGTACATGAAAATAAAATGCAACAATAAATTAAACATAAGGGAGAAGGGTTGCTAATAAATACAGTGTCAGACTGCAGTTGCAGTACCCGGTGACAAGGTCTGGGCATCCGAACCCCGTAGTTCCAACTGGGGAGAAGGCTTTAGTTATCATCATCATTATTATTAGCGTTATTATGGCATCTGTTAAGGGTTTACTATGTGCCAAGCACTGTTGTAAGCGCTGGGGTAGTAATCAAGTTGTCCCTTCATGGTCTTAATCTCCGTTTCACAGATGAGGGAACTGAGACACAGAGTTGTTAAGTGACTTGCCCAAGATTCATTCATTCATTCAATCGTATTTATTGAGTGCTTACTGTAATTGGGGAGAAGGTTTTAGTTGTCATAATTATTATTATTATTCATGTTATTATGGCATCTGTTAAGGGTTTACTATGTGCCAAGCACTGTTCTAAACACTGGCGTAGTAACCAAGTTGTCCCACGTGGGATTCACGGTCTTAATCTCCATTTTACAGATGAGGGAACTGAGACACAGAGATGTTAAGTGACTTGCCCAAGATTCATTCATTCATTCAATCGTATTTATTGAGTGCTTACTGTAATTGGGGAGAAGGTTTTAGTTATCATCATTATTATTATTAGCATTATTATGGCAGCTGTTAAGGGTTTACTATGTGCCAAGCACTGTTCTAAGCGCTGGGGTAGTAATCAAGTTGTCCCACGTGGGATTCACGGTCTTAATTTCCATTTTACAGATGAGGGAACTGAGACACAGAGTTGTTAAGTGACTTGCCCAAGATTCATTCATTCAATTGTATTTATTGAGCGCTTACTGTGTGCAGAGCACTGTATTAAGCGCTTGGGAAGTAGAAGTTGGCAATATATAGAGATGGTCCCTACCCAACAACGGGCTCACAGTCTAGAAGGGGGAGACAGACAAAACAAAACATGTGGACAGGTGTCAAGTCAATGTCAAGTCAAGTCTAGATCACACAGCAGGCAGGTGGCGGAGACGGTATGAGAACCCACCTCCTCTGGCTCCGATGCCCGTGCTCTTGTCACTAGGCCATGTTGCCTCTTGTGCTTTTAGAGGTTGGGTGGGAAGTGCCCATTGTCAGACTTGACACATGCAGAGGCGAAGAGCCTCAACCCCAGCGTGCCTCGTCACATCCAGCAAGTGAGGGGAGAGGGGTAGAGCAGAGGGAGGGAGTCAGGGTGATGTGGAGGGGAGGAGGAGCAGAGAAAAAGGGGGGGCTTAGACTGGGAAGGCCTCCTGGAAGAGGTGAGCTTTCAGTAGGGCCTTGAAGGGGGGAAGTGTGCTAGTTTGACACATGTGACGAGGGGGGGCACTCCAGGCCAGGGGTAGGGTGTGGAATCAGGGAAAGTCATCTGGGAGAGGTGGGGTTTTGGAAGGGATTTATAGGTGGGTAGAGCTGGGGTTGGGTGGATTCAGGGAGAACAGGATTGTGAAAGTCACTGGGATATGGTGAATAGGAGGATGTGAGACTAGTTTAGGATTTTCTAGGAATAATCATTTTTTGAAACAAAATAATTGACCTTGTTGCTCCCATTATGCTCTATTCAAATCTCTTGGTGGTTCACGCAGTGGTCCAAAACCCAGTGCCTTCCCCTCCAAGCCAAGCTAAACTACCCTTATCCTTTTCCCAAGGCTTTGTTTTAGGTGACAGTTCTTTCCTGCCTCCTCTCACCACCACCAGCCCATCTTTTTCTCCCTTCCCACATCACACATCCCATTCCCTCTCCCCTCTGTCATGTCCTTCCCTCACTTACCCACATCATGCCAGTTTTTCCTATCTGAAAACAATCAAATAATAATATTTACTGAGTCCTTACTCTGTACAGGATCCTGTACTAAGCACTTGGGAAAGTACAGTAGAGTGAATAGACATGATCCCTGCCCCTAGAAATTTACAAACCAGTGTGGGAGGCAAACACTGAAATACACCTCAGGTAGGGAAAAGAAATAGAGATTAAAGATAAGTATATAAGTGTTCAGAGGAAAGGGTGAGAGTGCCTCAATGCGCAACCCTTAAGGGACGAGGACTCAGGGGCATAGGTGACACAGTAGAGAGGGAAAATAGAATGGGGAGATGAGAGGTAGTCAGGGAAGGCTTCTTGGAGCAGAGGTGATTTCAGAAGGGCTTTGAAAAAGGGGAGAGTGGTGGTCTGTTGGATGTGAAGGGGGAAGGCGTTCGAGGCAGGAGGGAGTAATAATAATAATAATGATGGCATTTATTAAGTGCTTACTATGTGCAAAGCACTGTTCTAAGCACTGAGGAGGATACAGAGTGATCAGGTTGTCCCACGTGGGGCTCACAATCTTCATCCCCACTTTACAGATGAGGTAACTGAGGCACAGAGAAGTTAAATGACTTGTCCAAAGTCGCACAGCTGACAATTGGCGGAGCCGGGATTTGAACCCATGACCTCTGACTCCAAAGCCCGGGCTCTTTCCACTGATCCATTAGCGAGGGGTTGATATTGAGAGGTGAGAGTGAGGCATGGTGAATAAGTACCTTATTAAGCACTTACTATATGCCAGTCACTGTACTATAGTCTCTGGGGTAGATACAAGCCAGTCAGGTTGGACATAGTCCATGTTCCACATGGGACTCACAGTCTTAATTTTACAGATCAGGTAATTGAGGCATAGAGATGTTAAGTGACTTGCCCAAGGTCACACAGCAGACAAATGGCAGAGCCAGTATTAGACCCCCAGACTTGCACTCTATCCATTAGACCACGTTGTTCCTTGTCTCCCATTTCTCTGTTCAGGCAGGAGGAGGCTCAGGTCTCCACCCACCTGGTCTGGTCAGCCCTACCCTGGGGCCTTTGTGCCAGCTCTGAAGACACCCCAAATCCCTCCCCCTCGGCATCCCAGAGGTAGCTGGATGTGACTCCCACTGTTGGGTAGGGACTGTCCCTATATGTTGCCAACTTGTACTTCCCAACCGCTTAGTACAGTGCTCTGCACACAGTAAGCGCTCAATAAATACGATTGATGATGATGATGACTCTAACTTTGGTTTCATCTAGGGCTTTAATGGTGGCTACTGTCAGGGGGTTTAGTTTCCAAGGGCCATAGCTGCAGTCTGAACTGTGTTTGAGGACTGATTCAGGCATCCAGGAGGCAGGAGGCCAGTCCAGCAGCTCACGGAGCAGAGTCCGGCCGGGAAACCCCAGGAAGAGGAGCTGGGAGATCAGGGAGTTTATACACTGAAAGTTTCTCACTGTTCATTTCACTGCCTTCTTAAACACATTGACTCCCTATCTGCACCAAACATCAGGGATAGGTAACCCCAACCCCAGCCCTAGGATGTGTTGGACATGTCCAGAATCGATTCTCCTCTTTGGAGAAGAAGCGTAGTGGATTGTTGCTAGCAGTGTTGCCTAGTGGAAAGAACCCTTAGCTGTGTAATCATGGACAGACTCACTTAATTTCTCTGGGCTTCCCTTTACTCATCTGTAAAATGGGGATTGGTCTCTCAGGGTCACACCAGGGGAGTTTCCAGTATGCTACCAGTCGTGGTTACTGGAGGAAGAGTCTAGCAGAGGCATACCCATTCCATTCTAGCTTGGGCAGTGGCTAGAGAGTGGAAGACAATCTGCTACAGGTCAAAATTCACCCATGCTGGACAGTAGCGACACGGGAGAGAGTGGAGGGTGGGGACTCGAGTTTACTGTGTGGAAGGTGGCAATGGTAAAACACTTCTATATCTTTACCAAGAAAACTCTGTGGATCCACTACCACAACGATTGCAGATGGAGAGCGGGGAGTTCTGAGAGAGATGTGTCCGTGGTGTCACTATGGGTCGGAAACGACTTGACGGTAGAAGACAAGACAAAATGGGGATTAAAATACCTGTTTTTTCCCCTCCCCACCTTTAGACTCTGAGTTATCTTGTATCTTTCCCAGCATTTAGCACAGTGTTCGGCACAATAGTAAGCATTTAATGAACACCACCATTACCAAGGTGAGACTTTCCATAGCCCAGTGGATCTTCCACGTTCCTTGGGTGTCCTCTTGTTCCTCTCCCTCTGGCTCTCAAATCATTGGTCATTTTCTCTGCTCCTTAGCATCTCCACAAATCCTTCTGCCAACCACATTTGCTGAATATCTTTCCCAGGTTAAGGTAAAGCAGGCGGATTGCAATCCGCAGATGGTGGTGTGGAGAAAGGAGGGTGCAATGGATACTAAAGAGAGAGCTGCGGATAATGGAGAGTGCCATGGATAGTCGGGCATGTTGTGGATAATGGGGGGTGTTGTGGAGAGTCCTGTGGATCATGGAGAATGTCATGATTAATGACTCTTCCACTAGCCCCGTAAGCTCCTCCTCTAGAGTATAAGCTCCTTGTGGGCAGGGAACACATCTACCAACTCTGTTATATTGTACTTTTCCAAGTACTTAGTACAGTGCTTGCACGTAGCAAGCGCTCGATAAATAAGTTCCATCAGTTGATCCATAAAGTGAAAGTGATCTTGAATCTCCCATATGATGCCTAAGGCAGTATCTTTCCTGGCACCTATGGAGTTAAGAGGTAATCTTAACCTATTGATTTAAATATGAGTACCACAGCTGCTGGCAGGAGCTAATAATGCACACCTGATGCTACTTACATGCTGATGCCCAGGAAACAGCTGCTAAGAATTTCTTAACAAAGACATCACAGAAGACAGATATAACCAACCCAGAGGCAGAGTTATTAAGAACTAAAATGAAGAGGAAAAAATGATCAGGATCTTTTTAAGATCAAACACTTTAAGTTCATTTGATGCCAGTGAAGCAGATTTCCTCTTACCCCGTTAGGAACAAAATAGCAAGTAACAGGTTGGCCAGCTGCCGGCCTGCTGGCTTGTACACCAGACAGAGCTGAGAAGTTCTTCGCGACAGTGCCAAAGTCTCCATTTCAACAAGCTACCAGAGATGATTTGCCATCTTAATGCCAGCCTGTCCCAAGCCGCTCCAGACTCCACAGAAAGGGCTGACAGAGATCTCTTTTTGGACAGAAGTCTGAGCCTTACAAACACATAAGAATTGCGGTTTCTGTTAGGAGCTTACTTTGTGTTGAAGCACTGGATTCGATGGGGGATAATCAGAGCAGACACTGTCCCTGGCCCACCCAGGGGTCTCAGTCCAAAGGGGATGAGTTTTTAATCCCCATTTTACAGGTGAGGTAACTGAGGCACAGAGAAATTGTGATTTTAGATCTCATGGCAGGCAAGCCCCAAGAAGCACAGTGGTAGTGGGTTACTAAAACCTACTCTTTCCCCTAATGAATATCTCACCCAAGCCTTAATTTCCAAGGGTAGACTCAAGTTTCTCTACATTCACCCTCAATCCAGCCCCTCCCACTCCTAATGTGCACTGCTCCTTGGTGTAGAGCAGAGGCCTTGCCTATTTCATTCCAGGATCCTGCTCATTGTAACAACAGTGCATTGTATTACCTCAGTGGACATGTCTTCTTTTAATGGTATTTGTTAAGTCCTTACTATGTGCTGTTAAACACAGGTGTAGATACAGGCTAATCAGGTTGGACACAGTCCATATCATTCATTCAATCACATTTATTGAGCTCTTACTGTGTGCAGAGCACTGCACTAAGCGCTTGGAAAGTACAACTCGGGGAAGCAGTGTGGCTTAATGGAAAGAGCGTGGACTTGGGAGTCAGAGGTCATGGGTTCTAATCCCGGCTCCACCTCTCATCAGCTGTGTGACCTTGGGCATGTCACTTCACTTCTCTGTGCCTCAGTTACCTCATCTGCAAAATGGGGGCCGAGTCTGTGAGCCCCACGTAGGACAACATGATTGTGTTGAATCTACCCAAGCGCGGGGCTCACAGTCTTAAGAAGAAGAATGATGATATTTGTTAAGCACTTACTATGTGCCAAGCACTGTTCTAAATCTTAGTCCCCATTGTACTGATGAGGAAATGGAGGCACAAAGAAGTGAAATGACTTACCCAAGGTTATACAGCAGGTAAGTGGTAGAAGCAGGTCTTCTGACTCCAGGACCATGCTTTTTCTGCTAGCTGACGTTGTCTTAGCACATAGTAAGCGCTTAATAAATGTCATCATTATTATTATCATTATTATTATTATTGCCTCTTGATATTCACGTTGTTTCAGTGGTTTCTAGCATGGGTGTAAGGAGAACAGAAAAGCAACTTTGAATTCTAATAGCCTGCCTGCAGACACAATGCTGGCAAAGATGCTTAAACAGCACTCTGGAAAGATGTTAAGAAAATATTTGTAGGGCTTCACACACACACCTACAGAGAAATAAAAAACAGTTCTTGTTGCTTTGGAGGCAGCAACACTGTGCAGCCTTAATTAAAGCATCATCTGACCTGGTTTTTTTTTCTGCTACAGTTGCAGAAAAGGATTAATTACAGATGAGCTGTGTGTCATGATAATTAACTATTGCTGCTTCCCTGAATTGCCACACTCTGATACTTTTTTCCACTTTAGTAGAGACAGGGAAGAGGAATTTTTATCACTTTCCTGCCTGCAGTCCCTGATGGATTCACCACCCATAAATTTGCACAGCATACACAAAATAATGTGCCATCAGCACTTTCATCCCCCAGCCTGTTATGGAGAAAATTTAGACCGAGGAGCAAGACAGTGCTGGAGTAAGAGACCGCTCAGGGAAAACAGATGAAGACATACCAATAGGGCACAGTCCCTGTTTCACATGGGGCTAACATTTTGAGGAGGAGGAACAACAGTCACCTTATCTCCATTTTTTGCAGAGGTGGAAACTGAAGCATGGAGCAGTAAAGTGTCTTGCCCAAGGTCACACAGCCGACAAGTGACAGAGCTGGAATTAGGACCCAGGTCCCCTGACTCCCAAGCCAGAGCACTTCTACCAAGCCAAGTGAGGAGGGGCCAGGATTCTGGGGATCGGTAGCACAATGTTCCAGACATGTAGCAAGAAACCGCCACCCCACAGGTGCCAGGGAAATGGATGGCCAAGTCCAAAGGTGCCGGGGCTATGGATTGCCAAATCCAGAAGTGACCGGGTTTAGAACCAGCAAAGCCCTAGCGTCAATTAAGCCCTGACTTTCCACTTTGGAAAATGATTTGTGTAAATGATCCTCTCCATCTGCTTGAACAATGCAATGGATCTATTTTAATTCCGGGGTGAATTTGGTCAGAGAAAAATCGTAATAAAAACATGGCTTCAACATTCAAAATGTTTTCTCTGCTGGCATCCCATCTGGTGCCGCAGCCAGGGTAAAGACAAACTTTCCAAGTGGCACCCACTGAGTGAGCTTTGGAGTGGAGGTGTGGAGGGAGAGGGCCGTGGAAAAGGTTCCTTTACCTATCCCCAACCACCTCTGCCTGTTTGAACTGTCTAGTCAAGGACTATTCCAGGATACAGTGGGTTTTAACTTCCCATAGAAATGGGATCTTGTACTGAACTGCCTGGTACAGGGGGCCTCTGGGGCTTCAAAGTACCTGGAAGATTATGGGAGCTCTAGACAATCTGTGAGGAGGGCTATTTCAATTTCCTGAGGTCATTTTTATCCCACTCTGCACTACCAGACAGCATCAAGCAACTGTAAGCTGGTCTCGGGATGGAAGTCATGATCCAAGACATAATTATCATTGGTATTGTCCCCTTAAAGACGTGTAAGCTTCTCCCTGGACTGTGAGCTCCTTTCTAGACTGTAAACTCCTTGTGGGCAGGGAACATGTCTACCAACTCTGTTGTACTCTCCCAAGCACTTATTACAAACACCATTCTGCCTTTTCTCTACCTTATCCTCAGTGGCATCAACTGAGCACCACCAGTTGTCAGTTGTGTGACTTTGGGCAAGTCACTTCACTTCTCTGGAGTCAGAGGTCATGGGTTCAAATCCCAGCTCTGCCACTTGTCAGCTGTGTGACTTTGGGCAAGTCACTTCACTTCTCAGGGCCTCAGTTACCTCATCTGTAAAATGGGGATTAAGACTGTGAGCCCCACGTGGGACAACCTGATCACCTTGTAAACTCCCCAGCACTTAGAACAGTGCTTTGCACATAGTAAGTGCTTAATAAATGCCATTATTATTGTTATTATTATTATTATTATTATTATTGTTATTGTATCCCCCCACACTTAGAACAGTACTTTGCATATAGTAAGCGCTAAACAAATGCCATCATTGTTATTATTATTATTATTATTATTCTCTGGGCCTCAGTGACCTCATCCGTCAAATGGGGATTAAAACTGTGAGCCCCCCATGGGACAACCTAATCACCTTGTAACCTCCCCAGCGCTTAGAACAGTGCTTTGCACATAGTAAGTACTTAATAAATTCCATTATTATTATTATTATTATTATTATTATTGAGAGCAGAGCACTATAATGGTGCTTAGAAACATACATTAGAAGTAAAAATAATATGATCCTTGCCCTCAAGGCTTTTATAATCTAATGAGAGGGGCAAATGGGTATGAATTGACCAATGTAGTTCCCTACTATTTCCCACTATTGACTGCATTTTTATCATCCTCCACGAGTATTGACTGAATGCCCCCTGTGAGCACAGCATTGTAGTAGGTACTTGGGGGGCATATAGAAGAAAGATAAATGTGAGCTCTGTCCTCAAGGAGATTGGTGTCTAACGGGGAAGGCAAGGCGGCCATTAAACAATAGCTAGTGGAATGGGAGAGGAGAATTTTCCAATGAAAAGCATGGGAAGCAAAGTGGAAGAGTGGAAAGAGCATGGAACTGGGAATCAGGAGGCCTGGGTTCTTATCTTGGCTCCACTACTTGCCTACTGAGTGGATTTGGGCATGACTTTTAACTTATCTGTGCTTCAGAGACCTCATCTCTAAAATGGGGGTTAAGTATGTACTCACCCTTCTCCTTAGACTGTGAGCCCCATATGGAACAGAGATTGGGCCTGATCTTATTTTATCATATCTGTCCCAGTGCATAGCACAGTGCTTGGCACAGAATAAGTGCTTAATACCTACCATTATTATTGAACACTGTCCAACCTTAGTCCCCCCTTCTTCAGGCAGCCTCTCCTCAATTCTGCACCCTTTTTCTCTCCCTTCCCTTGCTAGGTTTCTCCCCTTCCCTCCAACAGCTCATCTGAGCACTTCCTCAGTTCAGAGGACCTTTTCCCCCAGACAGAGTTGGTAGAGTTGACCAGCTAACTGGGCCATTGGTTCATCAGAAGTGCTGACCTTCTTGGGAGGGGGTGGGAAGAGTTGCAGTGGCTGCTGGCTAGTCAGAAATAGGACGGATTTCGCTTGGCAGTGAGAGCCCCCGACCTCACCCTTCTGCAGCTTCAACCTCATGGTGTTCCTTTCATGAAGCACCTGCCTGCCCCTTAGCCTGGATTTGAAGGAAATGTTTTCTGCACAGTTGGAAACGGCATGAGATTGGCTATTTTACCAGGCACGCCTGCCGGATGCGTTCGGTTTCATAGATGTTTATGTGCTCTTGTTGGGGGAAAATGTCTTGATTTCAAACAAATACATTTTCCAGCTCATTATGCCCCAGTGTGAAGCCTAATTCTGTTAAAAATAATTACAACGGCTGAATTATTTCACTGAGAAAAACAGGCTTTCACCTTCTCCAACGCCAAATTTTCAGAAAGACTTTTAAGACTTCAGTTTGGGATAGTGTGATTAAGATCAATCAATCGATCAGTTGTATTTATCGAGTGCTTATCTTGTGCCTAGTACTCCACTAAGCGCTTGTGACAGTACGATACAACAGCTATAATGGTTGATAGACATGTTCCTGCCCCCAAGGAGCTAATGGTCTGGAGCTGCTTACAAGTTCCTGCAAGTCTCCTAGAGAGGTGGTACATTGCAAAAAATATGTCTTTGGGAGCCAGAGGACCTGGGCTTTCAACCTAGTTCTGCTACTGGCCCACTGGGTAACCTTGTCTCATAATCTCTCCAGGCCTCACTTTCCTATCTGTAAAATGAGGATAAAAATATCGGCCTCTAATCTCTCACAGGGATATTGTAAGGACAAAAATGAGTTAAGTAATATGAAAGACCTTTGAAAAATAAAAATATACCACAAAAGCAAGGCATTGTTTTTATTATTATCTTTAATAATCTTAGCCTTCTGCATGAGGAGCTCCTTTAAGATGATGAGAACTGGCAAATTCCATTTGTCTTTTTGACTCCATTGAAATAAGTCTCACTGCCTATTGACTAAGGGAAGGGACCTTGTTTGCGGAAGCCCTTTTTGTAGCTTCATGTAGCCTGGTGCTAAGGGACTGTCAAGTGGATATAATCTTGGAGGGATCTAGAAGTTGCAAGATGGGGGTGCAAGGTGCAATTTGGCCTTCCTGGTGATATCTAGCATCTTCCCTCAAGTTCAAGGGGAGGAAATAAGATACTGAGGCACTAAAGGTCTTGCCTATTGACCCCACCTGAAGCTAACAGTTTAAGGCTTAGCTGCCTTCTAAGCGGGGGGGCCCCCCCGCAAGCACCCAGGCAAGACACCCACAGACAGATAATTGCTCTTCCCCACTTCAAAGCCTTATTGAAGGCATATCTCTTCCAAGAAGCCTTCCCTGACTAAGCCCTCCTCTCCTCTTCTCCCACTCCCTTCCATGTCTCCCTGACTTGCTCCCTTCATTCATACTCCCTCTCATCCCCACATCAAATATGAATGTATGTATATATCTGTACTTTATAATAATGTATGTCTCCCCCTCTAGACTATGAGCTCACTGTGGGCAGGGAATGTGTCTGTTGTATTGTACTCTCCCAAGCACTTAGTACAGTACTTTGCACAAAGTAATCACTTGATAAATACGATTGAGTGAATGAATGAAAGGCACTGCACTGGCCTTCTGAGTGTAGCAGGGGCTGGTTGAAAAGAACAAATTTGGGTGGAAGATTTGGGAGTGAGCTAACTGCCAGAACTTATTGTTTTGATTTGAGAATCTCAAGGATATTTAGGCAATAATGGCTGATTATTATTGCTCAGGTCAGAGGGGTCCCAGAGCCCATTCTAATTCATTCCTGCCTTTTCTTTCCATTATCTTTGCAAGTTGCTGCTCTCCTTTCCAAGTGGCCATTTTCTTTCTTAGCCCTGTTTTGTTCACTCTTTCAAGCCTATTGTTCTTCCTCCTAGCATTGCTGCCTGAATATTTCCTCAGTTTAGAGCTATGCACATTGAGGGATCTCTTTTTTGGGCTCAAAGCTGGTGCTAGTAAAAGTGAGGTTTTTGTCAGTGAGGGTGGCTGTGTCTGAGAAGCCAGTAAAGCAATGTCTGGCTGCCACTTTATATGTACGTAAAGATTGCTCCTTGTTACATTGTTGTATTTGTATTTGTTTTTCTAGTATCTGTTGTTGTTTTCTCTTTCCTCTAAGTAGCAAGATCTTCTCGAGATCTTCTCGAGATCTTGGTCCTATAAGGTCCCCCAAGATGATTATATATTTAGTTTGGTTTAAAACCTGTTCAATCATTTCTCGTGTTTTGTCATATGTTCATATTTCTTATCTGATCTTTAAAGAAGAAATCTCTTAGGGTTCCAGAATTCATCTGTGATTCAATTGCTCAGCAATGCTTGAAAGCTTGCAGAAGTTTCATCATCTTTTGATATCTTACATGAGTTTTTAGTATTCCAGCTACCTTTGGAAAGAGCCCGGGCTTTGGAGTCAGAGATCATGGGTTCAAATCCCGGCTCCGCCAATTGTCAGCTGTGGGACCTTGGGCAAGTCGCTTAACTTATCTGAGCTTCAGTTACCTCATCTATAAAATGGGGATTAAGACTGTGAGCCCCCTGTGTGACAATCTGATAACCTTGTAACCTCCCCAGTCCTTAGAACAGTGCTTTGCACATAGTAAGTGCTTAATAAATGCCATCATCATCATCATGATCATCATCCTGATATCTTCGTAATATTATTAGCTGTCATCCTTGTTCTTTCTCCTGCTTCCCCTGTTAACAATTTTGGTCTGTTCTCTCCCCAGTTAGATTATTAGCTCCTTGAGGGCTGGAACATGTGTTTTACTTCGGCTGTACTCTCCTAAGAGCTTAGCACAATGATTTGCACTCAAGAGGTGCTGAACAAGACATTCAATAAATGCCACTGATTGACTAACTGGCATTCAGAGCTGCCCCTACTATCTACAATCTCCACCTTCTCTTTATACCCCCTGTTCTGCCCTTTCCCCTGGCTTGCTTACCTCTCATGCCAGAACTTCTCTTTCATTGGCTGCTTGACCCCAGTTAGAAGATGATCGCTTTTTTAGGGTATTCACAACTACTGACCCCCAACAGCCATAAGCAGAACCTTCCAGCCCTGGGCTCTATTTCGGATGACCATGTCAATGTGTCCAGCTCACCATGGCCTCAGCACAACCCTACCGAACATGGGTGAAAGAGAAATCATTCCAAGATGATGTCGTGTGGTGGTTTCAAAAGTAGCCCCCTCCACCCCAACCCACTGACCCAATCCCAAACTATAGTTCTCCGAGCAATTCACCTGAGTGAATTGGTCCTTGGAAGGCACTTCTATTGACGACCCCAGTTTTACAGCTGGAAAAACTGAGTCACAGCGGTTCCCATTATAGATCCCGTAAGAGCTAAACAACAAGACAGCCTTTCTGCATTCAGATTCATGTCTGGTAACAGCTCCTTCTAAATATTGCAGGAAAATGGCCTAGTTCTAATCCTGGCTCCACCACTTGTCTGCTGTGTGAGCTTGGACAAAGTACTTAACTTTTCTGTGCCTCAGTTACCTCATCTGTAAAATGGGGATTAAGACTGTGAGCCCCATGTGGGGCAGGGACTGGATCCAACCTGATTACTTTGTTTCTACCCAGTGTTTAGAATAGTGCCTGGAACACATTAAGCGCTCAATAAATACGACTGATTGATTGTTGTCTCGATCATCACTGGTTGTGAGCCTGTTGTTGCGTAGGGACTGTCTCTATCTGTTGCCAAATTGTACTTTCCAATCGCCTAGTACTGTGCTCTGCACACAGTACGCGCTCAATAAATACGATTGAATGAACAAATGGATGGTTGTCCACATTAGGCAGAAATGAGTACCAGAATGTCTGAACATTTATCTGGAACACTATCGACACACTACTTTCTTCTCAGTAACTTCACGGTGTTCTATTCAAGATCCATAGTGTCAGTTATTAACCAGAAAAAAAGAAAAGCCTTTGAGGGGAAGATTGTAAAGACTGAAACATGAAATTAGTGCATCTGGGATCTTTGCCTGATTTTGAAGCCTCTTGGCTTCACAGACTTCTCTTGTGGAACAATTGTGTATGTATAATTTCACCTGTAAAGTAGGTTGCACAGTTCGGGCCACATTGGCACCCAAAAAGATTGTCCCTTGCTGTGTTGCTGTAAAGTAAAATCTGGTGAATCGTACTTCACCCAAAGCACAGGTTTCTTGGCCAAGTTTTAAAGCCTTTTGAAAAACAATTGAAAAAATGTTTCTCTCCATCTGCTTTAAGTGCCGCACCTGAAGGCTGGCTCAGAGTCTGCATCCTGCCAGTATTTGCATGCTGATTAATCCTATAAAATTTGATAGAGTCATTTCCACTACGGCACCTGGAATAATTGCAGAGTTGCGGTAAAAGAGAACTGAAGGTGCTGTTAAATCTGCCAATCTCCGTATAGCTAATAGTTCATCCGAAATTGCACTAAATACCAGAGGCCTAACCATTTTGTTTATTCAAGTCCTATTTTCTTTGTATTCCTCTTCCTTTGATTTGATTGTTTGTTGCTACATTTAACAACAACAAAAAAAGAAGCAAGCCACCCACACTGGAATCCTTGCTTTCACCCATTAAAATTAGGCATTAATAATAACAAAGGCTGCAGGAACAGCCGGGAATTGTTGAACATGTGTAGCACATTAGCCAGTTGCCAGATGAGGCTTCTTCTCAACTGTTTGGCTCTGCTGGGGTGTCAGTGGCTAAGGATCATCGATCCCCCCAGCCCATTCTCCTTCCTCCTTTTCCCTTCTACTCCCTGTTCCACGTAATTCAGTAAGAGAACCATAGCCCAGTGGGTTCGGAACACTAGGCTTCATAAATGGTGCAGGGCTTTTAAAAAAACTGATGCTCAATTCTCTCTTCCCATTCCCAAGAGCTAGGGAGGAAGTTGGACTCATCCATCTTCATGGCAGGGCACCTGAGGGTCGGAGTGACAAACCTAAGGTCAAATGGTTCCTACTCTGTGCAAGTACTAGTTACCTCATGGGAAACATGGAGGATTATGTTTGCATACAACATCTTGATTGTATAGCTCTCAGCCCAAGTTGTGCTAATGAAGTGACCTGGGTCAACTGTAGGGATTTTACAGAGGGGGAAATGGAAAGTTCTAACACCTGGAGGTAACTTTCCTACTATGGGCTTGAATGGCTTAATCTTAAAAGATTTACTCCCCCTGGCCCTCCAGGGGCTTGGTCAAAGCCACTGCAGAGCCATTTCCATGATAACACCCATTACAAAATGGCACCACCAAACCTGGACTTCTCAGAGATCGGCTATCAAGAACACACTCGTTTGCAGAATTTTAGCCCTTTAGCTCTTCCTGGAGTTTCCCCCAAATGAGAGTGAGAGGCCCTACCATAGGCAAATTTGAGTATGTTACAGGAGGAGTTAGCTGAGTGGACTAATCATATAACTGTCCGTTGGTTATGGAGGCTTTGGTACTGACGGCAGAATTTCTCCCTGGGTAAGCGATTGTGGTTTTGTGCACATGAGGACATTCTTTTCTTCTGCTGTTTACTGTCTGTGGGGCTTCGATCCATAAGACATCAATCGATTAATATTTACTGCAAGTTTTCTCTGTGAAGAATACTGTACTAAGCCCTTAGGAGAATACTTTACCATTAGTAGATATGATCCCTGCCCTCAAGGAGCTTACATTAATCCAGATGAACCTTTGGGAGCTTCTGCTCCAATAGAGCCCTCTCCGCTTCCTTTCTCATAACATCAATTATGGTATTTGTTAAGAGTTTGCTCTGTGCCAAGCACTAAGCCAAGCACTGAGATAGATGCAGAATACTCAGATTGGACATAGTCCCAGTCCCCCAAGAAGCTCACAGTCTAAGAGGGAGGGAGGATAGGTACTTAGTTCCCATTTAACAGATGAGGAAATTGAGGCATGGAGAAGTTAAGTGACTTGCCCAAGGTCACATATTGGGCTGCATTTTGGGCAAGATAACTCACGTAGGCCCCACCCCCCACTCATTCCTAGGGCTGTTCTCCCTCCCCTTAGACTTGAGCCCCGTGGAGGACAAGGACAGGGACTCATCTGACTGCATCTTACTTACCCCAGTATTTAGCACAGTGCCTTGTATATAGTAGCTTAGCAAATATCCCAATAGTTATTATTTTCTTCCAGCATGCAAAGTTTGATGCTATCACTAAATTTTGTTCTCAAGGCATTGACTATCATTATCATTAGTAGTAGTAGTAGTAGTAATAGCAGCAGCAGAATTCATCGAATGCCCATTTGCTGCAGTGCCTGGAACCAAAGGGTTTGGAAAGTTGGAAATACAGAAGTGACACCTTCCCTGCCCCCAAGAAGCTTGCACTCTCACAGAGGAAATAAATCTCTGTCCATGTTGATGAGGAGCTAGAAAATGGAACCAAGAGCACTTGAAAATCTTCAGGGAGACTGGCAGAATTTGTGCCCACATGCCTTCAAGCTTCAGACTAATCTGAGGAATTTGAGAGGGGCTGGAAGGTCCCAGCTGGCATCTAGAGCAGTTTCAATAGTGTCACCTAGTGTCACCCGCTCTTTGCCGTGCCAATGTGTTCACCCCATTTGGGGGTCTGACACTGTTTCTGAGCCTGTTCCTTGTTCTCCTGATCTTGAGGAAGCCTCTGGCTGAGGACAAAGACCCCTGCCTCAATTGTTATCCACCAGGCCAGCCCCTCCCCTGAGGTGATCCCCCAGCTGCACATTCCTATGTCAAGTCTCAGTATCGAGATGCAGGGTCAGGATCAAACACAACATTTATTTTTATTTATTTAGTTATTTAGGTATTTATTTGCCCTTTGCCTTGTTTCTTAGTATCATAGCCTAATTTCTAGCCCCCGGGCCCATGAAACTGCCCTAACTTGCTTGACTGTTTCATTGCCTTTTTTGTTGTTTTTTTTTTTAAATTGTATTTGTTAAGCATTTACTATGTGCCAGGCATTATACTAAGTGCTGGGGTATATACAAGCTAATCAGGTTGGACACAGTCAGTGTCCCACGGGGGTCTCATAGTCTTAATCCACGTTTTACAGATGAGGTAACTGAGGCTCAGATAAGTTAAGTGACTTGCCCAAGGTGACACAGCAGACAAGTGGTGCAGCTAGGATTAGAATCCAGGTCTTTCTGACTCTGGGACCTGTGCTCTTTCCACTAGACCACACTACTTCTCTTTTATGTTTGATTTTACTACAGCCAAATCAAGGCGCCATATTCTACCTGGCATTTATGAGGAGTTTATTGTCATCTGCACCTTAGTGGACATCGTGGTAGTTGTTAAGTGAGTTGTCCTTAGGTTACTAGACTCTGGGCTCTTTACTCTCCTTACTTTCCCAGGTTTCCCACTCTAGGTGGAGCCTCCTATCTGGTGTTGGTGCAAAACTCCTTTGTTGTTGATTCTATTTTCAGATTTTTTTTTAATAATCTCCCAATTAACTGCTTCAATATGTTTATGAAATTCCTAACCTGATAATACCAACAGGCGTAACATTTGGTGGAGATATTTTGATGTGAGCCGAGCTGGTAGCGGTAATACAGCAATAATTGCTAGCTCATTTGCGGACTATTTAGGTCATGCAGTGATCCAGATGAGAACAGCTAATGAGCACAGCTTCTTGCTGTAATTAGTGGAACAGTGGTGGCTCACAGATGATTTACAGTTTGCAAAAATCTGTGTATTTACTGAAGTGCTTATGTATTCTGTAAAGTTGTGACAGAGTAACAACTTGGGAATGTGGAGCTTTTGCTCCCACATTCTTCAGACAGATTAAACAACAGTACAGGCAGAACCCACAGCTCTGCACATGGAAGCAAATGGAATGAAACTGTGTGTTTTCTCTTCCCCTCTTTTCTCTGTTTCTCTTCCATCTTCTGCACTTGGCTCCCGTGACATCCCTTTTAATAAAATGAGAAGTGCCATGATGGATCGTGCTACCACTGGGGCTGTTGAAGTCTCAATCCATCGATCAGTCAATCAGTGATATTTATTAGTACAATGCGCAGAGCACTGTACCAGGTAAACATGGGATTGAGACTTGGGCTCTTGTGGGTGAGTCTTGGAACACTTCATTCTTGCTTTCTGAAACTCAGGACCCCAAATAATTAATCAATCAATCAATGGTATTTATTGAATGCTAACTGTAAGCTGAGCTTTCTTAAAAGTAAGAAAGCAAAGGCATAGTGAGTTAAAGTGACTTGCACGGGGTCACGGAGTAAGCCAATGGCAGATATGGGATTAGAATCTGGTTCACTTTTTTTTTAATGGTATTTGTTAATCACTTACTATGTGTCAAGCACTGTTGTAGGTGCCGGGGTAGATATAAGTTTATTAGGTCAGACAGAGTCCCTGTTCCACAGGGGACTCACAATCTAAGTAGGGTGGAAAACAGGAGTAGGTGGGAGAACAATTCCTACTCTTTTTTTCTAGGCCACGTTGCTCTCTTAGTTCACAGAGATGGAGCTTGTATAAAATGAGAACCTTTCTCCAAGAAAGCATCATATTTGCAAATGTACGTTACAGCCCACAATGTTGGGAAACTGTGATTGAGACTCCCATTAAGAATGATGGGTGGGTCTATTGATGAGAATTGAGCTTTTGTCTATTTGGGCCCCATTTCTCATACCCAACTGGAACAATCTCTTTGGCTATTAATTCCTTCACCAGATTTGCTTTTAACCTACTGTCTTGAGCCCAAGGACAGTATGTGCCTTGAAGCTCCCTTGTTACCAACTTCTACAGCTTCAGAAGAGGTTATTTGGTTGAAGATGGTTGGTTTTGCCATTTGTCTAAATGAAATTTGTCAGTCACATGAGTTGAAGTCAATGGGACACCACTTCATGATGTATGGAATTCCACTCCACTGGCCTAAAGGTATCTTCTTTCTGTTATCCACTGTTCAGGCTACTAAGCTAATATCAGGGTCCCCTCTTTACTGAGCTGCCAAACTATAGGGAACAGCAAGTTCTCATCTTTAGAAACTCAAAAATTCATCTGTGAGGACTACTCTCACCTTACCTTTTTATACTAAAGCACCAGCACATATGAAGTGCTCACTAACAAAAGCACTGTCTCTGTTCTAATGTTGTGGGTCCTTCCCCAGGAGGCCCAATACTCACAGAGCCCACAATGAGGTGGCATTTTTGGGTGGCCAGGCCAGTGGGGAAAACCACTTGACCTTAGGCACAGAGAAAACAGAAGCATGGACACTGGTTCTCCAGAAAGAAATCTAGGATTCAATGCAAGCTGGCCTCTAGCAAGACCTTTCTCAGAAGACCACAGGCCCCTCTGGCTTGGAGGAAAGATGTTTCTGTCTCATTAATCTGAACCCCTGCTTCCTCCCCACCACTTCTGCCACGATCCAGGTCCCACAGCGGTCATAAAATAGAGCTTAGTCTGATCTTCATGATGTGATGTGGGTTCATTGTCATCCCCCCAACTCTATAAAAAGGCTGTCTTTGCTCTCATTTTTGTCTGAACATGCCAATTGCTTCTTCCACTTGAAGTGCACCTCCTCAAATGCAGGACTGTGGGACATTTTTTACTTTAAGTTCTTGCAGAAAAGTTCCATCCAGAGTACCCTAGCATTTTCATGGCAGGAGCATTTCCTAAAGTTTCAGGAGACCCTGGAGCTTGGAAAGAACTGCAGGCCCTGCAGCTTTCTCTTTGAGCTGAAAAGGGGTGATGGGAAATGTGTTCTTTAGGGTGATGGAGCCCACTCTCTCTTAGCTTTGCTCTGGCTTGTTATGAATGAGGGCAGACAAGACCAATGAAAGATGCATATCTCAGGTTTTTAGGGCATTAACAGTGTTAATTTGGACACAATTATGAAATCGAAAACTGTGGTGCTATTTTTGCTTTTCATTCAATCATATTTATTTAATCATATTTATTGAGCGCTTACTGTGTGCAGAGCACTTAACTTTGTTTCCTACCAAAATAAATAGTGTAAGCTGGCAAAGAGGAGATTCACATTCACATTTTGCCAAGGGAGAAGCAATAGGATCAGCAATGAGAAAGAAGCCAGTGACCCCCACCCCCACCCACAACACAGTCACCTTTGGAAGTTTGGACACCTCGACCATCTAGCTGAAAGAGGAAATAGAAATCTGGTTTATGCTTGTTATTGGGCTGGAGAGGGAGTAGACAGGGTGATGGATTCCTCTCTAATGGTGGATCTTATGAGGAAGGGAGAGGAAATGAGAGATTTTCTTCCTCTAGGGAAGATAGAAGGGCCCTGAGGACTCAACCCCAGGTAGCCTCAGAAAGCTGGCTCTTTGCTATCTGGATCGAAATAGCTCTAGTTCACACACAGAGTTCCTAATGAGTTTACGGGAGTGCTTTATATAAAGGATGGTAGTAGAATAGAGTTTTGGGGAAGGTTCTGTGCCTTCATCCAGAACAAAAACAGGTCATCAAAAGGAGAAAAGGGTGAGAATCTCAATTTCAAATTTGCAGCCCAAATTGTCCAAGACCATGTTGTTCAGGAGCTGTCTATAAACTGCATTCAGGAGGTAGAGGCAGGAAAGAGTTTCCTCTCTCAGCTAGAATGTAAGCTGCTTGAGAACAGGGACTGGTCTTTTTCTTCTTTTATATGCTCCCAATCACCTAGTTGAGTGCTCTGTATCCAACAGATGTCCAAAAAATATTAATGAATAAATGAATAATGATCAGTGCTGCCAAGAGATTGACTATGTGGTCTGTTTTCTGGAACAAATGCTCAGAACAATAACTCCTTCTCGAGTAGGATTTATGTTGAAATACAAGTATGGTAAAGAAATGAGGAATCAGAACTCAACAGGCTAATAAAGCAGAAATACCGTATGACAGTTGTCCTTTTCTTTTGTTTTTTCTTGAACCTTGTTTCAGACATTACTGTCATTACAAGGTCTTGCTAATGAAAATGCATAATTTTATCCATATTCTCATGTTCAGATAAGAGCAAGGAATGATAGGAGGAGAAATGTTTTAGGTTATGGTGGAAACTCCACTCTGAAGGGAGTCGGGAAGTAGAGGACTCAGCAATGGGGTTGAGGAGACTGGGCAGGAGGAGATCTTAAGCTCTGATCTTTTAACTGGTATATACCCTGGGGTCTAAGATCTGGAAGGATGTTTGCTTTGCCACTGGAAAAAATTTAAAGGTTAGCCTGACTAGAAGAATCCTTTAAACTATCCAAGGTCAAAGGGCAAGGTGGAAGAAGGGAAGTGTAAATATACACTTTCCAGTAGATGCTGAGCAGATGGAATTCTTTCTTCAGGAAGTCATACTTTTCTATGTCCAGAGGTTTGACTAAATTCATGGGTAAGTGATCCCATATATATATTCCAAGAGGGAATGTTAAGGACAGAGAGAAAACAGATAATTCATCCCAGTCAGGGAAGAAGGATGTCCTGGAGGGCAATCATCGTAGGGTTCCCTGCTGCCCCACCAGAGACACAGTCCATGGTTGACTGTCCTAAGAATGGCTTGCTCATGGTAACTGCTTAGGAGGCGAGAACTGAACAAGGCATGCAGGCTCCTGGGCAACACAGAAACAAGTTAACTTCACCTTCAATTTCTATCAAAAGCACAGGGCACTGGTGTCAGAAACTCTATCTCACCTCTCTGGGCTAACCACAAAAATGAACCAATTAGTGATTGTTCGAGCATAGGAGGCAACAGGTCTAAATGAAGCATATGCTATCCTCATTAGGGGTTAATAGAAGCAAGGATGGAGCTGGAAAAAGTGCTATTGAAAAAGTGCACTGAATTTGAGCTCTAAAGTGCCTGATACCTCAGAGGACAGTGACAGAATACAATTGATCCAAGGTTCCACTGCTGCAAAGCTCAGTCAGTCAAGGGGATTTATTGTGTGCTTACTGTGTGCAGAGCACTGTAATAAGCACTTAGGAAAGTACAGTACAAAAGGGTTGGTAGACATGATCCTTGCTTTCAAGGAGCTTAGTCTAGTGAAGGAGTGTATGATCAAGGCTATTGTTGCCTCTGACTGAAGAAGTCAGCGGCTACACAAAGCCCCAGGAGTTATGTGATGGATGGGCCCTTTTCATTAATTCATTCACTCAATCGTATTTATTGAGCGCTTACTGTGTGCAGAGCACTGTACTAAGCGCTTGGGAAGTACAAGTTGGCAACATATAGAGATGGTCCCTATCCAACAGTGGGCTCACAGTCTAGAAGGGGGAGACAGAGAACAAAATAAAACATATTAACAAAATAAAATAATTAGAATAAATATGTACAAATAAAATAAATAGAGTAATAAATCCGTACAAACATATATACATATATACAGGTGCTGTGGGGAGGGGAAAAAGGTTAGGCGGGAGGGATGGGGAGGCGGAGAGGAAGGAGGGTGCTCAGTCTGGGAAATAGAGTAATAAATATGTACGAACATATATACAGGTGTTGCGGGGAGGGGAAGGAGGTAAGGCGGGGGGATGGGGAGGGGGAGGAGGGAGAGAAGAAGGAGGGAGCTCAGTCTGGGAAGGCCTGTTTTCTGTCCTTTCTTCCATGTTGGCCTTCTTTCCCACTCAAAGGACAGTTGGTACACTACCAGAAGTTTTGTGTGTCTTCCAATCCACAGTAACTGTTTGACAACAGTTAAACAACATCATAATAAGAGCAAGAGGTAATTGATGTTAAGAATACAGGTGCACCACAATGACTGAAGTTTATTCCCCTACAAATTGATTTAAGGAACTATTCATCACACCTTAGCACTTCTATTATGACAAGGAAAATCAACCACTTGCCAATACCTTCCTCTCCTTGGGGCCAAGCTACCGGCTGATGGCCGCGTTTGCCTATCTCTCGGATTCTCCTAAAGCATAAGCTGCTCCTGGAGTCAGTAAATCCTATCACTGGAGCCCAAACTCTTGGACCACTAGGTTGGCTCTTTGTGAAATTTGGTGGTGGCTATGTAGTAGTGGCTGGAAGTACTTCTTACAGGTTTCTAATGACCAGAAAATCTGTATCTTCCTGCTCCTGGGGCCCGGGTCTCTTCAGCAACTCCAGACAGTTTGAGTGATGTTGGGCCACAGGACAAGGGGGAGTGTGGATGATGCCACACTCTCCTGCCCACTTCCCATCCAATCATTTCCTCACACTCTCCAAACTGACGGCGACACAACCAGCTGAGGAAGTCACGTCATCTTTTTTTCTTGAAAGGAGAATTCAGTACATGAGGGTTTTTCTGGCCAGGGATTTTATCTACTTACTCTCTCATACTCTCCCAAGTGCTTAGTACAGTGCTCTTTACCCAGTAACCACTCAACAAACACTAGTGATGTTGGTGACACATTTGCTTGGTTATTATAATCAGATTTGCTCTTCTCTTCCATTTAGCAATTAGCCCAAAGGCCTTTTGGTTTCAAGCTAATATCCAATTTATTATTATTATTGTTATTATACATGTTAAGCACTTACTATGTGCCAAGTACTGCTCTAAATACTGGGGTAGATAAAAATTACTCAGGTTGGACACAGTACCTGCCCATGCTCACAGTTTTAATCCCCATTTTAAGGATGAGGTAACTGAGGCCCAGAGAAGTTAAGTGATTTGCCTTAGGTCACACAGCAGACATTTGGCGGAGCCGAGAGTAGAACCCAGGTCCTTCCGGCTCCCAGGCCCGTGCTCTATCCACTAAGACACATTGCTCACATCTTATGAAATGGGATTGAAGACTGGTTGATTTTAGTAGTTTTCCCAATATACTGTACCCCACTTTAAAGAGGGCTAAAGCAGTTAATAACGATGATATTTTATTAAGTTGTTATTTACGTGCCAAGCACTGGGCATATACAAGATAACCAGATAGGACACAGTCCCTATACCAAACGGTCCCAAGGTCTAAGAAGGAAAGAGAACAGGTTATTTTATCCCCCTTTTATTATTTTATCCCCCTTTTACAGATGAAGAAATTGAGACACAGAACAGTTTAGAGACTTTCCCGGGACCACACAGCAGGCACCTGGAGGAGCTGGGCTCAACCCAACCCTCTTTTTCCACTGGACCACAAATGGGAGGCTGGTGAAAACAATCTCAGTTACCAGCAAGCAACAGATTCTTTTTGGGAGATCTGAGATTCCCCGGATCAGGTGCAGGAATATGCAGCTGTCCTCGTCGAACTCCCCTCAAATATGTCAATACAAACAGGTGCCAGAGATAGAGTCTAACAGGCTACCCAAGCCATCGTTGTCAAATGTACAGGGCAGTTGGAAAGATGTCCTTCGTAGACAATGAAAAACCAAAAAAAATCAGTAAGCAGCAAGAGGGAGCGTGTGGCGTCCGCCGCTCGACAGCCTTCCAGAGACCACCAGCTAGCCAATCCCACATAAATCCGGTCAGAATGTCAAGAGAGGTTTTTGCACATGGACCTGCCGATGAATTTGTGTAATCCTTGCACGTGTGTTACACAGCGTGCTCCTTGGGTATACATGAAAACAGTAGACTTAAAGTCACATATGCACAACAAAACAAATCATAAATAATGAGATACTAAAAACCAACTGTCGCTGAGGTAGCAATTATTGGTGTCTCTTTTTCGCTTCAGTGACTCTTTCCTTTTACCCTGAGACATGCAAACAGAACAAACAATTAGCGAAATAATTGATGATCAGTACCTTCAAAGCTTGTGGTGACCTGGTTTATGCTTTATAAGTCTAATAATGAGTACACCTCTTACTTAGTGATTAGTGCACTGCCTGGTGTTCTCAGATGGGCTGGGGAGGTACCTCTGGATCAGACAAAAGGTTTTTATCTGCCCTTTTCAGTTAGTTGGTCCCTAATGAACTGAGCTTTTGTCCCTAGCTGTTTTTAGATTCCAATTAAACTTGTTTATGGAAGAGACAAAATAATTAAATATGTACTGTGTTTTCCAAGCCTCAATATTGCCTTCTAAGTTGGGTAGCGGGGAGGATGGGGGGAGAGGAGGTGTGTGTTACAGTTCGTGACAATACATACAGTAATGTTTTTAATTATTTAGGCATTAAAACACATGCAAAATGTGCCCATATTTTCTTAGTTTTCCACGTATTAGTCAACTCATTTCCTTTCCTGAGATAGGTGCAGTAATTACACTCTGAAGAGATAAAATAATTTATCCTGACTGTGGAGGAACTGGGTTTTTTTTAATATTTATGCTGGAAGAAACAGATTATTTTACCACGATGAAAGCCCCAAAGGAATGTTGTGTGGCCAGGACCCACTGATGATCCATGTGGCCCACTAGGAAAAAAATTGAACAGGTGAACAGTATGCATGATAAAAGCAGGTTTGAGAGTGACATTTTTTTTCTTTGGTTAAATTCTCAGTCACCCAGCTTCTTGGAAAATGGCTCTACATTTTATTTCCAGACCATAGAACACCCAGAAAGTCAAAACTAGAACAGTTTAGAGACTTTCTCTTCTTTTGCCCTTGTTCCATTTCTGCTTTGCAGCACTGTGGAGGTGAGTGATGGGGTAATAACAAACAATAATAATAATAATAACGATAGTACTTTACAAATGCTTACTACGTGCCAAGCACTGTAAGCACTGGGGTCAGCTACAAGGTAATAATAATAATAATCACATTTATTAAGCGCTTACTATGTGCAAAACACTGTTCTAAGTGCTGGGGAGGTTACAAAGTGACCAGGTTGTCCCACGGGGGGGCTCACAGTCTTCATCCCCATTTTACAGATGAGGTAACTGAGGCCCAGAGAAGTCAAGTGACTTGCCCAAAGTCACACAGCTGACAAGTGGCAGAGCCGGGATTTGAACCCATGACCTCCGACTCCAAAGCCCGGGCTCTTTTCCACTGAGCCACGCTGCTCCTCAGGTAATTAGATCTGGTACAGTCCTACACAGCGTTCATGATCTAAGTAAGAGGGATATCAGGGATTGAATCCCCACTTTGTTGAGGAGGAAACTGAGGCACAAAGAAGTTAAATGACTTGCCCAAGGTAACAGAGTGGGTAAGGGGGAGCCAGAAGACCTGGTTTCTAGTCTCAATCCTGGCCTGCTGTGTGACCTAGGGCAAGTCACTCAACCTCTCTGGGCCACTATTTTCTCATCTGTAAACTGGGGATAATACTACCTGCCTCACCCTACCTCAAAGGGCTGTTGTGAAGGTAAAATGAGGCAGTTGGTTGAAAAGCTCTTTGGAAAATAAAAGTTATCCAAATAAATCTTATTATTATTATTATTTGCCCTCACCCTCTCCACAGCTGCCTCCTAACATTCAGCAGATCCATAGACTGGTGACTGTCCTAGGGTGATTAATACTAATTTCCTTCAGAGGAGAAATGCATCCATTAGAACTTGGGATTTATCTCCATCCCCTACTGAACCCCAGGCTGAAATATCCATTGTGGTTTGCTGGAAGCTTTAGTGACTTGGCCAAGGTCACGCAGCAGATAAGTGATAGAGTCAGGATTAGAACACCAAGTCCTCTGACCCCAGGCCCATGCTCATTCTACTAGGAACTGATATATTCAAGGTTGATTGGCCAGAACACTGAATACCTGCAGAAGTTCCTTATAATATCCAACTACATTAATCAGCACCCTAGTAATAACAATAACTGTGGTATTTTTGAAGTTTTTCCTCTGTATGAAGCACTGTACTAAATGCTGGGGTGGATACAGGATAATCAGGTAGGACATAGTTCCTGTCCCACATAGAGCTCACACTTTAAGTAAGAGGAAATTCAGGTACTTATCCTCATTTTACATGTGAGGAAATTGAGGCACATTGAAGTTAAGTGACTTGCCCAAGGTCATACTGCAGTCAAGTGGCAGAGCTGGTATTAGAACTCAAGTCCTGAGTTCCAGAACCATACTATTGGCCATGTTGCTTCTCATCAGCAACTCCTTATAGGAACATTCTTTACATCTCAAATAATTACTTATTCGATCTCATTTAAACGGTTCAAAACTTTCATTTTTCCTCCTTGAAAGACCTCACCGCTGGCAGCATAATTCTTTGTTGACGTTCAAGCAGTTAGTTTGTACGTATTTTATGAAGATGCGGTACACTCACCACAGGGTTTATTAATTTGTTTTAAATGATCTGATTCCTAGATTGTAAGCTCCTTGAGGGCAGGGATCATGTCTACCAACTCTATTGTACTCTCCCAAGCAACCCAAGCAGTGCTCTGCACAGACTAAATGCTCACTAAATACCCCGATCAATGGTTCATTCATTCATTCATTCAGTTGTATTTGTTGAGCGCTTACTGTGTGCAGAGCACTGTACTAAGTGCTTGGGAAGTACATGTTGGCAACATATAGAGACAGTCCCTACCCAACAATGGGCTCACAGTCTAGAAGACGGGGTCACACACTAAGCTGGTTTCATCTTCTGACTTTGCTTCACTTCAACATATTTCAGAAAACTATCTTTTGAGGCCTTCTCTGACTAATCTCTCATTTCCCCTACTCACGGTCCCCGCTACATCATCTTTGCATTTGGATCTGTACCCTTTAAGCACATTCATTCATTCATTCAATCGTATTTATTGAGCGCTTACTGTGCTCAATTTATTGAGCACTGTATTTATATAGAGTAGGGAAGTCCAGGGGTTTTTTTTTTAGCTAAAATTTGCTTACCAAATTACTGCAAAACGAAAAGGTTATCACTTATAAGAATCGAAACCAGGGCCTATTTAAATGGAAAAAATGTACCTGGCACAAAATGTAAAAATACACGTATTGAGCACTGTACTAAGCGCTTGGGAAGTACAAGTTGGCAACCTTGAGAGACGGTCCCTACCGAACAACGGGCTCACAAGCTAGATGTGATATTCACCCCACCCCTTTAATGCCTATCTCCCCCTTTATACTGTAAACTCTTGTGCAGGGAATATGTCTACCAATTCTATTTAGGGTACTCTCCCAGGCGCTTAGTACAGTGCTCTGCACACGGTAAGCACTCAGTAAATACCATGAGTACCAGCGGGGTACTCTCCCCGCTGCACACCTGCTCTGGTGCGCAGGTAATGTGTCTACCAGTTCTATTGTAAGGTACTCTCCCAAGCGCTTAGTACAGTGCTCTGCACACGGTAAGCACTCAGTAAATACCATATATTGATCGATCAGCAAAATGTAGTCATGGACTTGGAGGGTCAATTGCTGGTGAATAATTTTTCTTTTCCCAACCAACTTGAGTTGGAATCATCATCATCAATCGTATTTATTGAGCGCTTACTGTGTGCAGAGCACTGTACTGAGCGCTTGGGAAGTACAAGTTGGCAACATTTAGAGACGGTCCCTACCGAACAACGGGCTCACAGGTTAGATGTGATATTCACCCCACCCCTTTAATGCCTATCTCCCTCTTTATACTGTAAACTCTTGTGCAGGGAATATGTCTACCAATTCTATTTAGGGTACTCTCCCAAGCGCTTAGTACAGTGCTCTGCACACGGTAAGCACTCAGTAAATACCATGAGTACCAGCGTGGTACTCGCCCTGCTGCACACCTGCTCTGGTGCGCAGGTAATCATCATCATCATCAATCGTATTTATTGAGCGCTTACTATGTGCAGAGCACTGTACTAAGCGCTTGGGAAGTACAAATTGGCAACATATAGAGACAGTCCCTACCCAACAGTGGGCTCACAGTCTAAAAGGGGGAGACAGAGAACAAAACCACACATACTAACAAAATAAAATAAATAAATAGAGTAATAAATATGTACAAGCATATATACATATATACAGGTGCTGTGGGGAAGGGAAGGAGGTAATGTGTCTACCAGTTCTATTGCAAGGTACTCTCCCAAGAACTTAGTACAGTGCTCTGCACACGGTAAGCACTCAGTAAATACCACAGACTGATCGATCAGCAAAATGTAGTCATGGACTTGGAAGGTCAATTGCTGGTGAATATTTTTTTCTTTTCCCAACCAACTTGAGTTGGAATGGCTGGATGTGTTTAGAAGTCATCTAATTTGGAAACCCTGTGTATGAAATAATCACTGTCGTTAACCAGTGCTAGGATGGCTGCTTTAAACAAAATGCCATTATATAAATGATCTTTGGGGGGCCTCAGAGCTCATGATAAAACTGGCAAACTGCTTATTAGCAGGAAAACAACAGCTCCAGCGAGGAGGGTAATAAGCATATAAAAGCACATCCGCCTTGCAGTCCGCCCACACGGATTCAGCTCCACCATGAACACGGAAAACACTTTGGAATTAATTCCTGCAGAATACCTACTCGGAGGCCGCACCGAGACTCTGGCTTTGCATAACTCCATCAGCCACCGACATCCGTATCATCACTGAAATGCCAAGATTAAGAACAGAAAGTCACCGTCTCCGTATTAAGACAGATCATTTTGGAAAGATTATACTTCAAAGTACACTGTCCTGCATGTTCTCCCGATCTGAAGCAGGAGATGAAGGGCGGAAATGAAAAGAAAAAACATTTCATGCCACATCTTGTCCAAGCTCAGCATAAGATATTCTCATCTTTTGGTTGGTTGTGTTAAAGGTCAACCTACTCACTAGATCTCTATCTCTTCTATCTCGTTCAGTTGCATTTACTGAGCATTTACTGTGTGTACTGTGTGGTATTAAGCAGCGTGACTCAGTGGAAAGAGCACGGGCTTTGGAGTCAGAGGTCATGGGTTCAAATTCCGTCTCTGCCACTTGTCAGCTGTGTGACTTTGGGCAAGTCACTTCATTTCTCTGGGCTTCAGTTCCCTCATCTGTAAAATGGGGATTAAGACTGTGAGCCCCCCGTGGGACAACCTGATCACCTTGTAACCTCCCTAGCGCTTAGAACAGTGCTTTGCACATAGTAAGCACTTGATAAATGCCATTATTATTATTATTATTATTCAGTTACATTTATTGAGCATTTACTGTATGTACTATGTGTGCTGTGGTATTAAGCACTTAGGAGAGTACAGTATAACAACAGACACATACCCTCATTGCCTACCCCTTTCCCACAACCTCCCTCTGGCCTGGAACTCCTTTCCCCTTCATATACCGAAGACCACAACTCTCCCCACCTTCAAAGCCTTATTAAAATCACATCTTCTCCAAGAGGCCTTCTCCGATTAAGCCCTCTTTTCCTCTGCGCCTTCTCCTTTCTGCATCACCTACGCTCTTGGATCTGAACTCTTTAAGCACTTAATATTCACCCCATTTGCAGCCTCACAACACTTGCTCTGCACACAGTTAGCACTCAGTAAATAGCACTGATCGATTGACATCGATTGCATGGGTTTTCTTCCATTTGGCGGGGACAGGGAAACCATGGGAAGGGGAAGATTATTGGGAAAAGATTACAATGCCCTCCACAGTTTCTTAAAGGCGATGGTGTTTGTGCAAAGCCTATTAGTTTCAAACACTGTCTTTGGAACAGCTGGTGTGGGCTGAACATAGAAACAACTGTTGTAAAACAAAGGGTAAGGAATTGCTGTAAACAAGGCCCCATTTATTTAAATGTATTTCCACTCTCACTTTCCCAGCCTGTGCTTCTCTGAATGGCCAAAGGGGACAGAGTGTATTCTTTTTAAGAGGATGCTTAGTGACCACTTTCCTCCTTCATCACTGGCCTGGAGCCTTTGGTTGCTGCCCTGGGCCAAGAAAATGAAGGGAGCATTTGGCCTGTTAAAGCCTGGTGGTTTATTTCCTGCTGAATAGTGAATAGTCAGCCTAAAATGACTTCTATCCCTGAGGCCACTCCTTAAGCCCCACACCTTTTCACTTTTGTTCATTTCACCACCTTCATTCCCAAGCAGCATTGCCTGGAATGTTTTTATTCTACTGCTGTGCCTAGTCACATCCTGCCCCTCTTTCAAAACCCTCCTAAAGAGTCACCTCCTCCAATGGACTTTCCCTGATCAACAACACCACACCCATTTTCCTGGCCCTGTCAACCTCCTCCCTCAGATTCACCTCAGCCCCTATCGACTTTTTCTATTGTTTTAGTTGCCATTTCTTGATATATATATTTATTCTTCATTCTGGCTTAGCTGCCAAATCATCTCCTCTTTCCCCACCATTATATCTTGTGCTTCTTAAAGGCAGGGACTTCACCTTTAATTTTTGTTTGTTTGTTTCCCCACTGCCCAGAACAGTGCTTTGCCCACTGTAACGTTTGATAAAGTCATTGAATGCACGCTACTTTACACATCGAGATAATAAATTCATCATAATTTAGTCATTCAACATTAATGATTATAAGCATAATGCTAAAATCATTATCACTTATGTTCCTAGAGGATAAAGTTCGTATTAACAGGACAACACTTGGGGTGGTGCCTACGCAAAGCACAATGCAAAGGGATGACTAACGATGCTGGAAAGGAAGTGAGAACCAGCTCAACTTCTTGTGGATGGTACACACATTTATCTGCCCTTGCTCCCACTTGCTGGTCCGCAGTTCCCATGGGTAGCCGGCGACCACCTCGGCTCCGATAGTTTTACAGTTTCCTTAGTGGCGGTGTCCTGGAAACCACCAGCAGCACATCAGATAAGCCATCTGAAAGCGGACAATACAGTCCTTGCCAAAATCTCAAAGAAGTGGTTTTTGGTGGCTCTAGCAAAGAGCAACCGAAAGGCCATGGGAGCATATGAATGTGGGGTTCAATCTTCTCTTCTCAGAGAGTCTTTGTAGATGGGAGAGTACAATGCAGATGACTGATCAATCAGGGAACTCACCTTCTGTTTCCAAACTCCTGTTAATAACTTGAAAAGTAGAATTGTCGAGATATTTTTCTATGTGGCTCACACTGTGTTTGGAACATTTTTCAACTGCTGAATCCTCCTGCTAACTGGAAGATCACATGGAAGTCACTGCACCTGGGTTCTAATCCTGCCTCTGCTGCTTGCCTGCTGTTTGACCTTGGGCAAGTCTTTTAACATCATTTCTATTATATTGTGCTTTCCCAATCAGTGCAGTCCTCTGCACGCAGTAAGCACTCAGGAAATGCCACTGATCGACTGATTATCCGTACCTCAGTTTCCACGTCTGTAAAATGGGGATTCAATACCAGTTCTCCCTCTTACTTAGCCTGTGAGCCCCATGTTGGATAGGGATAGTGTCCGACCTGATCATCTTGCATCTATCCTAGCACTTAGTATATTGTTTAGCACAGTGATATCTTCATTCATTCAATCATATTTATTGAGCGCTTACTGTGTGCAGAGCACTGTACTAAGCACTTGGGAAGTACAAGTTAGCAATACATAGAGATGGTCCCTACCCAACAACGGGCTCCCCTCTAGATTGTAAATTCATCGTGGGCAGGGAATGTGTCTGTTTATTGTTGTACTCTCCCAAGCACACAGCAATCGCTCAATAAATACGGTTGAAGGAACATAGTAAGTATTTAACAGATACCACAATTATTATTGTTTACACATATATCACTTCCTACTCTTTTCCAAAAGAATCTCTCTTATGTCAATGTTCCCCATGTCAAACGTGCCCGAGAGAACTAGATTTTGCAATGGAATCTGGCTCCCGTCCTGGGCTTCATGGGGTTGCTGTGCTTAGAGAGGTGATAATCTAAGAAGTTTTGTTGACCGCAGAGATGGCATGTTTTACAGGCTACATACAGAGGCGGGAACACACAGTGTGGAAGCTGGAACAGCTGATGACTCAGGCTGCTCATTCTCACACTTTATATTGTTTCTGGCACCGCTGCGTTGAGTGCGTGTGCCAGCCCTGCCAGGAGCAGGTCTTCCTAGCTGATCATTATTATCATTGTGGCATGGAGTCAAACCACTCTAACAGCTCGCTCCTCTTTGACTAAAAGAAAGCTGCTATGTTGGTGTCATGTCAGAGTACTAGGAGTAGTTGCCTGAATTTTCCCTTTCCGTGAGGGAATTGTCTCTGTAAAGGGAATGCAGAATCACAGAAGGAGTCCTGTCCTGACAACTACTCTGGATTCCCCTGTGCTGGGGAGTGGTAATAGTAACAATTATTGTCATATCAATCAATCAATCAGTGGAATTAACTGAGCACTTACAGTGTGCAGAGCACTATTTTAAGCTCTTGGGAAAGTACAACAGTTTTAGTAGTCGCCATCCTTGCCCACAAGGAGTTTACAACCTACCGGGAGAGACAGGACATTTAAAGAGATTAGGGATAGGGGAAACAGTAGGTTATAAGAGTATTTACATAAATATTCTGAGCCTGGTGTGCGTGTCAAAGTGTTTCAAGGGTACACAGCCAAATTCTTAGTTGATACAGAGGGGAGTGTGGGTAGGGGAAATAAAGGGTTTAGTCTGGAAAGTCCTCTTGGAAGAGATGTGATTTTAGAAGGGTTTTGAAGGTGGGGAGAGTGGTGGACCGTTGGATATGAAGGAGGAGGGAGTTCCAGCCCCGAGGGAGAATGTGGACACTTGTGATATTTGTTAAGTGTTTATTATGTGCCAAGGCTGGGTAACACAGGTAATCAGATAGGGCACCAGAACCTGTTCCACATAGGGCTTACAGTCTAAGGGGGAAGAAAAATAAATGAGGAAATGGAGGCATAAAGAAGTTGGGTAAACAAGTGGAGAAGCCAGGATTAGGACTCTGGTTTCTGGCTCTTAGGCCTTGCTCTGTCCACCAAGGCCATGCCGCCTTTTGATCTTGGGCAGTATATTAATAGGGACAGTCCCTCTAGGGTGGAGTGGGGTTAAGCAGGCAGTACCCTATCCTCAGACTACCAAAGGGGCCTTCCCTCATTATCAAAAGTTCACTTTTCAGAAGTAACCTCCACTCCCAGGACCATGCAAAAAGAAGTCATTCCCTCATTAACTCCTCCTACTGCCCAATCATGCCTTCCATCAACCACTTTGGCACAAATAGAGGGAGTCAGAAAGGCCTGAGTTTTAATCCCAGCTCTATGTTTGTCTGTTGTGTGACACTGGGTAAATTGCTTAACTTCTCTATGCCTTGGTCACCTTATCTGTAAAATTCAATTCAATTCAATCGTATTTATTGAGTGCTTACTGTGTGCAGAGCACTGTAGCTTGGGAAGTACCAATCGGCAACATAAAATGGGGATTAAGACTGTGAGTCCCATGTGGAACATGATTAGCTTGTATCTTCCCCAGTGCTTAGTACAGTGCCTGGCATGTAGTAAGTGTTTAACAAATACCATTAAAAAATCCGTTCACTTGTATCTATTCTTTTGCTCTTAACTATGGAATGTTCACCAGTTTTGTCTGCTGTCTCCTCCATCCAATTGTAAGAGCCTCAAGAGATCACTTGAGTTTTCTCAGTGCATCGGTGGTCATCCCTGGGACACACAGATGGGGCCACAGCCAGACAAATCATCCACAGTAGCTTTGCCATGGAGGCTCCCTAAGGAATGTACTGCTGGGAGAATTGGCTCCACAGTCAAGGCTGGAGAAAAAAGTCCACTACATAGAAAGAGAGAGAGAGAAAAAAAACACATTTTTTTAAAAGTAGGTTCTTTGACAGAATCCCGACCCAGAGTTTCACACTTAGCGGGGATAATAGGTTTTTCCTCTTTTCAGTCAATACCCTTCATAATCAGCAATCTCTTCCTTATTTGTCCAATTGGCTTTCCCTTCTTGTGGAGTTCCGTGAATTCTCACCAATGGTGTCAAACTACTCCAGGAAGTTTCCTGGGAGACTTGTTATGAAGTGTTTCTGGAACCTCAGCTTCCTGCTGTTTTTGCTTTAGAGGAAAACACAGCTCAGTATTAACATCCAAACCCTGCTCTTGGTCATTGGAAGCCTTCCTGCTTCTGCCTCTCCCTCAGATATCCCGCTCCTCGAAGCTCACTTGCAACGTCACTCTCCCCTCGCTGTTTGCTCTCGTGCTTCCCGGTGCCATTTTTCTCAGAAAGTTGGTGATCTCCCTCAACACCTGCTTGTTTCAAATATGTCAGTGAATTTTTCATGGTTGAACTATAACATTTTTTCTCCACCCGGCACATAGTTTTCCAACACGTTTGAAATCTCTCTGATGCTGGGCATATGTTACTGTTTATCCAACACAAAGCTCTAGACCTCTTTGAACTCCCAGTGCCTGATAACATGCCTCGTGTTTACATGTTATAATACTTCAGAATAGGAGCTGGTTAGAAGTTTTAGCTCCTCTTCTTCACCCTTCTGGAACATCTCTCCTTGCCCCCGACCTTCCTCTCTCAGGAGCTGTGAGAGGAATAGCCACAGCATGTAGTTTAAGACACGGTGATGTCTATAACTACCAGTGATTTTCTTTTACCATGTCCACGTAAGGAATTCTCTTTTCCTTCCCAAAGCCTTGCCTGTATCTTCTGAGTTTTCTCTTCAGCTCTTTCCACTGAGTTCCTGAGAAGCAGCATGGCCTAGTGGAAAGAGCACGGGCCCGGGGGTCAGAAGATCTTAGTTCTAATCCCAGCTCCACCCCTTCCCTACTGTGTGACCTTGGACAAGTTGCTTAACTTCTCTGTGCCTCAGTTGCCTCATCTGCAAAATGAGGATTCAATAACTTTTCTCCCTCCTACTTAGTCTGTGAATCCCGTGTGGGGCTTGACTATCTTGCATCTACCCCAGCACTTAGTACAGTGCTTGGCACATCAAAACGGCTTAGCCAATGCCATAATTACCAAATCTCTCATTTTCCCCTCATATTAATAATAATAATAATGGCAATTATTAAGCGCCTACTATGTGCAAAGCACTGTTCTAAGCTCTGGTGGGGGGGAGAAGGTAATCAGGTTGTCCCACGGGGGGCTCACAGGCTTCATCCCCATTTTACAGGTGAGGGAACTGAGGCCTGGAGAAGTGAAGTGACTTGCCCAAAGTCACAGAGCTAACAATTGGCGGAGCCGGGATTTGAACCCATGACCTCTGACTCCAAAGCCCGGGCTCTTTCCACTGAGCAACGCTGCTTCTCAGTGCATCGATGAGAAGCAGTGTGGCTCAGTGGAAAGAGCCTGGGCTTGGGAGTCAGAGGTCATGGGTTCGAATCCTGGCTCTACCACATGTCTGCTGTGTGAGCTTGGGCAACTCACTTAACTTCTCTGAGCCTGTTACCTCATCTGTAAAATGGGGATGAAGACTGTGAGCCCCACATGGGACATCCTGATCACCTTGTATCCTCCCTAGCGCTTAGAACAGTGCTTTGCACATAGTAAGCACTTAACGAATGCCCTCATGATTAGACTATCATATCAGTCTCTCCCCAACTTCAGTTTATACTACACATTAATGATATTCTTGAAGAATCACCAGACGCACACCTGTTCACTTCTCAAACACCTCCAATGGCTACTCATCTCCCTCCTCATTAAGTAGAAACTTCTTACCTTTAGCTTCAATGCTCTCCAACAGTTTTCTCTATCTTATTTATCATCATCATCATCAATCGTATTTATTGAGCGCTTACTATGTGCAGAGCACTGTACTAAGCGCTTGGGAAGTACAAATTGGCAACATATAGAGACAGTCCCTACCCAACAGTGGGCTCACAGTCAGTTCTCAGCAGTCCTTCCCTAACCCTCACTCTTATATCCTTCTCCTCAGCTCACTACCTCTTTACCCTCTTGCTCACATCGTTCCCCTAGTCTGGAACTCCTTACCTCTGCAAATCTGCCAGACTGTATTTCTCCCTGTCTTCAAAACCCTCCTGATTAATTCATAGCACCCCAGTCATATCCACCCAACATTGCCCTGAGCATGTATCTATTTCATTCCCATACACCACACTTAGGTATTAGTGCATATTTTTATTTGTACTTTCAATCTATTCAGCTATTTCATTCTGATGTGGTTGTACTACCTCCATTATTTCCTTATTCTACTCAATTCATCATCATCATCAATTGTATTTATTGAGCACTTACTATGTGCAGAGCACTGTACTAAGCTCTTGGGAAGTACAAATTGGCAACATATAGAGACAGTCCCTACCCAACATTGGGCTCACAGTCTAAATCAATCAATTAATCAATCAATCAATCAATCAGTCAATCAATTAGTGGGATTTATTGAGTGCTTATTGTGTCAGTGAGCCAATTTTTATTTATTGATTGCTTCCTGTGTGCAGAGCACTGTACTCCTTGGGAAAGTACAATACAAGGGAATAGGTAGAAACAGTCCCTACCCACAGTTTGCAGGCACTTTTTGTCTGGCTGTCCCTGCCATTAGACTGAAAGCTTCTTATGGGCAAAGAACATATCTATCCTCTGATGTACTCTCACAGGTGATTAGTATAGTAGGCACTAAGTAATACCATTGATAATTGATAATGATGATGATTATGATGCTGCTGCTGCTGCTGACTAAAAGGCACAGCACTCAAACACAAACACAGATGTTCCTGTGGAGAAGACTGAGATCAAATGGCAGGGGGTCACCAAATGACACCCTCTTCCCCACTTTTCCTGAAGATTCATTTAGGTTACATGCTGCTTTCTGGTTCACAAGGACTCAAAAAATACCTTTCTCTGGTTCTCTTGCACCTTGTTCACAATTCTCAAGAACATTCTCCCTGACACATCGGGCCTCTTGGCTGTCATGAAACCTTAGTGAGATAATTTTCTGGAACTCGTTCAATACTGAAGATATCCCATATGGTACCCTTTAACATCTCCAGGGAAGAAAGGAGGAATTCTAACCACATCTTTGCTGGCTGCTTCCTCTGTTGGCTCTGAGTTACCTTTATCACATCAGTCCTGGCACCTTAGGCTAAGAAAATCTTGGCTTCCTCCAGTCCTCTCCTTATTATTAGACTTGGGACTCACAAGATAGGGTAATGAAACCTTTTCTCTTCAAGTGGGCTAATGATACCAGTAACTTACTTTGAAATCCCAGAATTCTAGAGCATAGCCTATTGGTGGGTAGATAATTATTACTAATGGGGGGGCCTGAGTTTTGTCATTCTAGAAACAGTTTAACCTTTTACACATTTTGATATGCCTTCCTCTCCCTGATGCCTGTTCTTTCAAGCTTATACATGTTTCTGAGGACTCTTTATGAGTTGCATATCTTCAAAGCATTTTCACAGTAGCCACCTTATAGGTCATCTAGACTAATATTGACTCTTCTACTTAAAGCTGGGAATATCTAACCTTCCCGCTGAGCCATCACATATTCCATTTCCTGATTGACACCTATAATATGGTTTTCATATTCTTTCCACATTTGTGTTTCTCTACTGGAGCCATTTCTCTGAATGGGTAATTTTCCACATCCCCTAGACTATTTTGCAACCACTGAGAAGCTGCTTATGTAACTCACCACTATACGGTACCCAAGTCCTGAACATTTGTGCCTAGTGGGAGATGAAGTTCCAGGTTCTAATCCCAGCTCCTGCATTTGTCTGCTGTGTGACCTTGTCTCTGTGCCTCAGTTTCCTCATCTGTAAAATGGGGATTAAATACCTGTTCTCTCTCCCTCTTAGACTGTGAGCCTCATGTGGTACAGGGACTGTGTACGACTTGATTAATTTCACATCCACCCCATTGCTTAGTACAGTAAGCACTTAACAAATGCTACGATTATTATTATTACCCATGTGTTCCCAGGGTAAGCCTTGTGGGACTGAGATCTTCTTCAACACCCCAAAGGATGCCATATGAAATCAAGGATGCCCAAACTGAACCTCCAACATGTTCAGGTTCTTTGAGTGTCCGCTTATTAGGGGTATTTTCCATTGATCAGCGAAGCCCTTTTCACCTAATCCCAACAAATTCTGCCAGTCACTTGCTGGGTTAGAATTTCTTTTTATTACTGGAGTTTCTCACACTGGATAATTACAATGGAGCGGTCCTAGAGAAAGGCTTCTGAAGTAGCCAACCACTTGTCCTGCTGGGGCTTTCTGCTCTGCAAGCCAACCTAAGCATATGAAACTACTTACCAGGAAAGCAGCTTGAATAGTTTCACATTTCAATGAAGCAGTCACCAAGGATGTCATCTCGCTTTCTCCCCCACCGCAGTCGGCACAATCGGGGGACCAAGAGCCTTCTATAATAATAATGATTATTATTGTGGTATTTGTTAAGCACTTATTATGTGTCAGGCAATGTACTAAGTGCTGGAGTGGGTACTAGCAGATCAGGTTGGACACAGTCCTTATCCCACATAGAGCTCACAGTCTTAATCCCCATTTTCCAGATGAGGTAACTGAGGTGACTTGCCCAAGACCACACAGTGGACAGGTGGCGGAGCCGGGATTAGAACCCATGACCTTTTGACTCCCAAACCCGTGCTTTATCCACTATACCATGCTGCTTCTCCTGCTGCTTCTTTCCCTCATCTTCCGGTGGAACTTGTGACAGCTGAAGCTCATCTTTTCTCCATGGTCGACATGGTGCCGGTAGGACTCTGGGAAGGAAAACACCCGGCAGCAGGCCAGGGCGCAGAAGCCGGGGTCATTGGCTGACAGCCATTTGGGTGTCGCTCATCTCTCCTGGTCAGCTTCAGATGTCATCGGCCTGGCAGACGTGTCAGGAGTCTCTGGACACTCCTTGGCATCTGGGAACAGTTCCGGTGTTCTGGCCTCTATGTCTTCCCACCGGGGTCCACCGTGGGACTTATCATTGCTTGGGATTCCTCTGTTGGGGCTCTTCTCCTCGCGGTCCAGCCCCATCCTGGGGCTATTGATCACAGTGCACTCCACCTTCCATAACTGCAGCCTCTGGCAAAGTGTGTAGAACCTTGCCTTTGTTTTCCAAGCAATGGCTACCCTCCAGACAGTCTGCTCACAGACGTAGAAAGCGTACTCTGTCTCTTCTTCCTCCTGCTCCAGTTCCCCCTCAGTCCGGCTGGGTTGGGTGGTGAAACAGGTGCAGATGTCCAAACAGTCAGGGAAGGGGTAGTAGGTGGAAGAAGAGGAGGCTTCATTACTATCATCAGCTCGTCCCTTATAACAGGGGTCGTCTCCGAGTTTCAGGCTCTACATCCTGAGGAACCAAGCCAGATGTAAGACATCTCTGTGAGCTCCTTGTGAGCAGGGAATGTGCATGTTTGTTGTTATATTGTACTCTCCCAAGCACTTAGTACAGTGCTTTGCACACAGAAAGCACTCAATAAATAAGACTGAATGAACACGAGGCACAAGAAGGAACACCCCGTCAGTGTCACTTAGTGTTATTCTGGGCTGCTCAAGTCTGATATTTTCTATTTTGTGAACAAACCATTTGGGAGAGGTGGGGCTTCAGAAAATTGTTAAAGATCTGGAATAATTGGTTGGGATAATGGGTTTGGAAGTTGATGAGGGAGAAGGAATTTACTAAGTAATTGAGACGGCAGAGTTGTAGTAAGTGAGGATGAATTTGAAGTAACTGAATAATAATAATTCTGGTATCTGTTGAGTGCTTTCTAGGGCTAAGCCCTGTACTAAGATAATCAGGCTGGATACAGTCCTTGTCTCACTTGGGTTTCACAGTCTAAAGTGGGAGGGAGAACAGGAATTGCATCCCCATTTTACAGATGAGGAAATTGAGGCATAGAGAAGTTAAGGGACTTGCCCAAGGTCCCAAAGTAGGCAAATGGACCTCTGACTCTCAGGTCTGTACTCTTTCCATTAAGCCCCACTACATTAGGCCTGGAGCCTACATTCCTGGCAACACTAAATTTTAAGATACATGAAGTCTGCCCATATTTCCTCTTCTACTGCATGTTAGACAGGAGGCATGAAGCAGGAGCAACATGCCTCTTTAAGAGCCCCACCACTCCTTGTGAACTGAGAGAGAGAAGAATGAGAAAGAGAGAGAGAGATTACCCTGCTCGCTACACTCCTGTCATCCAGAGAAGCAGCGTGACTCTGTGAGAAGAGCCCGGGCTTGGGAGTCAGAGGTCATGGGTTCTAATCCCAGCTCCGCCACTTGTTAGCTGTGCGACTTTGGGCAAGTTACTTAACTTCTCTGAGCCTCAGTTACCTCATCTGTAAAATGGAGATTAAGACTGTGAGCCCCACATGGGACAACCTACCTTGAATCCTCCCAGCTCTTAGAACAGTGCTTGGCACATAGTAAGCACTTAACAAATGCCATCATTATTACTACTACCTAGTCCTGGATCTGGGTTCACCATTAGCCTAATGTGGGACCTTGTGGGACCTTGGATAAATCACTTAACTTCTTTGTGCTGTTTCTAGTCAGTCCCACCTCAATCCACCATTACTCTCCATGATTAGAACACACTGATAAAGTCTGTATAAGTACAGGCAACTTCACACTCTAGGGAACCATACGTGGCTGATTCCATCTCCCACTGTGGGCATACGGAATCAAAAGAAAAATGATAGAAAAGAGATTTACTTTCCTTGCTACCCTTCAGCTGCCTAATCCTGAGTCTGGCTCTGAAGGGGTTCTTCTCTTCCCTTTTATAATCATTTCACCTTCATTCCACCATTAGCCTCCATGGTGAGAATTCACTGATTAACCACTGTGAGCACAATCTTCCCATTATATGTTGCCAACTTGTACTTCCCAAGGGCTTAGTACAGTGCTCTGCACACAGTAAGCACTCAATAAATACGATTGATTGATTAATCAGGAGGGGTGGAGAAGGGGACATTACCTTTTTCCAGAAGCACTACCATTTCTTGACTAACTCATCCTTATTCCACCACTATCTTCTATGGTGAGGACCGTTGGCTATAGCCAGTGAGAACAGAATTTTAGAAAAGTAAGAAGCAGAACTGCTTGTAAACTCCTTGAGAACAGGGATCATGTCTACCAACTCTATTACACTGTCCTCTCCCAAGTGAGTAGGTCAGGGTTCTGCACACAGTGAGCTCTCAGTAAGTTCCATTAAACGATTTCTTGACTATCAGAAGGAAATATCCCATCTGTCTTTCCAGAAGCCAGAGTTATTTTCTCCTCCTCCTAGAGGGAAAGACAATGCTGAACTCAGCTCAAGGGATGTGCATAGAAGTAAAAAAAATAGCCTTGGGCCACAGCTTCTGGACACAAAGTGTTTCTATTCTCAGGCTTCTCTGGTGGATATAACAAATATAAAGCAGAACATATGTTGTATCTCTGAATAGCATAACTTCAAAATTTCTTCCTACTTGCTTTGTTTATTTGCAGCCCGTCTGAGAGGAAGGGCAGAGCAAAATATTTGTTTTTAGCTTCCGTGTAGGGAATTTGTTGCTTCTTTTTTTCACTTCTGCCGCACTGCACTCACATAGTTACCCATAACTTCCCTCGGATTTGATTGTGAGAAAATCCTGGTGAGCCATGACTCATTTTATTTAACCAAACAGCATAGCATAATTATTATTTACAGATTATCAAGAAATATCCAAAGGTAACCAGTATTGTATTGTGGTGCGTAGCAGTATAGTGTTATGTAAACGTCTTATTGTGTCACCTCTCCAACCCTTTATGTAAAATTACTGTTTATTTTTGAAAATAAATTTGTGTGTAAAGCAAAAGAAATATACATAGGAAACGTAAAGCCTTTTCTGGCACAACAAGTCAGTTCTAGAGTCAACAGCTTTGTTCTCTGTTTATTAAGATCTAACATACCATGATGAAATTATTAGACAAAATAATGAGACTACATCAATCTGTCTTTACTCTTCCAAAACCCAGTTTTACAATGTCAGCCTTGTCAACACTACTGAATATTAATGGGAATAAAGTTAATTGCTGGGTGGAAAGAGGTCTAACTCTCAGTCAGAGGGTAAAAGAAGCACCTTTCTGGAAATGTGTCACTCTTGACAAGCTGTAATTTATTTCCACTTGGTGATATGTACTGACAGCTTCAAACCTCACTCTTGTCTTAACAGAAATTGCAATTATTGTCATTTGCGTGCTGTTTGACCCCAAGCTCCTGACTTCTCTCACCACTGGTGGAAGACTTTTTTGTCTCACAGGAAATAGCTTTGACCCTACGCCGGGCTCACAAGAAGGTTTATAAAACTGTTAAATGGTATTTTTTCTGCCCTGGCCAAAAACAGAGATGGAGAGAGAGAGAGAAAGGATGGTTGCTTTAGGGAAACCTGGATCCTGAAGCTCACTGAGGGCAGAGATTACGTCTACCATCTCTATTGTACCCTCACAAGCACTAAGTACAGAGTAAGTACTTAATAAATACTGTTGAGTTGTTAAACTACCCCATGTCAGTAAAATGAATAATCACATTATCCAGAAATCCATTTCTTAACAGAATGTCTATAATTGGTTATTTTGAGAATTTTGAATAATCTTTATTTCACTTGAATTATTAGCTACTTTAAAAAAATCATGCATTTTGACTTGAGTGAATAAGGTGTTTATCAAACGCTGCCCTCATTTTAGTTAATCTCGTTTTCATGAACAGGGAAAAGAGGTTCTAAATGAAACAATAACCCTGGTCTCTTTCTCTAGTCCCTTTTAGTTTAGTTTATGAGAAGGAGTGTATATGGTAAGACAGTTCTGCGTTTGTCAGAGCCAGAATCAAAGTGATTGATTGCCTATTATGCAGATCACTGCATTGAGCACTTCTTGTGGGTCAGTCACTGTTCTGAACATACAGTAGGTACTCAATCTGACACAGACACTGAAATTTACATAGAATGGCTTCACCACACAAATTCCCTCCACTTAAACTGAGCCCATATTTAAACCTTCCTCTTTATTTTCTTTAGAACACTAATTTATGTTAGGCCATTTGATTGTGAGCTTCTGGAGGGCAGGAATAGTGTTTATAAACTCCAATGTATTGTTCACTCCCAAACACTTAGTCTACCTCTCTGCACACAGTAAGTGCTCAATAAATACCTCTGATTGACTAACTGATTAGGTCTTGTACACTAGACTTTCTGCACCTATTTTTCTGGCTGGCTTATTAAAGGGGGGTTGACTGATAGCACATTAATATTGATTATCTCATTTTATCTTTATCTTATCCCTTTGGGAGAGGGAGAGAAAATTTGCCCCTATTTTACAGATGATGAAACTGAGGCACTGAGAAGTTAAGTGACTTGCCTGAGGTCACACAGGAGGTCAATGGAAGAGCCAGGACTAGAACTCAGGTCTCCAGATTCACAGCTCCATGCCCATTCCACTAGTCCATGCTACCTTTACAAAGCCCAAAGAAGCCAAATCTCAATGAGACCTAGACTGTGAGCCCGTTGTTGGGTAGGAACCATCTCTATATGTTGCCAACTTGTACTTCCCAAGTGCTTAGTACAGTGCTCTGCACACAGTAAGTGCTCAATAAATATGATTGAATGAATCAATGAATATACAGCAGGGAGACCAGTCTGGTGTGCAACAATTAGGAACAGACTGATTCTTTTAGATTAGAAGCCATAAAGAGGTTACCACTTAAAGAGTGAGAAATGAAAATAATAATTGTGGCCCTTATTAAGCTCTTTCTGAGTGTCCAGAACAGTTTTAAGCACAGTACTAAGCTTACAGCCCTCTAGGCTGTAAACTCATTGTGAGCAGGGAATATGTTCACCAACAACTCCGTTATATTGTACTCTTCCAAGCATTTAGTGCAGTGCTCTTCACACAGTAAGTGCTCAATAAATATGATTGATTGATTGATTGGGATAGGATCAAGATAATCAAATTGGACACAGCCTCTGTCCCAAAGTCTAAGGGGAAAGAAAAACAGGTACTTAATTCCCATTTTACAGAAGAGGAAACTGAGACACAGAGAAATTAAGTGTCCTAGGTCACCCAGCAGGTAAGTAGCAGTCCTCTACTAGGCCATGATGCTTCTCTGGGCTCTTAACAGCTGTACCATCTCACAAAAAATCTTAATCAATCAGCGGTATTTACTGAGCATTTACTATGTGCAGAGCACTGTTCGAAGTGCTTAGCAGAGTACAATGCAACAGAATTAACAGATAAATTTCCTGCCCGTAATAAACTTACAGTCTAGAGGCAAGGGAGAGGGTGGTAGAAGATTTCTCATTAACCATCATCTTCAAACCTGAAGATAGCTATAGACTGTCATTTGTCTTCTAAAATATGGGTTGAATTTTTGCTTCTCAAAAGCCCCACATTGAGGAAAGCGTGTGTTTTAGTACTCACCCTGTATTCAGTGTCATGTGGGTGCCCAAAGCTATTTCTTCCAACACTGCATCATGTTACATTTGGACAGACACATATTCTCCATCCAGACTAATTTCCATTAGAACCACTCCCTGAATCCCCAGCGGAAACCCATCCCAGGCACGTGGTTGTGTATCTTCATACATGAAATACAGATGCCCATATGTTGGCATTATATATTTCTCCTCAGAACTTGTCTATCGTCTTCTATAATATTCCATTCATGCCACTTAAAAAAAAATTCTGGTTTCAGTCGATCACCATAATCCAATTGCCTGGGCTTTAATACACTTTTTTGGAGGGGGCCCATGCTCTATCACAGTCAGTCACTGGATACTTTTTCTAGAGAAAAGGGAAGAAAATATCCCACACTCGGGATCATCATAACTTCCAAAAAAAACTGGCCCCAGAAAAAAACTCTTTTATAATAATTTCTTACTTTTTAGATCTATTTTCCTCTTTTAGGCTAGAGCTGTTCCAGTGCTTTAGTTCATAGAACAAACCCCTCTCCTCCCCATCATACCATCTGCACAGATCTGGGCACCACTAGTACCAAGAATTCTGAGAAGATTTTATAACGAGAATCCCCGTAATAGGGTTTAATCATATTGTTGGCAGCCAAGGGCCAGCAGCCTTAATGACAATGTTACAGTAGAGAGCCTCGTAAATGGTGCAAGTAGGTAAAATACTGTAAATTGAAGGCACTGTATGTCTGTAGTGCACACTTTAATAGGCATTCTAAGTTAAAGACCGTAAAACTACGTCCGGAGTTCACGTATGTCATTAAAAGTCATCCAACCCTTTGAAAAACTACTGAAGCCCTAAGGATTTAATTTGGTTAAATTAAAACTTTCTAGAAAACTGAATTATGAGGGATATGGAATCTCCTAAGAAATCTTCAGTGAAATCAAGGGGGCATACCATGGTCAAGAACCTCCTTATTATTGGCTCTAGAGCACTCATTCAGCGCATCCCCCCTTTGCTTGTCTCTCTGATTTCTCACTACAACTCAGCCAGCATACTTTGCTCCAATAACACCAACCTACTCACTGTACCTCTATCTCACTGCTGACACCTTGCCCACATCCTCCTTCTGGCCTGTAACTCCCCACCACCTAATAACTGACAGGCCGCCACTCTTCCCACCTTTAAACCCTTCTGCAAATCACACCTCTTCCAAGAGGACTTCTCTGACTAAGCCCTCATTTCTCCCACTCCCTCTCCTTTTTGTGACCCCCTATGCACTTATATCTGTATCCTTTAAGTATTCGATAGTCACTCTACCCTCAGCCCCACAGCACCTCTGTACATTTCTCTAATCTTTTTTAATGTGTCTCTCCCCCTCTAGACTGGAAGCTCCTTGTGGATAGGGAACGTGGCTACCAACTCTGTTATATTGTAGTCTCCCAAACATTTAGTATAGTGCTTTGCACACAGTAAGTGCTCAGTTAATACTACTGATTGATTGAAGGACAGAATGACCCTATGTTTAGAATCAATGTAGCCTTCTGAGACATCTCTGGCCTCTAAGATGTCTGTGACATATAAAAGCAAGGGCCTGTCAGTTGCTTTAAGGACTAGGGAATCCATTAAAGAAGAATCACATGCTGTCCCATTCACAGGTTTCTTTACCCATTTAAGACGGGTGACCTATATACAGGACACTAAGAACACCCTCTTTCTGCACGTTTGAGGTGAAGTTGCTAATCACTGTCTTTCATTTTAGGCTTTCCAAGGGCCATGTCACGTGCTAATCCATTGACCCACACAACAAGCTTTAGAGACACAGTGGAAATAGAATTAACCCCATGGGCCTATAAAATGCTTGCCATTTGAAGCTCTGAGAGGGCATCATAAATGGTGAAACCGTTGACAAAGACCTGCAGGCCAGACAAGTCTTCAACAGCAATGATCATTATCCCCCTTTTGTAGCTAGAGGTTGAGTCCCAAACAGGTTAAGTAAATTGCCCGAGACTACAGCAGCAGTCCCCAGCAGAGACAGGAGCAGAAAAATCAATTTGGTACACTTCCATGACAGCAGTCTCACACATGTGCTTTTCAATTCCCATTTGTTGTTCACTTTCAGAGAACACAGACCACTAACCCAAGGCTAACGCCACCTTCAAGAACAGGAAATTCAGCCCGTCCTCTAACTGGGTCATGCAAGTGTCTTTATTTTCTTTATTTTCTGGAGACAGGTTTTATCTTTAAAAAAGTTTGACACACCCCTGTTCTTGCTCTCTGAGCTAATACTGTCATCGAGCTTTTTCTCACTTCTTCTCTGGAAGTCACTTCCCCCCAAACAACAATGGCTATCCTCTGACCAGGAACATCTTCAGGACGTTTATTTGCCCAAAGGCTGACAAGGAAGAGTCCCATAAACAGTAACACAACAGTCAAGCAGCATGGCAAAGTGGATAGATCACGGGCCCGGGAGCCAGAAGGTCATGGGTTTTAATCCTGGCTCCACCACTCGTCTGTTGTGAAACCTTGGGCAAATCACTTTACTGCTTTGTGCCTCAGTTACCTCATCTGTAAAATGGGGATTGTGACTGTGAGCCCCACATGGGAGAGGGATTGTGTCCAATCCAATTTGCTTGTATCAATCCCTGTGCTTAGTACAATAACAATGATAATAATAATAATAATGGCATTTATTAAGCACTTACTATGTGCAAAGCACTGTTCTAAGCACTGGGGAGGTTACAAGGTGATCAGCTTGTCCCATGGGAGGCTCACAGTCTTAATCCCCATTTTACAGATGAGATAACTGAGGCACAGAGAAGTTAAGTGACTTGCCCAAAGTCACACAGCTGACAAGTGGCGGAGCTGGGATTTGAACCCATGACCTCCGACTCCAAAGCCCGTGCTCTTTCCACTGAGCCACACTGCATCCCCAGTGCTTGGTGCATAGTAACTGCTTAAAAAATACCATGATTATTGCTATTATTATTATGCTAACTAGCTCAAAAGCAATTCATTCATTCATTTATTCATTCAATCATATTTATTGATCGCTTAACCACGTGCCTAGAACGAAACTAAGTGCTTGGGAGAATACAATACAGCAATAAACAATAAACACATTCCCTGCCCACAACGAGCTTACAGTCTAGAGAATCATCATGTCCGACTAACTGTCCCATTTTGAGTGACTCATGGGAGGCTTTACCCAGCAATTATCACATTTCTCCAGTCCGTGAGGCTGTTGAATACCTCTATAAACCAGGAAAGGTGATTTTGAAGAGTGGCGGTAATATTCTTCATTAAGTGAAGAATAATTCAAATTAAATTACAAATGTAAGTTAGTATCCTGTTTCTATTTAACTACCTCAGAATCCATGGACCTTATGTGCATTAAAAAAAAGCATGGCAACTGGAAATAGCTGAGGAAGTTTAAAGTGGCAAGGGAGTGAAATGATTCCTGATATTGAAGTAGTAGCAGCAGTAGTAACAGCAGTAAAGTATTAGTAGAAATAGTTGTAGTAGCATATACTGAATGTCTACTGAGTACAATGCATTGTCCTAAGCTCTTGGGCACCAATTTCACATGAGTCCCCTACTTGTGTGATAGGAAGTGACCTGGATACCCAGGCATCTATAATATTACAGGCGCTATGTTGGACCCTCAACATAATGTAATATGAATCAATCAATCAATCAATCAATCATATTTATTGAGCACTTACTATGTGCAGAGCACTGTACTAAGCGCTTGGGAAGTACAAATTGGCAGCATATAGAGACAGTCCCTACCCAACAGTGGGCTCACAGTCTAAAAGGGGGAGACAGAGAACAAAACCAAACACACTAACAAAATAAAATAAATAGAATAGATATGTACAAGTAAAATAAATAAATAAATAGAGTAATAAATATGCACAAACATATATACATATATACAGGTGCTGTGGGGAAGGGAAGGAGGTAAGATGGGGGATGGAGAGGGAGACGAGGGGGAGAGGAAGGAAGGGGCTCAGTCTGGGAAGGCCTCTTGGAGGAGGTGAGCTCTCAGCAGGGCCTTGAAGGGAGGAAGAGAGCTAGCAGTGTGACCTAGTGGAAAGCACACAGAACTGGGAATGAGGAGCCCTGCATTGTAATCCTGGCCCTGCCACTTGCCTGTTCTGTGACCTTGAACAAGTTATTCAACTTCTCCGTGCCTCAGTTTCTTCATTTGTAAAGTGGGGATCGAATACCTGTTCTCATCCCTGAGGCCATGAGCCCCATGTGGGACAGGTACTGTGTTTGATCTGCTTATCTTGCAACCCCAGTGCTTGGCACATAGTAAGCATTTAACAAATAGCACTATCATTGCAGACAATTTTGTGGAGGTCTGCCTGAGTCTAGTGTGTTTCTTTGGTGTAGATGAGGTGGGAGAGAACCTCTGACCTCCACCCATGCCTGCTTCAGAGCTCAGTAGCCAGTTCCCTACCAGATGCCTGTAAACACAGACAATGCTTATGAGCTACGGTCCTTGGTGGCGGCAGCTGAAGCAGGGGAAGCTGGACATTAAACATAAAAATAGCAGATATGAAGATGTAAGACAACAGGCCAACTAAGACTAAGACTGTCCAGTATAAAACAGGATAAATGGCAACCGTACCTTCAGCCTTAAAGATTCACCAGATTGTGAAAGATGGATGCCCATATTTATATAATTTGATTCAGTTTGGTCTATGAGTCTTGGTAATTACGTTCTGATTTTGTTAAAGCAGCGACCTAATCTATTTGTTTATGATAATAAAAATGATAATGATGGTATTTGTTAGGGGCTTACTATATAATAATAATAATAATGGCATTTATTAAGCACTTACTATGTGCAAAGCACTGTTCTAAGCACTGGGGAGGTTACAAGGTTCAGGTTGCCCCACGGGGGGCTCACAGTCTTAATCCCGTTTTACAGATGAGGTAACTGAGGCACAGAGAAGTGAAGTGACTCACCCAAATAATAATAATAATAATAATGGCATTTATTAAGCACTTACTATGTGCAAAGCACTGTTCTAAGCACTGGGGAGGTTACAAGGTGATCAGGTTGTCCCACGGGGGGCTCACAGTCTTAATCCCCATTTTTTACAGATGAGGTAACTGAGGCACAGAGAAGTTAAGTGACTTTCCCAAAGTCACACAGCTGAGAATTGGCAGAGCCGGGATTTGAACCCGTGACCTCTGACTCCAAAGCCCGGGCTCTTTCCACTGAGCCACGCTGCTTCTCTAGCCACGCTGATGTTCCAGACATTGTTCTAAGGGCTGGGGTAAATTCAAGATAATCAGGTTGGATACAGTCCCTGTTCCTCAAGGGGCTCATAGTCTTAATCCCCATTTAACAGATGAGGTAACTGAGGCCCAGAGAAGTAAAGTGGCTTGCACAAGGTCACAGCAGATAAGTAGCGGAGCTGGGATTACAACTCATGACCTTCTGACTCCTGGGCACGTGCTCTGTCCAATATGCCCTGCTGCGTCTCACTATGGTGGGGGTAACCTGTCGTTAGATCAAAAGCTCCTCGATGGCAGGAAAGGTGTGCTTGGCATCCACCGTACTCGCCTAAATCCTTAGTACAGTGCTCCACTCTCAGTAGACGATTAGCACATACCACTTATTGACAGACTTGCCTGTTTTAGCCAGAAGAGGCTAAATGAAGCCAACCTACTGGTTTTGCTGCCATATATCTGGAACGCTATTTTTTCTTAGAACTTCCCTCACAGGGAGATGGGGCATTTTCCCGCTTTACTTCCTGGAGGAGAGGTGATGCTCTACTTCTTTTTATTCTGCCTGAAAGCCCGGCACCCCGCCAGCAACCTGCTACCAATGAACTTTTCAGAATCTCCTAAACAAAATGAAAAAAAAAATCATTGATAGTCCAGATTTCAATCTCCCTTGCACAGCTTGGATAACAATAAATGAGTAATTTGCTGTCCCTAGCTTTGGCAAGCTGACGCTTAATGATTACCTAGGGACAGGATAATGGTACTGTAGTGATTACACTATGTTTTTCTAACCCCTTTCAGGCCCTTTGCTTTCAGTCCTGCCCTACTGAAAAGAAAGCTCGGAAAAATGGGCCAGGACTTTATTAAAGATGTTCTGACAGATGGTGCTCAGATGAAATGAATTCAATTCTCAGATTTGAACCTTTCTTCGGGAGCTTGAGAAGGTATGTGCCCTGGAGAGGATCTGATTTTATGAACACTTTCCTAACAAGGAATGAGGATGTTGGCTAATGTGATGAGCCACCAGACACTCTCACTGGAAGAGGATATAAGAGGATATAATGATATAAGGCACTGAGTTATGTATGGGACTACTTACCTACCTAATACCTACCTTTCTATCTACTTACTTATCTCCCTATCTATCTGTCTTTCTATCTACCCATCTATCTGTCCACCCAACCAACCATCCAGCCATCTATTTGCCTCTCCACCTGCCTGTCTGTCCATCTGTGTGTCCATCCATCCATCATCTATCTATCCATCCATCCACCCAACAATCCAACCATCTCCCGCTCCATTTATTTGTGTCTGTGTTTCTCTGTCTACGTATCTATCCATCCATCCATCCAACTGTGTGCTTTCTACTACAAAATAACCAAACAGTAAGTAAAACTAAATCTGCTGAGAATGAACTCAACCAGTTGAGCACTGAGCACTACCTGCAGCTGCTTATCTTCCAACTCCAGGAATTCCCAGGGGACAGGGTTCAAATGAGAGAGTAGTCTAGTCTGGAGTCTAATACAGTGCTTGGCACATAGAAAGCACTCAACAAATACCACTAATATTATTGAGAAGCAGTATTTCCTAATGGAAAGAACACATGCCTGGAAGTCAGAGAACACGGATTCTAATTCCAGCTCCATCAACTGTTTGCTGGGTGACCTAGGGCAAGTCATTTAACCTATCTGCCTCAGTCTTCTCATCTGTAAAATAGGAGTTAAATTCCTGTTCTCCCTCTCCTTTTGCTGTGAGACAGATTATGTTGCATCTACCCTAGCTTTTACTTCCGTGTTTGGCAAATAGTGAGTGCTTAAATATCACAATTATAATTATTACACCCTACTGTCTGGTTCATCTTTCTAAAAAGTCATTTGCCACATGTCATTAAAAACTGCAATGGCTGCCTATTTCTTTCTGTTTCCATGGTTTTCCATTAGCTCTTTCCTTATGTATCAGTCCTTTTCACCTACCTCACGCCAGTAGACATTCTTTGCTCTTCCCAATCTAAACTTCTTAATGACCCTTACTCTTGGCTTGCCTGCCTCCAACAGATAGTTCTCATCCTTCTCCTGTCCTGGAACACCCCTTTCAAATCTTCAGTATACCAGCAGATGCCTGCTGGTTGCTTGATGAAGCATTAGCAGGCTGGCAAACATCTTCAATCAATCAATCAATCAATCAATCAATCAATGGTATTTATTGAATGCTAACTGTGTGCAGAACACTGAAGTAAGTATTTGGGAAAGTATAATACAATAGAGTGGCAGATACCTTCCCTGCCCACAGTGATCTTATCTTCGTGGCCTTCACCCTCATCTTGATCCCTAACCATAACCTTAGCCCTAATTATAACCCTAAAGGGCTAGCCTTTATCTTGGGGCTATTCTCAATCCTAACCTTAATGAGGTTTTTGATGTCAATGGCTTGATTTCCTTGTTCAGAAATGTTGGCAGTTGGGCTGTAGAATTTTGGTTTTTTGGTAGTCTTTATCTCCTCAATACTGGAAAAATGTTACTAGGTCAAAACTTTTTCATTTGGCCCTAGACGTGCTGTTTCCATATTTATTTTCCTGTCAGCAGGATGAAAAGCATAACCAGAAAATGGGGAAAAAAAGATCGGAGCATTAGCCATGTCTATCTTTGTTTCTATGGAAATAGCCATTGGGTCTAATTTAATGTATAAGAATTGTGTTGCTATTTTTAGTGAATTATTTTCTTTTGGTCTGCAGGGTACTTTTCCTTGAGCCTATCAAATGCTAATCACTGCTAATCTGATTGGAAAAATCACATTTTTCTCTCACCAAGTTTTTGTTATTTGCTTGGGAAAATTATTTGTTATTATATATTGTGCATATATATAATATATATGCACACACACACAAACACACATATTCATATTAGCTCTTGCTTTATGCCAAGCACTTAACTAGGCCCTAGGGAAAGAAATAATAATAATAATAATAATAATAATGGCATTTATTAAGCACTTACTATGTGCAAAGCACTGTTCTAAGCACTAGGGAGGTTACAGGGTGACCAGGTTGTCCCATGGGGGCTCACAGTCTTAATTTCCATTTTACAGATGAGGTAACTGAGGCCCAGAGAAGTTAAGTGACTTGCCCATAGTCACACAGCTGACAACTGGCGGAGCCGGGGTTTGAACCTCTGATTCCAAAGCCCGGGCTCTTTCCACTGAGCCAAGCTGCTTCTCTACATACATACAGCATACATACACACAGTGATTTAGATTCTCGGCCCTTTTTTTTTACAGTATTTGTTAAGCATTTATTATGTGCCAGTCACTAAGCGCTTGGGTACATACAAGTGAATCAGGTTGGACACAGTCCATATGTGGGCTCACAGTCTTAATCCCCATTTTACAGAAACAGGATAGTAATTCAGATATTGTCCCTTATCTACCTGCTCATAAACTAAAAGCAGAGAGAACTGCTACAAGCACACAAGGAAAGGAACAACCTGTTACATAAAGTAGAAAGAGTACAAGAGAACCAACAATAATTGACAGTTTCCACATTTGTATAGGTGTTTCTCCACATATGGAAAACTGAAGAAATGCTAAAAGACTTCAAAAATGACATCATAATCCTGATCTTCAAGAAGAAAAGTGAAGGAGCAAGCTGCAGGCCTGATCAGGTTTACATCATCGCATTCTACCCCAGCTCTTACCATTAGTCTTACCATTACCATTAGAGAAGCAGCGTGGCTCAGTGGAAAGAGCCCGGGCTTTGGAGTCAGGGGTCATGGGTTCAAATCCAGGCTCCGCCAATTGTCAGCTGTGTGACTTTGGGCAGGTCACTTAACTTCTCTGTGCCTCAGTTACCTCATCTGTAAAATGGGGATTGACTGTGAGCCGCCCGCGGGACAACCTGATCACCTTGTAGCTTCCCCAGCGCTTAAAACGGTGCTTTGCACATAGTAAGCACTTAATACATGCCATTATCTTCCCAAGCGCTTAGTACAGTGCTCTACACATAGTAAGCGCTCAATAAATACGATTTATGATGATGATGATGATGATGATGATTATTAGTCAGTCACCGAGTGGTGCCACAGAAGGTCAAGAAGTTTATTCACGTTGGAGTTCCACATTTCTAATTTAGACATTTTTCTTTCATAATGATCAAGGAAGACAAAGAAAATGATGTAACCATTTCAGGAAAATAATAGTTAAAATGAGTCCAGATAGCATCTCCTTCAACACAATTGTAAGAATTGCCTTGGTGTTGGAGAAACGTACCTTCCAAACAGTTCCAGTAGATGGCAGGTTCAGAACTTCAAACTTCTCAACACCAAAAAACTACTTCATTTCCCAATATAGTGCCTTATATTTCTTTTAATTCCCAAAGGGGTAAAACTTTTGTTTATGAGTCGGGTGTAATATTACTATATAAGCAGCTCCTTATTTTTATCTTCAGCTAAAAATACCAGTGTAGCAAATGAAAATATGTTTTGATCAGAGAACGCCTGCAATTCCAGATTGCAAATTTAGCATTGAAACATTGAATAATATAATCACAATGTTATGGATGTTAATTAAAGTGCTGAGTGAATAAAGCTACATTAAGCCATTTTTAAATGTGAATTTCTGAGGATGAGAAACCTTTGCTGCGTCACAATTGTAGTTTAATAAACTTCCACATGCATTTTGAATAGAAAGAGGCATTAAAAGGGAGAAAAAACAATGGTATTTAAGCCCATGCTTGTGATTGCTTTGAAAAGGGTCTATCTCATTTTTCTTCAACTTCCTCTGCTAACTCTATTGTACTCTCCCAGACGCTTAGTATAGTGCTCTGCCCAAGTTAAGGACTCAATAAATACTATCCATTGATTGATTAATCGATCACCTCCCAGAACAAAAGAGAGTGGAAACTGACCCCCATGTAACTGGTTAGAAGAGCTCCTAAGTTACCCAAAGAAAATAGTTCACAGGGACAAGATACTTTTCACAACACCCTCAAACCATTATTTCCTTGGCCTCCTAACAAGAATAATTGTTGTGCTGTTTATCAAGGGCTTACTAGGTGCCAAACACCGGGAAAGATACAATACAGTCAGTTCAGACACAGTTCCTATCCCACAAAGGGATCCCTGTCTAAAAGGGAGGGAGAACAGGTGAGGAAACTGAGGCACAGAAAAAGTTAAGTAACTTGCTCAAAATCAAACAGCAGGTAGGTAACAGAACTGGGATTAGAAACCAGCCCCCCTGATTCCCAGGCCCATGCTCTTCCCACTAGGTCATGCAGACACAGTACTTTTCTCATAAGGGCATATTTCTCATAATATCTAAATGGGGGGAGACAGACAGAGGCAATAACAATAAGCGCTTAGTACAGTGCTCTGCACACAGTAAGTGCTCAATAAATACGATTGAATGAATGAATAACAATGAATCTCAAAAACAATTGACAAATGCAACAGTCCTAAATAACACTGTTAAACTAAGCAGCTTAAGCATTGGTTGGCGGGGGTAATCCTTTAGAGTGTAAGCTCGTTGTGAAAGGCCCTACTGAGAGCTCACCTCCTCCAGGAGGCCTTCCCAGACTGAGCCCCTTCCTTCCTCTCCCCCTCGCCCCCCTCTCCATCCCCCCCATCTTACCTCCTTGCCTTCCCCACAGCACCTGTATATATGTATAAATGTTTGTACATATTTATTACTCTATTTATTTATTTATTTATTTTACTTGTACATATCTATTCTATTTATTTTATTTTGTTGGTATGTTTGGTTTTGTCCTCTGTCTCCCCCCCTTTAGACTGTGAGCCCACTGTTGGGTAGGGACTGTCTCTGTGTGTTGCCAATTTGTACTTCCCAAGAGCTTAGTACAGTGCTCTGCACATAGTAAGCACTCAATAAATACGATTGATGATGATGATGATGATGATGATGATGTCTGCTTATTTTTATCTGTACTCTCCCGAGTGCTTAATACAGTGCTTTGCACACAATATTCAATCAATAAATATGATTAAATGAATGAGTCAGTGAATGAATAGTGCTTGGCTTCCCCCTCCCTCCTGATAAGAGCCCTCAGTTCTACACAGCTGCAGCCTCCATAGAAGCATGGAAACGTTTAAGGGAAAGACAACCAGCTTCCATCCGGCAGTGTTCTTTGGTACCCTGAGGGGCTGATCTGCCCTCGGCAACCCCTGGGATCTCAAAGCACCAGTCCATAGAGTTCTCAGACTTTGCCCACTCCCTGATCTGGCAGGGCATAAGGTTTCTGTCATGTGGTGGTCCCAATTTTGTCCTAATTGAACATGATTCCCATGAGAACAGCAGGATGAGTTTGGAGGGCAATGATGCTGGTGTGTACTTCTTTGAAAATTAGTCCATTCAGTATAGCACAGTGCCCTCTACAATTCAGACATCTATTGCAGTGCCCTGCAAAATGCAGGCACCTAATATATATAGTGCAATGTCTATAGGAAATGCCCAGAACAGTTCCTGCATACAGTAGAAAATCAATGATGATACTGATGATGATGATGATGATGACGATCCCTCCTTGGTAGGATAAACAGAATTTGAACAGCAGAAAATCAATTAATCACAAGGAGATTGTATCGTATTCAGTGAAAATTCTTAACTCCTGGGGGAAGGGTTGGTTGGCTCAAAATGATGAAATCATTACTATAAGTTTAAAGGATTGTAGGACCAGCATTTTTAAATAATAGTTGGGGTTATATTTGTATAATAGACTATGGATTAGGAGATCTACAGACATTTAAAATGTGTTAATGATGGAGGATTTCTAACCAAAATGTTGTTTTGATTTTAGGCTAATGGATGTTTGACTGTAAGGTGAATTTATAAGTGCACAGATGATAAATACCAATGATATGTGAGTTGGATGATATCTGTGTAATTTAAAAGACCAGTAGACCTTGAGGGATTTCCATTTTGAGGAGAAGAAAGTAAGTAGAGCACAAAGCCTAATAAATTACATTAAATCCTTTAGCTTTCTGATACCTCTGGAAGTTGAAAAAAAGGAAAAATCATATTCTTTGATTTAATCTATACCAGTATAGAGTTGGAAAAGTTGACACACTTATCCCGCCCACTCAGAATTCCAGAAACTGCTATTGTATTTGGCCCCAGTGATTGGCTTGACATGTGCAGACCCAGTCTTTATGTCTCAGCAGCCAGAGCACAGGATGAACCTAAAAACATTTTCATTTGTTTCAGGATCATTAGACAAAGCATTTAACCAATCAATCAATCAATCAATCACATTAATTGAGTGCTTACTGTGTGCAGAGCACTGTAGTAAGCCCTTGGGAGAGTACAATATAACAATATAACAGAAACTTCCCTGCCCACAGTGGGCTTACAGTTTAGAGGGAGTTAGACAGTAACATAAATAAATAAATTACAGATATGTACATAAGTACTGTGAGGCTGAGGGTGGGGGTGAATAAAGGGAGCAAATCAGGGTGACATAGAAGGGAGTGGGAGGAAGGAAATGAGGACTTAGTCAGGGAAGGCTTCTTGGAAGAGAAGTACCTTCAATAAGGCTTTGAAGTTGGCGGGTGGGGGGTGGGGGAGAAGTTGTAGGATATGTCAGATATTTACCCTTTTATTATTATTACTATGTGCCAGGCAACCCCCAGGTCATCTGTTGTTTTTGGAGAAAATTCCAATGCACCCAGATCCAGCACTTAGAACAGTGCTTTGCACACAGTAAGTGCTTAACAAATACCATCATCATTATTATTATTATTTTAACAGAGAAGATTTTTAGAAACGTTGAGACTTTCAGAAACCTCCTACGGCAAAGGGAGGTGGTGGATTTATTTATTTATATTAATGTCTGTCCCTCCCTCTAGGCTGTAAGATCATTGTGGGCAGGGAATATGTCTGTTTATTGCTGTATTGTACTCTCCTTAGCACTTAGTACAGTGCTCTGCACACAGTAAGTGCTTAATAAATATGATTGACTGACTGACATCTGTGGTGATCTATATCCCAGGTCTTTCTTGGCTCAATTACCCCCCTCAGAGCCGGGTCTCCTCCAGTCAGATTTGAATAACATGACTCCTTCTGAAAACCACATGTCTTAGAGATTCCTCTTGCTTCTGTCACCACACCTGTAAACTTTATCTTGGGCACTGGGGAGTTTTCACTAAGGTTGGAAGTAGCAATAGGAAGACAGTGTCTCAGATTTTTCTGCTTTTTCTGTTTTTCCCTATTGAGTTGAAAATTAATCTTTTTGATCAGGATCCTACTTGCCAGTCCCTAGAGAAAATGCTGTATTTTTTTTTCAAAGCCTATGGTCTACCATCTAGCTTTACATTTGATCTTTCACTACAGTGATAACATTTTTATTCTGTGTCTTTCAAATAAACATGAATTTTTCTTGGCATTGCAATGTGACTTAAGACAGTCAATTTATCACCTATGTTCTAGTTGCTAGCAGTCCTTTTTAATTAGAAACACAGAGGAGATTCAAGGAGGTTTAAGAAATTTAGCATATTTTTCTAACAAGTCTGGATTAGAAAAGTAAAATGGAGAATTGAGGCATTGAAACAAAAAATACTGGCCTTCCATTACCTGAGTATTTCAGGATAAATTATTTTTTGACTTGGATTATTATTATTATTATTATTATTGTTATTATTATTAGTAGTAGTAGTAGTAGTAGAAGTAGTAGTATTTATTCACTCAGGGTTTATTCTGTGGAAGCCACTGTATTATGTGCTGGGGTAAATTTAAATTATGACCAAGTCCCTGGCCCCCAAGGAGCCCAGATTCTGAGAGGAGGAGGAGGAGGAGAAGTCACATCACAGAAAAATCAATGGCAAATGCAAGTGAAAAACGTTAAATTTTTTTTTAAAAGTAGTGGTAGTAAAATATATCCCAACTAACCAGAATTTGGAGGAGAAAGATGGTTTTCAGGTACCTTCTCACTCTAGAAAATTCTTGATTACAAATTATTACATCTTCCTGACTTCAAAAAGTGTTCAGCTGGAAATGAGGGGGTTGTATGGGAAGTGGGCAGCCTCCCACCCAGTTTGGTTCTGTAGTGGAATGAGGATTTGTTCCCATGTGGATCTGGGTTTATGTAGAGAATTATCCTCTTTATTTTCTGAGAGTGGACTGAACCATAATTAGGAAAAAGTTTTTCTAGTTTGGGGGCTATCTATCTATCTTCTATCTATTCCAGAGCTTAGTACAATGCTTGGCACATAGTAAGCGCTTAATAAGAACCACATTTATTACTACTGTTAGTACATGTATGAACCCAAATATGTATTGGAAAACAGTTGCTCTTAACTGCATTGGGATAGATCTGAGATAACAGATGAGCAAATCTTGGATAATGTCAGATGTTTTTCTATTTGATGAATAAAACAAAACAAAAAAGGAGGCAGCCTTCCTATTGCTAAGGCTCCTAACTAGAAGTATCCTCAAAATATAATACGCATAGAAGAGTAATAAACAAAGTTTTATAGTGGAGTAAAATAAAGAGGGGCTAATTTTGAAATCCAGCAAAGTCAGTTGTTATCTGAAAGAGTTAGTGGGCTTCTCACGCACTGGTGAAACATCATAAGGAACTGGGAATTCAGTTAAAAGACTGATTTCACTTTGGAAGCAGTTCTGGAACCGTGCACATTTGGAGGAGATTTTTTATATCAACAACAGATAACCGTGACATCTATCATCAGATCATAAATTCCTTGAGTGCAGGGATCATTTCTACCAACTCGTATTGTATGTCTCTGTACACAGTAAGCGCTCAGTAAGTACCATTGATTAATTGATTGACCATCATCACTGACCATCTTGCAAAGCATTTAGAAAGAGTAAAATATTTGTAGGAGACAGTATCCCTGCTACAAAGAAGCTCACATTGACGGGAATTGGCTGCGGGCACTGAGGGGAAGAGATAGACTCACAACAGTTTACAGATTGGGGGAGAAAAGGTTTAAAAGGCAAAGCCTGTCAATGAAAGCATACCAAAATTGCAACAAAGGTTGTGAGTGCAAAAGTGTTGGATTATAGTTGGGAGGGTTCAAACTGTAGAGAATCAATCAGTAGTTTTTGTTGAGTGCTTACTGGGGAAGAACAATAATTCTATCTCCCTAGTCTCTGTCTATATCTTTCTCAACCTTTTCCTAGAATTGACCTTTGGCTTTATGACCCTGTGCTTCTGGGGTCTCTAAAGTAGCTTATTTACTCAGCCATTCCTGCCTGGATTATGTGCAGTATTGTGCAAAAGGTTTGTGTAACAATTTGGGTCATTTTTATTTCACTTTAGCTTCTTCTCGGCCTTTCATCTCTGCCCTATTTCTGCTTCTGCTCTCCTCTTAATGTCACCCTCCCAGCTTGATCTCTGCAATGACTTTCCTGGTAGGTTTGGGAAAGTTTCACTGAAAGCGTTCTTTAGTGGATCTCTTCCTTTGCTTACCGTCACCGGAGGCATTGACTGAGCACCTCCTTGATGTAGGCACTGAACTAGGCCCTTAGGGAGTTTAAGAAGAATGCAAGATGCAGTCAAAGAGCTTGACTAATGAGGGAGATAAGCAAACACAAGAAGTTGAAAGGAACATTGGTTTAAGAGCACTTGAGAAAAAAAACCAATACCAAACTCACCAAAGATGCTATCTACTTGTGGAGAAACTGAAGTGTCTGGGGCTCACCTGAATAGTTGGGGGCTTGGTCAAGAAAAGATTATGAAACTCTGTAGGGACTGTCTCTATATGTTGCCAACTTGTAATTCCCAAGCGCTTAGTACAGTGCTCTGCACAAAGTAAGCGCTCAATAAATACGATTGATGATGATGATGATGACGAAGGAAGTTGGGACATGGTTTTGAGATGCAGAATGGGAGGGCATTTCCGGTTGGAGAAATGGCACAACCAGTGAGTTGGAAGGAGAAGAAGGATAGGAGATTTGCTCCAGAGAAATTGAGAAGCAGCATGGTCCAGTGGAAAGCTCATGGTCCTGGGAGTCAGAGGATCTGGGTTTTAATCCTGTCTCTACCGCTTGCCTGCCGTGTGACCCTGGGGCAAATCTGTAAAATGGGGATTATATATCTGTTCTTCCCTCTACTTAGGCTGTGAGCTCCATCTGGACAGAGATTGTATCCAACCTCTAGTATCAGCCCCAGTACTAAATCCAGTGCTTAGCACATAGTAAGCCCTTAACAAAACTGCAATTATTAACTATCAGAACATAAACAGAGTAGAAAAGAGAGCACCTAGGTAGGTGGGAACCTGGTGATAGAAAACTTTGAAATGAATAGTCAGGACCTTTTTTATGCAAAACCGACACACTTAAAAGTCATGCCAAAACACTGTAGAGTATCCCAAGATCATCCTCTTCTTCATCACAGTGCTTCCACCCATATACATGAACCAGAAGCCCAAGTTATTATTGTAAAGAATGCTTACTTTCTTATCACTCAGTAAACAGCACCTGTATATATGTTTGTACAGACTTATTACTCTATTTATTTTACTTGTACCTGTTTAGCATTCTATTTATTTTGTTGATGATGTGCATTTAGCTTTAATTCTATTTGTTCTGACGACTTGACACCTGTCCACACGTTCTGTTTTGTTGTCTCCCCCTTCTAGACTGTGAGCCCATTGTTGGGTAGGGACCGTCTCTATGTGTGGCAACTTGTACTTCCCAAGCGCTTAATACTGTGCTCTGCATACAGTAAGCGCTCAATAAATACAATTGAGTGAATGAATGAATGAATGAATGAATAAAGATACCTTGTTCCCATTCTGAAGATGCTTGAAATGGCATTTATTGTGTTTCTGGGGTTATTGACACTGATACGACTCAGAAAGAAGCAATCCTCAGGCAACATACCCCCAAAAAGAGTCATGTCTCATTGAATCCTGACCTTGAAAACCTAGAGGATGGATAGATAGCTAGATAAACAAATAAACAGATATTGTTGTCTTTTATTTTCAAAGATGATGCTACTGATAGTGAGGTCCTACATTTGTGGTTCATGTAAAGTGCATAGTGTGTGCAAAGCACTGTGCCAAGTCTTATCAATGTGTGCAAATGTGGCTGAAAAAGATAACTTTAGAGATAGATATATAGATTTCTAGATAGAGATTAGATGGATGGGTAGATAAGTTCTGGGGTGGCTGCAAAAACCTATATGGAATCACAATTCCTTTTACACTCTGCATGCAGGCACACACACACACACACACACACACACACACACAAACACACAGTCCTTTGCTCTGTCATATATTAATGAGGCATTGAGTGTTTCTCACATAAATGATATCCTACTCTCAGCAGGGTAACCATAACAACAATTTTGCAGGAAACATCTTGCTTGTGGAAGCAATGTTATTAGCAATATCCAGGAGTAGACCCAGCCCTGGATACATTATTGCAATCCAAGGACAGCTTCCTCTCGGAGAATAGGGTAAAAGTGTTCTAATATTGAAATCTCTCCCTGTAGATCTGGATCTGAGCTGCTTTGGAACCTTGAGTCTCTGTTCCTATTTAGAATTCAAATGTGAGGACTGACCTTACAGAAACCTTTGGCTGAGGTTTTTTCTTGTCTTGATGACTCCTTTGAAGTTGCCTGTGATCTGGACTTATTTTCAGGACTAGCAAGAGACTAAAGGGGAAAAGAGAGGGATGTCACACACCCATAGGCACACGATCCAATCCTCTATCTGTAAGGCCCCACTTCAAGGCAAGAAAAGCAAGTATATCTCCACTATAGGGCAATCCACCTTTAATAACTTTAGTTCCTATCCTTTTTTATAATTCCCAGCTGCCTCCAAGGGGCTGTTTCTTGGTGGGGATCCTATTCTACCTCCCAGGACAATCTGGTTTCCCTTTCTGGCTTCCTTCATTGACCTGTGATGACTCTTGGCTTTGAATGACTTCAGTGGAAGTTCTTTGGTCTGTGCATCCGTTTCCAGTTTGGTCTTGAAGGTCCTCCCTTTCACTTTCTGAACATCTGTCTCTCTCAGATATGAAAGTTAATCATCGTCATTACCATCATCATTGTAAGCACTCAGTAAATATGATCGATTAATAGATTCATCATTTTCATCATTTTCATCACCATCATCATCATCATAGTATTTGCTAAGCACTTACTATGTGCCAAGCCTTGAACCAAATGCTGTGGTAGACATGGGGTAATTAGGTCAGGTACAATTCCTGTCTCACGTGGGGCTCACAGTCTAAATGGGGGAGAGAATAAGCATTGAATACCCATTTTACAGATGAAGAAACTGATGCAAAGTGACGTGTCTCATGCCAACACACAGTTAGAGGTTCCCTGTTCCCTGAAGGATTACAGAGCAGGGAGAGGCCCCGGGGTATAATAACAGTAATTGAGATATTGGTTAGGCACTGGTTAGATAAAGGATCACTAGATCAGACACAGTCCCTGACCCACACAGGGCTCACCATCTAAGGGGGAAGGAGAACAGGTTTTTAATCCTCATTGTGCAGATTAGGAATCTGAGGCACCGAGAAGTTAAATGATTTGTCCAAGGCCACATAATGGAAAAATTGCAGTGTTATTATTAGAACTCAGGTCTCCTGACTCCCAGGGATGTACTCTTTCCATCAGGCCACACTGCTTCTCTTTCAGAATATGAGGAGGACTGCGTTGTTTTTCCACAGAGGACTAATAATAATAATAATAATAATAATAATATGTCCGAGGACTGTACTAAGACCTAGGGTAGATAGAAGATAATCAGGTCAGTCCCAGTTCCTGTCCCACCTGGGGTTCTCAGTCTTCATCCCCAATTTACAGATGAGGTAACAGGCACAGAGAAGTTAAGTGACTTCCCCAAGGTCACACAGCAGACATGTGGCAGAGCCGGGATTAGAACCCAGGTCCTCTGACTCCTAGGCCTGTCCTCTTTCCACAAGGCCACGCTGACTCCTGAGCTAGGGTGCATGAAGACTAGCCCCTCCAGGTGGCCCTCACTGTACCTTCCACTGTTGGTACTTTATTGAGTTGTTGAATTTTTGTGTTTGTATTAATGATTGGATCATGATTTCCTTGTTCTGTATGTCTGTCCTCCACTACATAGATTGTGCTAATTGTGAGCATTCCTTGATTTTCAGTTAATTATGCCAGTGTTTAGTACAGTGCTTTGGAGCATTATAAGCTTCAGTAATAGTAACAATAATAATAATTGTACTGGAATAGTAGGGAGAGCTGAATGTATCTAGGTGGGGGAGGATACAACCTTGGAATATGTGGGAAGGACCATTGCAAATTTTGAGGAAGAGTAACATTTCTGAGATCTAATGTTAGCATCCAAAATCCTTCCAGTTTATCCATAAAATCATTCCTCTCCTCTCGAGTTGATTTTCTCAAAATAGAATCTTTGCTTTTACAACATTTTTACAAGTTTCACAAAAATCAGTTTTGAAATGTCCTTAATTCCATCTGCTCTTCATACCATATGCTTGAGGCTTTTTTTTTTGAGCAAGCACTACAATTTAGCATTAAGTAAAGCGATCAGATTTGTATTCCAATTTCCATCCATTTAACAAGGGAAGAGAAAGAGCACATGCGGTTGGAAAAAAATGGAAAAGGAGAAAGGGCATTTACTGCACTATTCATCTTGACAGTGAGTTTTCATTAAGTTAATATCTGTCATGATAGAATACAGTGGAATCTATATTTATTCAAAGACTTCCTTTCCAAACATGGCATACATCACTCTTTTGATTTCTGACTGTAGAACTGATGTTCTTCTGAGACGTCAAATTTGATTTGAAAACCTAATTAACAACCCAACAAATGTCATGCTGTAATTTATTAAAGAAAATCCACTTCCTGTGATTTGATTTCAGTTCAATCAATCAATCAATCAATCAATTAATTGTATTTATTGAGCACTTACTGTGTGCAGAGCACTGTACTAAGTGCTTGGGAAGTACAAGTTGGCAACATATAGAGACAGTCCCTACTCAACAGTGGGCTCACAGTCTAGAAGGGGAAGACAGAGAACAAAACCAAACATATTAACAAAATAAAATAAATAGAATAGATATGTACAAGTAAAATAAATAAATAAATAAATAGAGCAATAAATATGTACATACATATATACAGGTGCTGTAAAACCACTGCAGAAATCTGTAGGACTTAGGTCTATGAACTAAACATCCAGATGTTTCTGGTATTTATTTAGAAGCTCTCTCTTTAGCCTGGAAATTATTTGTATATCATGGGATTGCATTTTGATTGCAGAATCCTGAGGTTAGGAAACTTTTCCTCTTCAATATCCAATTTAACCCTTTTCAAGTTCCCTAGGATCCCTGACTTTTTACCTTAGATCACTCCTAGCTAGTTCAGGCTACATCTTATGAATTCTAAGGTTTTGAAAGCACCTTTGAACTGCTGTTTTCGGCAACATCTGGGAAAGAAGAGCTTGTTTGACAATAGCCTCTCCCTTCCCAATTTATTAACTCTAGTATCCTGCCCCTTCCCTGCTTCTGGTGACCTGAATATGTTCTTCAATTGCTAGCTTGGTTTACAATAAGCAAACTATCTGGATAGGCTTTTCTGAAATCAGAATGGAAAGTAAGCCTGAGATATACAGATTCCAAAACTATCCTGAGTTCTTTTCTGGTTTAGACTGGCTGTATAGGACATAAGCACTGTTAAGCCTGTTTTGGAAACTGACGTACAGAGAAGTGAAATAAGTTGCCCAAAGTCATACAGCAGACATTTGGTAGAGCCAGGATTCGAATCCAGGTTCTCGGACTCCCAGGTATGGCTCTTTCCACTAAGTCTCACTGCTTCTCAATGCCACTTTTACAAATCGACTTAGGTTCTTTGCTATTTAAACACTTATTCTCTGATCCATCTTCCTATAGTCTTTTAATAACCAATAATATATCTTTTTTTCTCCATCTAAGTAGGGGATACAAGTCCCTAGAATAACACCCAGTATCATAAGATCACAATAACACAAACGCAGTAGTAATAATAGTTAAGTGCTTCCTATGTGTTAAGCACTGAATTAAGTACTGGGATAAATTCAAGATAATCAGGTTCCACACAGGACTCACATTCTAAGTAGGAGGGAGAACAGGTATTGATCTTTTAGACTGTGAGCCCACTGTTGGGTAGGGACTGTCTCTATATGTTGCCAATTTGTACTTCCCAAGCGCTTAGTACAGTGCTCTGCACATAGTAAGCGCTCAATAAATACGATTGATGATGATGATGATCCCCATTTTGTAGATAAGGGCACGGAAGCACAGAGAAGTTAAGCGGCTTGCCCAAAGTCACACAGCAGAAAAGTGGAGGAGCTGAGATTAGAACCCAAATCTCCTGACTCTCAGGCCCATGTTCTTTCCATCAGGTCACACTGCTTCCCTATATAATCAAACTAAAGCAAAACAAGTTCAACAATAAAAATATATCAGCAAAAAATATACGTCAGCAAAAGCATTATTGTAGGCGAAAGCTCTTATTGTTCCAGGCCAACAGTTCTTGGTCCCAAATTACTACCACCTTCTCAAGGTTCCAAATGTTTGGAAGGCAAAACTTGGCTCCTACAACATTGGGTGGGAAGGGGAAGATGGTCTGTGCTGTAGACAACACCTTACAGCTTTTGGAATCCTAGTGTTATACTGACAAAATTAAGAAAAAACAAAAACACTTCTGAAGAGTATACAAATGAAACACACCTTCAGTACAGACTGAGCACCTCCCATTTGCAGGGCACTGCATTAGGCACTTGGGAGAGAGTACAATGAAAGCAATAATCAATAGTATTTATTGAGCACTTATTCAGCATAGAGCACTGTGCTAAGTGCATGAGAGAGTCAGTAGACTCCATCAGGAGCTTTTGAATCAGCGGGAGAAGCATACACTAAAATAAGTGACAGGAAGGAAGGAAGCAGTGGAGTGTAAAGATATATAAAAGATATATACCTAAGCAGAAAGGGGTTATGGGGCAGGATAGGGGTGGTGAATACCTAAATGCTAGGTAATGTGGAAATGTTAAAGTGGCAGTAAGGAGTGCAAATAGTGTGGGGAGATAAGAGCTTAATCAGAGAAGGCTTCCTGGAGGAGAAATGGTTTCAGAGGAGCCTTGAATATGGAGAGAGAAATAGTCTGTTCAACATGGAGGAAACAGTTAAAGGCAGGAGAGAGGGTGTGAGCAAGAAGTCGGTGGCAAGCAAGGTGAGAATCAGGCACAGTGAGTTGGTTGGCTTGAGAGGAATGCAGGGTGTGAGCTGGTATGTAGTGGGAGAGAAGTGAGGGTAAGTAGTTGGGAGAGAGCCGATTTCGAATCTTAAAGTCAATGGTCGGGAGATTCTTCTTGATGTGGAGAGGAATAGGCAATCATTGGAAGTATCTGATGAGTGGGGAGGCATATGCAGTACACTGTATTAGGAAAATGATCTGAGCAATAGAGATGTGGTTTCTGCCACTGAGTTGCATACAACCTAATGGGGAGCTTACTGTCCAGTATGTGCTGAGGGAAGTTACAGGGGGCAAATAAGGAAAGGCCTCTGCCCTTCAGAAACTTACAATATAAGGAGACAATCAAATCTCTATAAATTTGAAGGGAAAGGGTTGCCAAAATATTCTACTGATCAAATCACCAAAGTGAAGGAATTGGAAAGGATAAGAAAATAACTGAATGCAATTGGTATTGAAACAGTTCCAGCAATCCCAGTGAACTGCATGAACATAAAACGAGAACTTTAGCTACATTGAAATTTGAACAACTTTTCTGTGTTGGACAGATTTACCGCCTCCTTAGCCAAGACTCAAACACTTTCAGGCTTCCGTGAAAGTAGAATTCATCACTTTACTCTCCCTATTGAAAAAAGAGACATTGCTTTGGTTACGAGTTACAGTTAAGAGTACTTTTTCAGCAGACTAGCATTTATAGAACACTATTACAGTAGTTCTTCCTCTCCCAGTGTCACATTTTACACTCCTGCGTCCAAAAATAAAGATCTTGGATGCTTTTATTTCATTTAGATCTCTGTGGTGTTTAGAGCTCAATCTTTATGGTGCTAGTGGTATTTACTGAGCACCCCCTGGGTGCAATGCTAAGTTCTTGGGAAGATTCCACACTAGCACATGGTACACTACCTGCCCACATGGATCTTACACTCTAACAGGAGAGACAGACATACTGTTTATATTGGCCAAAGAAAAATCAATTCCAAATCCAACTGAGACTGCCTCAAAGGACAGCTGAGTGTATGTGAAGGAGCACACTTTTATTTCAATGCAGTTGCATGTAGGTGTTCGTAACTATTTTCCTGCCATTTGGATATGTTGAATACACTTTCCCAACTTTTTTTGTGTTCCCCTCTCACTATTGTGCACTTACATATAGATCCTTAAGGGAAGTAGCTTTTGTTTAAGGGAAGTGAAAAGGAAGTAGAAGGGAAGTAAAAGGGAAGTAAAAGGGAAGTAAAAGTAGAAGGGAAGCTTTTGTGTAAGGAAAGTAGTGTTTGTTGAGTGTTACTATGTGCCAGGCACTGGGATAGATACAAGATAATCAGCGCTTAGTAGAGTGCTCTGCACACAGTAAGTGCTCAATAAATACGATTGAATGAATGAAAAATCAGGTTGGACACAGTCCCTATCCTACATGGGATGCACATTGGAAGTAGGAGGGAGAAAATATATTAAATTGTGCACTTACACATAGATCTTTAAGGTAAGTAGCTTGGTCTAGAGGAAAGAGCACAGTCCTGGGAGTCTGAGAACCTGGGTTCTAATCTCAGTTCTGCCACGTGCCTGCTTTATGACTTTATGCAAGCCACTTAACTTCTGTGTGCTTCAATTTCTTCATCTGTTCTCCCCTCTACTTAGACTGTGAGTCCCGTGTGGGGCTGTATCTAACCTATTAACTTGTATTTACCCCAGGACTTAGAAAAGCGCTTGACATACAGTAAGCATATAACAAATACCATAAAAAGTAATAATAATAATAATATTCATATTTTTTGAGCACTTACTGTGTGCAAAGCACTGTACTAAGCACTTGGGAGAGTACATGATAACAACAAATGGACATATTCCTGCCCACAACAATGCTAGTGCTTAGAACATAGTAAGCGCTTAACAAATTCCATCATCATCATCACAGTAAGCTCACTGTCTAGAGTCTCACCGTAATAATGATAATAATAATCCCTTGCTCTGCTATTATAATAATGATAGTAGTGTTCATTAAGTGTTACTATGTGCCAAGCACTGGGATAGATACAAGATAATCAGTGCTTAGTAGAGTGCTCTGCACACAGTAAGTGCTCAATAAATACGATTGAATGAATGAATAATCAGGTTGGACACAGTCCCTGTCCCACATGGGAAGCATATTGGAAGTAGGAGGGAGAAAAGGTATTAAATCCCCATTCTGTAGATGATAAAACTGAAGGAGAGAGAAGTTAAATGACTTACCCAAGGTCATTATACAGGCAGGTGGCACAGCCAAGATTAGAACCCAAGTTCTCTGACTTCCAAGCCTGTGCTATTTCTACTAGGTAATGCTCCTTCTCAGTTTATCCCATACAGAGGCTGTCCCTTTTCAAACCTGCCTCTTGGTAACCCAATCTTCACGGTGCCTCTGCTCAGAGACAGCAGCGCTTCCTCCAGTTGTGCCCCACAATAATAATAATAATGGCATTTGTTAAGCACTTACTAGGTGCAAAGCACTGTTCTAAGCACTGAGGAGGTTACAAGGTGATCAGGTTGTCCCATGTGGGTTTAATCGTCTTAATCCCCATTTTACAAATGAGGGAACTGAAGCACAGAGAGGTTAAGTGACTTGCCCAAAGTCACCCAGCTGACAATTGGTGGAGGCAGGATTTGAACGCATGACCTCTGACTCCAAAGCCCGTACTTTTTCCACTGAGCCATGCCGCTTCTCACCCATCACCCATCACCCATCTATCTGCTGAATTGTCTACCCTCAGTCCACTGCCATGTCACATTGTACTTTCTAAAAGATGCTTGACATGAGACCCTGGAAAACACAAACACAAGGGGCTAAGTTGTTGTGGCTCGGTCTGAGTGGGCATTTTTTTATGAAATAACATTTCATCTCTGAAGATCAGTTTTTATTTTAAGGGACAACAAGGGGCAAATTTTATGGAAGTAAAATAACATTGCTTTATCCTCTAGAATATGAAAAAAAAGGGCAGCAATCTTCTAAGTCTTTATCATAGCAAGACTCACCTGAACTTTAGCAGGCAACTATGGTTTGGCTGCAACAGGCTTCGAGGGTAAAGAGTCACAGAAGATCTTGGGTCTCAGTCTTGTCTCCCTAGCTAGACATCACTGCTGTATTTTTTAATGCCAAAGATTGAAATTCTTTTTCTTTTCCCATTTGGAAAAAGTCATTGTGATTGTGCTGAAGAGCTGGTATCACACTGAATTTCATTGTTATTTCCCACATTGATGTCTAATTTTCTCTTCTTTAAGGCCAAGAGGGTGGTGGTAATAACCTCTGAGAGGTGCAAAGACAGGGAGGGGAGAATGATCCCCATCATTTCTTACCTCGTCCTCAGAGTGCTTTTACTTAGTACCCCCCTGAATCACCAGCACTGGACTTTAGTGGACAACCAACTGACAACGCAGACCCTTTTGGGAGGGTGAGAGAGGAGGATGCTGGGGTGGACTGAGAGGAGAAGGGATGAAGCCAAGGAATACACTGCTGGGGCAATTCAAACAATTAATCATTAATATATATTAAGTGCCTACTGTACTGGAAAGTACAATGGAGTAAGAGGCTGAGATGGCTGTTGATAAAAAAAAGCAGGGAAGGATGTATAAACAAACAAGTGTCAGTTAACATGAGTCTCAGAGATGCATAGTGATAAGGGCAGTTCTCCGATAGACACAACAAGGAAAGGTGGAGGAAATTGCAGGAGGGCTCCTGGAGGAGGTAGGATTTCAGGGGGATTTTGAAGATGGAGAGAACAATCGCTGACCTATTAGCACAAAGAGAAAATTCCAGGCAGAAGGAAGGTTGTGAACCTTAGGTAGGGGACAGGAGCCGAGCACAAGCCTGTGAGAAGGAACAAGGAGTGCAAGCTGGATAATAGAAATGATTGTACATGTATGTATGGATGAATGTATATATGGTTGTCCCTCATTTTTGAAGATGACACTACTTCAGTGAGATCCTAACTCTACTTGTAAATGTTGCTGAAAACACCAGTGGGTGACCAAAATTCCGCCACCCCCCACTGTTTGCAGTGTGCTATGTTTTCCTGTGCTGTCTACATGTTTTGTTTTGCTGTCTGTCTCCCCCTTCTAGACTGTGAACCCGTTGTTGGGTAGGGATGGTCTCTATATTGTTGCCGACTTGTACTTCCCAAGTGCTTAGTACAGTGCTCCGCACACAGTAAGTGCTCAGTAAATTCGATTGAATGAATGAATGCAGGTAGACCCAAACAGGGCCTTTCTCTGCTTTCCAGCCCAAATTTTAGTATCCAAATCTTCATGAAACTCCGATCAGTCCTGCCAGAGCTCACATTTTCACTGGGTGGACTGTGAAGGCAAAATAAGGGAACATCCCTTCAACAGTGCACATCTGACTGGAGGCAGTGTGACAGTGTTGGAAGAAACAGCTAGGCACCAGGCAATGGCATTTATTGAGCGCTTGCTGTGTGCCGAGCACGGTACTAAACACTTGGGAGAGTACAAGAGAGTAAACATGAGTGAGTCCTCTAGATTTAAGCTCGTTGTGGGTAGGGAACATGTCTACCAACTCTGTTGTATTCTACTCTCCCAAGTGCTTAGTACTGTGCTCTGCACACAGTAAGTGCTCAATAAATACCATTGATTGATTGACTGATTGAGTGTCAGTACCGGGCTCAGGTTGAAAACTACAATGTGAGTTTCCTTTTACCCAGGGTACTGCAAGCATGGATGAATGCTTATGAACTGGATGAATGTCAGTCAATTAGTGATATTTACTGAGTGATTTCTGTGTTTAGAGCGCTGTACTAATCGCTTATATATGTACATTGTAAAATAAAATCAATGAATCATATTTATTGAATAAAAGCCCATCAGACCTAATAAAGGGTGGCAGAAAGAATATAACTAGCAGACACTCTACACGTAAGACACACATATACTGGATTTATGTAATCCAAAACAAGGATTCCTCACCCATTTGGAAATTAATATAGTAGTCTGTTATTTCTGAATTGCCTCATTCTAAGATCAATTATTTGTATTACTTCTTGCATAATCCATGGAATCTAGATAAAAGTGAGAAATATTCATATTTACCTATTCAAGTATACAAAGGGGAGTTGCATAAGAGAAGATCTAGTGTGACTGAGAAAAACATGTTAAGATAGGGACATATCAGTTAGTGATATTTACTGAGTGATTTCTGTGTTTAGAGCGCTGCACTAATCACTTATATATGTACATTGTAAAATAAAATCAATGAATCGTATTTATTGAATAAAAGCCCATCAGACCTAATAAAGGGTGGCAGAAAGAATACGATAACTAGCAGACACTCTACACGTAAGACACACATATTCTGGATTTATGTAATCCAAAACAAGGATTCCTCACCCATTTGGAAATTAATATAGTAGTCTGCTATTTCTGAATTGCCTCATTCTAAGATCAGTTATTTGTATTACTTCTTGCATAATCCATGGAATCTAGATAAAAGTGAGAAATATTCATATTTATCTATTCAAGTATACAAAGGGGAGTTGCATAAGAGAAGATCTAGTGTGACTGAGAAAAACATGTTAAGATAGGGACATATGCATCTAGTTATTCTTAGAGAATATGGGGAAATGTGTTGTAGAATGTAATTTGGGCTTGTCTATAAATGACCTCATTTTCAGCCTGTTGACTTTTAAACTTAGAGGAATATGCACTTGTTATTTTAAAATGTGAACTTTTAAAAGAAACCCATTCTATCCCAACTGAGCCAAATGCAACAAATGACAAATTTTCTCATACTGTGAAAAACTTTTTTTCCTGATTATTCATCCAGAAACCAATCCGCCAGACTTTCCCCTTAAAAGGGTTGGTTTACGAACCTAGCACAAAAAAACAAGTGCAAGAAATTTCATCTCCAAAATGCGTTTTCTTCCCAAGGAGAAAGAAAATGAACTTTGGTTGATTATGCCTCTGATTCTTTTATAGGTGATTTTTCTAAAAGTAGTCAATATTAGTAGTTGGAGAACAAAAACAACTGACAGAACTAGGTGTAATCAGAGTGGCCTAGCAGAAGGATCACGGGACTGGGAGTCAGAGGATGTGGGTTCTAATCCCGGTTCTGCCACATGTCTGCTGTGTGACCTTGCCTGCTGTGTGACCTTGGGCAAGTCACTTCTCTGTGCCTCAGTTACCTCATCTGGAAAATGGGGATTAAGGCTGTGAGTCCTACTTGGGTCAGGGACTGTGTCCAATCTGATACTTCCCAAGCGCTTAGTACAGTGCTCTGCACACAGTAAGTGCTCAATAAATATGAATGAATGAATGAATCTACCCCAGCACTTAGTACAGTGGTTTACACCTAGTAAGCACTTAACAAATATCATCATCATCATTATTATTGTTATTATTACCTTGGGCAAGCCATTTAACTTCTCTGTGCCTCAGTTACCTAATCTGTAAAATGAGGATTAAATCCTATTCCCTCCCCGTTAGAGTGTGAACCCCATGTGGGACAGGGACTGTGTCCTACCTGATTAACTTCTAGCTATACCACAGCTTAATACAGTGCTTGGCACATAGTAATAATAATAATAATAATAGTATTTGTTAAGCACTTACTATGTGCCAAACACTGTTCCAAGCACTGGGGAAGATACGAGGTTATCAGGTTGTCCCACGCAGGGCTCACAGTCTTAATCCCCAATTTACAGATGAGGTAACTGAGGCCCAGAGAAGTGAAGTGACTTGACCAAAGTCACACAGTGACAAGTGGTGGAGCTGGGATTAGAACCCATGACTACTGACTCCCAAGCCTGTGCTCTTTCCACTAAGCCATGCTGTGCTTAACATTCTATGTACCCAATTTCATTCTGTAAGAAATGGGATAATGTACAATATTTGGGATGCCCTTACTATTCACGGTGGCAAAAAACTGAATATGGTAACTTTGGTTTAATAAGAACAAATAATTGTTTCCCAACCAGTGGCAGCTAAGGAGAATGGAAATGTCTTCCCACTTTTATTAAAATATTAATGAGGGGCAGTTCATTGTCTTTGGCTTTGCACATTTGAATGGCTTAATGAAACTTTTAGTATTGCAAAGCTTAGACTAGAGTAGCAAATTTTGTACTTCATTCATGAACACCAAGGGAGTCTGTACTCATTTTGCTGTAATGTCTAAGAGATTTTTTAACCAATACTATCACATGAGTTACTGTGGCCCTATATCTGAGAATTGTTTGCTATGATGCCAAACTTTCTGGTAGAAATTCAATCCAATAATGGTGTTATAATAACTTAGAAATGAGTGAAACTATTATTCATTATTTTAGTAGGGGTGCAAAACTTCAAAGTGTTATAGTAACTTAGAAATGAGTTAAACTATTATTCATTATTTTAGTAGGGGTGCAAAACTTCAAAGAAGGATCATTGGGTTCAAGGCAGGGGATGCGCCTACCATAATAATAATAATAATAATGGTATTTGTTAAGCACTTACTATGTGCCAAGCACTGTTCTAAGGGCTGGGGTAGATACAAGGTAATCAGGTTGTCCGTGTGGGGCTCACAGTCTTAATCCCCATTTTACAGATGAGGTAACTGAGGCACAGAGAAGTTAAGTGACTTGCCCAAAGTCAAATGCTGACAAGTGGCGGAGCTGGGATTAGAACCCACGATGTCCAACTCCCAAGCCTGTGCTCTTTTCACTAAACTACGCTGCTTCTCAATCTGTTATATTGTACTCTCCCACGAGCTTAGTATGGTAGTTTGCACAGAGTAAGCGCACAATAATTATGATTGATTGATCAGGTGAATTCCTCTCCCTCAATCAAATAGATTACTGATGAATTTTTAAAACAGCAGCACAGGGTCTTGGAAAGAGCTCTTCTGTTCACTCACAGAGAAGTTCTCAGGTCTTGCTGGGGAGGTGAGGTCCCCTCTGCCCTAGAACTATTGGTCTGCTCCTGAGGAGCTGCTAGGCTAGGGTTACTCTATTTTCTGTAACTGAGGACAATTCCTTAGGTTCCCATTTGTTCTAAATTGAGTTCCCGTTCCAGCCTACATGATTTTTGGTCAGCATTTCTCAGGTCATTTTTGATTTCTAGGACTTTCACAAGTAGCAAGCCCCAAGTCTCATTTATCTGCAAGAAAACAAAGAGAAACCATGGTGTGGTTATTTGGGAATGGCTTAAAAGAGTTCTGCAAGTGGTAAAATAAATATTTCTCCTTTCATTCACTAATTATTAGCCTATTTATGAAAAGCTTCCTGCATGCCAAAACCTGGTGGTAGATACAGACAATCAGATCCATCAGAGTTCCTGAACTACATGGGGTTCACAAAGAGTTTATTTTTTGCCAATGCTCTTCAACTATGGTGGATCTTAGAAGTGCTTAGTTGTGTGAATTTAATGTTCCAAGAGGCAAAGACTACATTGAAACTATTTATTTGTCATCTAGGATTAGCTCATAATAAAATATCAGTCTAAACTGTGCTAATTTAAGAGTCCCTATCCTAGGATCGACTATTGAACTAGAAGATAAGCCACAATAAAAAACGCTGGGAGAACTGTTGCTAGGCTCCAGTTAAGATAAGGCAGGAACAAAATGTCAGACTCCAGATAAAAACATGGCAATGAAGTTGTTGTTCAGTCTCGATGAATGAGAATGATGATAGTTTAGACCAATTCCACCCATGACAGTTATACATCTTGTTTAACACAAGTTGCAGGATGAATTCTGCTTCCAGCGAGGCCTGGAAGACGGTTTGCCCTTCAGGAGCTGAAGGAAGGATTGTAAGGAGAGGGACCAAAGGAGAATCCCAAGGAAAACAGTAGTCAAGAGACAGATGCCGGCAGATGGGTGAGCTATTTTGAATCAGTTATGGCCTGAAAATCAGAGCAAGCAGTAAAAAAAGCAACCTCACTATAGGTCTGGCTCACGGTTTGGTTTGTTCCTTTGATCTCATCATTCATTCACTCATTCGTATTTATTGAGCACTTACTGTGTGCAGAGCACTGTACTAAGCGCTTGGGAAGTACAAGTTGGCAACATATAGAGATGGTCCCTACCCAGGGCTTTGAAGGGAGGAAGAGAGCGAGCTTGGCATCCTGTTGAAGGATGGTATCTGAAACATCTTCATATGGGTAGGATGATGGCGACCAGATCAAAAGTAGGATACATTAGGCACAGCTCCCCATCCCTGCCTTCCTGTCTCTCATTGTCCCTTTCTTTGAATATGAATAATTGTGGCATTTATTAAGCACTTACTATGCGCCAGGCACTGTACTAAGTGCTGGGGTGGTAGATTCAAGGCAATCAGGTTGAAACCAGTCTCTGTCCCAGACAGAGCTGGGAGTCCAGGTAGGGGGAAAGATAATCCCCATTTTCCAGGCAAAGCAGCTGAGCCACAGAAGAGTTAAGTGACTTGCCCAAGGTCACACAGCCGGTAAATGGCAGAACTGGGATTAGAACCCAATTCCTCTGACTCTCAGGTCCTTGCTCACTCCATTAGGCCACGCTGCTTCTCTTAAATCATCATCATCATCATCAATCGTATTTATTGAGCGCTTACTGTGTGCAGAGCACTGTACTAAGCGCTTGGGAAGTACAAGTTGGCAACATATAGAGACAGTCCCTAGCCAACAGTGGGTTCACAGTCTAAAAGGGGGAGATAATAGTGATGGCATTTATTAAGCACTTACTATGTGCAAAGCACTGTTCTAAGCGAAGGGGAGGTTACAAGGTGATCAGGTTGTCCCACGGGGGGGCGGGGGGGGGGGGGCTTACAGTCTGGAAAGAGCACGGGCTTTGGAGTCAGAAGTCATGTGAGCCCGTGGTTGGGTAGGGACCGTCTCTATATGTTGCCAGCTTGTACTTCCCAAGCGCTTAGTACAGTGCTCTGCACACAGTAACCGCTCAGTAAATACGATTGAATGAATGAAGGAATCGATTCAAATCCCGACTCTGCCAATTGCCAGCGGTGTGACTTTGGGCAAGTCACTTATCTTCTCTGTGCCTCAGTTACCTCATCTGTAAAACGGGGATTAAGACTGTGAGTCCCCCCATGGGACAACCTGATCTATTCTTTTCTATCTATTCTATTTATTTTATTTTGTTAATATGTTTTGTCTTGTTCTCTGTATCCCCCTTCCAGACTGTGAGCCCACTGTTGGGTAGGGATTGTCTCTATATGTTGCCAACTTGTGCTCTGTACTGTACTGCTCTGCACACAGTAAACGCTCAATAAATATGACTGATTGATTGATTGTAACCTCCCCAGCGCTTAGAACAGTCAACATGTACTTCCCAAGCGCTTAGTACAGTGCTCTGCACACAGTAAGCGCTCAGCACACAGTAAGTGCTCAATAAATATGATTGATTGATTGTAACCGCCCCAGCGCTTAGAACAGTGCTTTGCACATAATAAAGCGCTTAATAAATGCCATCATTATTATTATTATTTTACAGATGAGGTAACTGAGGCACAGAGAAGTGAAGTGACTTGCTCAAAGTCACCCAGCTGACCAATGTGAGCCCGCTGTTGGGTAGGGACCGTCTCTATCTGTTGCCAACTTGTAGTTCCCAAGGGTTTAGGACAGTGCTCTGCGCACAGTAAGCGCTCACTAAATAGGATTCAGTGAATGAACGAATTGGAGGGGTGGGGATTCGAACCCATGACCTCTGACTCCACTGAGCCACGCTGCTTAAAAAACCTGATCAGAGGCTCTTACCATTTTGTTTCTAATACTTAAATGTCGCTAGTCGGTCTGCTCGCACCCGGGGTGGGGGGACGGGAGAGGATGGGCCCAATGTCTCCCCGCCCGCCCCCTGCCCCGCCCCCCGGGCCGGCCTCCCGCCCGGACCCCGGCTTCCCGGCTTCCCTGCTCCCAGCTCCCAGCTCCCTGCTCCCAGCCCGGAAAGTTGGGAGCCTTGTCCCGGCCTCCTCCCGCCAACTTTTCCCCCGGGTGGCCGGCGCCCATGAGCGGCCCCTGCCCGGGCCCCGCCGCCCCCGGGCCGGGCCCCCCCATCCCGGGCCCCCCCATCGGCCCGGGCCCCCCCATCCCGGGCCCCCCCATCGGCCCGGGCCCCCCTCTCCCTCTCCCCCTCGCCGCCGCGGCCGCTCCCGGCCCGGGCATCTCCTTCCAGCTGCAGCTGGGGCTGAGCCGGGAGCCGGTGCTGCTGCTGCAGGACTCGTCCGGGGACTACAGCCTGGCGCACGTCCGAGAGATCGCCTGCTCCATCGTCGACCTCAAGGTAAGCCCCCGATCCCGACAACTCTCCCACTCTCTGGCACACCCTCCGCAGGACCCCCTCCCCCCCTTCCCCACGTAGACACTCATCTCCCCCCCCACCCCTGATTCTCAGGACCCACTATGGACACACTCATCCCCCGCCCCCCCCATCATTCACCCCCCCCCCCCCCGCTGCAGGACCCCCTATGGACACACTCCCCCCATCATTCACACCCCCTACAGGACCCCTATGGACCCACTCAACCCCTTCCCCCCACCCCATCATTCACACCCCCTATAGACACACTCATTCCAACCCCCCATCACTCACACCCCCTACAGGACCCCCTATGGACACACTCATCCCCTCCCCCCATCATTCACACCCCCTACAGAACCTCTTATAGACACACTCATCCTCTTCCCCCCACTCCATCATTCACACCCCTACAGGACCCCCTATGAACACACTCAATCCCCCCCATCATTCACACCCCCTGCAGGACCCCCCTATGGACGCACTCATCCCCCCCCCCCCATCATTCACATCCACTACAGGACTCCCTACAGATACACTCATCCCCTTCCCCCCACTCCATCATTCAGACCCCCTACAGGACCCCCATGGACACACTCACCCCCCATCATTCACACCCCCTACAGTACCCCCTATGGACACACTCATCCTCTTCCCCCCACTCCATCATTCAGACCCCCTGCAGGCCCCCCTATGGACGCACTCATCCCCGCCCATGACCCCGTCATTCACACCCCCTGGGGGACCGTCCCCCCCGCCCCGGACCCGGTCATTGAGACCCCCCTGCAGCCCCCTCCCCAAGAACATCCCTCCCCCGGACTTTACTCTCCGAGCATGGTCAGGATTGGGGACAAAGTTGGCTGGGGCAAGGGCAGGGGCCGCCCCCGCCCCCCACATCCAGCTGTCAAAACACCAGGCTTAAGGGGCCTGCAAATTTGCCCCCTGGGACGCTGCTGCCTGGAGCTGGAGGAGGGTCAGGGGGACTCAGAAGGAAGTCTCCTGGGAAGGGGGTCTCCCCCGCTCCACCTCTCGCCCCAGGAATGCCCATGACCCAGTCGGGAAAGGGGAGGGGGGGTTGAATTTCAGAAGGACAGAGAGCCTGGGGGACACAAGTGACTGGGACCTCCTCTCCTTCAACTCACTTCGGGATGGCGTCTGCCCACGGTTCCCCCAAACCGGGGAAAAGTAGCTTGACTCATGTCCTGGGCAAATCAGCAAGATCGATCAAGTGGGAAGAGAGCAGCCTCTCAAAATTGGGACGACGTCTCTGGATCCTGGGAAAAGTCTGATGGAGTTGGAGGAAGAGTTGGTCAGTGAAGCCCGAAGGTTGTCGTAATTAAAAAAAATTCCCAACACCCAATCCTTTTAATGACCCAAGATTACCGTTCTCTGCCCCGACTGACCCCACGGATTCTGACAAGGAAGGAAATCAAGTTTTTAGTTTATTCACGTCGCGTAATTTGGGAAAATTCAGGGACACAAAGCGATTTTAGTTAGAGGTTTAGACTTCTGGACACCCTCATAATTTCTACGGACCTTCACAAAAACCTAACAGCGGCAGCAAATTCTGAAACAAACGTAACTGGAAAAACAGAGTACCTACACTGAAGTGAATTATAGCGAGACAGTATGTCTTATCCTTTAGATGGGCTTTCCGGACTAGCTTTCACCGTTCAGAAGGTTGATGAGGTGCTAATTCAGTGCTAGTCTTTTTAAGAGCAACAAATCCCGGCCTTATCAGCCGAGGCAAAAGTTTAGTTACTTTCTCTGGTGTATTGTCTTCCTCCGTTTCCCAGATTTATGACCTTGGGGGCTGTTTGTTTGTTTTTGTAAAGCAGTGTCTTCCTTTGATAATTCTTTTTGTTCCCAAGAGAAAATAGAATAGTGGTTGGGTCACTTTGAAACATTCTTGCCTTTTAATATCAAAGAACCTTGAGTGAGAACACTTAAAAAGGATAGGGTTTTGCAGCAGGAGTAACAGAATTTCAAAAGGAAGACTTCGGTGATTGAGAGTATAGTGTAACTCGAGAAAATAAGGGAGGCAGGTTCCCTGCCCCAAGTGATCTTACATTGAATTGATGAGATATTAAAGATTTACATCTTTATTTTGGCTACCAGAGCTGCTGGCACTCAGGAGTCATTGATTTGGGGGTACCCTATGGCCTTTAATTACACCCAGAAATGCAAGAGTGAAGTTTTAAACGGCAATATCTCCCACCAAAAATACTTTCAAGTGTGAAAGTTAGGGGAAAATTAACTGAAATACATTTGATTTGGTCAAAATCGTAAATGCTTTTGGTTTGTTGTCACTATTTCACTTTTATCTTTTTCGGTCATTGTGCTTTCTGCTTGGTTTTACCCTCAAACTGCTGACATTTAGTTTCGTTTCACTTTATTGATTGGGAAAGTCTTCTCATTTTTGAAGTGATCATTCTTCATTTTACCTACGGTGAGTCATTTAAGGGACCAGCTGAATGTATCCCATATATTCTTAACTATCGGGAAACTATTCTCAGTTTTGCTTCTTCAATTTTCAACTTCAGTTTTAAATATAGCCCCTTTTTAGTGGCTCATCCCACGAAGAATGTGCATTTCACTTAGTACCTTGGCTTACAGAATAATATTTTTGGATCGGAAGTTTCAATACATGATTTATGAGGAGTTTGGAAGTTTTATGTGGGACCTCATTCTAAGTCTTCAAATTTGTTACTGTAATACTTCCAATCGTAAGACCTGCATTGTGCAATGTTAGCTAACAACATTGCAGACTTTATCCCAATGGATAAAATGAAATTGAACATATGCATAATATGACTACTGGAAAGAGAGTTTTAAGATCTGGTTTACATTTCTACAGATAATTGAAGTTTACTTCTCATATATTCTTCAGCTTTAGAATTGTGACTACTACTAAAATAAAAACTAAATTGTAAGCTTCTTGCGGGATCGAGTCTACCAATTCTGTTGTGCTCTCTCAGGTGTTTAGTTTAGTGCTGTGCACACAATAAGTGCTCAATAAATGCCATTAATTGATTAATTTGCATGACAGTTTGATGCATTTTGAATCTCTGTACCTTCAAGTGATAAAACCCAGCACATCTAGATAATAATAATAAATAAAATCCTGTACTGCCAAAGTGAAGTACAGGTTTGGACTGGTCATGCAAATTCATTTGGACCTCTGGATCCAGGGTTTGGAATACATCAAGTAGCTCCTTAAATCAAGCTGAGAGATGTGAAGAAGTTAATAAAAATGAAAAACATGATTCACAGACTATGCTGCCATAGGATGCATCATTATTATCCCACCAGTAGGTGTGGGAAGAGATGGAGGAAATTTTGAATTGCTGGTAAACACTTCTTCTGTGGGCTGAGAATGTAAATCTTACACATAGAACAACAACAACAACAAAGAAAACAGCAACGAAAACAAGTTCATTGCTCATTTCAGTGCTGCACTATCTTTCAGTGCTTTGCTTCATTAGAAAATAGGTGGGAAAATACTCTAGACTTACAGGGAAAAGTTTGTAATAGCAGAACCACCCACCAAGAAAGATTTTTAGAATTAACAAATCTCAGTATAATTGGGAAGATAAAGTAGTCACTGGATGGTAACTGCCCCTGAAGTTGAAGAAGAGTACCGGCAGTCCTTGACTTAAAGATGTTTTAAGACAAATGACACTAGATTTTAAAATTTGCATCAGCTTTACAACACATTGGTTCAACTTGACAACATCAGTCTTCAAACAATCATTTATTGAGTGCTTACTGCACACAGAGTACTGTACTAAAAACTTGGGAGAGTACAATATAACAGAGTTAGTAGGTACATTCCCTGCCCACAGTGACTTTACAGTCTACTGTGCAATTAGCTTTGGTCGTTTGGAGGTGCTGAAGTGCCACAGGGAAAAGGGGGAAGAATTTTAAAAGGTCTGAATGGGGTTGGAAGACAGGCTGAGAGACTGAGGGACAGGGAACTGGGGTTCTTCTAATGGAGTTTACCCTACAGAGTTCCGAGGGAAGGTCGAGACATCCATTTTTCTTCCAAAGTAAAAGTTGGCTTCCTATCCTGCAACCCTGACTCAATATACATACAATAACATAACTACATTCCTCAACTGTAATTGATGGAGTGCACAATTCTGGGACAGTTTGCTGAAGATAGGGCATCCAACCTTGATTCCCCCCCATTATATAACATTGTTCCTAGTATAATAATATGATGCTTCGATTTAAGGCGCAGTTGTTCAGGAACCAATGGGTCAGAAGTCCGAAGACTGCCTGTATTCAAAATGCACTCGTATCTGCTTTAAGGTGGTAATTGGGTTCCTCAAGATCCTTTTGTTATGGGTACATCACTATATAATACCCGTTAAGTTCATGGAAATTAATAGGCTAAGAGGGCGGTAGTTCAAAGAGATCACCTGACTCTTGCGTTTTGATACTGAATGCATTATACCCTTGCCACTTGTCCATATTTTACTGGACTGTATTGAATACTATAAAGTTACCAAAACACAAAGAGTCCTATGAGGGACAGGGACCATGTCTAGTTATTTCCCAGCACTTAGTATTGTGATCTGCACATAGCACTTAATAACTGAAATTACTACTACTACTACATACTGTACAATATAGTTCAGTAAAGTTGAGGCAGGGGCTGGGAAGCATAGCCACATCGTGTTTCGATGTCATTTATATGTTGCATAATCAATCAATCGTATTTATTGAGCGCTTACTGTGTGCAGAGCACTGTACTAAGCACTTGGGAAGTACAAGTTGGCAACATATAGAGACGGTCCCTACCCAACAGTGGGCATAATCCTACATGGAATCTAATTTAGCAAATTTAAGGATCACGTTATACCAAGAACAGATTTATGTTGTGGGAAGAACATTCCTGAATGTTGGCATTGTTTTGTATGCAAATTGTGTGATGAAGACATATGTGTAATTACATTTATTAAGTGCTTACTATGTGCAGAGCACTGTTCAAAGCGCTGGATGTTCTTCCAGAACTGACAGGACATCACTGCTTTCAAATATGCTGTTAAATCAGTGAATTAATCCGTAGTAGTCATTGAGAATTTACAGTACAGCACTGACCACTGTACTAAGCACTTGGGAAGGGCAATAGAGTCTGTAGGCATAACACCTGTCTTCAAGGATTTTATAATCTAGCAGGGGAGAGAGGTACTAAGATAAATTACAAGTAAGGAGAAGCAACAGCTGTTTGTCCTTGAGCAAGTCACTTAGCTTTTCAATGCCTCCATTTCCTCATCTGTGAAATAAGGATTCAGTATTCCCTGTTCTCCCTCCTATTTAGAGTGTGAGCCCCATATAGGACACAGAATGCGTCGAGCCTGATTATCTTATATGTGCCCCAACACAGTGCAGTGCTTGGAACATAGTAAGCACTTAAATACCATTGTTATTATTACCATTATTAATAACAGAGTTTAAAAACATAAGAGTTACTGCGGGTGGAGGGATGACAAAAAGTGAGGATCAGCACCCAATCAATCAATGGCATTTATTGAACTCATCAAACCGAAACACCTTACAGTTTTCCAGAGCACATGTAAATGAGGGCAGTGGTTTCAGTGGACAGATGTGGCTTCTACATCTGGGCAGATTTGGAATGACTATTACTACTATTACCAAAAACTTCCTAATGGTCAACAATCCCATACACCAAAACAAGGTGAATCCAGTGCTTGCCTCCCTGAGCCATTCTTTAATCTCCCACAGTGGTGTAAAAGCGACCCCACATCTGGCCAGAAGAACTAGAGGCAGAAAATATTCCAGAATAAAATTAGAGAGCAAAGTTAGCCTGCAGCTGCTAGTACAATAGACAAGACCACGCAACCTACAAGTCTGTGGCAAAATGGCACAATTCACTTGCCCATTTAGAGTTTTTTGGATGGTGGTTGGGATTTCTTGCTGATGGTGCCTTCTTCTGGGGAATTTTGACCCTTGGGTGACCACTTGTCTTGTATGGATAAGTCTTATGGTGGGTGAAAGATTGGAGGTGGAACGTTTGGTATGTAAAAGTGACTATGGCTGAACAGTGCTTTACTTCCTTCTGAAGGACTGAAAGTGAAATTCTATTTTCAATATTTGTTGAGGATGACATTAGCCCAGGTGAAACTAATCCTTCATTTGGCCTATGGATGTCCAGGCGATCCATTAGCCCTGCTAATATGCATGCAATGGTCCCGCAAGCTGCAGTACAAAAGTTGTGATTGAAACTTTTTTGCACTACTGAAGGCAGCACCTCCTTATTGGTGGCAAAGGAACCCACATTTTGATATGTTTTGCCCTCACTTTTTTGTTTTTTCCAAGTAAAATGTTCGGTTCAAATAAACAAAAGGTACTAATTAGCTGGCTAATTTGGGACTATTGTAGCAGCCATTCAATTGAGGTGTTTGTCAGTGGTATTCATTTTTTCTAAAGAGTAAACATTCCCAACCTTCTAAGTGTTTAGTGTCTTCTGAAGTTGTGGCATCACAAAAGCTTGCAAGCGGGTTGTTTTTTTTTTTTTTTTTTTGGTTGAATTAATCAGGACCATAGAATGGATAAAGTAGTTTAGAAATAATGGCACAATAAACATCTGATTTTTAAATGTATAAATATGCTTAAAATCTTGTGTGCAAAACTTGTGGTGCCTATGTATTCCTAAAGTAAGTTTGTTTTAAATTCATTACTCTTGGAAATAAGCTCCTAGACCCCGTGTTAGGGGCAAAGACACTGAATTCCCCATTTGTGTTAATGGTGCAATCTCGGGAGCCACTGTAAACACCAACAAACACTTGCCAGGAGGAAGAGTTTTGAATGTGAACTCGAAGTGTAAAATAAACAAACCGAAGCGATTTCTCAGACAAAGATCAGCTAGTTAGCGAGGAGAAGTTTCCAGGGCTAGAGCCTGTCTTCAGCTGGCTTGTTCATCAGTGTGAACTGACTTCCAAGTCAGGTGGTTTCCTGGGTTAAAGTAAGGGTGGGGAGGGTAGATGGAGGGGACAGGGTAAGAAGGGGAAGGAAAGGGAGGAAAGGCACTTAATGCCTTACGGCTTGGCTAGATTCCCTTTGATATGACCTTGGCTTTAGTCTGATATCCAGGCAGCAATCAACGCAGGGGCTGGGGCTCTCTGGGCCTTTGGTGCTTCAGATGCGTAAAAGCAAGCATTTCCAGGTGTATTTTGGAATGGAGTGCAGACCACCATTCACCTTCCCCAACACTGGATGAGGTCAGGAGCTCGTGTTGTGGACTGGAACTGCACTCAGCTTCTTGCCCTTTGCTCAGCGTTAAGCAGCAGGGGCTCAAACAACCCTTCTTGATCTCTCTGAAGTTGTTCAGGCCCGAGATGAACGGCTTCTGTGGCCTTAAACTCTCGCCCCGAAGAGAACGTGACTCATTACAAAAGGTAAACAATGCATCCACAATGGGAGCCTTGAATCTTGTTTCAAATCACTCTTAGCAAAATGACTTAAGGCAACGTTATTGAACACACAGTAAAGCTCCTTGAAATTGCTCAGGAGCAATTCTTGGGACAATAGCCCGTTGTCTACTATTGACTGTGTTTAGTGAAACTGTCAAATACTGATAGCTGTTTGATTTTTATCTATGAATTTACCTTTTGGAAAGAGGTAGGGAGGGTGATCTTATCATTATGAAATTGACCAGACACTCTTCACTGTTTCAAATGGGTTAATTTAGGGCTATTTTGTTGCAATAATCCAGGAAAAAAATCATCCATCCTCTCCTGAACTACCCGTATTCACTGTGTCCATTTTCATTGACACACACCTAAGTGGGTCTAGCAGAGTATCCAGTCTTGCCCATTTGAGTAGTCATGAAAAATTGCTTAAGCACTTAGTACTGTAAACTTTTACTACATAATGTGCATTTTACCTGCTTCACCTAGGGAAGGTTATATTTCAGCTGCCCATTTTTGGAGACTATGGTACTCCAGTGAGATCTTCTCTGTGCACGTGAATGATCCTGAAAAGCTGCATGTTTGCCACTAAATGCATGTTGGGATACTGAAGATACTTCCTTGTGATGTTATCGGGTCTGTCCCATTTAGGGCCGCCTCTTGGTAAACTGATCTTTATCAATCAACCAATTGTATTTATCACATTTGTACTGTGTGCAGATCACTGCACTAAGCATTTGGGAGAGTACACTATAACACTTGTTATAACAATATAACACATCTACTGTGTAACCTTGGACAAATCTTTTCTGTGCCTCAGTTACCTCATCTGTAAATGAGGATTAAGACTGTGAGCCCCATGTGAGACAGGGACTGTGACCAACCTGATTACTTCGTATCTACCCTAGCGCTTAGAAAAGTGCATGGCACGTAGTAAAGTGTTTAGCAAATACAATAGTAATAGTTGTTATTATTATTATTATTGTTATTAACAGAATTGGTAGAAACATCCCCTGCCCTCAACCTGCTTATCGTCCCATGAAGGGCTTGCACAAGCGAAGCACCCCTACTTCCAAATGCTGCTCACCAAGCAGGTCCATAGCCTCAGTAATAATAATAATAATGATTTTGGTATTTAAGCGCTTACCATATGCCAAGCACTTTCTAAGCACTGAGGGGGATACAAGGTGATCAGGTTGTCCCACGTGGAGCTCACAATCTTATTCCCCATTTTCCAGATGAGATAACTGAGGCCCAGAGAAGTTAAGGGACTGGCCAAAGTCACACAGCCGACCAGTGGCGGAGTCGGAATTAGAACCTATGACCTCTGACGCCCAAGCCCGTGCTCTTTCCACTGAGCCACACTGCTTCACTGTGTCTCTAAGCAATTTATTCTTCCCTCCTAGTTTATGTGTGTTTTCTTTCAGTTCACCATGCAGCAGTTGCTAAGGTATCCCATTGATGTCCTTTCTCTTCATGTATCCCACCAGCAAAGCATTGTTGCTATGAGCATTGCTTTAAATGCTGGTGGGCTCATCAATTGTGAGCCCCTTGAGGGACAGGGTCAGTATCTACTTACCACCTCTTTACTCTTTCCCAGCGCTTAGTACAGAGCTCTGCACACAGTAAGTGCTTAATTAATACTATTACTACTAATCATTCTAGGACTTCATGCAATCAGTGGTATAGAGCTCTTCCTAGGTGGAGAGTACAACAGAACTAGGAGACAAGTTCCCTGTCCATAACAAGCTTACAGTCTAGAGGGACTTTATTGTTGGTTATTTTGGTCCTTCTGTTTGAAGTTAAATAGGATCTGTGGGGGATGTTGATGTAATAGATGTGGGTCACACAGGGAAGATTGGATACCAGAAGGCTCTGCAGAGACTGAGCCCGTTGTTCCCTCTCTATATGTTGTCGATTTGTACTTCAAGTGCTTACTACAGTGCTCTGCACACAATAAGTGCTCAATAAATACAATTGAATGAAAAGGCTCTGTAGAGCTTCAGTTTAGTATTGACCTTGATGTCTTGTCATGATATTGAGTCTCTCAGTCTGTTGCCAACCCTTTTGGCTTCTGTTTTCTATTGTCTTTCCGTGTATCACTGGCGAGTATACTGCCTGCCTAGCAGAATCCAGTGACAGCATTATTTTCATCAGCAAATCAGAACTTATTTGGTTACAAGTGTGTAGGGTTTCCTGAATTTATTGTTAATCCATGGAGTCGTGCTGAATCTGCATAGTGATTTGTAACCATTTGCATATCATCTTGTTTGTGCTTCAAGAGCACAGCCATCTGCACCTTGCAGTTCATGAACCTCCGTCTCAAATTCTTCTGATGATACTTATAGCCAGGAGAGATTCCATGGGCTCCCTGAGGGTTGGAGTCATGTCTGATCATCCCCCTCAGTGATTGGGACAGTGCTTTGCACAAAGCGAACATTTTAAAAGCTTTTGGAAATAATAATAGTTGCGAGCAGGTACTAGCTTTGCACAAAGCAAACATTTTAAAAGCTTTTGGAAATAATTGTTGCGAGCAAGCACTACTGTGACTTCATCTTTTTTTTTTTATGCCATTGCTGAGAGTGTGGAGTTTAGCATACACTGGTACTATGAAAGCTGTTGCGGTCTTTTAAGTAGCAGTAATGGCATTTGTTGAATTTGTGTCTCTCTGAGCATTGTATTAAGTGCCATGGTGACTAAAACATAGGCAAATCCAGAGGCATCACTCATATTGGTGGGATCAAATCCTCTGAATTTGCTCTAGAACTCTCATTTCAGCTCTACTCCTTCTCTTCCCACATAATGCCGGTACATGGAGGCATAAGGGTGGGGCAGTCACAGTGAGAGAAGGTTGAAAGGCTAATCAATCATACTTATTGCACACTTACTGTGTGCAGAGCACTGAACTAACTGCTCTGGAGAGTACAGTATAACAAATGAACAGAGTTGGTAGACATTACCTAACCACAATGAGCTTACAGTGTAGAGGCTACCAAGTCAGCTGGGCAGGGGGATTTCCAGTAAGCTGGCCACAGGTGTCTGAACAGTAATAAGCTTGTACTTCCCAAGCACTTAGTACAGTGCTCTGCACACAGTAAGTGCCCAATAAATACGATTGACTGATTAATAAGGCATTTGGCATTCCTCCAGGGATCCAGAGAAGGTTAGCCTTTGGTCCATACTATAGTAGAATATAGGGGGTCCATTATGATCTCTTTCTAGCATGCTTATTGAGAACAGTATTGAATTTTAATGTCCATATTTCTTACAGATTTTCATGCTTCCAGGTGGTGCTTCAAAGTTTATACCTTGATTGAAGCACCTCCCTGCTCTGTCTCAACCTTTGAAGTATTCTGACTTAAATAGTGATTAAAGCTGGTTTCAATTTAGCATGAGTTAGTGTTATCTTTCCCACACTGTTCAACAAAAAGGCATCTTGCGCCAATACACTTGAAAGCTGCCCTTATGCTGAATAGATCTAACATTGTTAGATATTAGATTAGGTAATGATGAACCTGTTTAACATTGGATAATGAGAGAGAAGCCCCTTCCTTCCTCTCCCCCTCGTCCCCCTCTCCATCCCCCCATCTTACCTCCTTCTCTTCCCCACAGCACCTGTATATATGTATATATGTTTGTACATATTTGTTACTCTATTTATTTTACTTGTACATATCTATTCTATTTATTTTATTTTGTTAGTATGTTTGGTTTTGTTCTCTGTCTCCCCCTTTTAGACTGTGAGCCCACTGTTGGGTAGGGACTGTCTCTATATGTTGCCAGCTTGTACTTCCCAAGTGCTTAGTACAGTGCTCTGCACACAGTAAGTGCTCAATAAATACGATTGATGATGATGATCTACTGGGGTACACAGAATAACCCCTAATTCCAGTCTTGTTATTGGCACTTATTGTCATTGCTATTTGATCTTGTAAGTATAGTTACTGTGTCTTTCTTTCATTACTTTAAAGAGTATTGCTTTCTTCAGCTTTTTGGGGTCTAGAGAGCTCATGAATACTTTTTAAAATTTTCTGTGGACAACAACCCCTTGTTAGATGGAAAGAGCACAAGCAATTAAACACTGGGGTGATTTCTCCTGGAAGAACATATGAATTGAGGGCAGGGATCATATCTACCAATTCTATTGTACTCTCCCAAGCACTTACTATAGTGCTTTGCATAAAATAAATGTTAATTAAAACCAAAGATTAATTGATTAATAATTTGGTAGGAACTTACTAAATTTCCAGGTACAGTAGCACAACTTGCTAGCAAAATTTTCCTTGTTACCTTGTGAGCTCCTTGTAGTCAGGGAATGTGTTCACTATGTTAAATTCTCAAAAGTCCTCAGTATGATGCTGTGCACACAGAAAGAACTGAGTCAATAAATACAATTTATTGTTTACTAGGAATATCATTCTAATGATGATTATGATAAAAGAGTTATGTCTTGATTCTCGTATCTACCTCAGAGCTTAGTAATTAATAATAATAATAATAATTATGGTATTTGTTAAGCACTTATTGTGTGCCAAGCACTGTTTTAATCCCTGGGGTAGATACAAGGTAATCAGGTTGTCCCACGTGGGGCTCACAGTCTTAATCCCCATTTTACAGATGAGGTAACTGAAGCTTGGGGAAGTTAAGTGGCTTGCCCAAGGTCACACAGCAGATTAGTGGTGGAGCCGGGATTAGAACCCTTGTTCTCTGACTCCCAAGTCCGTACTTTTTCCGCTAAGCCACGCTGCTCCTCTAGTACAGTGCTTGGCACTTAGTGAGTACTTAATAAATACCATTATTTCTGTATAGACTAGAAGATGGCAGCCTTTCCTATAGGTACCACTACCTTCTGGCCTTTCCCTACTATTTCTAGGCCTTCCCAGACCAATGAGTTTTGCTCACTGCAAAATCCCATGTTGTAGTCTTCCCTCCACGCTACCATAAGTATAGAGGATCTTATTGCAAGTGTTCCAAATGAAACCACTAACAGCCTGTGTTTTCCCTTTCTTCACCAAAGTAAAAGTGCCATAGAAAGGAGTATATAGATTTAGCAAGCAGAAAGAGAGAAGAAAGCTTTGTTCCCAAGTGTGGAAAATGACAGTAGAGTAGGAAAAAAATTGAAGTCCATTGTGACATCAGAAAATGGCACCTGCTTTGAGGAAACTGAAACAAATTGGAACTTTCCAGACAGAAACAATTTCTTTGTGTTATTGAAGCATTTAATCTAGAGTGAAGCTTTTTTTTAAATCATGAGTATTTGATGGTCTGAATCTTATATTTGTTACTGTAATATGGGACACTATTTATTTTTTCAGCTTCAGAAGGAACTTTCTGCTAATCTCTGTGGGAGATTAAGAATTAAGAGCAAGTTTACTGAGGCTTTTGCAGTAAATCTATAAGCAATTTAAAAGGAAATTTGGATTTTATTATGAGAGATAATCAGTAGCTTTCCTTGGCAACAGAAATGTCCCTTACCAACATTGTACATTCTTCAAGCGTTCGTTCCTTTAACATGTGCCATGGTTGAGACAAATAGAATGACTTTTGACAAAAAGTCACATGACACATCCAGTCCCCAGCAAGCAAATTGTGATACATTTCTGACCATTTTTAGCCTTTTTATTCATAAAGATGAATGGAATTTATTAACTTTGGAGAGGAAGCCAGCCTTTGACAGAAACATTTTAATGGGAATTTTCCTTCCAAAATGAATTTTATGATGATCACCCTCCAGAAATAGAACATTTTAATGACAATGTCTCCAGACTCTTCCTTCCTAGAGTCAATTACAAATGTACTGACCTGCCCTTTCAATGAATTCAGGGTGGTTGTTAATACTAGGGCCAAGAGTAGGAAAGGCCTCTTACAGAATGAGATGTGGTCATTGACAGTAGGGTGGGTCAGCTAGTAAGTCAGTCATCAGCATTTCCTGAACTCCCTCTGTGGACAGAGTTCTGCACCTTCTGTTGGATTCTTTATCTAAGGGTCTGGTTCCTTAAATGAATCAGTAAAAATGAGAATGGTTCAACCTTGAAACCCATTTTCCTTGAGATAATCTGTGCCAGGAGGTGAGGATTGAAACATTCTCATTGCAATATCCATTCAAGGTTGGCATAGAGAAGTGAGGAAACTTAACTTTGACTTGTGTTTTATTTGGGACTCAGCAACAACAGAGAGATACAGGAGGCAGCCCAGGGTGAAAAAAAGTGGAGTGAATATTTTCCTTTGATGTGATTTTCACACTTGCAGAAAGAGGAAAAAAAACGCTGGAACTTTTGGCAACAGGCACATTTTTGAAGGACAACTCTCATCTATCAGGGACTTATCTAGTTAGAGGCATGTACGATTCTGCATAAAGTAAGAAAGAACACTAACTGCAATAGCAAGTCTTAACTTTGTAGATGACTGACACGGAGGAACATTTTAAATAAAAATACTTGCCAATTTGCTAGGTGAACTTATTTTGGAAGGAAAAATTATGCTTCATAATAGACATTTCACTGTTTGACAAGCAGCTCATAATTGGATTTGTGTTTCACTCTAAACAGAATACAATTTTGTTCCCTCTTCCACCCCATTGAGTAAAATAATCTTTTTTAATGAAAGGAGTAAATGGTGATGTATGGTAATGTGTGTGGTGATGGGTGACTTAAAGAGTGCAAAGCCAGGAGCTGCTTGAATTGGAGGATCAGCTGGGGAGTGTGTGATGTTTGTCACATCTCATCTTCTAAGAGGCCAGGGCCTCTGTGAAGCCAGGTCATTCCTTAGTGAATCCAAAGTGAAGCTATTGTAAAGAGTGCAAAAGCAATATTTTTTGCTGATTTTTCACAGAAGTACTTTTGGGGGTCTTTTAAGCTTTGGATGAACATCTTCGGGAGTTGTGAGAAATTATTCTGCTGTGACCTTGTCCAAAGTCCTCTAACAAAGCAGGATGCTTGTCTGTCTTGTGGAGATAATCTCTTTCTCCTCAAATGACTGGTAGACTCCCAACATTTATAACTGAAAATCTAAAGAGGTGAAAGCACTAGAAAAATCTCTTCCCAGCCCCCTACAATGAAATGCAGTTCAGTTGTATTAAGGACCCATGGGCCTACTCTAACAACTATAAAGTGTGATGAAGTGGTCTATGAAACATGGAGATTACTCTGTGAATTCCCCCACCAAGATACGTCTTTCCTTTTTTTTGTGCTGGAATGGCGGGCAGTGGATGGTTGAACTGTTACAGTACAAAGAAAATGCTGGCTTTTAATTTCCTCCCTCAAATAAAAGACTTGAGTTCTATCTCCTTGACAAATATAAGGAATCAAACTATGCCTAGTTGTAAAGATCCTTTCATTTGCAAGGTGTAGCTGGCCTGCTTTATGACCCTTGTTTTCCTCAAGTCAGAAAGGGAGACACTGGAGTTGGTTGGAACTTTATCTGGGTAATGAGAGTATGTTTGGAAACAGTTGTGTACTGACCTTTCAAGTGAAATGTATATGTCGATATGTTACTAGAAGTCACTCATCACATTAAACGTCATTGTGGAAAGTTTCCTTTAACCCTTAACATTCTAAAAGACAATCTGATGAATTTTAATTCAACAGTAGGAGTATATCTTTCATAATATTACCGTAGGTTTACAGAGTCCTTTCAAACTGGTGATCCCAGGGATGTTTACAGATGTTTGATGCTCCCAGAAATTAGGTAATTATTGTTAGACCCATTATGTAGTGGAGGAAAGAAAAGTAGCTTTACATAGTTGAAGACTTTTGGATTTGGATTATCTGAATTTTCTGCTCAATTCTCCATTACATTGGGCAGGCTTCCTTCAACATCCCGCGGGGAGAATCAGTAGCTATGTGGGAACGTGAGGATATCCCATTTAATTCTCCATACCAATTAGGGGTCCAGTAAAGTACTCCCATAGTTGTGTTGACCTGGAAGGACCTTTATGGTGTATTTAAAGAGGTTGTTTTGTATCTACCCCAGCACTTAATACAGTGCTTGATACACAGTAAGTGCTTAGCCTGGCCTAGTGGTTGCAGCATGGATCTCGGACTCAAAGTGGTCAAATCTAGGAACGCTTTTCTGCTGTGTGGCCTTTGGCAAGTCACTTCACTTCTCTATGCCTCAGTTTCCTCTTCTGAAAAATGGAGATTAAGGTAACCCCATGTGGGACAGGGACTGTGTCCAATCTGATAAGCTTGTATATATTGCAGTGCTTAGTACAGTGCCTGGCACATAACAAATACCATTTAAAAAAATAATAACTATTATATTCTCATCAGAGGATTTTAAGAAACTTTGTCTGTCTGGAATGCTCCCTAAGCATTCTCCTTTAGGAACCCAAAATGTGCAATCTTACCAGAGGGATTTTATTGCCTATTCAGTGGTAGCCATTCATCCTGCTGAGAGCCCATTGTTGGGTAGGGACCGTCTCTATATGTTGCCGATTTGTACTTCCCAAGTGCTTAGTACAGTGCTCTGCACACAATAAACACTCAAAAAATACGATTGAATGAATGAATAAGGAATATGGGGCCCTCCAGCTAGCTGCAAGAAGTTGTGGTTATCTAGGTCTTGTTCTAACTGTAAACTATTTTAAGTCTATAATCTTTTTATTGGAAGGATTACTGAAGCTATCAGCTGTCCATCCCATTCCCTTGAGGCTGTTGATTTAGAAGATTGAGGCTTTCTTCTGGGTATTCTCTTTAGATAGCCACCTAAATGATCTTCTTCACTGGATAAATTTAGCTATGTTAAGTAATACTCTTTCCAATCCTGAAAAATGTCAGGAAAGAGGGTGGGGAGAGTCGAGGTCAAAAGAAAGAAGGATGAGGTGAAGGTATGTGGAAGTTCAGGAGGTCAAAAAGCAGCTAACTAATAGGCTTGGTGAAGAGGGAAGCTTTCAAGGTAGTAAGGCAGGATGGCAAAAACAAAGCATAAAAGGGAACACATCTGGAAAGAGATAACTGAGGAGATAGGAAATAAATCCTGTACATCTGGCAATCATTGTTCCTGATTATCACATTTTGTCTCCAGTTCTATTATCTATGCTCTTTGCTTTCTTCCTTCTCTCTCTGGCTCCCAGCTTTTCTCTCCACCATTTGGCCCTTATTCCCACAAAAGGTGTGCATAGGGAGGGGGGAAAAGAAGCCAGTTGGGATTAACTCTTTGTTAGGAGTTTGAGAACCTCATTTTCTTGGACAGGGATATAGAAATGTGATCAGAGTATCCATGGACTTCAAATAGCTGTAATAATTTTGTCCTAAGATTCTCATGGGTGGGAATTTTACTTCTTATTGTGGTCTGCTTACAGCAGGCATCCATTATAGTACCTCACAAATGAATGATTCCACTTTAGTGTGAGAAATTGAGAGTTGTCTGTTCTATGCTTTCCGGAAGATCTCTTGTCCTGCGGGGCTTCCAAAATGGCAGAAACATAATGAATCGAGCCTAACTGAACAGGGAATGCATTGCAGAAGATATCTTAATGCATTCCACACATGGTGATTTTTACACGACACTCATTTACCTTGATTTTTTTCATTTCACACCTGTTCTTTCACTCTCACTTAGCTGAACTGCCGAGTTTGAGCTGCCAGGATTTGTGAGAGCCATCGCAGGGAGATTGTGGGTATTGGCAAAGAACAAACAATTGACATCAGGCCTAAGTCACTTTGTACTTCACTTTTGGCACGTTGTTTGCTGGAAAAAATTATGTTAATCCATGCCATCTGCAGCTACCAGATGTGGCATCGAGAGGTGCACAAGTTCCTTTCCAGAAACCTGCTTGGTATCTAATGCCAATCATCTCTGTTAAAGTGACAGCGTCTGGTGGCAGAGAAGTGAGGGCCCATCAGTATTCTTTGAAACTGTCAGCGTCGGCCTACGGTACACGCAAAGGAAACCGAGCCAGGGAGGTAAAGCACAACGGATTTCATTTGGGAGTGGAGTTTTCACCAGGTAGCTCTGGAACCTGCAGAGGTCTCTTCCAGAAGAGCTGAGCTGAAACTGGTTGGCTTAGTCCTAAACTCCTTGAAGGCAGGGATTGAATCTCATCTTTCTACTGTATTCTGTCAAGTACTTATTGAAGTGTTCACAGAGTAGGAACTCAATAAATACTATTGACTGACTGATTACTGTTTACCTTTACATATATTGGTTCCTGCAATGTGAGATGAATTAGGAGAATTGGCAAGAAACGTCTCAACAGATGTTGCTAAACACAAGATAGAGTCGCAGTCTTGGTGTGCTGAATCTGTAACTTTCCAAGCGCTTGGTACAGTGCTCTGCATGCAGTCTGTGCTCAATACATACTATTGAATGAATGAATGAAAGAACTTTCTCCTTAATTTACCTCACAAAAGACAACCGACGAACTTTTATTTCAAGAACAATGTAATGAAAAAGAGGGCAGCCTCTAGGATCAATTCTGTTTGGTAAAAATAAAAGTGCTGCCAGTGAACTCAGTGATCTGAGCAAAACTCTTAATTCTCGCTATTGCATCGTGTGGTTCTTCAATCAGTCAACAGTATTTATTGAGGGCTTCATGAGTGTAAAGCACTATAGTATGTAACATTTGGGAGACTGTAGTAAAGTAAGCGACATGGTCCCTGCCCACAAGGATCTTACAGTGTAATGGGGATTCACTATGAAATCTTGACCTCTGATTATACCAAGTTCACGGTTCTTGCTTCTTTCCAATTAAAACAAATTTGATTCTGGAGCAAGTGAAGGAATGGTGGGGAAGGCTTTTTCCCCCACAATTTAGCATGGTAGAAATGGGGATTGCAAGTATGGATTCATCCTATTAAGGCAAAAGTACTTCATGGATAATAATAATAATAATAATGATGGTATTTGTTAAGCACTTACTATGTGGAAAGCACTGTTTTAAGCGCTGGGTTATATGTCTGTGCTAGTGCCTCCTGATTTGCTATGGCTACTCTTGACTGACAGCTGCCATGTCAGATGCACAGGTGGTCTGTGTCAATCAGGCACTTAAAATTTAGCCCCTCCTCAGTCCTGTAGCACTTATGTACATATGGTGTTTATTTCTATTGTCTGTTTCTCCCTCTAGACTGCAAGCTCCCTGTGTGCAGAGAATATATCTATCAACTCTGTTGTACTGTACTCTCCCAAGTCCTTAGTACAGTTTCTGCACACAGTAAATGCTAAATAATTGCTAACATTAACGATGTCCTTAACAAGAGGTTCCTTTCATATACCAAAACTGAAGCAAAAAAAGAGTCATTTCCTTCCTATAAATAATTTCTCAAAAATCAGCTCCCTCCCTCCAGGTCTGAATGCCTCGTCAGGGTTCAGAGATAACTGAAAATCGTCATGCCACTTAGTGGGCTGTTGGTGCCAAACACGAAAGGAATTTTTAGGGAGGAAGCAGTTCCCGTTTGTGCAACACATCAAACCTCTCGTCTTTCCCTGGGATATTAACAAGCTATAGCACTTAGTATTTTTGCCATCCTCAGCATTTACATTAATATGAAAAGGCATACCTTGTGATTCAGCCATGATATGTACCTCATAAATGTGGCTGTATTGTGAGCAGTTGTACTGTAGGGTATGTTTTCCCTTTGACTTGCATGTTATAAATTGGAATCCATTTCTGAACCTCTGGAAAAGTGATATGAAATTCTTTTATGTGCTGCACACTGTCATATTAAGCACTAATAAAATTATTTCAGTTAGAATAATTCAAAATTTAAAATCACAACTTTGAGTCACTGTGTGACTGAGTCTTTGCAGGAAACTACAGAAGTAAAAACTTGTTCTACCAACTAAGTAGTGATTGTTTTTTTTTTTTTTTTTAGTGAAAAACTTGACTAACAGCCTTCCTCTTGATGATGATGATAATTACAGTATTTAAGCACTTACTGTGTGCCAGACGTACTAAGTGCTGGGATAGATACAAGTAAGTCGGATTGGACACAGTCGCTGTCCCAAGTGGGGCTTACAGTCTGAATCCTCATTTTACAGATAAGGTATCTGAGGCACAGAAAAATAAAATAATTTGCCCAAGTTCACACAGCAGACAGGTGACAGAGCCAGGATTAGAACCTATATGACCTTCTAATTCCCAGGCCCATGCTCTATCCACTACACTATGCTGCTTCTCATGGCTGTTTCTCTTGTCTTCATAAAGTTCCTTGCACCAAGCCAACTCCTTCTGAGCACCTTTTCACTCCCCTCTCCATCAGGTTCTTCAATCAGTTTTGCAATTTTATCTGCTTTCTTTGAAATTGATGCAAAATTTCTTAATCCCTAAATTTCAGCTAGAGGTAGAGACACCATACCACCATAACTGTTCTGGTGAATTGTAATGAGTATTAATACTAGTGGTATGTTAAGCATTTACTATGTCCCAAGTACTCTTGTACCCAAGTACAAAAAAATCAAATCAGACTCAGACCCTGTCCCATATGAGACTTATTCTAAAGGAAGGGAGAACAGCATTGAATCCCTATATTACAAGTGAAGAAATGGACGCCCAGAGAAGTTGAATGACTTGCCTGAAGTCACACAGCATAAAAGTTTTAAAGCAGGATTAGATTCCCTGACTCCCAGTCCTGTGCTCTTTCCATTAGCCACAGTGAGACCTTAGTTGGGAGGTGTTCAATAAATACCTTCAATTAGAGGAACCTCAGAGAGTATTAAGAAGCAGCATGACCCAGTGGATGGAACACGGGCCTTGGTGTCAGAAGGATGTGGGTTCTAATCCTGGCTCTGCCACTTGTCTGCTGTGTGGCCTTGGGCAATTCACTTCTCTGTGCTTCTCTTTCCTCATCTGTGAAGTGGGAATTAAGACTGTGGGATGGGGACTGTGTCCAACCGGATTAGCTTGCATCTACCCCAGCTTTTACAACAGTGCTTGACATATAGTAAGCGCTTAACAAATACCATCATTATTAATTGTAGTCCTTAAATGATCCATGTTCTTTCTCCCTCGAGTCAGTGTGCTAACCAATTGGGAACCTTGGGGTTCCTGTAATCTTTGAGGTGTTGGCCCTAAGATTCTGGAGAACTTTCAGGTGCTCAGTTCCACATGCCCCCCTCTTCATAGCACCCCTGGACACATTTATGGTGGGAAAGACAACAGAAAGTGTAGGTAAGAGGAGGAGGTTGGGGGTAGAGAGGTGTCTTCCCTGGTCAATCGATTTGTTCCAAGAGGATAAGGTGGCTAGAGAGATAGGACTGGACAGACACAAGGCAACTAGTGAAATAGAACTGGGATTATTTGGCCTCAGTGCTTTTTCTGGGATATTAGCTTTTTTTTATTATTCCCAGGCAGGACTTGACCTGAGATTAAGAAAATCAGATCTAATTTTTTTTCTGCAGAATGTTTTGATCATGCCCAGCTCGATCTGCACTCTCTAAGAATTTAGAGGATGGAAATGTACCAGGAGAGAGCACGGTGTCCCCAGCAGAGCTAGGACAGTGTGGAGTTTTGTGTTTGCTGGGTGCTTGGGGACAGTTAATGTGGCTAGGTCCTGGGCTGTCTTTGGAAACAGTCCCTCTCTTCCTCTGGCGGGGACAGCTTGTACTAATGAGGGGAGAACAATAGTCTCCAAGAGGTGATGTCACCTCTCTTTCTCTCACTCTCTCTCCCCACTCCTGTCTTCCCCCGACCCCCCGGCCAAACATCTTAGTCACACAGTCAAGGATCAGGTTCTTCTGAGGAAGAATCTAAGGGCTGTGCTTGTTTGCTCTCTCTCTCTCTCCCTCTCTCTCTCTCTTTAAACCCCACAGAGTCGTTCTAGATAGTCATGAAGCACACTTGATTTGGTTTTCAAATTTTGAGTTTGAAGCAATAGAGAAGGGGTGCCGGTAGAGGTTTCTGTGAGGGAGGCTTTGGGGACTCACGCTGCATGATGTCCACATGTACTTATCTAGGCCCATTAACCCTCTTCTGAGCGAACACCTCCAGCCCAGTGGCTAAACTAAGAAAGGAATTTAGACCCTTGTGCCCAAGGGCTGATTAAAAAGCTAGGTTTTTCGAATTAATTGAAAACGAATGAGTAGTGTCACTTGTGGACTGCCCTTTCCTCTCCTGACATTATCTGGTGGAAAGAGAGGTTGGGGCAGAAATGGCAAACAGCCCCAAAGTCACTAGAAGATGCACTAGTCGACTGAACGAGGTTACTGATGTGTGCGTTATGTATCCCAACTGGGGTGGTGAAAGGGGAAAAGCCAAAGACTACTGGATTTGGCCTGTCTATCAAATTACCAATGTTTCACTGATAAATCTCAGTTGCACATAAGCTAGAATGATGAGGACAACATTTATTAAGCATTTACTAGGGACCAAGTGATGGATAGGTACAAGATAATCAGATTGGACACAGTCCCTGTCCTATACAGAGTTCACAGTCTAAGACTGTAAGCTAGTTTTAGGCAGGGAATGTGTCTGTTTATTGTTGTATTGTACTCTCCCAAGCACTTAGTACAGTGCTCTGCACACAGAAAGCACTCAATAAATGCGATTGAATGAAGAGGACAGGTTAAGAGGTACTGTAGCCCCAGTTTACAGATGTGGAAATCGAGGCACAAAGGCAGGGAACATGTCTGTCAACTTTGTTATATCGTACTCTCCCAAGCGCTTATTACAGTGTTCTGAACATAGAGAGAACTCAAATACCATTAATTGATTTGCCCAAGGTCATACCACAGCCACAAGTGGTAGTCAGAACAAGAACCTGAGTCTCCTGACTTCCAAGTCCTTGCTCTTTCCCCTAGGCCACACGGCCTTTCTTGAAGCATTGTTGACTAGTGGGCCTGGGAGTCAGAGGGATCTGGGTTCTAATCCTGGCTCTGCCACTTGTCTGCTGTGTGACCTTGGGCAAGTCGCTTCACTTCTCTGTGCCTGTTACCTCATCTGTGAAATGGGGTTAAAGCTGTGAGTCTTATGTGGGTTCACAACCCCCTCCTTCCCCCTACCCAGGCTGTGAGCTCGTTGTGGGCAGGGATTTATTACTGTAATGTACTTTCCCAAGCACTTAGTACAGTGCTCTACACACAGTAAGCACTTAATAAATACAATCAAATGAATGACTGGACTGTGTCCAAATTGATTAGCTTGTATCCAGCACTTAGAACAGTGCTTGGCACCTAGTAAGTGGTTAACAAATACCATAATTATTATTATCTACCCCAGTGCTTAGTTCAGTGCCTAGAACATAGTAAGTACTTCAATACCATTGAAAAAAACCACACAAACCACTTCCCCTCAAAAAGCCCTGGAATCCTTCCCAGCCTAGTTACAAAGAGCTGATTTTGTTATTAAATGGATGAATATTCATTTTCAAAACCAGACATGATGTTTGGATTGTGTTAAAACATATGCCTGTTAATGAAAGTGTGAAAAACAAACCTAAGCTTTATGCAAGAATAACACATCTATAGGAAAAATGTATAAATATGCCCTGATGTAGAACATTTCCTCCCTCTTTATCTGCTCAGTTATCATTTGGCCTTTGTTAATATTATTTTTGAAATCCTGCCATCATTTTCACATTCTGTTAAAAAAATGACACAAACTTCAAAGAAAGCATCTCCTAGCATATTGTTGACTTTGGTAATGTCACCTGCCCAGAAATGAATCTTAATTTATGTTTTTGTATGGAAACTTGTGAAAGATTGCTAATGCTAAATAAATTAGACAACTGCAGGGCAATCCAGGGCATGGAAGCAAGCTAATTCAGTGATCCGGAGTAGTGGTTGCTGGTATGATTAATTTCCAATGATTAAACTAGAAACAATCATTAAATCATTTTGAATCACAGCACTTCCTTTCCCTTCTTGTTTATATGTCAGACCAGATCCTTGCTGTTTTCATGGATTTGTCCCATACAGGCCCTGTCTGCTTATATGTTATCCTAATCTTTGACACCTTTACTGAAAGAGAGCAGCCAGATTGCCGCCCACCAGGCTGGTCTGACTATGATGGGCTTCCAACAGTCTATTCCTATGTAGCATTGTTGGAGACTGTCTCGCTATGTCTTTAATATATTCAATTCCCTGAGCTTGTGAGCCCCTTTTCAGCTTTCCATAGAGCAGCTGCTTGGGTAGCCTTATCAATCAATGGTATTGGAGTAGTTCCCTTGGAAAAGGAGTTCGCTTGGAAGAGTCCAGTAGTTAATAGTCCCAATCCCTGCCCTCAAGGTGATTATGGCCTAGTGATAGTATAATAATTATGGAATTTAAGCACTTACTGTGTGTCAGGCAGTGTTTTAAGTGCCGAGATACATACAAGATGATCAGGTCAGTTAGTCCCTGTCCCATGTAGGACTCTCAGGATAAGTATTAGTCATTATTATCCTGATATTCGTTCACGTTATACATCCTGTCTAGTGAGGCTATGTTGCTGAGGTCATTACTTCAGTGTTGGTCATCTGTCTGAGTTCCGGGATCTCATCATTGGCATCAATCAAATGGAAGGTTTATAAGCCATGATGGTGCCCAAACCTTTGGAAGGCTGTGAGATGAGGACCTGTTACAAGATATACATGCCCAGCTTCTGGAGTACTTTTTTTATCAGGATCACCTACAAACCCCACCCATGGCAGTATTTGCCATCCATGTTCTTTTTTTTAATAAGTACAACTGACCACACTACCAACATTCTTTACAAGCCCACCATATACCATGGAGATGTAATGGAAATAACATCAATCGACTCAGCAATGAATGTGTGCAGTTGGCCAAAATAATTTGTTATTCACCTTAGGAAAAGATTTGAGGATTTGTTTCCTAGACTGTAGATTTTGTGTGTGTGTGTGTGTGTGTGTGTGTGTGTGTGAGAGAGAGAGAGTGCGCATGATCTAGTGGAAGAAAAACCCTGGTTTGTGTCAGAAGACCTGGGTTCTAGTCCCATTTCTAGCCCAAGGCTGCTGTCTTACCTTCGGCAAGTCGTTTAACCTGTATGCTCCTCAGTTTTCTCATTTGCGAAATGGAGATGATAATGCCTGCTTCCACATGAGGATAGATTAAAAAAAATTGGAGAAGTGCCTTGGAAAATTAAAAGCACTCTACACATTCAAGTTGCTTTATGTATTGGGTTTATGCTGCATACAACATTTATTAGAATGCCGCGGATCTTTTTAAATCAAGTTTTTTGTTATTAAAAAAGATGGACCTCTGATAATGAGAGTAATCTGTCTCCCCCAAAGTCATGGGCAAGAATAGGAATAAATTTAGGTTGCTTTGCATTGGGAATTTGGGGTTGAAAGGGATCTGATCCATAATAGGAAGAGAGAAATCTGAGGTTTGGTACAGTGACAGCAATCTGCCAGAATGTCACTATTTCTGGTCCTCAATCAATCAGTGGTATTTATTGACCGTATACTGTGTGCAGAGCATTATGCTAAGCGCTTGGGGAGTGTACAGTATAACAGAGTTGGTAGGCATATTCCCTGCCCTGGAGCCCTGGGGTTAAATCTGAGAATCTACTCTCTAATTGACCAGCACACCACAACTAATTTTTTTATGACATTTATTAAGTGCTTACTATGTGCAAAGCACTGTTCTAAATGCTGGAGAGGTTACAAGGTGATCAGGTTGTCCCCCGTGGGGCTCACAGTCTTCATCCCCATTTTACAGATGAGGTAACTGAGGCACAGAGAAGTTAAGTGACTTGCCCAAAGTCACACAGCTGACAAGTGGTGGAGCTGGGATTTGAATCCAGGACCTCCGACTCCCAAGCCCGGGCTCTTTCCACTGAGCCACGCTGCTTCTCTGATTCTCCTTCTCTAATTGATTCCTGACGGTTGTTCCAGGTTGACCTTTAGGGTTTGGGGGGCTTCTAGCATGTATACTTTGAGGACCCTACAGAAGAGACAGAGTGTAGAGCAGGATTATTTTTTTTTGGCCACCTCAACACATGCAGGAAAATCCAGTCAGAGAATGAACGTGCTCATATTGCACTTCACTGCCGAAACCTGCCCGCTAATAGTGCTGCCAGCCTCGGTTGAAATGTGGTTGAATGACAGGGGTTAATGAACTGAGAAACCTATAGCAGTCCGCCAAGCAAGCTCTCTTCCTCCCTTCAAAGCCCTACTGAGAGCTCACCTCCTCCAGGAGGCCTTCCCACACTGAGCCCCCTCCTTCCTCTCCCCCTCCTTCCCCTCCCCACAGCACCTGTATATATGTATATATGTTTGTACATATTTATTACTCTATTAATTTTACTTGTACATATTTATTCTATTTATTTTATTTTGTTAATATGTTTTGTTGTCTGTCTCCCCCTTCTAGACTGTGAGCCCGCTGTTGGGTAGGGACCATCTCTATATGTTGCCAACTTGTACTTCTCAAGTGCTTAGTACAGTGCTCGGCACACAGTAAGCATCCAATAAATACGATTGAATGAATGGTTGCTGCTCAGAGCTCTATCTTACACATTGTACCAGATCCTGCAGGCCAAATAAGAGCTGGTTACTCTTTCGTAAAAGGAGGTAGCTGTTGAAAAACAGAGTATCGGCAAAATGCCAATTGATTCTTCACATTTGAATTATGCAGAGTAGTGAGAATAGATTTTATTTTCTAGAAATTTTTGTTAGTCTCTCCTAACATTGCATTTCATTGAAATACACTCTAACTTCTGTTTAATACCAATCAGGCGTCCCGGGGTAAGGCAAGCTGGGCCTGAGACTAAAATACTTTTTAAATGCAATTTTAATAGTAATAATCACTGTGGCACTTGAGTTTACTGTGTGCCAAGCATGTAATTTATTTATATTAATGTCTGTCTCCCCCTCTAGATTGTAAGCTCATTATAGCAGGGAATGTGTCTACTGTTATATTGTACTCTCCCAAGTGCTCAATACAGTGCTCTGCAGTCAATCAATCAATCATATTTATTGAGCGCTTACTGTGTGCAGAGCACTGTACTAAGCACTTGGGAAGTACAAGTTGGCAACATATAGAGACAATCCCTACCCAACAGTGGGCTCACAGTCTAAAAGGGGGAGACAGAGAACGAAACCAAACATACTAACAAAATAAATAGAATAGATATGTACAGGTAAAATAAATAAATAAATAAATAGTAATCACACTATAAGTAGTGTGCATATAGTAAGTAAATAGTAAGCACACAGTAATCACTCAATAAATATGATTGAATGAATACTAAATGCTGGGGTAGACACAACATAATAAGGTCAGACATGGGGCGCCCAGTCTAATACGAAAGGAGAACAGGATATCACCATTTTATAAATGAGGAAACTGAAGGGCAGAGGAATTAATTGACTTGCTCAGAATCACACAGCAGGCAAGTTGAGAGACTGGGAATAGAACACAGGTTTCCCAACTTCTTGATCCATGCTCTTTCCACTAGACCACACTGGAGGAGGTTTGCAGATTCTCACCTTTCACCTCTGTTGCAACACCTGCTCTTAAGAAGCAAGCAAGGCAGAAAGATGCCACCCATTTGAGTTTTTCTCCACTCAAAACACACACACACACACACACACACACACACTTTCTTTCTCTCGCTCTCTCTCTCCTTCTTCGTGCCGCCCTCCCCCTCTGACTTCCATTTCAGTTCTCTTAGGAGAGACTTGGGGTGGATACTTTAAACCCCAAAGCAATCAGGCCTAATATTTTGGCCTCTGAAGTGTGACACTGATATATGGGGTGCTGGGGAGAACCTGGCTGGCCATGAGCTAGACGTAAGCTCAGAAAAATACCCATAAATTTCCACAGCCCGTGTTTCCACATGAATATACTTTTGTTTGGACGGCCTCAGTGGACACCGATTTGCACCATAGCAACTGTCAAATAGAAATTTTCCAAAGGAAAAGAAAAAAAGCCTTATTCAGTGTGGGGGTTGGAAATAGTTTCTTTCTATTTCATGAAAGAACTATTTTCTGGTGAAATATCCCAGCATTTTAACTAGTCATTGGAAAAGAAAAACAATCTTTGAAATAGTTGTTTTTGCAGCCATCGTTTAAGTCCATCTCATCTGTAACATCGGAGGGTTGTTTGAGTGTCATTTCTCTTTGTTTTGATAACACAGCCTGGTCCAGGGTAGCAGCAAACTGAATCTGACATAGAAAGATATGTATGGTGCCTGACAATTGGCACTGTGTCCAGTGGGAGTGAAGGAAACTCCCTCCCCAAAGCCACTAGAGCTATAATGGAGGTTGAATCAGGAACAGAGATACCGATCATTGAAGCAGGTATCTTTAGTCCACAAGGAACCCCGACTGAAGCTGGGTTTTGTCCCATTGCATTAGGCCTTGTGGAAAAGCAGAAAACTGGAAGTCAAAGGACCTGGATTCTAATCCTGGTTCTGCCACTTGTCTGTTGTATGATCTTGGGCAAGTCACTTAACTGCTCTGTGCCTCAGTTTTTGCATCTGTAAAATGAAGATTAAATTCTTGTTCTCCCTCCCCTTAGACTCTGAGCCCCATGTAGGACAGAGATTGTGTCCTATCTGATTTTTGAATCTTCCCTGGTGCTTGGCGCATAGTAAACACTTAACAAAAACTATTATTATGCATTGCATGTTGTGGTCTTTCTCCTGTTGGGCCCTCCTCCTTTTCTCTCTCCTTCAGAAACTGGATTTCCACAGTAGGCTCAGCCACTTCACCACGGATCCCTCGCTAGGACTGATGCTCCAAGGTGTAAGGGGTAAAGGACCACGGTAGCTGGAATAAATTTATGCAGTCTGTTCCATTCTATAAAGAGTTTCTTTGGGAGAGTACTATTTTCTCCCATAGGAACACAAAACTTAAACCTGGACAGGGGATGTTGGTGTGATAGCTTTCTGCCTTCCTCATTCTACAGAGGGGCAGAGAGGCAGGGTAGCCTGCAGGGCTTCCTGGGTTCACCTCTATCTAACCATCCACTGAACAGGGTTGAAGTGTCATTCAAGCTGTTTCATATGCTTGGAGAAAATGTTATTTGTCAACAGCATTTACAGTTGTTCAAGTAGAGGCTCCTTGAGAAAGATGGTCACTGACTGCACCCTGTCCGTGACTCTTATTTGTAACGGTTGGGCTTCTGATTGGCAAGAGATGCTGAGCTCCCAAAGGCCTTGGATGGAGCTTGAAGGATTGATTAATGCGTGAGAGGAGCAAAATTGCTTTAGTAGAAGGGCCTGAGGAGAAATGAGGAATATTAGTTCATACTGTTTAATGGCATGATTTGTAGTTTTATCATTTCAATCTTTCATTTGTTGCCCATTGCTTCCCCCTCTGTGAACACACTTTATTTATTGTGATCCCCTTTGTGGGCCAGGCACTGTTCCTAATTTATCCTCCATTGTACTCTTCCACCGTGCCTTTTATAGTTCTCTGCCCATAACAGGTGCTAAACAAATACCATGAAGCAAGATAAAGGATTTTCCCAAGAGGAAAGGATTCCGTTAGAAGAATGAAAAAATGGAAAGTAATCCAAAGGGTAGACATTCTCACAGGGTCTGTCAGTATTGGATTAGAGCGTCAATCCCAGAACTGTTGGAGGTTTTTTTTATGGTACTTGTTAAGCACTTACTATGTGTCCAGCACTGTACTAAGCTCTGGGGTAGATACAAGGTAATCAGGTTGGTCCTTGTTCCACATGGGGCTCTCAGTCTAAGTAGGAGGGAGTAGGATTTAATTTCCATTTTACAGATGAGAAAACCGAGGGCCAGAACAGTGACTTGCCCAAGGTCACGTAGCAGACGTGGTGGTGCCGGGCTTAAAACCCCAGTCCTCTGACTCTCTGTATTCATTGAGGGGGATTTAATGGGAAATCAGTTGGTCATCATCAGTATATGTGGGAAGTACCTGTAGAGTGCAAAGTGCTATGCTAAGCAAAAGTGCAAAAGAAGCAAGACATGTGATCCCTATTGTCCAAGACCTTACAATCAAATGGAGTGGACAGAGATAAAAAATATTTACCAGTAGTGGGAGGAGGAGGCAGAACAAGAACATAAGACAAGAAGTACAGAATGACATCAGGCATCTGCCATCACCTTTACCCAAAGTGCTTATCTTAGCATATTCACAAAAAGCCCCAACAATAGGAAACAGAGAAATTATGTCTTCAGAATAATCCTTGTGCATCTTGTGCTCTGAGCTTTTCAGTTAAAGCTGAAACTAGGGGACTGTTGCAAGGTTTAATTCATTTCCAAACTATAATTTATATTTTTTCAAATCCACGCCAGTGCCATAGACAAGAAATGACACACACATGGATGAGGGCAGCAATCTGTTGGGTGTTGCAGTCTATTTTGAGCAGAAATTGATTAGTACTCTATGAAAAGTATGGAGAAAATTAAATTGATGTGTTTATCAAGGCAAATCAAGCCAGAGGTACCTCTTTCCTTCTCTCTCACTGTTTCTCTCTCCATTCCTTCCTTCCTCCCCTGAAGTTGTGGATTTTATTTTATTTTATTTGTGTGTGTGTGTGGGTGTGTGTATGTGTGTCTCAATTTCATTAAGCTGTGCTCAAGAACACACATCTTGGCCTGCTTAGTGGGTGTTTTATTCCGATCTTTCTGACAGTTTGCAAACCAAACTTGAAAACACACATCAACCAGGCACAAATTGGCCCTACACTCTCTGATTCCATTATGCATGAATGCATGGGAGGAGGAGGAGAAGGTGAAGCTGTATGCTTTTGGCTCATTGAACTTGTGAAATATAATCTTGGCCCCTGTTGTGTGGATTTAATGAAATATGGGGAAAGTATGAACCAGGAATTTACCTGATTGCACCCATTTTCTTGCCCCTCCCCAGATAGAGTGGAAAAAGTGTGTGTGGCAGGGAGAACCAAATAGATCATGAACTACATCAACTGAATCTACTCTGCGTGGAGTGTTAGGAAGGGAGAGTTGAGGTCTGTTCTGTAGAAAAACATCAAAGCATCACTGAAAGAAAGTGAAGGGGGAAGTCCAAAAGGACAGTGAGAAGTCCAAAAGGACAGTGAGCAAGTTGTAGTAGAAGTAGTAACAGTACTTACTGAGCATCCATTGCATACAATGCACTGAACTAAGCCCTTAGGAAAGAACATGGTAGTAAGAGTCAGAGGACCTGGGTTCTAATCCCATTCTGTCATTTGCCTGTTGTGTGACCTTGAGCAAGTCACAATTCTGTGCCTTAGTTTCCTCATGTGTAAAATGAGGATTAAATCCTACTTCCGCCTACTTATACTGTGAGCCCCATGTGGAACAGTGACTGTATTTAACCCGATTTACTTTATGTCTACTCCAGCACTTAATATAATGTTGGGCACATACTAAGCCCTTAATAAATACCATACTTATTAATTACTAACACAAAGAGGAATCCTGCACCCTGCCCTCAAGGAGCGTACCCTATTATGGGGAGCAGACCTAAAATTACATTATCTCTAAGTAACCAAAAAGACTGCATGTACAATTGATTAGCCTAGGCTTCTGTCTCTTATTTACTTGGGAAGCCTATTAATAGTATTTGAGTGCTTACTGTACTGTACTTAGTGCTTGGAGGACTAGTACAACAGAGTTGGTAGACATGATCCCTAGGCTCAAACTGATTACAGGTAGAGGAAGTGGCAAGGTATAAGGATATGTACATAAATGCTCTGGAGCCTGAATGGAGGACTATCCAAATATTTAAGGGGCACAGATCTGAGCGCATAGGTGAGACAAAGGGGAAGGGCAAATGGGGATGAGGAAATTTAGAGGTGGATCAGGGAAGTCTTTTTGGAGAGAGAAGACTTTAGTTGAGCTTCCTAATCAGTTTACCCCGCACTTTTGGCAGCAACCTCTGTGATTGCAGCAGGGGAGCAGACATGTCAACTGATTATTTTCACCATTCCAGTCCAGCCCTGTCTTTATCAGAGGTCACAGAAGTTCATCTTCCAGCTGCTTGAGAAAGCAAGTCTGCTCAGTCTTTGGGTGTTGACCGACTTCAAATTACGGGATTAGGGTCCTTAACCTGGGGCAGTGGGGCCAGGGCTTGGCTATATTTTTGTGCCTTTAAAAAGTGGCCCACAAAAGTTGGCCACATTCTCTGAAAAGTGCATTTGTCCTGACCATATTTGTCACTCAGTTTATTCATTCATTGTCATATTTATTGAGTGCTTGCAGAGCACTGTACTAAGCGCTTGGGAAGTACAAGTTGGTAACATAAAGACCACTCTTCAGATTCAGGGTGGGAATTTACACACACAGTTCATTCCTGGAACTGGTGTGACTTCTTACTCATGTTGCCCATAATTCTTCCATGCAATAGGAAGAGCTGGGGGAACTCCATTTGCTGAGCTGTTATTATAAGCAAGTCAAACATGCCATTTAATTGATTTCTGTATGACTCATATGTTATAAAGTGGTTTTGGAGATTTAGAACGATGGTGCAGTACTTATTATTGACCTCAAAATCCCTGCTGAACCATATTTGAACCCAGAGGGTCAGGAAAGTGTTTCTTGTTAAAAAATTTCAGAAGTGTAACTTGCTGCGTTTAGGATGGTTTTTAGTTTGATTCTCCCTTTTCTGCCAAGCTGGGACTTTCTCCTCTCGCTCTTGAGTAATAATTTAATTACTAGAAGAGTCAGGGAAAGTCTGGAGATCAATCAATCATATATGAGTGCTTACGGTGTGCAGAGCACAGTGCTAAGCACGTGGGAGGGTACAGTATGACAGAGTTGGTAGGCATGTTCCCAGCCCGCAGTGAATTTAATCCAGAGGATCTGGTTAGCAGCTCTCAGTCCTCAAAGTCTGTGTTTTTGAGGTTCCCAGAGTTTAGTTTCCTGGCTTTTCTAGTGAGGAAGGCAAAAAAGAGAAGCCCAGTAGTTATCCATTGGTGGAGATGAAGAGAAAGAGTGTGGGAGGAGGGAGCGTGTCAGAAGCACTAATGAAGAGAGCTATGGAATTCCCACTTGGAAGTTAGCCCATAGAAGAGAGGAATGTGTAAACCAAATGAAAATTGGCCGGTCAGCCTCTGGAACAGTGCTCAGGAATGATGAGGGAGGGGAAAGGAAGGCTGCTTGTGCTTCATTTACCATCCCAAGAAATACAGTCTGGATGATGGGAAAGGTACATACATGGCTGGCTCCCAGGTCCAAAGCAATGGAATGTTTTCCTCTCACTGTGAGAAGGCAGCTTCTAGGAGGGTCACCATCTTGTAATTTAGAAGGCATGAAGGGTCAGGTATATGTCTTCTTTGGGGCTAAGTGTAGGAAACTTGAATGATTTGAGTTTGTGCAAAGAGCACCTTCTCCTGTACCCCTCACTCCCTTGCAATCCCTTAGAATTGAAATCACAAGCTGAATATTTGTCATTTAACCTTCTGCTTTCATTTCTGAAATTTTGGGACATGGTTAGGGGAAAGACTCCAGAGTGTGAGTCAGGAGACCTGGCTTCCAGTTCCTACCTTTCCTGTGTGACTTTGGGCCAGTAATTCGATCTCTGATTTCATCTGTAAAATGGGGGTCACAATTCCTGCCTCTCCTTACCTCACAAGGATGATGTGACAGTAAAATAATCAGTGGGAAAAGCTTTGGAAAAATATTTGAAATTGAAAGTATTTTTTATATGGTCTCATTTTATCTTGGGAAGCAGCATGGCGTAGAACAGAGCCTGGGCCTGGGAATCAGTAGGCCCTGGGTTCTAATCCTGGCTCCACCACTTGTCTGCTGTGCAGCCTTGGGCAAGTCACTTCACTTCCTTGTGCCTCAGACCTCATCTGTAAAATGGGGATTAAGACTGAGCCCCATGAGGGACAGGGACTGTGTCCAACCTGATTTGCTTGTATCCATCCCAGTGTTTAGTACAGTGCCTGGTACTTACGAAGTGCTTAATACCATTATTATTATTATTATTATTATTATTATTATTATTATTATTATTATTATTATTATCTTGAACTTATCTCTGGGATGTGAGGTCGGGGAGGGGCATATTATCCCCATTTTACAGATGGAAAAACTGAGGCCCAGAGTAGTGACTTCCTAATATCACGCAGTTGGTGGAAGAGCCAGGACTAGAGCGAGGGTCTCCCAATTACCAGTACGGAGCCCTTTCTGGGAGGCCTTCCTGCTGTCTTGGTTCACTGGGGGCCTTGAAGATTTGGGACAAGAATGCCCTGCTTGGGGACACTCAAGCCACCCTTGTTCTGCAGACAAATCCCAAAATAAGTAGTCAGGGATCCTGCTTGGGGACAGTCAAGCCACCCTTGTTCTGCAGACAAATCCCAAAATAAGTAGTCAGGGATGACAGCAAGATGTAATCACGGAAAAAAACTACTACCTATAGCAACTTAATTTGAACTTCAGGGAATTCTCAAGATGAACATTCAGAGTGATGGAACATTGAGGAGCAGAGAGGGTGAGTGTGATGAATGATGTGTGCCAGTGCTCATGGAAAGATATTTGAGACCAATTCAATTTGCTGAGGGTTAAAGCCAGATGGCTGAAAGTGGAATGTAACTACCTCTTATTTGAACTCATGCCTTTTCCTATTTAAAATAGAAATAAAGTTATTCAAATGTCTCGCCAGGTTAAATGAAAGGAGAAAGGAAAAAATAATTTAAAAAAAGAAAAGGCTTAGGGAAGCAAGCAACTTTGGGTAAGTCATTGTCAAGAGAGACAAACCCCAAACTGATTTTTGATTATCTGAGCCAGTGTAGTTTTATCATTTAATCAATCAGTACTATTTTTTTTGAATGCCAAAATGTGTGTAGAGCACTAGAATAAGCACTTGGAAGAGGACAACTGAGTAAGAAATCAATCAATGGAATGTGAGAGGGCTTACTGTGCAAGTTTGAATGCTTACTGTGCACAGAGCACTGTAATGAGCACTTGAGACAATACAATAGAGAAAGTAGACACAATCACCTTTATGCCAGGAGCCTTGATCTAGAAGGGGAGACAGACATTAAATTGCAAGTAGGAGTGGCAACCAACTATAAGGATAGGTGCTGCGGATGGGGAGGGATGAGTAGGTGCTTACTAGGTAGGAAAGAGGGGAGAATAGGGTGGGTAGAAGAGAAATGAATCAGAGAAGTCATTCTGGAAATGTCATTTTAGTAAGGCTCTAAAGAACAGGAGTGACAGTCTGTGAGATATGGATCAAGAGGGAGTTGAGGTAGGAGGGAAATGTAAGCAAGGGGTCAATGGGAAAAGCTTTGGAAAAATGTGTGATACAAATTGAAAGGATTCTCTTTATATGATCTCATTTTACCTCCCATGATGTGAGGTAGAGGTGGGCACAGTAAATAGTTTGGTGATAGAGGAGTGAAGTATATGGGCTGGGTGTGGGAGAGGAGTGAGGTTAGGTAATGGGAGAGGAAGCTCTCTAATAGGAAGAGTTGGTAGAAGTGTAGCTGTCTGGTTTGAGAACGATGAGGGATATATTTCCAACTTGTTAGATCCCTTCACTGCAACCTATCTCAATGAGTCAGGTTTGTGGGAGTTACCAGAGCAAACATCATTAATGGTCTCCAAATTTGTTTCTTCCGTGGCACAATTTTGCCCAGCAGTGGAATGAATGAGATGCCTGCACCCATTCCCTGCTCCTCCTTCCCTGACCCCCCTCACCACATCTTCTACCCACTGTGGACTTTTGGGGGAAAGGGGAAGGAAGGAGAGGGCCTCACAGAATGGCTGGGGGTACCGGTATTTAAATATAAACCAAATATTTATGGCCACTCCTCTGGCCTTTTGGTATGGTTCTCCAACCTCACCAACATCTCTCTAATCCTCCCTTTCCCCTCTTGCCTCTGCCCTGGTTCCCTCTTGGTTTCTTTTCTTCCCCTCCTATCCCTAAAAAGTTCTTTGGCCACCAGTACAGTCTTTTCTTATTATGGGGCTCTTTCTTACTCATGACATCTTTTCTTCCTCCCTTTCATGCTTTTATTTCTTCCCTTTCTTCACTTCAGTCACCTTTATAATCTGTTCCCTTTTCTCCCCTCCCTCCTCATTTTCCTTTCAATTTTCTTCTCTCCAACTCCTTTCCATTTCCACTTTCCCTCTCTTCAGAACACTCATAGGAGTCATGTTTTAGACAGGGAGAGGCTTACAAAAACGATTTCTTCACTCTCTCCTTTCTAGTCCTTCCTTCATCTCCCTCCCCAATTTCTCTCATTTCTCTAGTACCTTAGGCTTCTACACTTACAATCTCCCTCAAACTATACAAAACAAGATGATACTGAGGCCATGACTTTGTTTCAGTGGAGAGCATTAGGAGATCAGGGTGGGAGATCACCTGGAACAAACAGGGGGAGCCTCTCATAACAAAATCTTATCAAGCTGGTGATTTTTCTTTCTTCCTCTCCTTCCTTGAGTTGAATTCTGGCAGATTAGCTTTCTATTCAGTTCCCAAGCCTGTTAATACCCTCCAACTCGGGGCAGTGAGTAGCCTGGAGGATGATTTGTTTTCAAGTTTAAAATGCTCCCAGGCTATTTTATCAGCCAGAGTGTCTCTAACCAGAGCAAATTCATGGCCAACCCCTGGAAGTGAGGGTAAAACAAGGCTAGAGAGGATGATTTTTAAATATTCTCTCTTAGGTATACCTATCACTTATTAGCTTTTATTTTCAAAGTACTTTAATAACAGCCAATTAATCCCTGTACCCTGGTCCCACTGGATGTTTGTCTAGTCTTCTGACTCCTTCTTAATGAAGACCTTTCTTTGAGGGGTTTAAGCATTTTACAGTTCTTATCTGCCTAATCCTGCTCAGACCTCCATCTGCCTTTTAGATAAGAGGTGAGGCCATTTCCCAGTGCACCTGTATAAACCCTCTGTGAATTGCCAAAAGGCACAGATAAGATGTCTGCTCTCGACATCTTACATTTACATTAAGAGAGCTCCTTCTCCCAATCTTTCCTATGTGTGTGGCTTTATTTGGAAACTGGACCATATGCCTCACACCCCCATTTTACCAGAGAAGGTTTGTGCGGAAGGAGTGCAGTAACTTCACTTCTTAAAATCACCCATCCTGGGGGCTGTTCAAGAGTCCTTATTTACAGAACATCCTGACAGCCAATATTGAGACTTTACCAGAAGGAAAATTCTCAGATATGCCTGCATTTTGAGATTTACAGTAGTTTCCACTAAGAGCAGCTTCTCCTGAGAAAGATACATGACTATTGCTTTTATTTTATGATATTTCAAAATACTGTCAAGGGAATGTCTATAAACTTGATTTACTGGGGGAAAAATGACAAATGCTTACCTTTTTAGTATTTCACTCGCCTCTGCTTCCCTAGTTTCTATGGCATATTTTCCAATAATTTTTCTTCACCTTCTGTGTATCATTCCGACGATACACAGAGATGTACATTGCATCTCCTTTAAGGAAAAAACTTTAAATCCCAGTTTTCTGTATTTAAAAAGAGATTGAAATACCCAGGGTGATCACTAGACCATCTCTTGCTGCAATGGTGAACTCTGGCACATTAGCATAGGCTCCTTGTGCCTAGTTGCATTTTGGAGAATCCAGTGAGCGTTTAAGGAATGAACACTGAATTTGGGTCTATTCTTATGGGCTACTAAATGAGTTTCCTAAGCAGACATTGCTAATGCCAATGACCATTCCGTGGACTGTGAAAGTGGGTTCGACTGACCTCTTTTTGTTGGCTAGCTAGTTGCCATGGCTGCCAGCTATCTGTTAAGTCATGGTCAGCTTGTAAAGATGAACAAGAATCATGCATTTCCGAAAATCAGTATTTATTTTGAACGCTTACTGTGTTCAGGCACTGTATTAAATGCTTAGGGGCATACAACACAACAGAGTGGGTAGACATAACCGCTGCTCACAATGAACTCACGGTTTAGAGGACTGACAGGAAAAGCCCGTGAAACTATTTTGATTTTCAGATTTCTACCACCTCAGAATAGTGACAGGAGGAATCTGAGTTGTGGAGGGTGTCATCACCACTGCTGGCATTTCACCTCTTGGTCGTTATTTCCTTGAGTAAAGCAGAGTGTGGTGGAGGGTGGAGTTTGGTGTGAACCCATCAGCTGCATCCATGTGATTAGCCACCTTGAGGTTGCCCTTAGCCACTCGATAGTATTTATTGAGCGCTTACTGTATGCAGGGCACTGTGCTAAATGCTTGGTAGACTAAAACACAGTATATCAGACACATTCCCTGCCCCCAACAAGCTTACAGTTTTGAGGAGGAGATAGACATTAATAAAGTTATGTACACTCATTCATTCAATTGCATTTATTGAGCACTTACTGTGTGCAGAGCACTGTACTAAGCGCTTGGGAAGCACGTCGGCAACATATAGAGATGGTCCCTACCCAACAATGGGCTCACAGTCTAGAAGGGGGAGACAGACAACAAAACAAAACATGTAGACAGGTGTCACAATCGTCAGAACAAACAGAATTAAAGCTATATGCACATCATTAACAAAATAAATAGAATAGTAAATATGTACAAGTGAAATAAACAGAGTAATAAATCTGTACAAATATATATATACAAGTGCTGTGGGGAGGGGAAGGAGGTAGGGCGGAGGGGATGGGGAGGAGGAGAGGAAAAAGGGGGCTCAGTTTGGGAAGGCCTCCTGGAGGAGGTGAGCTCTCAGTAAGGCTTTGAAGGGAGGAAGAGAGTTTGGCAGATGTGTGGAGAGAGGGCATTCATGGGGTGGGGGCAGTTGTGGTGGTGGGGATGGTGAATAAAGGGAGCAAGTCAGGGTGACACAGAGGGGAGTCGGAGAAGAGGATATTAGGGCTTAGTCTGGGAAGGCCGCTTGGAGATGTGCCTTCAATAAGCCTTTGAAGATGGGGAGAGTAATTTTCTATTGGATATAATGATAAATAACAATTATATTTGTTAAGCGCATACTATGTGCCAAGCATTGTTCTAAGCACTGGGGTAGATACAAGATAATCAGGTTATCCCACATGCAGATCACAGCCTTAATCCCCATTTTACAGATGAGGTAGCTGAGGCACAGAGAAGTTAAGTGACTTGCCCAAAGTCACACAGCGAACACAGTGGCGGAGCTGGGATTAGAACCCACGACCTCTGACTCCAAAGCCCATACTCTTTCCACTAAGCCACACTGGGTATGAAAAGGGAGGGCGTGCCAAGTGAGAGGTTGATGGTGAGATAGATGAGATAGAGGTTCATTGAATAGGCAGGTTCATTCATTCACTGTCGCATTTATTGAGCGCTTACTGTGTGCCGAGCACTGTACTAAGTGCTTGGAAAGTACAGTACGGCAATAGAGACAGACAGTCCCTGCCCAAAAGGGTTTACAATCTAGAGGGCTTACAGTAGGTTGGTATTAGAGTAACAAAGTTTGTGGGCTGGGTTGTAGTAGGTGAGTAATGAGATGAGGTAGGAGAGGGCATGGTGATTAAGTGTTTTAAAACCGATGGTAAGCAGTTTCTGTTTAATGCAGAGGTGGGTGGGCAACCACTGGAGGTTCTTGAGATTGGAGGAAACATGGACTGAACTCTTTTGTAGAAAAATGATCTGGGCAGAGTGCAGTATGGACTAGAGAGGAGACTGACAGGAAGCTGATATAGTAATACAGGCAGGATAGGATAAATGTTTGGATTAACGTGGTAGCAGTTTGGATGGAGAGAAAAAGACGGATTTTAGCAATGTTGTGAGGGTTGAACTGACAGGATAGATTGAATACTCTTGATCTGCCAGTAAAACAAGTTTGAAATTCAGTAATTCTCATAATCTCAGCCACATAGGTGTTACTGCTACCACACATAATTGACTGAGTAATTGGTGTGGAAAAACTGGAGATGTGAAAATGTGAAGTGGCTCCAAATCTATTGGCTTCTAAAAGGTGTCATAGGAAAGGTGGCCATTTGACAGACTTTACTTTGTTCTTCTTCCCTTGGGTGCCACCAAGGACAGTGGATATCCAGGAGGGCAACCATCAGTTGCGTATTTTTTTTAATGATATTTAAGCATATACTGTATGCCAGGAACTGTACCAAGTGCTGGGGTTATATCAGGTTGGACACAAGTCCATGTCCCATGTGGGACTCGCAGTATTAATTCCTATTTTACAGATGAGGTAACTGAGGGCCAGAGAAGGTAAGTGACTTGCCTAAGGTCACACAGCAAACATGTGGTGGACCTGAGATTAAAACCCAGGTCCTCTGACTCCCAGAATTTCCCCTAGGTCATGTTTCTTGGGGTTCATCTAAGCATTACGTTGCCACTGGTGGAATTAAAATCCTGGACTGGCTGGGCCATTGAAGTGACCCAGAAATTGCCTGTATTCACTGTTCAAGTCTTCATCACATCCGCAATTTCCCTGAAGTCTTCACTACTTTATAAAATCTGTTAAGTACAGTGTCACCGTCTTGGCCTGCTGAGTCTGAACTCTCATTCAAATCATCACAGCAATTCAATCTTCCTCCAATTATACTGGGAACACTACCTTAGAATTTCTGTTCACAGACTTCTTATTCTCATTTTTCATCTTTACCACCATTCTGCCCTACAGATGCCCCTCTCTTTTCCCCACACTCCGTGTCCTTTGACTAAGGACACAGTCCTTTTTTTCTCTCATTCATGATTCACCTGTCTGCATGGATATTGATTGTAAATCCACTTCAAGACACTAGTCTTAGTTAAGTATCTGGAGTTCAGTCACCATCTAAGGAGCCTGGTTTTTCATTTTGGAGTTGGGTCTTGAAACCCACCCAAGTCTCCCCAGCTTCTAATTAGGTTTCTGCACAGTCCTGTAGACTTGAAGTTAATTGTCTTTTGAAATAGGTTAATTCAATAGAAAGATAATTTGCTTTTTGGGAATTCAGTATATTTTCCCAAATGGGAACAAGCAGCCATTTTCTAGATTATCATGCTTCTGGGGCCAATGAACCCAAGGTGTTAATGAGATTATTAGACTGCTGCTTTATTACATTATGGAATTGGCTACAGGTCTTAATAGCTTTTTGAATCATAGGATGCTGCTGTTGCTGTTTCTTTGGTTATTCATTAATTCAGTAAAATAGATTTGTTTGTAAAAAGGCCTGTATCATCAAAATCATGTGCGTTCTTCTGTTTACTCATAGTGTCTGGAATGTTCAAATTAATCTCTGCCATGTTCTTATTGGTTCATAGTTTATATATAAATATTTTCCAAACGTTAGACTTCAGTTGCAAAACAAAAATGTGTTTATGCAGCTTTCTTTTAATTTTTTTTTGAAATCACACTTGTTAATGCCAGTGTCTCTGGAATGAAGTATAGATGCCCTATCTAACATCCCTAACTTTCTCCTCTACATCCCTAATTTACTCTTGTGCATTCTGCCTATTGAAAGAATATGAGGCTGGGAATCTCAGAATCCAGGTTCTAATACCAGCTCTGCCCTTGGTCTTCTGTGTGACCATCAGGAAGCTATTAGCCTCCCTGTGCCTCTGTCTTTAACTGTCAAAATAAGGATAAAATACCTATCTTCTCACTGTTACACTTAGTTTATGAGCCTCTCAAAGAACAGGTACTGTCTGATCTCAGTATTTTGTTATCTATGACAGATCTTAACATAGTGTTCTGGTACAAAGTAAGCATGTATTTCATAAAAGTTTTTATGGACATTCTGTATATGAATTTATTCAAGCCCCTTTTGAGCAAACTGGGGTTTATGACTGCACAGCTTCCTATTGGAATGAATTCCTTACGCTTAACAGCTGTTGGTGAAGAATCAATCACTGGTATTTACTGAGCACTTTAGGCAGAGTACTGTGCTAAGCGCTTGGAAGAGTGCAGTACAACAGAGTTGTTAGACATGATTCCTGCCCACAAGGAGCTTATAACTTAGAGGGGAAGACAGATATTAAAATAATAATAAAATAAATTACGGATAGGGGAAATGGCAAGGTACATAGATGGGTAGAGAAGTGCTATGAGGCTAAAGGTGGTGTGAATATCAAGTACTTAAAGGGTACAAATAGGCAACACAAGAAGTTTTTTTTCTCTGGTTTTGTACTCACCACCTCCGAGCTCCAGTTGGTCTCCCTTCAGCCTGGGGTTGTGGGATTTGAAGAACAAATGCCACTCCAGCGACTGGTCCTTTGGCAGGCAAATAGAGTGGCAGCTTGAAAAGACATTAAAAAATGTAAAACTCTGAGTGGAAATCACTTTCTGCTGGAGATTCAGTACAAGAAGTAGTAGATTGGAAGCTCCTATTTTGAAAAGTGGTTCAGCAGGTGGATAGGGACTGTGGGAAGATGGGCCTGTCTTGTCTGGGTCTTTCTACCTCACTCTCTCTTTGTCTCTGCCTTTGTGTCCCTGCCTGTTCCTGCTGCTCTCTCATCTGTTTCATTCTACATGCTTTCAATCTCTTTGTCTCTTTCCTTTTCCTGCCTATCCCTCTTCCTCCTAGATAACTTTCTTTGCCCTTAGAAAAGCCTCATTCACCCTAATTTTTCAAGAAAAGAATAGAGATAGGTGGCTAATAATATTCTAAATGATTAGTAACCTGTAGCTTTTAAATAGGGTGTTCCATGGGAGCATGTATAACTGGATCTGGGGCCCATCCATAAACACAAGTGGCATAACACACAAGTGGCCAGACATAAGGCATGTCTTCTCCTCTCCCCAGTCTGATTTCATCATCATTCAGAGTGTCTAAAGATATTTATCAAGTGTTTGCAGGGTACACAGGTCTGGATGTAGGGGCAACCAAAGACATAGTCTGGTCAAAGACTAATTAATCAGTTGTATTATTGAGAGCTTACTATGTGCAGCACACTGTACTAAGTGCTTGGGACAGTACAGTGTAACAAAGTGGATAGACACATTTCCTGCCCACAGTGAACTTACAGACTAAAGGGAGAGACAGACATTAATGTAAATAAATGAATTATGGTATGTACAGAAGCGCAGGAGGGCTGAGAGAGGGGTGAATAAAGGGAGCAAATCCAAGTGCTAGGCATAAGGGAGTGGGAAATGAGGAAGTGAGGGTTTAGTCAGGGAAGGCTTCTTGGAGGAGATGTGCCTTCAGTAATAATAATCATAGTATTTAAGCACCACTTGGTACAGTACATTGTGCTAGGTGCTTGGGAGATATAGAATAATGAAGTGCCTTGTTCTCAGACCAAGGGAAGTTACACTCTAATGGGGGAGACCAACATGAAAATATCTACAGCTGGAGAGGTCAAAAATAAAGCAGACATATATACATGAGTGGCAAGGAGCGTGTAAATAAGTACATGAGTGCTAAAGTTGGCTGAAGATTAAAGAAATGATACAGCCCAGGGTACTGGGAAGTGAATCGGGGAAAGCTTGTTGGAGGCAATGGGAATTTAGGAAGTATTTGAATACTTTCTAGAGAGAGTTGTGGTCTGATGGGAGGGAGGGAGTTGTAAGATGGAGGAAAAAGCGTGAGCAAGGGAATTGAGGTGGGAGACTAGATGTCAGGAGCAAAGGAAACAAATTATTTTAGAAAAATACCAATCTCAAGAATCAGATCAATGTCTAATGTTTAAGTCGTCCTAGAACTGTAAACTAGAGATATTTTTTCTAGGATCACTGGCTAAGAAATATATTAAGCACCCATCTCTTATCACTGGATCCAATCAATCATTCAGCCTGTTGGGAAGACCACTGCAACACACAGATAAGCCTGGAGGGCAGCAAAAGGAACAGAGGAAGTAACTGAATATGAAGATGTGCTCATAAATGCAGAATGCGGGGATGTATATGTGAGCAGGTTCCAGGAATGTTGAAGTGGCAGTTAGGGAAATATTGAATGGGGTGATGAGAAAAATAATTGGGGACGGTCTCCTGGGGGAGAAGTCATTTCAGATGGGCAATGAGGATTAGGAGAGCAGTGGTCTTTGAGATGTGGAGGAGGGAATTCCAGGCAATCAGTAGTATTTATTGAGCATTTACTTTGCACAAAGTGTTTGGGGAAAGTACAGTAGAGCTAGTAGGTATGATCCCTGCCTTTAAGGAGTTTACAAGCTAGCTGGGGAGGAGGGAGAGTGTGAACCCAGGGATATGTACCCCAGGTCAGAGAACGAATACGGAACCATGGGTGTTAACTCAGACCACACAGTTAGTGGAAGTGGCTTTGCCTGGTTTTAGTGAAGCTTCTGATGTGTGATACCATCATTATCAATGGCACAGGATTAGGCCAGAGGAAGGAAGGTGGACAGAATTGCTCCAATTACTTTATGCTGCCAGGATCAGGCATGGTGATTATTTCCATCTCTTTTCCGGGTGGGAAAGAGCAGGTAGAATTCATCCAGGTGATCCTTGCTTTATGAGGAGCAGAGGGGAAGGTCTATGTTCTATCTCTGTGATCCCTTCCTCCTCTCTAGCTGGCCTTTGACCCGAAGCTGGAGTGTTGTCAAGGTGTTCCCTAGCCACAGTGAGCTGGAAGGCAGCTCACAGTTCGAGTTGCCTCCCCTCAGTGGTTGAGGGGGCTTAGTGGAAAGAGTCCAGGCTTGGGAGTCAGAAGTCGTGGGTTCTAGTTCCGGCCCCACCACTTGTTCCCTGTGTGACCTTGGGCAAATCACTTAACTTCTCTGTGCCTCAGTTACCTCATCTGTAAAATGGGGATTAAGACTGTGAGTCCCACATGGAACAACCTGATAACCTTGTATCTAACCCAGCGCTTAGAACAGTGCTTGGCACATAGTAAGCACGTAACAAATACCATTATTATTATGAGCAGGCATTGAGAAGGGAAGTACGCTGTAAACTCCTCTTTAGACTGTAAACTTCTTATGAGCAGGGATGTCTACCGACTCTGTTGTATTGTACTCTCCCAATTATTACAGTGCTCTGTGCTCAATAAATACCACTGATGTACAAGGAAAGGAGTAGCCAGAAAGTGCACGTTTAATCTGCGAACTGAAGTAGTTCCATAGATCATCAAATATTTTCTTCAATGAAGTCTCCACGGAGGTGAGCGAAAAGGAAGGAAAACAGGTCTCTTCCTCCTGTCTGAAAGAAAGGACCATGTCATTTCTTCAGAAACATCTTGGGGAAACCACACGGGTTGTGTGTTCAGGGGGACACTGTTCTGTTCGGAAAATAGATTGAGCCATTTTGGAAGGGACAATTCAGGCAAGTCCCATGCTCCTTTTCAAGCCAAATGAGAACAAAATGGGGAATTGACAATTGTATGTCAATGTGCACACAAGTAGTGGAAAAAAGAATCAGTTTATCTTTGTTTCTGCCCACATTATCACCTGGATTACCAGTTGTCCAGCAAGATAACAAACAGCTGGCAGCTTTTATCCCTGGCAGTGGCAGTCTGAGATGTTCTGTGTAGGGAAATGTGGCCTAGATTTTTTTTTATGTAGGCCAGAGAAATTCAATTACCAATCCACAAATGTTTCAGACCATAGCAGGGTTTTACCTGTTCTTTAATGCCAATAGTATGTTCAGAACATGAGTAGAAAATAAAGCCCGTAAAATTCCCACTAGTAACTGTTGACTGTTACATGAATGCCTGTTGTATAGTACATTATATTTTCACAACTAAAGATTATCTGAGAAATCCCATTTTGTGACTTGAAAAACTCTTGGGTTAATGTAATTTTAGTTGAATTTCACAGAACTTTCCTGAGGCTTTATAGGTCAACTATTCTATCCATCGCCAGTAAGAATGTGTCTTTTCTTATTCTTTTTCCATATCTCTGAAGAGGAAGAGAAATCCCAATAAGACCTCTTTTTTTAAACTATGTGGGTTTGTAAATTTCAGTGAGTGCTTGAAAGAAGGAAAGGATTCCAAGAAAAAGTTGGACCCTGAGCAAAATAAAGTTTTTTTGTGTAGTATGGCTCTCAATTTTAACAGGATGTCACAAATACTTTCTCACAAATATTTCCTTCCTTTTTTCCTCTGCTTTGTCCCCTCCGTCTCTGCAGCCTTAATCATCATCCATGGTATTTATTGATCACTTACTATATGTAGAGCACTGTACCAAGCTTTTGGGAAAGTACAGTACCACAAGTTGGCAGACACATTCCCTACCCACAATGAGTTTACAGTCTAGAGCCTTAATCATTTCATGATGGACGTGTAGATTTGCAACTGGTACTTTTCCACTTCACTGTAGATCTCCATTTTTGGCATGAAGATTGTCCATTCTGTTAATCTTCCAAAAACTACCTTGGCCATCTTGATGCATTTTTCTACATTTCTGTCTATTGCATCAGTGGCTAATAATCTGCCAAAGTAATATACTCCATTGACAATTTTAAGCCTGTGTTGCCTGTGAAAATATCATCTTGGGTGTTTAGAGTTTCCTCGGGGCAGGCTGGTATATAACTTTGGGGCTTATGTGGGGGCCACGTCGATGCTGCAAACCACTTCTATGTTGCCTGCGGGGTCTAGACGTGAGCATAGAGCCATTCCTGTCTCACAGACTATTAATGTTATTCTTACAGGCTTTCTGGTGTATTGGAAAGTATATTTATCACAAGCAAACAGGTTATCACCATACCAGGACTGTTCTGGCACCCAAATATATTCTGCACCTTCTCTTGCTCTGTATCCAATGTTTCTTCTTTCCCAAATGTATTTCCTTTTCCAAAAGGAGCAGATTAATTAGTCCAAACTTAAAAGGGTGGGCTTCTGTTCAGTCAATGGTACTTTTACACTCAAGTGACGATTCTAAGGTTTCTGCCTCTTGATGGTCCAAATCAAAATAATTCATTTCAGTGAATCTCCTCACCATGGTCTTTGCCTGATTCTCTTCCTCCCTCAGTGTAGCTACTTCTTGGATTTATTCTTTTCCTCCATCTCTCATCCTCTAATTATGGATGACCTACAAAATAAGTTTTGAGTACTTTACTTTTCTCATTCTACACATGCTTTCTTTGGGTGGGGGGGGCTCAGCTATCACCTCTCAAATCTTTCTTTACCAGCTCCAAACGCTCTTCTGGTCAATCTCACTTTTCCTTTTAAATCCAGGACACCCCCCCCCCACCACGGATGTTCTATATACCCCCAATTTAACATATCTAAAATTGAACTACCCTGGTTTGAGTTTTCATCACTTCCTGCAATTATGTTGTACTCCTCAGCTTCCAACCTCTCCCCTATCCAGTTTATAATATACTACACAGCCTGGATCAAATTTCTAAAATGTTCAGTTCACATCTCTCATCTCCTCAAATACCCCCATAGGTAAAAAGTCCTGACCATGGCCCTCCAGACTCTCCATCACCCATCTCTTTTTTTTCTTTCACATCTACACTCTTCAAATGCTACTCCCAGCCCTTACTCTTCTATGCTGTTTCCAAGTTAATTTTCCCCTTGCCCTTGGCTGTCATTTCTCTCACCCATGGCCCCTTATTCCTGTCTGGAACTCCCCCCAGCTTTTTAAAATTCACAGCACCACAGCTCTCCTCCTCTTCAAACCCCTCCTGAAATCTCACCTTTTCAGGAGAGACTCCCCAATTTAATTTTCTTCTCCCTAGGTTATATCCTTCCAACTATCACTTCAGCACATGTATACTCCCAGACACATCACTTATGTACATACCAATTTACATAACCTATTGTGTAAGCACTTTTTCCCTTCTCCATCTTTCCATTCACTTGGTGTAAGCAATTCTATTACTCAAAGGTATTAACCGTTAACTTTTGTCTGCCTGTTCTCTCCATTAGATTGGAAGCTCCATGAAGCCAGGAATTGTCTTTTGTTTCTATTGTATATTCCCAAGTGCTTAATGAAGTGTTCTGCACACAGGTGCTTGATCAATACTGATACATAAATTGGAAATGGCTTTTTAACCCTTCCAATTCCTGGAGGCTGTGTTCATGGACATGGAGTCAGAGGTCATGGGTTCAAATCCTGTCTCTGGCAATTGTCAGCTGTGTGATTTTAGGCAAGTCACTTCACTTCTCTGTGCCTGTTACCTCATCTGTAAAATGGGGATGAAGACTGTGAGCCCCCCGTGGGACAATCTTATCAACTTTAACCTCCCCAGTGCTTAGAACAGTGCTTTGCACATAGTAATCACTTAATAAAATCAATCAAGCAATCATATTTATTGAGCGTTTACTGTGTGCAGAGCACTGTACTAAGCGCTTGGGAAGTACAAGTTGGCAACATATAGAGACGGTCCCTACCCAACAGTAAATGCCAGTATTATTATTGTGCAGTCCCCACTGGGGAGGCAATCATGCTGGTAGTCGTATGAAATAGCAGCATGTTCCAGTCTAACTCAGACAGACAACTGGATTAAACTTTTAGACTGTGAGCCCACTGTTGTGTAGAGACTGTGTCTATATGTTGCCAATTTGTACTTCCCAAGCGCTTAGTACAGTACTCTGCACACAGTAAGCGCTCAATAAATACGATTGATGATGATGATGATGATTAAACTCTTCCTTGATATAATCACTAAGCATCGTTCTGTCCAATGACATGAGCGTCTTCCCATGTCCACATATGACTCTCTCTTCCAGTTTTGGAGTGGCTTTCCAAAGTGTGGGCACTAATAATAATAATAATAATAATGGCATTTATTAAGTGCTTACTATGTGCAAACCACTGTTCTAAGTGCTGGGGAGGTTACAAGGTGATCAGGTTGTCCCACGGGGGGCTCACAGTCTTAATACCCATTTTACAGATGAGGGAAATGAGGCACAGAGAAGTGAAGTGAATTTGCCCAAAGTCACCCAGCTGACAATTGGCAGATTGGATTCAAACCCATGACCCCTGACTCCAAAGCCCGTGCTCTTTCCACTGAGCCACGCTGCTTCTCTGACTATTGTCTTTCAAGCAGAATGTCAGAATGTAATTGAATAATTCCAACTGTTAATGGATTTAAAGTAAGCACATCTTGGTAAATTATCCACATTGTTAAACTGGGCAGATTTTAGACAAACCCCTAGTTTTCTGCACCTGATGATGATGGAGAGAGCACTATACCGGGTTGAGAAAATGACATTACATCCCCCTAACCAGCGAGGTATGTATTAGTTGAGTACTTCCAGTATGGGCCTGACCCAATTTCTGTAGGCAATCTAGTAAATCACAGATTTCCTAAAGGGGAAGGTTTGACAATGTGAATAATTTAATTCTACCAAGACAAACTCCACTTTCTATGTCATTTTGGCAGATGAAGGCCCATTAAACTGTGTTTCAATAAACATTTGTGGCAGGGGGAGAGACAATTTGCTGCATACTGTATCTACTTTATGGCTACTGATTTTAAATAAATTTCAGATTAGCCTTATTGTCTAATCATATGTTTGGGAGGATGGGCTATTTATGAGATTTTAGCTTTCCAGATGCTCACACAATGTGCTTTAAATACCGTATTCATCCACGAGCCCCCAAATGCAGTAGATTAGCTTTTTTAATCTTTGAATTCAGAAAAAAATGTTGGAAAAAGGAACACTTGCGGGGCTGTGCAGTCTCAATTAGCTCATTAAAATGTATTTATAAATGAAGTAGACAGAGGAGCAAATGTCTGCACAAAACATTGCTCCTTCATTAATTTTTTTTATTACAAAAGCACTTTCTGGGAAATCTGTCAGCCTTGGGAGGAACTGCCTCAGTTGGCTTTCTTCTTTGTGCGTTGTTTATTTTCACCGATATGCAAACTCAAGTTTAAAAGAAATATTTAAGCAGTAAATATGAACTTGACAAAATCCAAAAGCTCATGATTGAGAGCCACATCTGGTTCCAAGAATGCGTACTACTAGGGAGCGAAGGGGAAGTTTCTGGAGGGGGTGATGAGATTGGATACATAAATTGGGCCTTTTGCTCAGCTGCTGTGACTTTTAGCAGGACGCCTCTATTCTCTGATGGCCATAGGCTAGGTTGGTCCGGAGGGCTTCTGCCAGAAGGTTGAAAGTGAATAAATTAATATTTTCCAAGGCTAAGTATGCAGACCTCCTTGTTGCTAATATGGTAGGTGAACCAGCATATTTAGGCCAAATTTAAATTTCTTTGGATTTGACAGTTTTTGGGTTCTTTCCATTGCAAGGAAAAGAAGGCCCTCCAGAAAGGCAGCTACTTCTCAACAGCACTGTTGGGCTAGGCAGTGGAGCCCCACTAATTCCAATGCAAGGATGGGGAATTAATTTTCCAAGATACACTTCACTCTGCTGCCAGGATCGTTTTTCCACAAAAACGCTCAGGATGTATTTCCCCACTCTTCAGGAAACTCCAGTGGTTGCCCATCCACCTCTGCATCAAACAAAAACTCCTCACCATTGGCTTCAAAGCAGTCAATCACTTTGCTCCCTCCTGCTTCACCTCGCTACTCTCCTACTACAACCTAGCCTGCACACTTTGCTCCTCTAACACTAACCTTTTCACCGTGCCTCGATCTCATGTATCTCGCTGCCGACGCCTTACCCATGTCCTGCCACTTGCCTGGAATTCCCTCCCTCCACAGATCTGACAAACAATTACTCTTCCCCGACTTCAAAGCCTTATTGAGGGCATATCTCCTCCAAGAGGCCTTCCCTGACAAAGCCTCCCTTTCCTCTTCTCTCATTCCTTTCTGTGTCGCTCTTCCTTGCTCCCTTTTGTTTTGTACATACCTGTAATTTATTTTTATTAATGTCTGTCTTCCCCCACTCTAGACTGTAAGCTCGTTGTGAGCAGGGAATATTTCTGTTTATTGCTGTATTGTACTCTCCACTTAGTAAGTGCTCAATAAAGTATGAATGAATAAATGAATGGCAGGGGACTTCTACTTGATACACTCCAGCTGAGAGACTCTCTTAATCAATCAATGGTATTTGTTAAGCTCTAACTGTGTGCAGAACACTGTACTAAGCAAAATGGAAGTTCAGGGACTCCTTTGGTGTTGCAAATAAGAAAGCCATTTATACACAGACCTTCCTTTAGAGCTTGCAGTTCAGTTGCTCCTATTTGAGTGCTTCCTGTGTGTGGTGCACTTACTAAGGGCTTGGGAGAGGATAGTAGAATCAAGATCTCTGCCCACAAAGAGCTTATACTCCAACAGCAGTAGGGAGACAATGAAGTGTGATGCAGATAGGTAGAAATGAGAAAGTATGACTAGATAAGGCTGATGATGAGGGTAGCAGTCCATAGCTGCCAACACCTTAGGCCATGGCTTCCAGTTGACCATACTCTTCAGTCAAGTAAGAGGCATCCATAGTAAAGGAGCCTTTGGGAGAAAATCTCCAGTTTTCTGCTGAATTACTGTTTAAAGTGTCAGAAGCAAATCTCCTGTGCATTTTTTTTGGTGATCTAACATGGTTGGGGCCTTTAAAAAAAATTATGTACAAACATTTTCAAACTGAAGGTAGGTTCAACCCATGTTGATTCAGCCCACAAATGAACTCTGTAAATTGTGGATCTGAGCTCTGGGGAGAAAGCTGTTGGTTTTGCTTATATGATGAAATGTCACTTCAAGACTCCCGGGGAGAGGGATAAAACACAAGATTTTAGAAAGCAAACTTGTTTCTGGTTTTTTTTTTTCTTTTTTAATGGCTAAGATGTGCTCCTATCCTGGACTTTCTCAAAAGGCAACAGAGAAACCCATTTTGGAAAGATGGGCAATTGACAATTTTGCTTTGTTTGCCACAGCTTTGGCTCCTCACAACAGAATCTGGCTGATTCTAGTCCTGTGACAAAGGCTGTTTCAAGCAGAATAAAAGGACATTTGGGACCTATTATTTCTGTGTAAGAATTTTCCAAACCTAGAACTCTACCACCCTCCCCATGGTAGATAACATGCTTAAAATTCACACGAACTGATTATAAAACCCCTCAAGTGCCTCAAGCACTGCAGCCTAGCTGTGCTGCTTCTGATTACAATGAAACACAGGCCGAGATATGTCCGGGGAATGTGTCAGCTGGTGGATAGCTATGTGAATCCCTCCAGCCTAACCGCATGGTTCTCAAATTGAGCACTAGGAGAGCCAAAATACACAGTGGAAAAAAATATACAATCTGACTGTTCCTAATTAGGAGACAACTCCTGGTCATTCTACTTCAGCAGTTGAGTTGTGTAGCTCATAGTATAAGTAGTTAAGAAAACCAATAGGACATTTTAGAACGTTTTAAAATGAGAACTGGAAGCCTGGAAATGTCTTTAGTCTTCACATTCACGTTCGTCTGCTTCTTATTGTCCCTTGGATAAGTTTTTTTCTTCCTGCCCATAGTTCCCATCAGGTTTACATCCACAGGTCTTATTCTTTTCCTGAGTAATACATTTGTCCAGCAGAGACATTCCAGTCACTCTCTACTCCATTCCATAATTCACTCCACTGCCCGGATCACTTTTCTAAAACACCCATCCGCGTACATCTTCCTATTCAACCTCCAGTGACTGGTCTTTGTATCAAGCAGAAATTCTTGACCATCATCTGGACATCAATCAGATTTTTCCCTTCTACTTATCCACTCTTTTCCCTCATTACACCTCAGCTCACACACTTTAGTTCTCTCATCAACCTTTTCATGGTGCTTCACTCTTATCTCTCCCATTATAGACCTCTTAAAATTCCCATCTTGCATAGAACTCCCTCCCCCTTCCCACCTGACAGACCACCACTCTCCCCACCAAGTTTCATTTCCTGGATAGAAATTACCGTGTCTGTTTTATCTGTACAGTACCCAGGACACTTTGAGCCTGCAGTAAATATTGAGCAATAGCAGGGACCCATCATTCAAAAATTAGAATCATGGTTCTTTATCATATTTGCATTTTTAAAATTGAATGTATTATCTCTTGCACTTTTTGGGGCAGGGATGATATACTTTCCAGATGGCAACTATGTTCCCTGATGATGGCTACATTTTTGATTTAGGTTGGCTCCCTTCAAGCTAATATCTGGATAATTCAGGTTGAAACTAATTCTTGGTTTGTGTACACTTTTGTTTGACACCAGAATTTGGGACCTGGGTGAGATACATATGTATTTTAGGCAGTGAATCCTTGATTTAAAAACAAATGCAGTATTTTCATCCCTCCAAAATACCCAGCTTCTTATCAATCAGTCATTTATTGAGCACTTACTCTGTGCAGAGCATTGTACCAAGCACTTGGGCGAGTATAGTACCAAAGAGTTAGTAGACACATTCCCTGCCTACAGTGAGCCACCCATTCTTACCCACAAAACTTTGGAATGTTAGAGAGATGAAAACATGTTTTTTGAAGTCAGGATGAGAGGGTCCCTAGTTCTCTTTCTTGAGTGGGTGAGGTATAATCATCCCTAATATACTTTCTAGATACTTGGGTTGACTGAATTATTTTCCTTTTTCTGTAATGTTTAAAAAATATTTCAGGTATTGGGTACTTAGTAGACAAACCTGAACATTAACTGCCTGCTTTTCTCTTCTGTTTGTACTTTGAGGATCTTTTAGCCTGAAATGGTTTTATTAAGAGCAGTTCTGTTGCTCTTTCAAGAGGTTCATCAGAAGGTCATCATTTTACTGTCCAGACTGAAGTGCCCAGGTTATTATGACTACTATTAGCTGCTAATATCACAGCAAAACATGTTTGGATCCTGGTTTGCCAAAATGGAAAAATCATAGATACAATGCTATCCTGAGTGAGAGCCTCAACTGGGGACAGTTTTGCAGTGCGCACTCCATCAAATTTAGAGGGTTAAGAAAGACAACTTCAGGATTCCTCAGGAGCAATACCAACATCATTATTGTTGAAGCGACTAAATTTGATCTGCCGCTGATTATATTCTGCAGTTTGAGTGTAATGAATACTTGATGTCAGATGACGGGATATTATTTATTCAATGATTTCCCCAGAAAAACAGATCACTTTCAATAGTGACCTGGGAGGCAGATGATCCAGACAGTGGGTTAATCAGGAAATAAAAAGAAATTTTAAATATGGGGGAGAAAAACCATTAGGCATGAGGAGCTGGTTGTAAAAGCTGGTTGCTATCCAGAGTTACTGATTACAGGTATCATCATTTCAGTAAAGAGGGTAGATGATTGCTTTAAACTGGCAATAACTGTAGGTGGGAAAGTTAAAGTGTTTAAAATGTTGCTCTGACTGTGAATTTTTTTTACAGTGAAGGGAGGTTTACTTTAACTTAGAATTTCCTGTCATCAGTGTCTTGAAATGAGGGCTTAACTATTATTTGAACAAAGGTTTTGTTGTTTTGTTGGTTTTTTTTTTGGTCAACAATTCATTATTTAAAGGTAGGTGTAAACACAGCATTGGGCTTGTCTGCCAATGAGTAGGTTTAGCTCTGGAGGCCACCCCCCCCGCGTTTTTTTTTTTTTAAAGACATTGATCTAGGTTCTTAGAAGTTGAGAAGTTTTTCACTTGGAGGTTAAGGGTGGCTTAGTGCTCTGGTTCTGCTGTTGGCAGATTAGTCTTCTAACTGTCAAGGGTGTGGACAGCAAGTGAACAATATTGCTCCAAGTGCAGTCGGTCTTTTAACTCCATGTCTTGGTGTTTTCATTTTTCATGTTCCTGCTGTCAGTCCCTTTCCTGGTTTTAATTATTAGGTTGTGAACCCCTAATTCCCACCTGTCTATTCTTTCCCAGTACTTAATGCAGTGCTCTGCGTTGAATCAATCAATCAGTGATATTTGAGTGCTTACTGTTTGTGCAGAGCACTGAGGAAATGAGTGCTTAGTTGGGGAAGTCCTCTTGGAGGAGATGTGATTGTAATAAGACTTCAGAAGGTAGGGAGGGTGGTGGTCTATCAGATATGAAGGGTGGGGAAGGGAGTTCGAGGCCAGAGGCAGGATGTGGGACAGTGGCTGGTGGTGAGAAAGATGAGATCAAGGTAAATGAGTAGTTTGATAACAATAATAATAATGACATTTATTAAGCACGTACTATATGCAAAGCACTGTTCTAAGTGGTGGGGAGGTTACAAGGCGATCAGGTTGTCCCATGGGGGGGCTCGCAGTCTTCATCCCCATTTTACAGATGAGGTAACTGAGGCACAGAGAAGTTAAGTGACTTGCCCAAAGTCTCACAGCTGATGGTCGGTGGAGCTGGGATTTGAACCCATGACCTCTGACTCCAAAGCCTGTGCTCTTCCTACTGAGCCATGCTGCTTCAATACTAGAAGCAATATGCTGCTTGTTACTAGAGGAATGAGTGAGTGTGCTGGGTTGTGGTAGAAAATCAGCAAGGACAGATAGGACGGGGCAAAGTGATTGAATGCTTTAAAGCCAATGGTAAAACATTTCTGTTGCACTTAATAAATATCATTACTACTACAGGGTTCAGCGGTTAGTAGATGCTCAGTAAATATTTTTGATTGGTTGCCTAATTAAGTCCCACAAGCCGGGAATCAAGGGACACCTGTAGAAGTATAAATGTAGTAGGTTCAAAACAACCAAAAGAAATCCTTCACACAGTGGGTAGAAAGCGTGGCATTTCTTTCACAGGAAATTGGGCTGCCAGGAAATAGTAATAGTCCTGCTGCCAGGACTTGTGTGACAGTCCTCACTTGGTATCTCCATTTAGGGGGAGAGTGTGCTCTACCTCAGGAAGCCACTGACATCCCTCTCCAGAAGCCTAGTGTGAAGCAGTGTTTTTGGAGAGTTTGTAGGAGTGGAGTATTTCTCAGTAGCCCCAGGCAATAAATCAGTGGTGCTTAGTGTGACCTTTAGGCATTTGATAGTCACCCCACCATCACCACCACTGTACTTATGTACATCTTTAAATTAGGTATTCTTATATTAATGTCTGTCTTCCCCTTCTAGACTGTCAATTAGTTGTGGGCAGGGAGCAGGTCTGCTAGTTCAGTAGTGTGCTCTCTCATGTGCTTTGTACAGTGTTCTGCACGTGGTAAATGTTCAAATACTATTCATTGAATGATTGCTGAATACAGTGTGACAACACCGGTGGGCCTGAACACTGCCCTAGAGTAGCATACAGTCTCGAAGGAGGGTTCGATGTTAAATTAGGGGAAGTGGCAATGTATAAGGATATGTAAAAACATGCTGAAGGGATGGGTTGGCAATCAAAGTGCTTAGGGGTGGGACAGAGGTGTATCCAACCTGATTTTCTTGTTTTACCTCGGTGCTTAGAACAGTGATAGATCCAACATAAACACTAAACAAATACCATTTTTCTAAAAAACAAAAAAACGGGCAGTGCAGCCTAATGGAAAGAACATGGGCTTCAGTACCTGTTCTTCCTCCTACTTAATCAATCATATTTATTGAGCGCTTACTGTGTGCAGAGCACTGTACTAAGCGCTTACTTAGACTTTGAGCCCCATGTTGGGCAGGGGGTGTGTCTGACCTGATTAATTTGTATCTACCCCAGCACTTAATATGCACTAAGTACTATTACAAGAGCTTAGCTAATATCACAATTATTATCAGTATAGTAAGGAGGCACCTTGTGCACCAAACATTGGCTTGTGCCATAATATGCCATAAATCTTATCCATTTCAGTAAGCTGCAGCCCCTAACAGAAAATGTAATTCTCTGATAGAATATAAATTCCTTGAGATCAGTCCTTATCTTTGAGTTCAAGTGCCCTGTATGGTGCCATGCAAATGAAGACTTTAACTCCTGTTGAGTGATGATACAGAAGTAATCTTAATCACTCTCCATATTGTGCTTTTTACTGAATCACCTGTGCTTGTCTTAAACTGGCAAAAGATGATTGGATGAATGGATTGCTACTGTCCCTATTGTGGATTTGTGTATGCATACATATAGTAATGAGTGCCCCTTATTCTGGTTTGTTTAAAACTATTTAGTTAAATTAATAGAATCTTGGAAACTTCGTGTGAAAGCAGCGGGTAAGACTAGTTAAAACATCTGTACCAAAAAGGGACCCATTTTAGTGAATCAGCTTTTGGTGTGGGGGTAAAAAGTATTCTATTCTAAGGACTGCAAATTCAGTTCAAATGAATATAGTGGAGTTGGGGCACATGTGGAAAATGAACACAAAAAAGTTTACTCTAAAAGCTTTAGTGGGTTGTTTCTTAAAATAAAAGATGGGAACATCACTCTCCAGCATAAATATCAGGGAGATGTGTTTTCTCATCCAGGCTTGTATTTTGACCAATTAAGACACATTACATCTTTCAACAAAAGCCTTTAGTTTCCTTTTGAGGAAAGTGTTTTGTTTTGACTACAATTCTTATAAATTAATTCACTGCAGAATGGAACCCTGAATTGATTAAAACACATTGGATGAATATTTAATAGGCAATAAGTATTTAGAATTGTTCAACAAGAAAGTAAATTTGCATGGAATTAAGTAAACTGCTACCAATGCTTTCACTCCTTTTACAGAGAATGGTGCTGCATGGTGTTTCTGTTTGTTGTTGTTTATCATCTGTTCTGCCATCTCAACTAGGCACATGATTTGTGAAGATCCCTAGGCTTATTCCTACAGGATTCAGACCTCACTGTGCATTTACACTTGTTTACAATATGCTTCTCTTTTTACTTCAAGGCTGGTCATCTTTCATTTTCACCCCCCTGAGTGCTCAGTGTAGTGAAAGGATACAGTGGCATGAAATCACTCTACTGGAAAGTAAAGGAGCTTGTCAAATAGCGTTTTTACATTTTAATTTATTTTTCACTCACCACTGTTTATGGTAACCCCCGAGAAACTTGAAAATAGCATTTCTCCCCCTGCTGATCTGTGTCTTATCTTTGCAAGAGGAAACAGCAAAAGAAAAACTTAATGCTATACGTTACTGATGATGGCCACATGGTTACTTTTAGATCCCTCCTTTGGCTGGGTGATTTGCCTCTACTGACCAAATGTATTCCATGGGAACAGAAGTACAAGTAATGGCATGGTGGCCAACAAGTTTTTATTTTTAGTTTTTGTAAAGATCTCTTAAAATTTGAATCAGATTTCTTTGAGATTTTTCTCCACAAAATACCCAGTGAACACTTGCCTGAGGAGTGGATCCTTTGGAGCAGGAGCTTCAGAAGGATCAGAAGACAAGGAGGTAAAAGTGAAAACTGCATCAGACACTGCAAATGCAACAGCATGGCAAAGGACACCCATAGGGGAATTTCAGAAATTTCACAGTCAGGGGTGCCTCGAGTATGCAGGACAACTCCGTAGACTTTTCAGAATTGGAATTGAGTTGGTAAAGTGCTTTGTTTTCCAGTTGCAGTTATTTTCCCAGCAGAAAATTCCATATTTGTTCGAACTCTGCCCAGAGCAGATCTAACACTAGGTCATAAGGTAACACTAATGATGGGCAGTTACACTCCTTAAACTCCCCATTCCACTGATGCCCAATTGGGGCTGTGGAATGTGGCTTTTGACCAGAAGTGCTGCAGTGCCAGGACCAGTGATTACTAGCCAGTCCTCCTAATTTTCCTTAGCCAATAAGTCAGATATCACTGGGGCTGCCCACAAATGGAGTCAGCCATTAGTTTGCCCTAGGAAAGATGCTGTCACATCATGGAAAAGTGACTTTTTTCTTCCTTGTTTATTTTTGGAAGGGTAGAATTGCAGGGAGGAGACTGTTGGGAAAGGGGGAGAACTGGCAAGGGTACAGAGGAAGAGATGAGGGACAAAAGAGGATGATGGAGAAACAGATTCAGATGCCAACAGCTATACTTTGGAAATAATACACTAGTGGGATACAGAATTGGGTGAAGGGCTATTAGCTGAGTCTTTTTCCAAATAATTGAGAAGTGAAAAATCCCTTTCTGGTGTCAAGACCAACCTTCATTCTGAATGCCTAAAATTCAGAATCTTGTTCTGACAGTAAATCACTGTTATTTATTGAGCACTTACTGTGTGCAGAGCACTGTATTAAGCCTTGGAAAATAGAACAGAGTTAATAATAATAATAGCTAATAATTATGGTATTTGTTAAGCACTTATGTGCCAAGCACTGTTCTAAGCACTGGTGTAGATACAAGGTAGTCAGGTTGTCCCAAGTGGGGCTCACAGTCTTAATCCCCATTTTCCAGATGAGGTAACTGAGGCTTAGAGAAGTGAAGTGACTTGCCCAAGGTCACACAGCAGACAAGTGGCGGACCCAAGACCAGAACCCATGGCCTTCCGATTCCTAGGCCCGGGCTCTATCCACAGTGCCATGCTGCTTCCCCTGTTGATAGATGTGATCCCTGCTCATAAGGAGTTTACAATCTAGAGGAGGAGACAGATATTAAAATAAATTACTTGGACAAGTCACTTCACTTGTCTGTGCCTCAGATGCCTCATCTGTAAAATGGGGATTAAGACTGTAAACCCCATGTGGGACAGGGAATGTGTCCAACCTGATTACCTGGTATCTACCCCAGTGCTTAGAACAGTGCTGGGCACATAGTAAGCAGTTAACAAGCATTGTTATTATTATTATTATAGGATAAATAGAGTATAGGAATATTGACATAAGTATTGTGGGGTTGGAGTGAGTATCAAAGTGCTTAAGGGGAACACAGCCAAGTTCATAGTTGATGCAGAGGGGAGGGTGGTTAGGTGAAATAAATGGCTTAGTCGGGGAAGTCCTCTTGGTGGAGATGTGACTTTTAGGAAGGTTTTGAAGATGGGGAGAATGGTGGACCATTGGATATTCATTCATTCATTCAATCGTATTTATTGAGCGCTTACTGTGTGCAGAGCACTGTACTAAGTGCTTGGAAAGCACAATTGGTCAACAGATAGAGACAATCCCTACCCAACAATGGGCTCACAGTCTAGATGTGGGAGATCACTAAATCACCTACAATAGTTGAGAGCTGTAACACTGAAATTTCACATCATTTTTCACTGCCAACTGATTCAGTTGGGGAAAACAAGATTACTTCCAAATTGATTACTTAATAAATGAACAAACTTACCACTGCCACCATCTCTGCTGCTGTTCCTCTTGAACATCTATTTATATGCAGAGGGAGGGAGTTCCAGGGAGAATGTGGGGAAGGGGTTGGTGGTGGGATAGATGAGATTGAGGTACAGAGAGTAGGTTGGTGTTGAAGTGGATTGGTGAGGTTAGGTCAATCAGTGAGATTGTCACTGTAAAGAGTAAAGCAGTAGGTATTTAGTGAGGGCTATTAAATGGGGAAGGTAGAGCAGGGGGAGCAGCTTTTATAATAATAATTGTGTTAAGTACTTACTATGTGCCAAGCTAAGTACTAACCACTGGGATACAGTTCCTGTCCCACACAGGGCTCACTATCTAAGGGGGAGAGAGAATGGATATTGAATCCCCTACATATAGATGAGTAAATGAGGCACAAAGGAGTTGTGACTTGCCACTACTCGCAAAACGGTTCATGCTTCTGTTTCATGAAGAAGCAGCGTGGCCCAATGGAAACAGCACGGGCTTGGGAGTCAGAGGTCATGAGTTCAAATCTCGGCTCCACTAATTATCAGCTGTGTGACTTTGGGCAAGTCAATTAACTTCTCTGAGCCTCAGTCCCCTCATCTGTAAAATGGGGATGAAGACTGTGAGTCCCACGTGGGACAACCTGATCACCTTGTATCCTCCCCAGCGCTTAGAACAGTGCTTTGCACATAGTAAGCACTTAATAAATGCCATTATTATTATTATTATTGTTATGAAGCTTCAGCGAAGAACTGAACATTACTTGTACATATTTACTATTCTATTTTGTCAATGATGTGCATCTAGCTTTACTTCTATTTTTTCTGATGATGTGACACCTGACCACATGTTTTGTTTTGTTCTCTGTCTCCCCCTTCTAGACTGTGAGCCCATTGTTGGGTAGGGACTGTCCCTATATGTTGCCAACTTATACTTCCCAAGTGCTTAGTACAGTGCTCTGCAAACAGTAAGCGCTCAATAAATGCGATTGAATGAATGAATGAACAAAGCCAACTTTTTGTGGCCTTTCTTCCTCTACTAGTGAGTTGACTATGTTTTGGAGTGAAACCAGATTTTGGCTTATAAGAAGACTCTTTTGCCCTATACTTAAGTTAACATATGTTGGCACTAATTATATGTGTGCCTTTCCTGAGTGTACTTATTCTCTGGTTGGTGTTTATTCACTGGAATTATCCACCCTTCATTAGCAGGAGAGAGGAGAGTGTCCATTTGGCTTGAGGTTAAAAAAAAATGTTTAGGATGATTACCAGGTTCAGATGTTAGGCTTATTTTCAAACCTTCTGGGTATATTCAGGTGAGATAACATGACGATGAAATCTATAATTACAAAATAAGGACCCTCAGTCAGGCTTTAGGGAAAGGCTGACTGAAATCACTCTTTTTTTAAGTTTCAGTAACTATCTTCCATAAACCTGAGAGATTAGTAAGGAAAAGAAAAGATGGAAAGGCATTACTCATGAGGAAAAAGAAGGTAGCATGAGGAGTTCAGGGCTCGTTAAATCAGAAAGAGAATATCATATTGACCAGGTGTTTCTGTTTAGAAATTGAAAATTCAACCCTCTTGGTGATGAATCTTGTCTTCCTCCTCATGAGAGAAGATGTTTCCATATGGCTGCATAGGGTAACTTCCAAGGGATTTGGTTTGATGATTCTCTGCCTTTCCTTTCACAAAACCTGGCTGTAGCAGAGGGCGGGTGAAAGGAAAAATGGTGGGTCAGGGCCTTGAGACTTTCAGAGTCCAGCAGGATGTTGGCTTATGAATCTGGCTTCTGTTGCCAGAAACCTCAATGCCTCTGCTACAATGCTTCATCCCAGTGGCTTTTTCTATGGCACCAGGGATTTCTTAGTTGGCTTAAAAACTGCTCCTCTCATTCTGTTGTGATTTTTATACTTCTAGAGCTGCATGAAATTCTTTCCTTCAGGACTGGCCAACAGGGATCCCTCTGGTTTTATAATTCACAATTCATTGCGCTCTTAACTCCTCTGGCTTTGTGACATTTTTCTGATTAGTTCTTTTACCCTATTTTAAATACAAAAGACAGTTTAAAAATGCACCAAATGATCTGTTAATAGTGTTAAGTCTCAGAATTTAATTGACCCCTCCAGTGAAACATTTTCTGTTTCCTTTATTTTGCCATTGTTTGACTCACTACTTAACATGGGCTTTAACTACTCAAGTAGTTTGATATCCCACTCCCAGCTCCACAGCACCTGATGTACATACTCTTGGACTCTGCCATGTCCTTTATCCACTTAATAACTATCTCTTCCACTAGATTGTAAAGTCCTTGAGGGCCGAGATTATATCTACCAACTCTATGGAACTGTACTCTCCCAAGTTAAGCAGCATGGCCTAGTGGATAGAGCTCTGGCCTTGGAGTCAAGAGGACCTGGGTTCTAATCCCAGCTCTGCCACTTGGCTGTGTGACCTTGGGCAAGTCACGTAACTTCTCAGTGCCTCAGTTACCTTATCTGTGAAATGCAGATTAAGACAGTGGGACAGAGACTGTGTCCATCTCTATTTGCTATACAGTGCCTGGCATATACTAAGTGCTTAACAAATGCCATTATCATTATGTGCATAGTACAGTGCTTTGCACACAGTGAGCGCTCAGTAAATGCCATTGATTGAGTACATGAGCAGTTACCAAAATACATCCTCTGCCTGCCTCTCTCAGTGTCAAAACAGTCTTTTGGCACATCAACACATTCCACACACCCCTCACACAAACACATCATTTTTAATGCTTCTCCTGCCTCCCCCAAGACCTGCCCTCGGAGGTATTTTGGGGAGTATCCTTCTCATCCACCCATGCACTGCCTGAAGCAGTAGGGGAAGGGATGGAGAGAGCAGCCAGAGTGGGCTGCGCCAGGAAGGAAATGGGAGGGGCCAGAGACAGTCACATGAACTCACTCACCTGCTGCTGGTCTGGAAGTAAGGGAGGCAGGGCCCATAAGCAGCCCCCATTCCATGCCACCATCTGCAGTGGAAGCTGTAGTCACCATGGGTAGGACCGTGGGAGGCAGCATGGCCTGGTGGCAAGACCAGAGGACTGAGTGTCCGGAGGCCCCGCCATTTTCCTGCCCTGTGACTTTAACAAGTATCCCAACTTCTCTGTGCCTCAGTTTCTTCCAATATAAGTTGGGTATAAAATACCGGTTTTCCTTGTCCTTTAAACTGTGAGTATATATGTACATATTTATTATTCTATTTATTTTATCAATGATGTGTATATATCTATAATTCTATTTTATTTATTTTGACGCTATTGATGCCTGTCTACTTGTTTTTTGTTGTCTGTCTCCCCCCTTCTAGACTGTGAGTTCATTGTTGGGTAGGGACTGTCTCTATCTGTTGCCAAATTGTACTTTCCAAGTGCTTATTACAGGGCTGTGCACACACAGTAAGTGCTCAATAAATACGATTGAATGAATGAGCATCACGTGGGGCAGGGACTATCCTATGCAAATGCCTTGAATCGATCAGCGTTAAGCTCAGTGCCTGCCACATAAGTGCTTATTAAATACCATCATTATCAGTTTTGCTGATGCTATCAATCAGTATTTATTGAGCACCTACCACATCCAAAGCACTGTACTAAGTGTGTGGGAGAGTATGATAGGGGTAGAAAACACTATCCCTGTTCTCAGGACCTTCTCCTCCATCACCCTATCCACAGGCCTCTCCAACCTCTTCCTGGGGAACATTGGTCCAGTGAATTAAATCAGAATTCTCTGAAGCCATCTACCGATTTGTTCCAGGCTCTCTGAACATCTAACCATCAGTTGGTGATTGCCTGCATCGGCATCCCAGTTATCATTTTTTTCCCAGTTTTATCGGGTGGAAAGCTCCCTTTTATTCTCAACGAATGCATCCTACTGTTGCCCAGAATCCTCCTTTTGTTTCCTTTTTAGCATCCAATCTCCCAGCTCCCCAAATTAAAGTTCATTATCCAGGGATTTATATCCATCGTTAGCTTTCCTTTGTGTTAGAAGATAATGCTCCTGACAGTGAGATCCTACCCATGAGAGCTGAGTGGCAGAAAGGACCAGTGAGTGGCTGATTCTCTCTTTCACATTATGTTGTTGTAAAGCTAAATCTCTGTGGTGCTTTTGTGTTTGAGAGGCAGCATGATCTAGTAGGAAGAGCATCAGACTGGGACTCGGGATCTGGTTTCTAATCCCGTCTCCATCGTTTGCCTTTTTGTTTGCCTGAATCTCTGTGCCTCAGTTTCCTTATCTGTAAAATGAGGATTAAATACACTGTTTAGACCCTGAGCCCTGTGTGGGATGGGAACTGTGACCAACCTGATTATCTTGTATCTACCCTGACACTTAGAACAGTATAGGCTTTGAAGGTGGGGAGAGAAATTATCTGTCAGATAAAGAAGGAGGATGTTCCAGGCCAGAAGCAGAAGATGGGTGAGAGGGCAATGTGAGATAAAGGAGATAGAGGTACAGTGAGTTGGTGTCATTATAGGAGCTAACTGTGCAGGCTAGGTCATAAGAGGGGGCAAAGTGATTGAGTACTAAAGTGTGATGTTAACTCTAAGTCCCTGGGAGAATCCAAGACATTTTTACCACTGTATGTTTAATTTGTACCAAAAAAAAATTTCGTAACAACTTATTTTCCATCCTCCTGCTTTTTCTCCATTAACACTGCTGTAAGGCATTCCCAAAAGCTGCATATTTTGTGTAAGTTCAGGTTCTCTAGTCAAATTTTTAGCTTTGCAAATGCTAAGTGTACATATGTGCTACTAGTTGTACTCTCCCAGCACTTAATGCTCTGCACATACTAAGCTTTCAATGAATACCATTTATTGATAGTAACAGTTGTGATGGTATTTACTGAGTGTCCACTGGGAGTAGTGCATTGTACTAAATGCTTTGGAAAGTACACCAGAAGAAAATGAGGTTACCTGACCTCTTCCTGTTTACACTCTAATGGGGGAGAGAGAGAGAGATAAGTATACTTGCAAATAATGTTATTTTGAATAAAAGCCCCCCCCCCCCCCCCTTCAGGGGCATGTGTCACCCAATGCCCCTCAAGGCATGGATAATTATTTAGCATTTAATATGACTTGTTCTAATCACAGGTATTTTCTGAGAACTTTCTGTGTGCAGTGCTGTGCTAAGTGCTTGAGAGAGTACAGTACAATAAAGTTGGAAGATCCCTGCACACAAGGAGCTTAGGCTTTTAGAAGGGAGCTAATTAATAATAATAATAATAATGGCATTTATTAAGCACTTACTATGTGCACAGCACCACTATACTATCTGGTTACCCGCTGGGCTGGCCTTCTGTGAGCAGACCGTGACACTGTTTATTCTCTACATTGAGCCATCTAATTGGTAGCTTTGAATTTCCTGGCTGCCTCATTTTTCAGGAATGCTTCCTTGGATTTTGAATGTGAAGAAAACTTCAAATCGGAAAAGCAGCTTCAACCAGCCAGTTTGGACACGTGGATGGGAATGCGTTTTGCAAGGCGCCTGTGAAAGTTGAAGTTTTAAGGGATAATGATGTCATCCTGTTGAAGCCAAAAAACTAGAAGATAAATGCTACAGTAATAGTAGTAGGAATATTTACCAAGCACCATTCTTCCTTTCTATTCTTCCTCCTGTCTGTAATTTTATTATTTGACTATCTACCCTGCTAGATTGTTAGGTCTTGAAGGGCAGAGATCATGTGTCCTACCTCTATAGTTCTCTACCTGCCCCCCAAATTAGTACTGGATTGTGCCCACAGGTGATGCTCATTAAATATGATTGACTGACTAGCTATGCCCTACATTTGGGAAAGAATAACCTTAGCAAAACATATAAGCTTTTCCCCACAAGAAGCTCACACACTACTGGGGGAAGCATAGTGGAAAGACCATGGGCCTAGAAGTCAGAGGACCTGGGTTCTAATCCTGGATCCATCACTTGCCTGCTGTGTGATTTTGGGAAAGTCGCTTAAGGTCTCTGTGTCTGTTACCTCATCTCTAAAATGGGGATATGATACTTGTTCTTCTCCCCTCCTTAGACTGGGAGCCCAATGAGGGACAGGGACCATCTGACCAGATAGTTTTACATCTACCTCAGGGCTTGGAACATAGTAAGTGCTTAACAAATACCAGAGTTATTGCTAATACTGGCATTTACATTATTTACAAGTAATGGGAGCAATAGGAAGAATAAGGATAATAGAGATAGTAGAGTGAATATTCCAGGAAGAAATATCAGAATAAATCAAATACCATTGGATTTTAAGAGAGTTTTAAGAGGTCAGAGGGCTGAGGTCTGGTGGATGTGGCAGTGAAGGAAGGTCCAGACCAGAGAGAGGATCAGTGTGAGAAAGAGGTCAGAGGTGGGGGAATTGAGGGTGGCAGACAGACTGTCCTGCAGGGAGTGAGTTTTCACCATGGAATTCTTTTTCCCATTTCACAGGCACAGGGTTGCTTAGCTCGGCATCTCTTACCCTGTTGTTTTTTAATTGGTTTTGTCTGCATCACATGAGCCTGTCTCCAATTTCAGTGATGTGCGAAGACAGTCATTGAGATTGGGGTAGGCCTGGAGCATCAGCCCGGAGACAAAGCCCTTAATGATATAAATATGGGCTGGAGCTTCACAATGAGACCCTGGTATCTCCCATTTTGATTTTGCCTCAAGGCAATGGCACCCAGCCCAGCTGGCAAGGACCAGCTCCAAATGAGCTGCCAAGGCGGCGAGGGACTTCAATCTGTAGTTTCTTGCCTTTGCATTCCACGGCAGTGGGTGCGTTTTGGGTGCAGTGCGTCAGGGGCTCTCATTCAGAGCCGTGGCAGGTGCCTGCCACCTGGAAGTATTTTCATAACCGTCTTGCTAATATCAACACAAGAAGACCCAGTGAAATGGAGAAAACTGCAACTGCATTACACTTGTGTACACTTCTCTGTAAATCTACTGGTAAATAGGCTTAAAATGTTTTCATGGGGAATTCAAAAGGACGTGATTTGTGTCTCTGAACAATGAAGGGTTCTTGTCACAAGGATGATGCTTGTGGGAACGTACGTCCTAGTAAGCATTTAAGCGGAATGAAAACATTTAGAAAGTTACAAAATGCAGGTTAATGCACTAGCTTATCGCTCCTGAAAGTCAAATTTTGTTCTGTTGCTAGCTTTCCTTGTGCTGCTGACATCACCACTGGTATGGGTTTTTTTTTTTCTTTTCCTCCTACCCTAAGCTAACCGTTCCATAAATACCTGCCTTGGGTCCCATTGGGGAAGGAATTTCTAATTTGTTTCCTCAGAGGTCATAGTAGACAACCTCGGGATTCTCTGAGTCCAGAAAAATAGTCCCAGCCTCTCACCAGTTACAACTTTTCATTGTGTGTGAGAAGTGGGTGGGAGACTGGGAGGTGTCAGGCTTTACAGAGCTCACAGGCCAGAAAGCCACCATTTTGGGGCATTGTCAACACTGAATGGAAACTCTCAGGTCTTCTCAGAGACTTCAGATATGCCAGGCTGGACATCCAGCTCAGAAGAAATTATAGTGGTAAAAACTGTGCTAAGTGCTGAGGCAGATCCGAGAAAATCAGATTCCTGTCTTTCACAGAGCTCAGAGTCTGAAGGAAGGAGAACCGTTCAAAACATTGTGTGTGGGGTCGGGGGTGGCGATTTGCATGGGTGCCCGTCCCTTGGAGACATCCTTCCTATTGTAAATGCTAGTTGGATACCTCTTGATGTCCTTGCACATGGAAGAACCACCAAGACACCTCAGAACTCAGTATTCATGGCTCATGGTTCATCAGCATATCCTTTTGATTGTCGAGCAACTTAGCGACACTTGTCTGGCCTCACTTTAAGGCTAAACCACTCCCTCAACTTTCGATGGAGTTTTCCAGGATCAAATCCACAGGCATATGCCATTTGGGATCATTGAACCTTAAAGATTTCCAATATCAGGTTTGCTTCTAAAGTTTATTGGCGATCCCTGAGCATCCTGACTGTGTTGACCTCACACAGGGTCACCATTGGTGGCCTGTGGGTCCAGAAGGATCTGGTGAAGTTTCTACTGAATCTGACTGGAAGGAATCAAGGTTTCCCATTATTCCTTCACTCTGTCCTCACCATCTTGTCCCTGTCTCCTATGCTGGGGAGAGAGTATTCTTCTTTCTGAGCCTTCCAGAAGTCATGTTAATTTGGGGCATTCAGTCCAGAAGGAACATGATTCTAGAAGGATCGTGATCACCAGGAGGCAAAACAATTCCGGGGGTGAAAGACACCTGCTCCAGGGAGATGCTGGGTCTTGTATGGGTCTGGAGAGGAGAGAGAGGAAGATGGAAGTGTGGGGCGGAGAAGAGGGCAGGGTCATGTCTATTAACTTTATTGAATCACCCTCTTCCGAGCTCTTAGCACAGGGATCTGCACACAGTAAGTGCTCAGAAAATACCAATGATTCATTGTGAGTTTCTGTACTTGAGTTTGTGAGCTTGCTGGTGGTAGAACAGAATGGGTCTGGTAGGAATACTTAGAGTGGGGCTGATAAGGGGTTAAAAAAAAGGAGTGGAAGACTAAAGGAGATGAAGAAACGAGTTGTCACCTTTCCTGAATAAGCCCTCTTTCCCTTTTCTTCCACTCCCTTCTGTAGCACCCCGATAATGCTCCATTTATTCATTCTTCCCTCCCAGCCCCATAGCACTTATGCACATATCTTTAATATATTTGTATTAATGTCTGTCTCCCCCTCTAGACCAAAAGCTCATTGTGGACAGAGACTATATCTATTACTGTACTCTCACAAGCACTTAGTAATAATAATAATATTGGTGTTAAGTGCTTACTATGTGCCAAGCACTGTTCTGAGTGCTGGGGTAGATACAAAGTAATCAGGTTGTCCCACGTGGGGCTCACAGTCTTAATCCCCATTTTACAGATGAGGTAATTGAAGCCCAGAGAAGTTAAGTGTCTTGTCCAAAGTCACACAGCTGACAAGTGGTCGGGATTAGAACCCACGACCTCTGACTCCCAAGCCCATGCTCCTTCCACTAAGCCACGCTGCTTAGTACACAGTAAGCACTCAATAAATACAATAGATTCTGATGAAAGGGAAGCAGAGTGGCTTATTAGAGCCATATATGTTATATATTAGATATATATATATATTATATAATAAATATATATTATATATACGTTATATATTATATATGTATATATTATGTGTATGTAATGGCTCCATATATTAGAGCCATTATATGTTGCTGACTTGTACTTCCCAAGCGCTTAGTACAGTGCTCTGCACACAGTAAGCGCTCAATAAATACGACTGATTGATTATTAGAGCCCTCATTAGAGTCATTCCCCTAGCAAACCTTTCCCTGGAGCTGTCAATAAAAAGTAGAATTGGCTGATTCCAGTTTTATCTCTTCCACCTGCCCCAACAACCCTGGTCTAGATGTTGAAGTGTGAAATGGTAACAGGAGAGGTGTCCCGGAAAGGAGGAACACCAGACCTTGATCAATTGGGTAATCAGGCTCTAGATAATATGGAATTAGCTGTCGAGATTTACCATAAGTTTGTCTCTCTTGATCTGTGCCTTATCCTGCTACCTCCTGAAGCTGAGTAAAATGCTCTGCACACAGCCAGCACTCAATGCCATTGACTGCTTGATTTGATCCTGCCCTGAATTCTGTAAACAAGCCTGTCCATAAAGCATTAGGGATGTAGTTAAAGGAGGATAGGGGAAGACAGGGATAAGGTAAGGGGGTGGTGGAGACAGGAAACATTTGACAGTCATGCCAAGGTGTGGGAAAAGGATTTATCCTGATCCCATTCCAAAACTTCAGATTTTAGAGAGTTGTGTTAATTTGAGGGTCAACTAGATCATTGGATGGATTTCCATTAGGGTCCAAGAGACAGGAAATCCAGAGCTCTAGCTGCTTCTGGCCCTAGGCTACATGATAAACTTGTTTTTTTGGTTTTAAATTAGGGTAATAAGCACTATACCAAGTGCTAGGGTAGATAGATGATAATCAGTCCCTGTCCCAGATGGAGCTCACTGACTAAATCATAGGGTGGAGGATTTAATCCCCCTTTTACAGATGAGGTAACTGAGGCACAGCAGAGTCCAAGGTCACACAGCAGAGAAGTGACAGAGCTGGATAAGAACCCAAGTCCTCTAACTCATAGTTCTGTGCTCTTTGCACTAGACCACATTGCTTTTCATTGTTCCTCCAGTAGCTCACCCCACCTCGGACAAATCACTTGACTTTTCTCACCTGTAAATAGAGATTAAATACCTGTTCTCCCTCCCTCTTAGAGGTGAGGTTATTGTGGGACAGGGACTATGTCCGTTCTGATTGCATCTACCCCAGAGTTTAGCTCAGGGCTTGACATATCATTAATGGTTAACAAATACCACAAATCCCCATCTAATACTATCAGCTTGTACAGTGCTCCTTAGAGGGCGTTTTGCTAATCCTGGCCTGGGAATGGGCAAGCAAACTACGTGCGCTCTATTTTATAACACATATTGATTATTTCTCTAGACAAAGCACTGTCAGTCTGAGGGTTGCTGGGAAAGACTTTGCCAAGGCTCTCTAGGGAGTAATTGCTATTGATTAATGTCATCATTAACAGTGAAGTGTATGCCCATTGGGAACTTTGGTGCTTGGGGGAAAAAAACAACAAACAAAAAAACCCCTTCTCATTGAGCTGAAGCCCTCTTTCAATCATCCTTTTCATTCCTGAAAACTCTCTTCATACCCAGCAATAGTCTTAGTGGTCAGGAATAATCTTTCCCTTGACTCATATTGATTGTATTCATTACCTGGTGAGAGTTCAGCTATTGCTATGGTAACGTGGATACTTTTTTTTAAAGTTTGGAAGACCTGGTTAGAAGATGGCCCAATGTATTACTGGCAGGGCTGGTGGAAAGGGCAGGGAGCCAGGTCTGGCGACATTCCTTAAACTTGGCTTTGGACTTCAGGTGAGAGTGGCTGGTTAAACAGGGAGAGGAGGAAGGAATTATATCCTCCCGTTTTGACTGACTGTATGCTGGAATAAAGATTCAGGCCATGTTTCCCCACTCCTCCAGTGGTCACCCATCCACTTCCACATCAAACATAAATTCCTTTCCACTGGCTTGAAAGCACTCAATCCCCCTCCTACCTCACTACTCTCCTTCTACAACCCAGCCTTCACGCTTCGTTCCTCTAATGCTAACCTTCTCCCTGTACCTCCACCTTGTCTATCTCACCACTGACCTCTCCCCCACATCCTTCCTCTGGCCTGGAACGCCATCCTTATTCATATCAGACAGACAGTTACTCTCCCCCCACCTTTCAAAGCCTTATTGAAGGTACATCTCCTCCTAGAGACCTTCCCTGAATAAACCCTCTTTTCCTTTTCTTCCACTTTCTTCTGCATCACCCTGACTTACTCCATTTATTCATCCCCCTTCCCAGTCCCACGGCCCTTACGTACATATCTGTAATTTTATTCATTCACATTAATGCTTGTCCTCCCGTCTAAGACTGTAAGCTTGTGGTACTTAGTACATTGCTGTACACATTAAGCACTCAATAAATGCAACTGACTGACACCGTGGGTTTGTGTGAATGCCTGTACCTCTGTGGGATATAGAAGTCTCTAGAATTCCCCTCTAGGACATTCCGTTGGGTGCCTCGATGATTCCTTTGCACAGTGCAATTTGCCTTCTAAACCCATTTGTCTCCTTTAAAGTGAGCATTTTGTGGTGGAGAGGGCCTTCAAGGGGCAGAGGTTCAGGAGGAAGTGTGTCCTTTCCAGAGTCATGGGAAAAACATGATGCCACTTTTGTGATTTTTTTTTATCACATAATGAGGAGAGGGTGGGGCATATTGCTAATGAAGTGCAAAGAATACTGAAACACTGTAACACCAAAGAAGACCAGGGGAGACTCTAGGAAATGGGGAACTTGGGGGCACAAAGTTTTTTAATACAAGGCTTTTAAAATTTTAAGGTGTATGTACAACACTTACTGTGTTCCAAGCACTGTACTAAGCCCTGGGTGGATACAAAATAATCAGGTGAACACAGTCCCTGTCCCACATGGGACTCACAGTCTAGGAGAGAGTAGGATTGAATCCCCATTTTACAGATGAGGAAACTGCACAGAGAAGTTGATTGATTTGGCCAATGTCATGCTGTGGACAAGTTGCAGAGCTGGGATTAGAATCCAGGTCTTCTTACTTCCAGGTCTGTGTTTTTTCTACTAGGTCATGCTGCTTCTCTGTGGTTTTAGAATTTGGAGGGAGGCTGAATTCTCATCAAGAAACTGGGAGATGAGCCTCTCGGGTGGATGGAGTTCCTAGTAGTCTGTAGTGAGGGAGCAGGGATATTCTTATATTGCAAGTGTGGCAGTTCAGTTTCTCTATGAAATCTCCTTCACTCTGTTTAAAGAGCCCCACTGGGGAGGTGTGGTGCAGACTGCCATGGTCCCCAGAGCAGCTTTCAGAGGCAGGAACATCTGATTTCAAATGGAAAATAGGAGATGAGAGAGGCAGACTACCTTTCTGTATCACTCAAAATGGTGCTGCTGTAGTCCCTGGAAGACTTGAACAAATCTGATGATGGCAGTAGTGGCGAAGTTTTATTTTTATAATTGTTGCGGTTTTTAAGATAAAGCAAGATATTGAACATCTTAATATGTGAAAGATAGAATTTGTATTGGGTAGAGCCATGTTAATTGAACAATTGACCGGACACTTTGTCCATCTATTAGTGGAGTAAAAAGGTGACTTTGTCACTGCTGTCTTCCTCAATAAAAATTTTCTAAAATTTTACTCAGAGAGAAGAAACAAGGACATATGTTTGGAAGGAAAAATGAAAAAGAAGTGGAAATTTAAGATGAGCAAAATCACCTCAATATGGGTGGGTGATTGGGGTGGCTCCTTTTTTATTTTATTTTATTTTTTTCATATACATAAAGCTAGGGGGCATTCAGGATAAGCCAGTCTTAATTCACAAATGCTACCTCTGGATACCATACACGCAACCAGGAAATGGCCATCGCAACAGCAGGTTATTATGTGTAGCCATCTGTGGGTATTGTTATATGTGGAAAATTTATATTACTCTAACAAACTACCAGTTAACATTTTGGTAGCTTGATTAATAACAATGTGGTTATTGGTTAAAGGAGACTTTCATCTAGTGAATTTTACCTCCACCCCAAATACTTGATATGTCTTTTTCTTAGAAATTCCCCCTCCCTATCATTTGTGTCTGAGGTTTTGTGGAATTTTACATGTCCTCTGCCAGACACCATTAGTTTTGCCTCCCCTTGGTTTTCTCTTTCTCCATAAATCTGTTTTCCATAAGGGTTGAGTCAATCCAACTAGGTAAAATGGACAATAACTTATAAACCAAAGAAAGCAATATCAAGGATAGGAAGAAATACTGATGCAATTCTTAACACATCCAAAACCCAGGAGTTGATCATTTGAAAAACCTACTGCCGAGGACTTTATGTTCCCTGGAATAAAAAGTGTGCAGTTTTCTTGCCAGAATCATAAAGCTGGGGAAGGACAGAGGAAAGATTGGTGCAGAAGAACAGATTTTCTTTATTTCATTTAAGAAAAATAAAAATGGTATTAAGTACCGTGCTAAATTCTAAGGGTTCAAAAAGATAATCAGATTGGACACAGTCCCAAATACATAGGGGCCCACAGTCTAAGAAGGAAGGAGAGCAGATATCTTCCCTCAGATGTGGAAATTTGGATGCAGAGAGATTGTGACTTGCCCAAGCACCCAGGGCAGGCCAATGGCAGAGCTGGATTAAAACCTGGGCCTCTTGGCTCCCATTTCATGCTCTCTTTCAAGGCCACACTGCCTCCTTGAATAATTATTGAGAAGCAGGTACACAAGATGTAACACTGCAGTTGTTTGCACGGGAAATAATTATATTTTGAGAGGCTAGTCTTAAATATGGAGAGTAAAAGCATCTGAAAGGAGTTCAAAAGTGACAAAATCAGCAGCCTTGTTGGAACCAGAAACTCAAACCTCAATACTCAGTATAAACAATAAATTGGCATTTCTCCATGATACTTTATGGCAGATGACATTATGGGGGTTGTTATCATGTAAAAATCTATTTCTTTCAAAGGGAAATGGGTATAGGTCTCATCAGTTCCTCCTCCTGCCTCCCACTCCTTAACTGTGGGGGCCCTTCAAGGTTCAGTTCTGGGTCCCCTTCTAGTTCCCTTGGAGAACTCATTCGCTCCCAAGGCTTCAATTACCACCTCTATGCAGAGGATTACCAATTCTACATCTCCAGCCTTGATCTCTCTCCCTGTGTGCCGGCTCGCATGCAATACATCTCTCCTTGGATGTCCTCCCATCACCTCAAACTTAACATGCCCAAAACAGAACTCCTTATCTTTCTGCCCAAATCTGTCCTCCCCTGACTTTCCCATCACTGTAGATGACACCACCATACTTTCTGTCTCACAAGCCTGTAACGTTGGTATTATCCTTGACTCCTCTGTATCATTCAACACACATATTCAATCCATCACAAAAAACTGTAGGTCCCACCTTCACAACATCACTAAAATCCACCCTTTCTTCTCCATCCAAACCCACTGTTGGGTAGGGACCGTCTCTATATGTTGCCAACTTGTACTTCGCAAGCACTTAGTACAGTGCTCTGCACACAGTAAGTGCTCAGTAAATATGATTGAATGCTAGCATGTTAATACAACCACTCATCCTATCCTGCCTGGATTACTGCATCAGCCTCCTAGCTGACCTCCCAAACTCCTGCCTCTCCCCACTCCATATTTCACTCCACTGCCTGGATCATTTTTCTACAAAAATGTTCAAGTTGTCACCCTACTCCTCAAGAAAATCCACTGGTTGCCCATCCACCTCTACATCAAACAAAAACTCCTTACCATTGGCTTTAAAGCACCGTCGTTTTGTTCCTCTCCTACCTCACTTCACTACTCTACTATAACAACCCAGCCCACACATTCTCGCTCGTCTAATGCTAACCTTCTCACTGTGCCTTGGTCTCGCCGCCAACTGCTCATCCAATTCCTGCCTCCTCTAATCCGACAGACAATTACTCTTCCCCTAGTTCAAAATACGATTGATTGATTCAAAGCCTTATTGAAGGCACATTTCCAAGAGACCTTCCCTAAGTTCCCCTTCCTTCTCCCACTTCCTTCTGTCACCCTGACTTACTCCCTTTTTTCTTCTCCCCCTCCTCCCAGCCCCACAGCACTTATGTACATATCTGTAATTTACTTATTTGTATTAATGTCTCTCTAGGCTGTAAACTCACTTTGGACAGGGAATGTGTCTGCTTCTTATTGTATTGTACTCTCCCAAGTGTTTAGTACAGTGTTCTGCACACAGTAAGTGCTCAGTAAATATGATTGAATGGTTCAGTTCATCCACAAAGTACTGTTTGGAGTACCTGAAGAGTCAACTCTGACCTGATGAGGCCATACACCTTCAGAGGTGGTGTGGTTTATTGCATGACCTTGGATAAGTCACTTCACTTCTCTGTGCCTCACTGTAAAATGGGGATTAAGACTTAAAGCCTCACATGGGACATGGACTGTGTCCAACCTGATTAGCTTGTATCTACCCCAGCGCCTGACGTATAGTAAACACTTAACAAATAACATTATTATTATTATTATTATTACTACTACTCCTATCTGTGCAGAGCACCGTACTAAGCACTTGGAAGAGCACAATAGAGTTAGTAGACACAAGCCCTGCCTTAAGGAGCTTACAATCTAATGGATGACTCTGAACCATTTTTCAGAATCAGCTAAATGGTATAGATGAACAGCCTGCAAGTTGAAGCTACTTAACACACTACACTCATGGACAAAGAAGCTGCATTGCTGCTACAGAAATGAATGTAGTCTTTAAATTTTTCTACTGAAGCAGCACATTGCCAGAAGGAGTGAAAAAGATTAGCATGTCTCAGAGACTGAAATGTGGCACCAACATAATATGAAGAATCATATCAAGTTGAAGGTCCATAAAGCACTTGCAACATGCAGAGATGCTCTTTTCATCTTCTAGAACAGTTCCATCAGTAATGCTCCATACTGAATATTCATTCATTAAATCATATTTATTGAGCACTTACTGTGTGCAGAACACTACTCAGTGCTTGGAAAGTACAATTCAGCAATAGAGACAATCTCTGCCCACAGTGGGCTTACAGTCTAGAAGGGGGGAGGCAGACATCAAAACAAGTAGACAGGCATCAATAGCATCAATATAAATAACTAGAATTATATAGATATACACATCAAAACAAGTAAACAGATATTAATATAGATAAAAAGAATTATAAATATGTACATATATGCAGAAGTGCTATGGGGAGGGAGGTAAAGCAAAGGGAGCGAGTTGGGGTGATGGGGAGGGGGAGCTGAGGAAAAGGAGGGCTTAGTCTGGGAAGGCCTCTTGGAGGAGGTGAAACTTCAGAAGGGCTTTGAAGGGGAAGTGTGATTGTTTGGCAGATTTGAGGAGGGAAGGCATTCCAGGCCAGAGGTAAGACGTGGGCCAGGATATGAATTGACTAGTAAGCATCTCAAACAAGGAGGTCCCATATCCTTCTTGGGTGGTAACTGTGAGGAGAATGAATAACAGAACTATACCCATACAGCTTAGAAGCAGGGAATCGGAATAAGAGAGGAAGAAGAAATGTTTTCAAACTCCAAGAAATAAACGTTGTTGTGGGCAGGGAATGCGTCTGTTTATTGTTATATTGTACTCTCCCAGGTGCCTGCTACAGTGTTCTGCACATATTGAGCACTCAGTAAATTTGATTGAATGAATAAGGCCTCAGACAATGTGGCATACCATGGACAGAAGACTTAGGCTGGTGGACTTCAGTTAGCTTGGATTGATTCTCAGAGCAGAGAATTAGGGTTGATTTTGAAACAAATTGGATCAAATGAAAAATGGCACTAGAAACTGAGTAGCAAGCACAGCATTTGCAGGAAATAGAAATCTTTAAGTGCACACTATGTAGAAGATATATATATTAATTTATGTATTAAGCATATCAGCTACAATCTCCACATTCTTACTGTCAGCCATATCCTTACAGTTAGTAACATCCTTTGCTATATAGATCAACAGGTGTTAGGCCCTTTATCTCCTAGGAAAAAAACTCAATAGGGACATAAATCTTAAAAAGCAGACTCGAGATGCCTACCAGAATTCTTATAATCAACTATTCAAACCAACTTCCATATTTGGGAACCCCAGAATTTAACTGAAGATTGACAAACTAGACTCACTCAATTCAGAAAAGGTTTAGAGCATATCATAAACATTTAAATGATTTCTTTATACAAACTTGTTGATTGCTGTTTCATATTTAGAGTTATTTATCTAACAAACTAATTCATGACACTGGCATATACTACTCAACTCCATTGAGAGAGATCATTTATCAAGATAAATCACTTGTTCTTAGAGGAGTTAAAACACAAACAAATTCAAATACTAGCAATCTTTTGCTCATATTTAAATAACTAAAGAGAAGAAGAGAGAGGGTGACATGATTGCAGCCAATCTCATGTGCAGATGGGTCCACTAAGGAATTGAAGACTATTTGTCTTAGTTTTACAACGTTTGGAAATAGCTTGTGCTGTTGCACAGATTGGGGCAGAGACCGTAGAATGATCTGACGAGACCGATTTCAATGTTTGACTCACCAAATTCCATTGGAAGGGCTATACAGTGGAAAGAAAGTCCAAGTTCCCTTGGGGGAAAGATTGTTCTGGATCATTTCAGGTTTTAGAAAGTGGCTCAAGTTGTTTACATGGAAAACCCCTAATGCTCTTTCCTCAGATCTGTTCTGTTGTTGATGAATTGCTGCTTTTTGCTCTGGAAATTTAATCTGAAATTTTCTGAATCACATACACTGAACAGCTACAGGGCTAAAGTCTATGGGCCCCCAAAATGGGGGTGTTCGCAAGACATGTGAGGGGAATGAAAGGCAGTAGGATACTCAGGAAGCCGCTGTGTGATGAACTGAAAAGAGGCAGATCCAAGCGGTGAGGACAGAAGAAAAGATTTAAAGACATAGTACAGTGCAATCCCAAACTATATAAAATAGCAGTAGCCTAGTAGAAATTCTCTACGGTAGACAGACCAGACAGGTGAGGAACAGAGAGCAGTTGGTCTCCTTGATCAAAGGCGTCACAAAGAATGGGATATCAAGAGGCACACTCTCAAACAGAAACAGGCCCACTATTACAAGTACTGAAGATCTACGTAAATGCATAAGTGCGAGAGGCTGCTGAAAGATTGGTAAGAGCAATAATGTCCTAAGCAAAGTGGTCTCTGAGTGGATTGATCCTGCCTGGGACAATAGAGAAAAAGGTCTCACCAGTTATACAGTGTTTCCCTGTTTGGTGTTCCCTGATAGCTGATTTCCCTGGGGCCTGGAACATGGTGGGCCAGAGGAACCCATTGACCATGCTTGCTTTGGGAAAAACCCAGCATGACCTGGGCATTTGGTGGACTTGGGTTCCAGAAATCTGAGACGGGTGGGTGTCCAACTTTGTTCATGGCCCAGAGTCCTGGATCTCCTGCAGAAGATGGAACAGCTTCATCAGTTTCACCTATGAACCCCACTCAACTCCAAATGATGGTCAGGATCACCACCAATGTTCAGGGAATGTGTGTTTCATATACACACAGGCACAGCATTCAGCAAAGATGTGCACCTATTAACTCACATTTTCAAAGAATGTATTCACATGCCAAACATTTATAGCATGCCTACACTAAATACATACAAACACACAAAATATCACCTGCATCAGAATTTATCAAGGGCCTACTGTTTGCAGAGCACTGTACTAAGCATTTGAAGGCATGTGATGACATTTAAAAGACACAGTCCCTGCCCTGGAGGAACTTAAAATTTAAATACATATGTATGTAAAACATATATTAAAATGTACAGGGTGGAAACAAACCACTTCAGCCATTTATACCATTGATGATCCTCTACCTATTGCTCCATGTGTGTTGTAAAATTCTGAAGCTCAGCTGTATTCCTGAGACAATCTGAACTTCACACTTCACTTTTTCACCTGAATGACCTTGATAATGAATGCCTATGCTAGATTACATGTGCACACAGCTGGCAGTTGTCATCATCAGATGTGTTACAGTTGACGAAGGGGTTCCACTGAGCAAATTGTAAATTTAAATTTCCACCTTTCTTGCAGACAGACCTTGGATAAAATAACTGTAATGCTCTCTCTGGAGTATGGTACCTTGTGGCTTTTGGGTATAATTGTGGTGGCTACACCTAGAGGCTTTTGTTTTCTTTGGAGAAGTCAATTCTCTCAGGTGAATTTTAGTTAAAAGATGAGGGGTTTATCACCCCTGGTGTTTAGTTGGAGGTTGGTTTTGAAATAATTTGCCACTGTGTGTTGAGGCCCTTTTACTGTCAACGTTTGAAAGATGACTACTGCGTATGTGGTTTGGAATTGGATGTCTTTTTAAAGTGCCAGTCAGATCTATAGGAACACCTACCATTTAAGTAAAATTACAGGTCTTCTGCAAGCAAAAAATAGTCTTTTGTTACTCATATATTTATGCATATTTTGCTTTTATTTCAACCACAAGAACTTTTCCTAATCTTGGCAGCAATAGTAATCATCAGAATACCATTTTACATGACGCAAGTGTGAGGTTTTTTCATTCCTCTTTGAAGCTATTTCCACATTGCCTAGCTATTTTATTTCCCCTTACGGTTTTTCTAGTATGTTTTGAAAATGCTGTATTAGAAATCAGATCACTTGTGATCCAGGAAATGTTAAGGAAGCATTTAGCTTTCAAAAACCATGGCCTCACCTTTGCAACACTTTAACACCGCTTATTTCACTGACACCTTGCTGAATGAATGTTTCCTTCCCTTTCAATATCCCATTCACATTATTGCTTTCTTCCACATTCTTGCTCTCTCCTGGGTTATCTTTGTATTGGTTGTAGAATTAGGCAAAGATAATCAACTGTTTCTCATGGGAATGTTCACTGTGGCACAACTTTACTAAGTGGGATATGAAAGGAAATTGGATGATAGCAGGAAGCCCAACCTACTTCTGAATGGTGCTGGGAGGATAGAACTGATCGATCAGTGGCATTTATTGAGTATGTACTGTTTGCAGAGCACTTGGGATAGTACACCACAATAGAATTGGTAGACATGTTCCAATCCCACAAGGGGCTTACAGTCTGGAGGGGGAGGCAGGCATCAATACAACCTTTGGCTATATGCATCAGTGCTGTAGGGCTGAGGGTGGGGTGAATATCAAGTGCTTAAGGGATTTAGATCCAAGTGCAGAAGGGAGAGGTAATAGGGGAATTTAGGACGAGTTGGGGAAGGCCTCTTGTTGGAGATGTGATTTTTATAAGGCTTTGAATCAATCAATCAATCAGTGATATTTACTGTATACTTATTATGTGCAGAACATTGTACTAAGCGCTTGGGAAAGTACAGTACAAAGGTAAGGAGAGTGGTTATCTGTCATATATGAAGTGGGAGGGAGTTCCAGGGTAGAGGGAGGATGTGGGCAAGGGTTCGGCAGGGAAATAGGATGGAATTACAATTAGTAGGTTGGCTTTAGAACACATGCTGGGATTTAACGATGAATTGCTGGAGGAATACTATACCAGTCAGAATATCCTGGGGAACTAAAGTCAGGAAAGGAGGTTTAAACTATCGTAACTGTGGTATTTGGGAAGCGTTTACTATGTGCCAGGCACTGTACTCTGCTCTGGGGTAGACACCACATTGTCAGGTCGGGTACCATCCCTTTGCATATGGGTTTCACAATCCAAGTAAGAAGGAGAACAGGTACTGCACTTGGATCCGTGACCTTTGGACATTTGACATTCTCCCCACACTCAGCCTTACAGCACTTATATACATATGTTTGTATCTTTACGTATTATAAATTATTTATATTAATGTCTGCCCCTCTAGGCTGTGAGCTTGTTATAGACAGGGAACATGTATGTTAACTTTGCTGTATTGTACTTTCCCATGTTTGTGTGTGATCTGTATATTGTAAGTGCTCAATAAATACCAATGATTGAACAGGTATTGAATCCCCGTTTCACAGATGAGAAAACTGAGACACAGAGATTGCCCAAGGTCAAATGGCAGGCAAGTGGCAGAGCCAGGTTTAGAAGCCTGAACTCTTTGTACTAAACCTTTTTTTCTTCCATGAATAGATTATGATCCGAAGACCATGCACTCTCCCAAGCATTGATTGTGATAATCAGTGGTATTTACTGAGCACCTACTGAGGGCAGAGCAATGCACTATTTCTTTGGGAGAGTGGTCCATCCCTTCAAGGATTTTAAAATCTAGTGGGGGAAATACTCACATTATTTACACATAGGGAGGGCAGAAGGAAGGATAAAGATACAACTAGTAAGGACAAGGGCAGGGATTGACAAATATCTGAATAAATAAATGACTACATGAATAGAATATGGGAAACAATGTGTGCCTAAGTGCTAATGGTCTCTCTTAGGATGACATGAACCGATGAGGCATAAATGAATTGGGAATAGCACCTGGAAGAGGTGGGATTTCAGAAGGGCTCTGAAGATGGAGAGAACTATGGTGTGGGAAGATTTGATAGGGGATGGAATTCCAGGCATGGGGAGAAGTGCTCTGTATGCAGTAAGTGCTCAGTAAATACCATTGATTGATGAGGGGCTTTAATGCATGCAATCAGCTCTCTTTCTTCCCACTTATCCTCTTTTCTTCCATCTGGAGTCAACTGCTGAGGATACACCAGCATGGTGTACTGTTATCAATCAAAGCATTGTAATGAATGAGAAACATGGAGGGAAAAGAGTGAAGCAGCACTAGGGCAGACATTAAGCCTTTTTCTTTGTGCACCATGTGGCCAGGACTGAGGCTCCTGCATTGGCCTTTTCAGCCAGGTACACACTTAAGGGGGAATAATACAATTATATATTACCCATACAATTGTAGGCTCTCCATATAGTAAGTTCCTTGAAGGCAGAGATTGCATCTACCAACTCTATTGTATTGTCCTCTCCCAAGAGCTTAGTACAGTGTGCTGAACACAGTAAACCCTCAGTGAATACCACTGATTGATAACCAGCTACCATTTCTAAAGAGGAGAAAAAGAGCACTGAAATAATATTGTTGGCACAGTCTCATTCACGGTTCTTCTTTGCAAACACAGCTTAGCAGCTAGAAATCCTTCTGTTTCTCAAACAAGTCTCTAGGACTCCTGAAAATACCACTGGGATGCTGCTATTTCAGTTCATTTAGTGCTTTGGAAGACTATGAAAAACAGGTTTTTTTAAATGTCTTTGGGGAATTGTATTAACACACTGTAAATTCTAGAACCAAAATATTTAGGTGAGCTGAAGACAGTTGCAATAAAAGTCATTTTCTCAGACAAAGAAACAAGTTGACTAGTGTAAGGCAACAAGGACACATATTTTCACCTTTGTGATATTTAACCATTTATTCGCCAAAATGAATTGAAAAAGTAGGGCACAAAGTCAAGCACAGGGCTCAGATCCGAGGCATGGAGAGGAAATGGCTCATGTGGTCTGGACATGGCAGCATAGGTAGAAAGAGAAATGCAGGAATAGGCTGGTCAGAGGGGGAAAAAATGGTAATCAAGGGGCTGACAGAAAGGAGAGGATGGAAGATAATAATAATAATAATGATGGCATTTATTAAGCGCTTACTATGTGCAAAGCACTGTTCTAAGTGCTGATAGACACAGGAAGGAGTGCAACTGGAGGGAGTAGAAAAAGCAGATGACTGCAATGCTGGCCTACTACTAGCCTGGAGGGCAAAAGAGCAGGAGTCAAAGATCACACTGAATCAGGAGATCCAAATGGGCACTTGGGAATCCTGGTTTCTGTGTTAGTTCTGCAAGAAACTGCTGGGCCAACGGTCCTGCTCAGACAGCAGGATAGTGAGGGTCGAGACCAGAAGTTGGGGCTAAGAGGGAGGCAGAGTTACTTGTGAAAGGAAGGGGAAAAGAAAAGGCGTTTGAGCAAAGGAACTTGTAAACTTCTTGAGAGCAGGAACTGTAGTCTTCTCTTTGCCCTCATTTGTATTTCGAAATATGAAAATTCCACTCTGAGGAGTTGCAGAAACCAAAGTCGGACGCGATTCACCAGCATGCTCGTGTGTGCCAGGAGGTTTGGCCCAGCTGAGCTGATAGGCCGAGCTGGGGTGGGGTGTTGCGAAGAGGGAGGTAAGTGTGGGGGAAACCATTGGCTTGCATTGTAGTAGCCTTGCCCAAGTGATAGTTCAACCTCCCTGCTGGAGACGTCTTTCCTTCTGCAGTTGAATGTACAAATGTGACACATCTATTAGAGAGGAAGCTCCTTGTTGGGAGTACTGGGTCTTCTACCATTTTTGTTCTCTTTAACTGCTTAGCATAGTGTTCTGCACATGGTCAGTAAATACAAGTGATAATGGCAATGAGCTGCCAGTCCTTGGCACACGTTCATTCATTCATTCGATTGTATTTATTGAGCGCTTACTGTGTGCAGAGCACTGTACTAAGCACTTGGGAAGTACAAATCAGCAACATATAGAGGCCTTCCCTACCCAACAGCGGGCTCACAGCTAGAAGGGGGAGACAGACAACAAAAGAGGTGACAGTAGACAGGTGTCAATACCAGTTCCAGTTCAGTTCCGCTACAGGCAGGAGATTCAGATCAAAATTCAGAGGTAGGTTAAAAGATGTAAGGGTCCCAAGATTCAGCATTGCGTGGCTTCCGGCCAAAGCCCAGGTTCAATGTGAATGGGTGTTTATGTTTATGTAGATTGGATTTATATTGAGGATGCAAGGTCTAGAGCACAAGTTTTGCTAAGAGTGCAGACTTATGTAAACACCAATAGCCGAAGCACACAAACTGGGGTAGATCAGGAGAATTCCACTGCTGGATTCCAGCCCACGCTTCATTTCCTTCCCCTTGCGGCCTTCCAACGGAGAACTTTTGTTGTAAGTTCAGTTGCCACTATCAATAACAGCTGCAGAATGTTGTCACATTCTAGGAAAGCTTTCAGTTTTCAGGCCTCCACAGCTTCCTGTGTTCTCTGGGAGAGGATGGTGGCATCTGATGTTGGGAAGAATCGAAGAGGTGGGTTAGGGAGCTGTCAGTAACTTGTAAACGGTGTCTTATGGTTCTTTTCTATTGAAAGTGAAGCAGGATCTTCACTCAAAAACAGTATCTCAAATTCCATCAAGGATATGGAGCAACTTGTTTTGTTCATGAAGGTGCATTCTGAGATGCCATCGGGCTTATTACCAGGGCAGGAAAGAAACAAAGGCAAGCACACACACAAAAAACATACATAATCACACAGCCCCAACAATAGTTTTTGGAGCAACTTGGGGAATTTAGGGACCTGCTTTTCCTTGGCTCTAAATGATATCTTGGAAATTGGAAACCATCTTTCTAGTTCTCCTTCATTGAGAAGTGACAATTACTCTGATTGTTATACAAAACTTTCACATTGCCTCAGTAAACAAAAAGGATAAAAGTGGGAGAAGGTTTTTTTTTTTTAATAAATGAATTTATGAATGGTCACTGCCACCAGAATAGCCTTTCTTCATATGTGGGAGGTGACATTTGTGTCCCATTTCTCGTTCCATCTGGCCATTTCTGAAGTTCACTCTTATTTCAAGGAGAAGGTCTTGGCAAAACTGTGAGACACTGGTTTCGAATTAGTACCAAACTTATATTTCTTAATGGAGCATGTAGCAAATGTTAAATGGAGGCTCCTGAGTAATTCTGGTCACAGTTTCTGCAGAGCCAAAAGATTGTTGAGGCTGTGTGATTATGTTTGAGTTGTGTGTGTTTGTTTCTGTTTCTTGACTGTCCTAGTAAGCCTGATGGATAGTCAGTATAAGCTCCTCTGCTAGACTGTAAACTTCTTGAGAGCAGGGCTCACGTTTTCTTATTCTAGGTTTGTACTGTACTCACCCAAGTACTTAGTACAGAACTCTGCATACAGTAAGCACTCAATAAATATGATTGATCGATTACTGTGCAACCCTTTCTAACTGTGGATTTTGTGAACTGTCCCTGAGACTTGTTTCCTGGGGGTTCAGAAACATTCTAGCTCCTGCAGCCAGGCCTTTGGTTACCCTTTCTGGAATGACCACTTTGAATAAGTAGAAAAGGGCTGGACCTGGCTGACCTTCTATTGGCCATGGTAAATAACTCAGACAGGACACCCTCAGCTCTGACACAGCCTGCCCTGTATTCATGTATTTATTTCAGCATATTAATAAACTTCTCAGAATGGCCAAATTTAGTAGTAGCAACATTAATATTTATTAAGCACTTAGCATATGCAGAGCACTCTATTGAATGTGGGGGGAAAAATACACAGGAGAGAATTAGGCTCAGTCATTGGCCTTCCAGTGACTCCCACTCCAAAAATAAGGATGGGGGAGGGATTTGGCAACAGATTCAAAATGAACGATGAAAACAACAGCAAGAAAAAAATGATTTAAAAGCAAAGCTCAACTGGTCCGGTGGTGAAGGGGATTGGTTGGACACTATCTTCCACCCAAGGGATTCAGTGACAGGATCCAAGGCAGAGGGAGGCTGAAAATTAAAACAAAAAACTCCATAAGCAGATATAAAGGCCTCAGTTGCCACCTCAATACTGGGACAGAGCTCTGCACAGAGCAAGTGCTCAGTAAATGTGATTGACTGAGGGTAGGGGACAGAAAAATTGACAACTGGACTGTCCAATATGTCGCCAGCTGAAGGGCTACTCCTGTGTCTTCATATGTTGGTAGATTTGTGGCACCTCAATTTGGAGGAGGTAGAAGTAGTGTTCTAGAGCTTGGTATGGTCACTCTGAATTAAGCAATTGGTTATTTTATCATTGAATTGAGATCCTCTGTTTGCAGGAATTAAACCACCATTCAAAGCCAAGAAGGCAGAGCAAGCTTTCCAACTTTAGTCAGAATCAGAATTTAGGTAGGCAGAATGGAATGCTATAGAGATTGCTTTTTAAAAGAAAAATCAAGTGGTTTGTTAAAAGTTGGCATTTATAAATGAATGGCAAATGATTGTTCATGGCCTTAGGCTGCCTACAGTTGCTTCAGGAGATATTTGTGCATTCTAAAAGTCTTTGTAGGCATTTACATTCCAGCATGTCAGCCAGATGGGCCTAAAATGATTTTGAAGGCAAACCACATTTAAAAATTCCAACAAAGTTTTATTCCTAAATAGCCTGTAAATATTGGCTTATGAAGGGTCAACATGCCATTTCAGGGTCTTAAGATACATGCATATGTTTCCTGTTAGTGATTAAAAGATAATGGCAAAATAAAAAATCAGATTAGAATTCCACCGGCTTTGAAAATGCAAGGTTCTGTTTTTGTTTGCTAACAGAGCAGCATTCTCAACCGGTTCAAAAAGGCAAATTCCTATCGTTAGCGGCAATATTCTGGTGGGCATGACTATTTTGGACCAACTTTCCCCCAACTTCTTGCTAGCATAAGATCACTGTGAACAATGCATCTCTCTGCAGTTGTGTTGTTTGGAGCGGCACAAAGATAGAATGGCAAGCAGAATGCTAAAAGGAGATTATTTTTTGAAAAGGATGATGATGGTGGAATCTCCTGTCAAAAGCAGCAAGCAAGTCTCAGGCTCTTCCTTCTGGCTGTGCCACAAATGTGCATTATGGGTAGGGCGTGAGGGATGTGGTTGACCACAGGGTTATAATTGAGAAGGTTGGCCCTGGTTGTTTTGTGGCACCTTCAGATGCCTTTTAAAATAATACAAGGAGGAAAAGAAAATCTTGCTCATTGCCTAACTGACAAAAGGCTTCCTAGGACAGCTCTTCTTTGGGTTCACTTTTAGAAAAAGGACCCAAATCAGCAAAAACTTTAGACCACTATCAATTAATAGTAGTAATAGTAGAAGTCATCGTACTATGTGGTCCCGTGCACTTAGGAAGCACAGAATAAAGAAGTGATACATTCCCTACCCGTGTGGATGTTACAATTATTGACTACCTTCAATCAGTCAATGGTGTTTATTGAGCAAATACCATCTTTGCTACATTAAACTTTCATAAAAGGAATTGGCGTTTTTAAGATATTAATCAGATTTACATTTTAGTTCACGTACTATTTTTCCAGCATTTCCTGAAAGTGTCATGGACAAAAGAGATTAGGAACACACTGCTGAATTACAAGCCTTACCTGTTGCAGGAAGATAGGAGAGGTCAAAACTCTTTTGTCTAACTCTGACATTAAGAAGCGATTCCTTTAGAGAGTTTCCCATCAAGTTCAGTTAATATCCAGAGAAAAGCCAACGGGTTGTATGACATTGGGTAGGAGGCTGCCAACTGGCCTGAGGGATTAGCAAGTAGTACAACTGGCAGGCTGCCCATGGGACATTTCAGTAAGGCTACAGCCTTATGATTAATTGAATGGATTCATTAAGATGGAATATAAAGAAAATTAGTCTTCCCATTGGTTATTTAAATGGTGCTGTTCCTGATTTGATTTTCAGATTAGTTTGTGGAAAACAGTTCCTGAAATGTCATACAGCCAATCACAACATAAACCCATTTTTAAGCATTTCAGCATTGGATTTTGTCCTAGGAAGTTAATTACAACTGACAAGATTTTGCCATCAGTTTTGAGACAGAGAAACAGTCTTGGAAAGAAATAACTTGCTTTCTAAAGAAGTTTGGTTTCAAATGCATAAAGCTTAGCAAAGTGCTTGGCACAATTGCGTGAAGTGAAAATTAGGTCTCACTTTTAGAAACCTAAATATTGGTTCCCCCTCACAAGTCTTGAAATGACATAATACCCTCTGGAAAAATCTTGAGGTAATGTGAACACCAGGAGTAGTTGAAAAATAATTAGGAAATTGGATGATCTGTTTTTATTTCCACAGGCTGTTGTGAAACATAGTGTTCCTTGCATGATCCCAGACAGGGCAAGATGAGTGGAATTGGGTGGATCCTGAGGGGAGGTGTGAAAATTTGGAGATGACTGTCTTTGGTCATCAACTCCTATGGCCACTGTTCATCAGGGATGTAGTGAGAACATCTCAATTACGCACAGATGAGAGAGATGACATTTTTAGTGAAGTTGGCCATCTCTGACTCTAATTTGACATCTCTTCTCTGGTCTCCTTTGCTTTGCAGCAGCCTTGTATCCTCCACCCTCCTAGGTGCTCACATTGTTATTTCATACCTAGTGTCTATAAGACTATCAGCAATGCCATTAACCAACTGCCCATCTAGCTTGGTATTCTACCTCTAATAATAATTTTCTTTAAATGTGGTATTTACTAAACATTTACTATGGGCCATGGACTGGAGTAGAGACAATATAATGAGATTAGACACTGTCCCTGTCCCACATGGTGTCCAGAGTCTAAAGGAAGGGGGAAAGGGTATTGAATTCCCATTTTACAGAGGAGGAAATTGAGACAGAGAGGTTAAGTGAGTTGTCCGAGATAACACGGCAGGCAAGTGATGGCACTGGAACTAGAACTCAGGCCTCCTGACTCCCAGTCATGTGCGCTTTTCACTAGGCCACTCTGCTTCTGACTCTGGCAACAGGGTGTTTGGAGAAGGAGAATGGTGATGGTTCTCTGGGACATCAGTCCTCATGGTTGGGGATGGATCACTTCAGACACTTCACTTTATTCTTTGCATCCCTAAATTTTCCCTCAAGCAATCTATTCTAGACCTTGACCATTAATTCACCCAGATCCCTCTAGAATCCATTGTATGGCTCTGATATTTTCCTGTCTCACTTCTGTATAGCAACCTGCCCTCATTGCTGTTTTACTGTCCCATGATTGCTCTGTCCCACAATCTGCCTTCTCTCCCTCCTCCTGGATCTATCTCCTTCCTTAGCTTTACTCTCAGTTCCCTTCTGCATAAGAACTTGTTTCTTCTCAGTCTCTTGCACACCTCCCACGCAACAGGCCTAATTATGCTTCGAGCTGGTACACAAATGGCAAGAGCGAATCAACCCCAAAGCTTTCTGATCATGTTTTCCATGCAAATATGCCTGGCAGAACAAAACAAAGGGTATGTATGTGCGGGAGGAACCTCCCCAAATAGGAATGTGTTCTCAGTAGCGTTGGTGGTTTTTTGATTATCACACGGGCCTGAAAATTCAGATTTGTCATTTGGATAACAGTCAGGGATAGCAACAGCCTTCTATTCTGAGTTGTAAAACACTTTCTAGTCTCCTTCGCAGGACCAAAGTAAGCCTGGTCTCAGTTCTTCATCACCAGTATTTATTTATGTGCTGTGGGTAAAAACACTGAGTTGGCCTCTTGGGAAATGCAGTGAAAGCAAAGACAGAGATGCTGCTCTTTAGCTCCTGCTAACAGGGGAGCAGGAGGGCCAAGTTCAAGCAGTAGACCCTTCCCTGCAAAGAAACTGCTATGTTTAGTTTTATGGATTGATAAGTTATTATTATTAATAATTGTGATATTTATTCAGTGATTACTGTGTGCTGAGCACTGCACTAAGCAACAGGTAATACAAGATAATTAGACAAGAGAATTAGGTGTTTTGCCCAAGGTCACATAGCAGACAAGTGGCAGAGCTGGAATTAGAACCATGTCCTCTGATTCCCAAATCTGTGCTGTCTCCTCAAGGACAGGGTAATATCTGTCTAATCTACTTTCTCATGCACTTAGTACAGCGCTCCTCATACAGCAAGCATTCAATAAATTCCATTGATTGATTATCTGTATACATTTATAGATAAAGATAAATATATATATATATATATATATATATATATATATATATATATATACACATATGTAAAAGGAGATGTCAGAAAAACAATCAAACAATGACAGGGAAGTGAAACACACTCAAACCCGAGCAGTGAAACTAGCTATTATTTATGCCTTGGAACATACATTATGCTTATGGTCTTCCATGGAATTAGGTCAGACCAGAGGAATGAAGATTTATAAAGCAAGTGCAAGAAAGGAATACATTTTGGGATTATTCCAAAGTAGGTATACTCTGTCAGATTCTCAACTTCCCATACAAAGGAAAATTTGTAACAACAATAACTAATAACTGAAGATAGAATAGTATCAATAAGGGGAGGAGAATACTTTTTTGTTGTTCTGCTGAAGATTCTTACCATTTCATTCAGAGTGTCCATTGTTTACTAATTCCAATTCCAAGGAGATAAGGTCAAATTTTCACCCCTTCCTCTTTTCTTCTAACCCTCCCCTTCCTCCCCGCCTGCCCCCCAACTGCTTCACTGTCACTATGGAAATGCCCCTCAGCGCAGTGGAGAAAAATCAGGCCTGTGGAGATCTTTAATCTTCAGTGGTCTGTGTGAGGAAATGGAAATCAAGGATGCTACCCCTGGGTGAGGACTCTTTGCCAAAAACCCTGCAAACATTTGAGTGTTCTCGATTTTCTGCGCTATAACCTCTGAGGGAAAAGGAAATCCTGTCTTCTAAAAATAAAGGTGACCTTTATTTTGAGAGTTCAAAAGGGAACAGTCTGTCCCGGTTAATACAGGTCATCAAAAAATTTTAATCCTGATGTGATTCATCAAAGAATCACAAGGATGTAGGGCTGTAGACAGTCCATCTTGTCCAGCCCCGTTTCCAGACGAGATTAATTCAACCCAATTCAGAAGAACTATCTACTCTGCTTTTAAATCACTGCAGGGAAAGGGACAATTCAATCTCACTTAGAAATTCAGTCCAGAATCTCCCAATTCTTAATTTCAGAATTCCCCAATTTATCCCTATTTTCTGGATCAGATCATCCCATTAGCACCTAGGTGTCTATTTGACATTCATTTTTTTGCTGATTTTTGCGGTATTTATGTCCTTCCTTTAAGTTTTCATTTTACATGCCTTATAGTATTTGTGTCGGCCCATTTACTTATTAGATTACAAACTCCTGGAGGGCAGGGACAATGCCTTTTGATGTGTCCTTCCAGGAGTCTAGTTAAGTTTTCAGCACAGAGTAGGCACTCAGTACATGCTAATGATGATAATGGTGTGATTGTCTACATCTTTATCAATCGCTATTGACAACGATTCAACAGTATGCCCTGGTAGCAGAATTTGTGATCATATTCCACGATCCGTGCCAGTGGAAATTCTCGGCTGTGTGCATGCCCATGGATGTGCTGATACATATTCTTGATCTTTCTCAGATTAATTGTAACTCACTGTGCTTTTCCAATACGTATGAGTGGTTCTAGGGCATAATCACCATTTTAATGGTAATCCTATATGCTAATTCAAAGATTTTGGTGATGCCTCACTTGGTTTGTGGATGTTTCTAACACCAATCAACAATCAATGATATTTATTAAGTGCTTACTGTATGCAGAGCTTCTGATTCTTTGTTGTGTCCTCAGATACCTTTACTAGATTACCGGGAATATTCATGTGTGTATATATATTATATTCTGTATATACAAACATTTTATTTACTATATATATGTACAATATAACATAGTAAAGAATGGTCCTTGTTTTCCAAGATGATATTACTAATGGGGAAATTCTATTCACGTGGGAATGTGCTTGGCAAGAACAGTGAGTAGCTGACACTCCTTGCATATTGTGTGTACAAAAGTGTTCCTTGCTGTACTGATGTGTTTGGCACATAAAGGACCAATCTTTGACATTTAAGTTCCTCCTCTTGAGGAAGACTTTTCGTTAAGTGTTTCAGGATTGGGGCCTCCTTCGTTTTTGGTAAATTTTGTAGCCATGCCATCCGATCCAAGATTTTTTATCATTGATGATATAATCTACCCATCTGAATATCCACCTGTCTGTCCTGCAGTAAAGATCCCATTTGTGCCTCACAGAGATTCTGGGAGGGCAGGAGCTAAGTAATCGGTGCAGGAGAGAATGTCAACTGATATTGTTGACAATGAAGATGAGTGAGATCCCAGTAGAGTTTCTTCTCAAATCTCTCCCATTTCTGGAGGGCAATTTTATCAGCCTTAAAGAAGACATAATTACAAAAAAAAACTACTTTAGCTTTCACCTCAGTGCCTCACAACCATAGATAGGCCCTCCCAGTTAGCCTTAGGAAATAAACTGTCTTTTGGAAAAGCAACAAAGCAAAAGTCTCTTATTGTGATAGAAAACATAAAAAGGTAAGCAGTATTTCACACAGTGCGTATTAGAACATATTAGTCATCAGAAACCACTTTCCACACTCATGACTCACTGGCATTCAAATTTAGCAGCTGCGTTGACTGCTAGAATGGAATGATAGACTCCTGTATCTGCATTGCAATAGTATGTTGTAAGTCCACACTCATCAGCATTATTTTATGGCAACACAGATTTAAATCGCCTACAGTATCCCTGCACTGTGAAGCTTAATGGTAACTTTTCTGGTTTCTTTCCAGTATAGGCCTGGAGAAATTGCTGGCTAGGTAACAAATTATCAGATAAATCACATTTCTCCTCTACTGAGAGTAGGAACTTTTAATACATGGTGTGTTGGGGGCTGTGTCTGCATTGCCTTTGTACTTCAAGGTGACACTAATATGAAGTGTTGATTTTTCCATGCCTAGTTCTGGCTCCAGTGAGCTGCAGAACCAGAAAATTTGGGGAAAAAAATGCCTATTTCAGCTTAGGTTGATGATTTTCCCACCTCTTTGGCAAGAGCTGCAGCATTGAGTAGGGATGGACATCCCATACCCTGTTCACTTCATGGGCCCTGCTCAATAACCCCAACTCTTGCCCCAAAGACCAGAGGCCTCTGCCACTCCTCCACCCCCGTCCCCATTCACAGCAGGAAATAGCATGGGTAATCTGCAACGGGGATGACCTGTGGCTTAGTTATTAAGAGTTTACTCATTTTCCAGTTGGATTCTATCCTGGCATCTGCCTGGGCCTGACAAGTTCCATGTGTGACAGACATTCCGCACAGCATGCATGCAACGATCATCCTTTGCTACGCTGGGCCTGTCACTCTTTACCATCCTCCTCTAGTCTTCTATTTTTCCTGAAGTCTCTGCTAATGGAGAGCAGTCCTGATTGCCACATGCCAAGCTCATCCGCATGCCACAGCAATCTCTCAGCTGTCCGCTGCTCTAACACATTCCTGGCTGGTCCTCACATCTCTTTAGTATTTGTTCTGCTAACTGTTTCCCCATATCCAAGCAGGAAGATTCTCTTTCCCCCTCTCACTTTCCAACTGACCTGTGCATACGGCAAATGTGGAACCTGAATATTCATTCAAATTTAAGCCTTCTGCCCACACGCGTACATTATTTGTTGATAGGAGACAAGTGCCCTATCTGATGCAACATTGAGAAAATTCAGTCTGCCTTTGTTATGTTTCAGGTTGGGATGTGAGGGAACGGAAAAGCAAAGGTGTTGAGGTCTCTGTCCAACTAACAGCAGCTTTTCTGTGAGTCCTGATCTCCACTCCCAAATTCTGTACCCATGCAATGGGCTTAGTTCAATAAGACAATAGCTTTTTTATGATCCAAATTAGAGAAGCAGCATGACCTAGCAGAAAGAGAACAGGAGTGGGAGTCAAGAGGTCTGGATTCTAATCCAAGCTCCATCGTTTGCATGCGGCGTGACCTTGGAAATGTCACCTAATTTTTCTGTGCCTCATTGGCTGTGAGCCCCTTGTGGGATGGACACTGTGCCTAACCTGATTAACTTGTATCTTCCCTAATGCTTAGTACGGTTCCTGGCAGGTAGTAAGCACTTAACACACATCACAGTATTATTAATATTAGCATGGGGACATGTCTTTCTAATGCTTTTAACTTCTTCCAACCTAGACTTTCAACCATTGCAGAGGTATCATTGATATTCCTATTTGCACAGTGGCAGGGATGTTTGTCAACCTGCGATTACTTTCTGGGAGTGATTGTTCTTTTTTCAAAGATAGGAGTCCCAAGTGGTAGAAGTCAATCTGAAACTTCATTATTGTGCCACTTCCTCTTCATCAGCCCTCTGAAGAAGCTTTCCTTAGAGAACTTACCAGTGACTGTCACCTTCTCCCTTATACCCTTTGCCGTTAATTCATTAAGGAAATGAACAAAACATGTAGAATTATTGCAAAACATGAAAAGCCTGTAGTGTGCTATGACAGTTTTATTCTGAGCGAGAGACAAATAGCGTGAAGTGTTTTTCATTTCAGTTGTAAATCCACACACCTAATTAATGTTGTGTGAGTAATTGGAGTGTGCCTACTAAGAATTCTTAATAGTTATCCTTGAGCAATACTTTCAAGGTACAATGCTGTACAATATGTTTTTACACAACAATGGTGAGGCTTTCATTAATTACCACCTATAATTGGTTTATGTGAACATTTATTTTAAAGCTTAGGGATTTTATATAAAATAATATTGTTAATATCCCCAGAAGAGTGATATGCAGAGGCTGTTGTGATGAACATTAATATCTCATTAATCAATTCCTTAACTTATATTTTTGAATAGATGGCAGGCCATTCCACTCGAGGCAGTTTTTCTTTTTACATTATCCAAATTAAGGGATTATTTAAGATCAACGTTTCAGGAAGATGAACAAGATAAACATCTGATGTGTTTGGGAAATCCTCATGTAAATGCTCAAGTCTTGAATTCATGGAGAGATTTGTGGTTGGAAGGTTTGAAATCCACCTTTATGTCTTGTAAAATGGGAGTGTCAAATCTTAACTTGGAGGTGAAACAGAAGTGCGATTTTTCTCTGCCTGCAGAGGTGTAACTGAAAAGGTGAAGCCCAAGCACCTGGTGTCCACCTCATATAGTGACTTCATCCATTCATTCATTTAAAAAATTCATTCATTCAGTGGTGTTTATTGCATACCTACTGCATGCAGAGTGCTGTACGAGATCAGTATTAGCAATGGCATTTGAGAGTTTATTGTGTGCAGAGCACTGTACTAAACCCTTGGGGGAGTACAAAACAACAGGATTCGTAGACACTTCTCCTGCCAAAATGAGCTTACAGTGTATAGGATGCTTGGGAGAGTACAGAAAAAGGAAGAGACATGGTCCCTCACCTCACGGAGGTGCAAGCCACTCAGGAACTGCAGCACCTGGACCTGTTGAATGAATGAATCAATCAACGACATTTATTATGGTGTGTGGAGCACTGTATGAGGCTCTTGGGAGAGAACAATAAGGTTAAACTATATGATCCCTGTTCTGAAGAGGCTGACATTCATTCATTCAATCATATTTATTGAGCGCTTACTATGTGCAGAGCACTGTACTAAACGCTTGGGAAGTACAGGTTGGCAACATATAGAGACGGTCCCTACCCAACAGCAGGCTCACAGTCTAGAAGGGGGAGACAGACAACAAACAAAACATGAACATTAACAAAATAAAATAGACACCCACCATCTGCCTGGAAACACCCAGAAAGAAGATAATGCCTGTACCTCCTGTACTGAGAAAGATGTTTGGAGAGCTTGGGTTTATATTAAGAAAGATTTCTCCTGGTAGTCCAATATCCCTTTAAATGTCACTGATGGGTTGTTCACTACAGATACGCCAATATAGTGGCCTTTGAATGGTCTCGCCCATCAGATGGTAAAATCCTTGAGAGCAGCTATTTTGTCTACTGACTCTGTTGCTCTCTTTCCAACCTTAGTACAGTGCTCTGCACAGAGTAAGTGTTCAGTAAATACAAATGACTGTCCTGGTGGAATGACTGGATATTTGGAGTGTCTCAATTGGAAATAAAAATGTTTACAAGGAACATGTTAGTTTGTCCACAGAAAAGGGTATGGTATACGATAGAGGAATATTGAAACACCAGACTTGGAGAGTCATGGAAAGAGAGAGGGACATGAGAACCCTTCTAGACTGTGAGCCCATTGTTGGGTAGGGACCGTCTCTATATGTTGACAACTTGTACTTGCCAAGCGCTTAGTACAGTGCTCTGCACACAGTAAGCGCTCAATAATTACAATTGAATGAATGAATGAACCCACAGGGAGTTTCATTTTTTTTAAAAAATCTAAATCCCACACATGAGGCAGGAGATGATTCCCTTGCTCACCAGTATTATAATAATTATGGTATTTGTTAAGCACTTACTATGTGCCAAGCACTGTTCTAAGCGCTGGGGTAGATACAAGGCTATCAGGTTGCCCCATGTGGGGCTCACAGTTTTAATGCCCATTTTACAGATGAGGTAACTGAGGCACAGAGAAGTTAAGTGACTTGCCTAAAGTCACACAGCTGACAAGCAGCGGAGTCGGGATCAGAACCCATGACCTCTGACTCCCAAGCCCGGGCTCTTTCTGCTAAGCCACGCTGCTTCTCATAGGGGGCTCAATCAGTCATATTTATTGAGTGCTTACTGGGTGCAGAGCACTGTGCTAAGCACTTGGGAGAGTACAGTATAACAGAGTTGATAGACATGTTCCCTGCCCAAAAGGAGCTTACAGTATAGAGGGGGAGACAGACATTAAAATAACTTATGGATTTGTACATGAGTGCCGTGGGGTTAATAAAGGGTACAAATCCAAGTGCAGAGGTGATGCAGAAGGGAGAGAGGGAGTAGGGGAAGTCAATCAATCAATCAATCGTATTTATTGAGCGCTTACTATGTGCAGAGCACTGTACTAAGCACTTGGGAAGTACAAATTGGCAACATATAGAGACAGTCCCTACCCAACAGTGGGCTCACAGTCTAAAAGGGGGAGACAGAGAACAAAACCAAACATACTAACAAAATAAAATAAATAGAATAGATATGTACAAGTAAAATAAATAAATAGAATAATAAATATGTACAAACATATATACATATATACAGGTGCTGTGGGGAAGGGAAGGAGGTAAGATGGGAGGATGGAGAGGGGGACGAGGGGGAGAGGAAGGAAGAGGCTCAGTCTGGGAAGGCCTCTTGGAGGAGGTGAGCGCTCAGCAGGGCCTTGAAGGGAGGAAGAGAGCTAGCTTGGCGGATGGGCAGAGGGAGGGCATTCCAGACCCGGGGGATGATGTGGGCCGGGGGTCGATGGCGGGACAGGCGAGAACGAGGTACGGTGAGGAGATTAGCAGCGGAGGGTGCGGGCTGGGCTGGAGAAGGAGAGAAGGGAGGTGAGGTTGGAGGGGGTGAGGTGATGGACAGCCTTGAAGCCCAGGGTGAGGAGTTTCTGCCTGATGCGCAGATTGATTGGTAGCCACTGGAGATTTTTGAGGAGGGGAGTAATATGCCCAGAGCGTTTCTGGACAAAGATAATCCGGGCAGCAGCATGAAGTATGGATTGAAGTGGAGAGAGACACGAGGATGGGAGATCAGAGAGAAGGCTGATGCAGTAGTCCAGACGGGATAGGATGAGAGCTTGAATGAGCAGGGTAGCGGTATGGATGGAGAGGAAAGGGTGGATCTTGGCAATGTTGCGCAGCTGAGACCGGCAAAGACCTAGCTGGGGAAAGCATCTCGGAGGAGATGTGATTTTAATAAGGTTTTGAAGGTGGGGAGAGTGATGGTTTGTCGGATATGAAGTTGGAAGGAATTTCAGGCCATAGGCAGGATGTGGGCAAAGCGTTGGCAAAGTGAGCATTCTGGGCTGTAGAAGGAGATCAGAGCGGTAAGATAGGAGGGGGCAAGGTGATCAAGTGCTTTAAATAATAATGATGGCATTTATTAAGTGCTTACTGTATGTGCAAAGCACTGTTCTAAGTGCTGGGGATGTTACACAGTCTTAATCCCCATTTTACAGATGAGGTAACTGAGGCACAGAGAGGTTAAGTGACTTTCCCAAAGTCACACACCTGACAGTTGACGGAGCTAGGATTTGAACCCATGACCTCTGACTCCAAAGCCTGTGCTCTTTCCAATGAGCCACACTGCAGCAAGCAGTACTTTTTCATTTTAATGCCTTTTTTCTCAAACCATTCCCAGATTAATTTCTGTCAGGTAAGGAGTGCCTGCTTCAAATCATTTGCTGTTGGGTCTGAACTCCAGAAAGCTTCTTTTGTTCCTTCAATTTCATGGCAGTCAGGTTGAATTTCAACTACTTATTAAAACACATATTTAATGTACTCTGGAACACATTGTCTGACTAGCATGAATTTACCGGGAAATGTAAGCGGTAGTGGTCAGAAGTGGCCCAGAGCTTTCCAGCAAAGCTTAAAATGAAAAACATTTACTCTTGGCGGCAAAAATCAGTGGCCATATTTTCACAGTGGTCAGTATTGCTCGACCTAAACTTGGAAAGACCTCTAAATCAATTTTGTCGATTCTCTGAACAACAAAGAGGCCGGAAAACACAACACCGATTTTGTAATAAGCTCCAGCTGAGTTTACAACTCTGCACTCCTCTGAGAGCTTGTTTAGCTTAATGAGGGTTTTCAGATTTCAGAGCTCACTCACCTTCATATAAAAGAGCTGATTATGATCAAATTAGGGAATGCTGTTCTATGGGTGTTTTTCTTCCAACTATTCACCTCTTCCTTGTTTTGCGTGGTTCCAGTGCACATGGCATCTTTCACACTTTATTTTTAACTCTAATTTTGACTCTCCAAGGTGTGTGTTTTTCATTCCAGGGGAAAATTAGGTTATGTGAAAGGAAAGATTGAGACCCTCTTTTTCTCATGTTAATTGTCAAGAGCTGATGTGCATGCATTTGTTCTACCTGCTAAAATAGGTATTTAATCCAGACCAAAGCCTGGGTTTTCGCTACCATGACAACTGTCTGGCAAGTGAACTGGGCCGTCATCGTGATCTCTGTGCCCTGTCCGAAATAATTCTGAAATCTGTATCGGGGCGAGTAAATGAAAGAAGACTCCGCATTTTGGAGAGGACAGGGCAGTTAAGCACTGAGGTGGAACACCTGAAAATGTCAGCAGCTACACAAGCACCTTGTATGGTGCTCTGTACACAGTAAGCACTCAGTAAATACCATTGATATTATATTCTTTGCATCATTATTCTTATTCATAAATTATATTTAGAACATTAATGTTTGCACTATGGGTTGCACCCTTCAGTTGATTGTAGTAGAAAAGCGCTAATATTGAATCGGAGTTGTGATATTGGCACAATTAGGCTGCCTTTTTGCAATGTTTAATTAAATGATAAAGCATTGATTTTAGTATAACTGGTGGGGTTTGGTTTTTTTTTTTTTTGGGAAGGTATGTTCTCATCATCTAAATGTAGGGTTAGCCTGGTGGTACCAGTCTTTTCAATAATTGCTGAGGCAGAGACAGGGGACTGCGGTAGTGGAAGGAACCCAGAGGAATGTTTTGTTGTCTGTCTCCCCCTTCTAGACTATGAGCCCGTTGTTCGGTAGGGACCATCTCTATATGTTGCCGACTTGTACTTCCCAAGCGCTTAGTACAGTGCTCTGCACAAAGTAAGCGCTCAATAAGTATGATTGAATGAATGAATGTGACAGTTGGGGTGGTGACTTTAAGAGGCAAGAGGGTTGGCCTAGGCTGGCTAGAGGACCAGGGAACGTGAGAGTCAATATGCTGTGAAACATGGGATGGGTGCCACTGGTGTCACAACATTGGTGACCCAGCACTATGATGATGCCAGCCGGGAATTGTTTGGGAAGCAGAGGGGGAAGTGGAGCGATGGTGACATGTGAGAAAGGGAAACTATCCAAATCTTCTTACTGCCACAGTAAGAAGCCTGCTAGTGAGGTCAGTGCCTTTTTGTGGGATTAAATTGGAGTTGTGCAATCAATCAAATTGTATTTATTCATTCAATTCATTCAATCGTAGTTATTGATCGCTTCCTGTGTGCCAGGGGTTGGAGAAGGGCGGGGAGTGACTTTGGGGAGGTCAGACTTGATGGATTTAATTTTATTAATGAAGTAGGAGGCCAGATCGTTGGGGGTGAGGGAAGGAGGAGCGGGAGGAACCAGGGGCCTGAGAAGGGAGTTGAATGTACGGAAGAGCTGACAGGGATGATGGGCATGGGTGTTAATAAAGGAGGAGAAATAGTTTTGTCTGGCAGAGGAGAGGGCTGAGTTAAGGCAGGAAAGGATAAACTTGAAGTGAACGAGGTTGGCATGGTGTTTAGACTTTCGCCAGCAGCGTTCGGCAGCTCAAGCATAAGAGCGAAGGAGGCGGACAGTGGCAGTGATCCAGGGCTGTGGGTTAGTGGTACGAGAGCGGCAAAGGGAAAGGGGAGCGAGCGAGTCTAGCTGAGTAGACTCGTTAATGCCATAGCTGCCTGCAATGTGAATGGCATTCTTTAATGTTGATGAATCAGGTTATTGAAAGAGATGGGCAGGGTTGTTCTCACAATTATTAGAGACAGAGAGCCAGTATTCATAACAAGGGGGGGAAAAATAAAAGTAAATATAGACAAGTAAATGGCTCATGATTAACTGACAGTATTAGGGTGAGAAAAGGTATCTTTTCAAAACTGGATACTTAAGCAAAATAGTATAATTAGATGGATTCATACAATGGGCCTCTAGGCAAGGCACCCATTAGGAATCAATAAAATAAGGATTAGATGTAGAGTAAAGCTAGTTAATGATGTAAGGGGAAATTATGGACAAAATTAAATGGAGTGGAACTAATGCTGCGTAACTGTAGGACCTTATACTCCTAAAGGTAAGAAAGAGCAGAATTTAGGTGGTAAGGTCATTAATCTCACCCACAACCTCTTGCCCAAGTCCTGCATCTGGCCTGGAATGCCCTCCCTTTTTACGTCCCGTGGCTCAGTGGAAAGAGCCCGGGCTTTGGAGTCAAAGGTCATGGGTTCAAATCCCGGCTCCACCACTTGTCAACTATGTGACTTTGGGCAAGTCACTTAACTTCTCTGGGCTTCAGTTACCTCATCTCTAAAATGGGGTTTAAGATTTTGAGCCCCCTGTGGGACAACCTGATCATCTTGTAACCTCCCCAGTGTTTAGAACAGTGCTTTGCACATAGTAAGCACTTAATAAATGCCATCATTTTTATTGTTATTATTATATCTGACAGACAGTTATTCTCCCCACCTTCAAAACCTCATTGAAGGCACATCTCCTCCAAGAGGCCTTCCCTGACTAAGCTCTCATTTCCTCTTTTCCCAAGCCCTTCTGCATCACCCTGATTTGCTCCTTTTATTCAGTGCTCCTACCCCCAGCCCCACAGAACTTGTATACATGTCCCTAGTTAAATTAATGTCTGTCTCCCCCTCTTGACTATAAGCTCACTGTGGGCAGGGAATGTGTCTGTTATATTGTTGTACTCTCTCAAGTGCTTAGTCCAGTGCTCTGCACATAGTAAGCACTCAAATATGATTGAGAGAGGAAGGGGTAGAGGAGCTCAAACAAAAATAAAATGATCTCTTTTTGGCATCCCATTAAAATAATGGAAAAACTCTTTGGTATGTAGCTTTGTAGCAAGAGAGAACTATCACAGAGTATTGAAAGAGTTGACACAAAGGCCAGTGCTTTTCATTGGTATTTTATTGTTAGCCTGGATTCTTCCATTCATACCTCCCCTGCCTGTGGAATCCATCATAGTGTGATTGCATCTGTGTTTACTCCTTCAAGAGACCGTAGTGCCAACCCATAGAGAAGCAGCATGGCCTAGTGGAAAGAGCATGGGCTTGGGAGTCAAAGGATCTGGATTCTAATTCTGGCTCTGCCACTTGTCTGCTGTGTGACCTTGGGCAAATCACTTAACTGCTCTGGGCCTATCTCATCTGTAAAATGGGGATTAAGACTGTGAGCCCCACCTCGGGCAACCTTGTATCTACCCCAGCGCTTAGAACAGTGCCATAATCATACCATGCCGTAATTATTATAATTGTCATTATTATATCTCTGTTCTGAACATTTATACGTACATCATCTGGGCTCTTGAGTCATTTATGTACAAACAGGTTTATTTGCTTTCACCTTTGTCATCTCTGCCTTTTTCAGATGTGGATATTCACCACCTCTCTCCTCACTCCTATAAGAATGTATGCTCCTTGAGTAATTCCCTTCTGTTCCTAGTACATTGCTGGAGTTATTGTGACCACCCAATGAATTATTGGCTGACTGGCTGTGAGATAGAGGCCAGGATATTTTGTAGATTAAAAAGGGAATACTTTGGATAATGTGAAAAGGGCCATCATTTGAGTATGCCAGTGACTACTAGGAGTGGGAGTTATCTTAAATGCCAAATGTTGGAGAGGCCCATTTGAACTGTCTGCATATTTAGCAATTGTAGGCAGCAGAAGAGGGTGATAGCAATCTAAAGCAGAGATAGTGTCTTCTTTAATGCTAAATGACTTGGATGAATCGTGCATCCGGCTTTTCTCTGGCTGCTTGCTGTGGCACCTCAGGCCAGACCTGCAATTCGTGTGCTTCCAACATTAGCTTTTTCCAGACAGTGGATTAAAATAGAGTAGTGTTTGGTGTTACGGATAAATGAAAGGTTGGATTGTAATGATGAGGGACCCTGGGGGCCATCATGTTTATTTTGTTCCAGCAGGGAATGCTAAGTCTAGCCCATCTATGCATCTGCACCCCTGCTTCCCTTCTTGCTTCCCTCTCTACCTTTTCCCTCTCTTCCTCCTTCTTGCTCCCTCTTTCTACCTTCTGTCTTATCTCCCTCTACTGCTCTCTCAATTCCTCTCTTCCTTTCTCCTTATAGCCCTCCCTCCCTTCCTGTTTCCCTCATTTGAGGACCTTTGAAAGATTCACACTCCCCAAATTAATTAGTTAATAATGGTATTTTGTTGAGTGCTTACTGTGTGCCAGGCACTTTTCTAAGCAATGGGGTCAGTACAAGTTAATCGAGTTGGACACAGTCCCTGTCTCACATAGTGCTCACCGTCTAAATCCCCATTTTACAGATGAGGGGACTGAGGCACAGAAAATTTAAGTGACTTGCCCAAGGTCACACAGTAGACAAATGGTGGAGCCGGGATCAGAACCCATGACCTTCTGACTCCCAGGCCTGTGCTCCCATTCCAGTGTTTGACAGACAAATCTTTCCTTCTCCTTCCTGCTTCCTCCCTCTCCTTTTCTTACATTCATCCTTATATCCCTCATTAGAACATAGAGAGCTCAATATTGCCGTAATGGGATTATCCTTAATAATATTCCCTCTCCAATTGTGACATCCAAAATTTGCTTGATGGAAAATCTTCACATCCATCCTCACAGGTAGGGATATACATTGTTTCAGCTTTTATTCCCTCCAGTATCTCTTTTGAGATTATCATTAAGGAATTAACCCTTCTCAAACCTCCTAACATCCAAACTTTCTCTCCAGTAACACATTGGATCTTTCATATCTTTCTAATGTTTCTAACTTTTCCCTCTAATAGCTGAAACTCTACTTCCTAATAGACTTCTTTACCCTCTAGCAGTGTTAAAAAACCTCAAAATCCTTAAATGGCAACGTATCTCCCTCTGAAAAACTCCTTACCATTACCTGCCAGGTTTTCCGGCTTTTCCCATCTTATACACGGCTTTCTTCACCCACTGTTTCTTCCAAGCTCACCTTCTAAAAGTATATTGCTCAAGATTCCTGCTCCTGATCTTTTGATTGCATTGTAACCTCCTTCCCTGGGACACCCTCCTTACCCAGATTTGCCAGTGACATCTCTCCCTATCTTCAAAGACCTCCTTAAATTTCACTTTCTTCCAGAAAAAAAATCCCCAATTCAATTTCCAAGTTGTGTCAACGCAACAGCTATTTGCTTATCCATGTATCCAGACTTCAATCATGTCCTTCCTCTTGACTTGTCTTCTGCTGTCGAGTCGCCACCATCCCGTAACGATGCCATAGACACATTTCTCTCAGAATGCCCCACCTCCATCTGCAATCGTTCTGGTAGTGTGTCCATAGGGTTTTCTTGGTAAAACTCCAGAAGGGATTTACTATTGCCTCCTTCTATGCAGTAAACTTGAGTCTCTGCCCTCGATTCTCTCCCATGCCACCCCTGCTCAGCGTAGGGGAGTTTTGACTTGTAGCAGATCGCTTCCCCCTCGCTAGCCACTGCCCAAGGTGGGAATGGAATGGGTATGCCTCTGCTCGACTCTCCCTCTCGTAGTCGAGGCCGGTAAAGTCCTGGAAACTCTCCAGGTGCGACCCTTAGATGGGTTGTACTTACTCAGCCTTCAACTTTTCAGGTTGAAGACTCCTAATCTTCCAAGCTGCTCTCATGGAGGCTGCCGTTCCCTTCATGTGATCCACATTGGTTGCACTTTTCAGAACCTGGTCCAGTTGTATAATGTCTTTCCTAAACCTGTGGCAACAGAAACACTGTCAGTAATCTCAGCATGGATGAAATGTTCATTTTTATATCAAGGTAGACATATACTTTAATGTCCTTTGAGTCTAATTACTATTTCCTATGTAATATACCTTTTTGTAAGTGAAGATTAAGGAATTCCCTTCCACTTTCTCTTTCCTAGGTGTATAACCCTAGGGCCTATAACCTTTCCTCATTCTTTGCCTTTGCACATTCATCATCATCAATGATAATTGAGTGCTTACTGTGTGCAGAACATCATGCTAAGCACTTGGGAGAGTATAAAACAATAGAATTGGTAGACACGTTCCCTGCACACATACCTTTTTTATACCTAATTTCAGATTGAAGACAACTGTCTCTTGTTAGCAAACTGTAGGGTCAATGACAGAATGATGATATTAAATCTTGTTTTGTATTTGCATTTATAGTTTCCTGAATGTGGGTTCTATGGAATGTATGACAAAATCCTGCTTTTTCGCCATGACCCTACCTCAGAAAATATCCTCCAGCTGGTGAAATTGGCTGCTGACATCCAGGAAGGAGACCTCATTGAAGTTGTCTTGTCGGGTAAAGTATACTTTTTTTCTCTTTGGTCACCTAATCATTGCCAGAGTGATGAACCAGACCTGACACATTTTTGCTCAACCTGGAAGACAAATGAAGGAGGATTGATCATTTTGCCCTTTTCTTTCTCATGCTGCCACCATGGATGCTTTATTTCACCTAGGAAATACCAGAGTGATGGGGTAGGAGTATAGGTGCATTGATTAGATGATAATAATAATAATTTTTAAAATATGTTATTTGTTAAGCGCCTTACTATGTGCTAGGCAATGTTCTAAGCGCTGGGGTGAATACAAGAAAATCAGGTTGGACACAGTCCCTGTCCCATGTGGGGCTCACAGTCTCAATCCCCATTTTACAGATGAGGTAACGGAGGCACAGAGAAGGTCACACAGCACCCTGGATTTCCTTCTCACCTCCCTCTGCCAAGGGAAGCGCTTTGCTAAGCCTCAGTGCATGGGTGAATTTGCACTGGGTTGACTAACCTATCATTGTGGGTATTTTTGGTGGTGGAACCAGCTCTGTGGTTCTGGAACAATTATATGGTATATATTTGTCCCCCGGACATCTTTTTATAGACCCATTTTTCTCTGATCCTTGCTAAGCAACAGTGCACATTTCTGGAACAGGGAATATCACAGGGCAGGGCCTTCCCATCTATCAAGGAAACCACCCCTCAAATGGAGAGAGGTTTAGTCAGACCTCAGGCTCCTTATATCCTTAGCAGCCAAATTCCAAAGCCACTGACCCAGCCCAATTTAATTCCTGGAGAAGATACAGAGAAAGACAACTGAGATGTTCAAGGGGATGGATTAGCTCCCATCCAAAGATAAGGTGAATATTTTAAGACTCAAGTCTGGAAAGACAAAAGCTGCGCCAGCTATACATTGTGCCATCGAGGAGACTAGGAGACTTCATCCCACCCTGCCTTCCACCGCCCTGGAGGGGAAGAGAAAAATGCCCACATAATTAGGCCTCCACAAAACCCTGGGAAGACTGTGGTTACTGTGGTGGTACTATGACTTGGTGTATGTCTTGAATTCTGAGCCCTGAGGAACCTGAAATTCTGCTCCTCTAGGCACAGTACCTTATTGAATTAAATTTGATTTTATGTATTCAACTGTGTTGTGTTTTAAAGTTCCATCATCCCTGATGTGTCTATCTCAAATCCCTTCTCCCTCTTGTACTGTAAACCCACTAAGGTACAGGGACCATGTCTAATTCTCACCTGTGTGTTCTCCCCCTGTGCTTAATACAGTGCTCTGCACACAAAAACATTTAATAAATATGATTACTATTAAGTGCTTATACTATCCATTATTATTGTTATTATTATTACTTCAGCTGTGAAATTCCTCGGGAGAGATCATTCAGTTATTCCTGTGCTGTCTTGGGTTCTATACAGTTGAAATATTTTCCTTTTATACCTCCTCAGCTGTTCTGAATCCATGATGAATCCCTATGCTGGGATTCCCCCAGAAGCAACGTGACAGCTGGAACCCTAAACAGTAGACACAGCAGACAAGTGACAGAGTTGGGATTTGAACCCAGGTCCTTCTCATTTCCAGGCCTGTGATCTATCCACTCAACCTTGCTGTTTCAGATTACCATACTAGACTCTTGGCAGCATGCAATAAAGTTAGAAGGCATAGCCGTTGGGGAATTTAGTCTAATGAAGGAATTGCTCGGTAACTCTTCCCTTCCCTCTAGTGACTTCTTATGGATTGCTTACCCACAAACTTATCCCAACCCCACTTGAAGTTACTGATGTTTGTATTCCACACAGTTTTCTAAGGTAGTGCAGTGGAGTGATTTACAGACAATAGGATCCTCAGTATAATACTCTGCTTTCTATAAGCTACTCTTCATACTGTAGATGTTCATTGCTCTGCTCAGTGGAGAGCTCTTTACATAATAGGCACTCCAGTTCATTGTTCTGCACACAGGTGTACAATACAGTCCTCTGCATTCAACAAGCACCCAGTACAGTGCTTGCCCACAGGAGGCACCCAAAAAAGCACTCTTGGCATGCAGTGAGCATCCCGTTCAGTGCTGTACTCTCAGTAGGTGCTCAGTAAGTGTAGTTGCAGAGGATTTCTTGAAGTTTTTAAGCTTCTCAAAAGCAGGAAGACCTTTAGAAAGCGTTGTCACCAAATGTTTGCCCGAGTGTAAAACTGCTATTTAGTTTTTATTAAAGTGCTTAAAAATATCTCAGTTTGAGTTGGCATGCTTGACAGTGTTTCCTTTTGTATTGTTGCAAGCAGCAAAAGCTTTCGTTATAAACATTACAGCTCCACTTTTTAGTCATCTGCTCTATTTAAGTGACATCTCAGTGAAGCACACACACCTTACATAAATATACAACCTGTGGGAAATGTTCCAAGCATCTCATAATTTGGAGGGCAGCAATTGGAGCACCATTTCTCTATAAAATGCCATTGTTTTTGATTGCTTTAGATCCCAATTTGGCACTTTCACTAGAAATATTCACTTCTATGAAGCTGGGAGAAAACATCTTAGTGTTTTAAAAATCTGTGCTATGACAGGTCCCAAATGACTTCTGGAAATGACTTTTAAAAGAAGTGGAAATACAGTGTCTAATAAGTGCATGTCGCTAAAGTTTATTTAAGCCTCTTTTGTTTTCTCAAAAACTCTGACCTCATGCTAACCACCTCAGAAATACATAATGCATTTTGGAATGGTACTCTCTGAGTTTGGTTAGGCATTTATTCTCAGGTGTTCTGCCTGCGTTGGCATGCAAATTACAGTCTTCTTATATAATATCCAACAAGTAGAGCTGTGGGAGTTTTACAATTTTGTTATGCCAAACAGGGAATACATTAAAATGTTCTGTTTTTTTCAGGTTAAAAATACATTTGCTCAGAAAATTGCGGGCATGATCATCTGAAAGGAAATGGAAAAGAACATGTGGGGCCCTAAAGACTTTGCATGTTTGATTTCTTCCAGAGTTTCAGAGTTGGTGGGTTGTTAGTTGGCTTGGATCTGGAACTCAAACTGGGTCATTCACAAAAATGCCTGTTTGCGTTTAAGGGCTAGCTTGGGTTCAGAAGGAGGGGTGATGCAGGTAGGAGGACGCAGAGTATGTATACATTTCATACACTTTTTAGAAATTTACATATTTTTATACTCCACTTCCTCTAATCTGGAATTCACTGTAGTGTCTGTCCCCTCTTGTTCGATTGTAAGCTTCTTGAGGACAGAGGTTATGTCTACTAACTCTATTGAACTTTCCCAGTAGAAAAGCAGCTTGGGCCCGTGGAAAAAGGCCAGGGCTGGGAGTCAGGAGAATTGAGTTTTAATACTGCCTCTGCCCCTGGCCTGCTGTGTGACCTTGATCAAAGCACTTAACCTCTTTGTGCCTCTGTTTCCTCAACTGTAGAGTGAGAATTAAATATCCCTTCTCACTCCCGAGACTAAACTCCCAAGTGGGACAAGGACTGTATCCAATCTAATTATCTTGTGTCTATCCTAATACCACATTAATGCTTAATTTTATCACTGTTATTATTCCCAAGCACTTAGTACAGTGTTATGCCCACAGGAGGATCTCCATAAGTGTTACTAATTAACTAGGGAATTGGCTTAATTTCTTCTCAAATTGAGAAATGAGAAAGCTTTGCAATTTACTTAAGGTCTCATTGCCCCATGCAGCTGAAAGTGGGGACGCTTCTGCTTCTGCTGCTGGTGATTCTGAGGTGGGTGGATTTCATTTGTTCGTTTTCCCCCATTCCAGAATTCTCCAATATCAACTCTGCTCCCAGCCATCTGGAATCTCAGGGTTACTGCTGGGGAATGGCATAATGGCATACCCACTGGAATAGAATGGGCAGCCAAGTCCCCCCGCCTCCCCAACTATGCAACAAAGACCTCAATGCTGTAACCAGTGTTGCACTCACTGATTCATGAAGCAGATGAGGACACCATACAGAGATATTACAGAGCTCAGAGTGGCTGGGCAGTCACTTGGGAAATGGGTAAAACCCGTCATGCCTAAGGAACAAACACATCAAGGGCATATCCCACCCAGAGTGGGAGGCCATCTTTTCTGCAGTCTAGTGACAGGAGATCAGAGTTAGAGGGAACGGATCTGGGTTTTAGTCCCAGCCTTACCACCAACTGGGGCCTCAGTTGGCTTATCTGTAAAATGGGTGAAACAGCCAAAATTATAGACATGAAGGAACACTGAGTTTTTTTGGGGAAAAAGAGGGCCATGTTTGGGCAAATCATTGTTTTGATCTTTTGAAGTTGTCTTGGGCCAGAAATTAGTGGGCACTGTACATGGAGCCCAGGGTATGCATCAAATGCACACAGGTCTGCACTGTGTTCAGTGACTCAGTGGAAAGAGCACGGGCTTTGGAGTCAGAGGTCATGGGTTCAAACCCTGGCTCTGCCACTTGTCAGCTGTGTGACTTTGGGCAAGTCACTTAATTCTCTATGCCTGTTACCTCATCTGTAAAATGGGGATTAAGACTGTGAGTACCCCGTGGGACAACCTGATCACCTTGTAACCTCCCCAGCGCTTAGAACAGTGCTTTGCACATAGTAAGCGCTTAATAAATGCCATCATTATTATTATTATTATTATTACCACAACTACTGCTACTAGATCCACATCAGTGCCACAAGTTCAAGAGTCACCTTTTTGACCCTCTGATACCTGAGCTCATCATCTGGGTGGAAGTAGGATCAGCTCGGTGACAAGAGCTCCCCTTCCCTCCACTCCCTGCAGTCTTCTGAGGTGCCAGGACCACTGACATCAATAATCAAGGGAGATATTCAAATCAATCTATCAATCATATTTATTGAGCGCTTACTGTGTGCAGAGCATTGTACTAAGCGCTTGGGAAGTACAAGGAGGAGAGCTCCCCAGTCCTGGGTGCTGGCTTCTACTAGCCCCCAGGGGCACCCAGAGCCTGCCTGGAAAATCCCATTGTGAGTTCACCTCTCCAGCTCAAAATAGTTATTGATGATTATCTGAGACAATCAAGTTTTGGAACATATTTAGGACTCAGCAGATGTGGAAAAGCTCCAGAAGTACACTGCCTGTTAAACTAAAACTTCTTTCCAAGCATTTTCTTCCAAAAGAAGACAGATGTTTCCCATTGACCGTAAAACAGTTATGCATAGCGATGCAGTCGGGAATATTTCAAGCTCATCATTATTATGGTGGGCTTTTAGTTTGGTTTTTTTCCAGGCTGTCCAGTTTTCATCTGGTCAGTCCCTTGTTTGATATGTCCAGTATTCTTGATGGCCACCAGCTTTGTGAAATTCCGTAATTATCTGCCTCTGGTGTTTTCCACTCAATCTGTTTCCCTGGGACAAGTTTCTTAGTAAGGGAACACTTTCTATCCTCTAACCAATCACTGGTATTGGTATATCACTGTGGTAAGGGCTTGGGCAGTTACAATAGAGTTGGAAGACATAATTTCTGCCCACAAGGGGCTTACAGTCTAATAGGTTTCAACAAATATTTGTTTCATAATGGAGTCTCTGCTGTCCAGAACTAAATAAATAATACCGTAAAAGAGCTTACTATGTGTCTTGGCACAAGATGGTGATAAATAATAATTGTGATATTTAAGGTGCTCACGGCATACCAGGCACTGTACTAAGCGATGGGGTAGATACAAGCTAATCAGGCTGGACACAGTCCCTGTCCCACATGGGGCTCACAGTGTTAATTCCCATTTTACAGGGAACTGATGCTCAGATAAATTAAGTGACTTGCCTAAGATTACAAAGCAGACAATTTGCAGAGCCAGGGTTAGAACCCAGGTCCTTCCTTCTTACTCCTAGGCCCGTGCTCTATCCACTAGGCCAACCCTGCTCCTCTAAGGTACTAAGAACACTGTACCAAGTGTGGGGTAGATACAATACAAGCAGATAAGACACAGTCCCTGTTCTACATGGGGTTCACAGCTTAAGAAAAATATGCTAGAGTAGTCTTTAGCTATTGGGGAGCCACCCATAAATAATGATTAATGTTGTGGATGGCTATTCAATCAGGGAGGTAAAGGTGAGGCTTCAAAGACAGGATGTTAAGGATAAAACAGGATTTGGGGGAAGTCCAGGTATTTGCAGGAATATGCTGAATTTTAATCGGTCTTCCTGGGCTAGTGATATAGAACCTGAATTGGACCCTGAAGTATAGTTGATTTTTGAAAATGATTTTCAAGATACTGCTGTATGTAATAACTCTCCCCACTCAACTTCAAATGATTGTGCAGTCCCACGGAGACATTCGCTTGTTCAGACTAGAGAGACAAGCCTATTAATGCAGCATGGATTTCTCCTTGGGTGTAAATAATGTGAGAGGGAGTGTCGATCCCAAATTAATCTTTTCAAGCCACATTCACATGCACAAACAAGATCTGATATCAGTATCATCTTTTGAAATAAAGGACAATTATAAGTGTGTGTTTTATATTTATATATATATATATATATATATATATATGTATGTGTATATCTGTGTGTGTATGCATAAGGGCATTAAGTCTTCATTTTCAGGTTTAATTGGAGAGCTACATAAAGCATGTTTATTAAAAATGAGAGAAAATAGAATCCAGAATGCTTTTCTCTGAGCCTCTATCTTGATACCTGGCTGGGTGATGCAAAGTTTTCAGGATGTTATTTTCACCTAGCAAAACACTCATGTAGTAGGTTATCTAAGATCCAGCGCTATGCTGCTCATTAAATAGTTGCCCTCAGTTTTGAATAGAACTTGAATTCTGAGTTGACGTTAGAGCCAAAGTTACATGCTGACTACTGGATTTTAATGGCTAGCCCACTGTTATCTTGTTGGCTGTTTCTAGGTATTAGAAATATCCAATTTGATAGTAAGGATTCTTTTATGAAGCAAAGCATGGGCTAATTATGTTGGGGGAGTCAAGGTGAATATAAAGGTTCTCAAATGTTAATACAAATAGGTGGGGAATACATTTTTTCTCTAATTCATTCATTGTTTAACTGGATTCAATATAAAATGGGAATTATTCCTGGGTAAAATAACTCAGTAGGAAATCTCGTCCTTTGCTCTACCCCTTGCCATTCATTACCACTGGGTTTTTTCCAGGGTAAGAATGCTGGTTTTTCCAGCAGCAAGTGATGAATCTAAGAACCTTTTTAAAGATTATGAGGAGGCAAAAACAACCTGATAATTGGATAGTTTATCAAATATGGCTTATGGTGTAATTTCACAAACATCTTTTTGATTTACTGAAGCAGATAAATTCATGTCAAATATTTATATCATTCTATAAATGGTATTTAATTATTCATCTATTCATCTATTTCATCCTACATAGTCTTTCTATTTTACTTTGTATTCTTGTTCTCCCTCTTGTTCCCTCTATTTGTAAATAATGTGTGCCTATCTGCTTGCTCCATTGGATTGTAAAATCTATAAGGGTAGGGGACATGCCTTCTTTTACATCTGTTGGATTCTTTCGAGCACTATAATATCTATATAATAAGGAAGAACTGATTGAATCTTGGGTTTTCCCTGGAGTGTCAGGTGAACTTTGACTTAGCAGTCTTCATCATTCAGCTCTGTCAAAAGTAAAGAGCTCTCACATTCCATGAAATGACTTGGGGAGGTGAGCAATACCCTCTCTGAGAGAAACTTGAAAGTGGATCAACAGTAAAATAAAAAGGACTTTGGAAAAAAGGTGGAATAAGAATAAAGATCTAGCAGAGGATAAGAACCCAAATTTTTTATTGTTGGAATATAGTTAAATTATATGTATACTTCTTGATTAAACTCAATGTGATGTAATGAAATTGGACAAACACTTTAGTTCCACAAAATTATTTGTTTCCAAGGATCAAAGACCAATCAATTGTATATGAGTGTTCATGGGTGAAGAACCAGTGTGACCCAATGTGTTCAGAAGACCTGGGGAATTTGTATTCTGGAAGTGGAATTTGGTTCCATTGGCATTTCTACTTGCCCATGATCAGATGCATTTCATGCTTCCAGGCCTGAGATGCTTGTCACTGTTTCCAGGGGCAATCTGACTCTGACAGTAGTTGGTAAATCTCTCTGTTCATGTCACAAGTCCTGAATGCTAACTGTCCTGTGTGAGAATGGAAACTGGCTGAAATCAGAGCAACTTAGTTCCATTTAGTCATTCAGTGTTTACCGGAAGGACTGGGAGAGAAGTAATTTCCTTCATAGTGGAAGCTCTTTCTCTTATATTTTGCAGAGGAAACAGACGTCAGAGAGTCTCCAGAGACCCCTGCTTCCCCTCCTCAAGGGCTGGAGTTTTACACTGGAAAACAGTCTTGTCTCATCTTTTGTTTTCTCTTAGTCTTTAAGCGAAAATGAAAGCAATAGGAGGGGAATCTCTAGTAACCATTGAAAGTAACATATCTTTCCCTTCCGAGCTGGCACCTCTTCCAAAACATGAATGAAGCCTTTGATCATATTTCTAGAAATTCCAATCCTGCTTTGTGCTCTTGTTCTTCCTTGGGGCAAAGATTGGCTTAGACAGCTCATTACTGCTGGAGTTAGAGAGCCTACGGGGAGGATATTGTACAGTATTGACTAGTAGAACATCTACAGCATTCTCCAAGAGAGGCCTTGGTAATGAAGGATAGAATTTGTTTTCACTGACTATAGAGAGAGTAGTGATAGTATACAGGCCCTCTCAAAAACAGGGAGAGGATCTCATCATCAGTAATAAATCTTCAGAAATGAAGTCCAGCTCTCTATTTCTGTCTTTTATTTAAATGCATATATTTAGTATTTCCGTAATGCACAAGTTTTTTTCTTATTTATATGGTATTTGTTAAGTGCTTACTATGTGCCAGGCATTGTACTAAGTGCTGGGTTAGATACAAGCTAATCAGGTTGGACACAGCCCATGGCCCCTATGAGGCTCACAGTCATCATGCCCATTTTACAGATGAGATAACTGGGGCACTGAGGCCCAGTGTCACACAGCAAACAAGTGGCAGAGCTGGGATTAGAACCCAGGTCCTTCTGATTCCCAGGCCCATGCTCTATCCAGTAGGCCATGCTGCTTCTCTAGTAAATGTAAGTTTCATAAAAAAAAAATTCGGGGGGAATTAGTACAGTCTTCTCCAACATTGGTCTGTCTGTATAGATTATGAAGTTAGGAGAAATGGTTCTGTATTTTCATATGTTATTGGTCAAAGTATGCATGCTATAGCTCGAGTGCTCAGTGTTACATTTGTGAAGAATGTAAGCCCCCCTGACATTCTATTAGAGCTGAGTATATATTCAAATCTTCAAATTGAGTTATTTTCTCATGTACACTGGAGCAGACAATATTTTGTGAATGCAGCCAGGTCATATCTAAAGGCACAGATATGAGTACCATCCTTTGTATTTAATGTGTGTTTTTCGTATGTATTTCATTTATACCAGACTGCCTTTGTATTTAATGTGGGTGTGTGTTTTTCATATGTATTTCATTTATACCAGACTGCCTGCTTATATGAGAGAAGGCGAATATCACAGTGCTGCTTCATCTGAATCTCTGGGACTCATTCAAACCTCTCTATTTTGGCTCCATAACTTAAATGAACTTGAATTGCAGCATTCATTTTGTTTTCCTATGCAACATTATTATCTCTGAAGTGAAATTTTGTGATTAGTAGCGACTGCATGCATAAACCTAGCTAATGTTGATTTCCCCTAGGATGCAGAACAGATAAATTCATGATGAATGGATGCTGTGGATTGATTTCAAATAAATGTGAAATCTTAGAGTATGACACAGGTTTTATTTTTCAAATGTATTTAATTATTCTAAAGTTACCAGAAGAATATTAAAATTGAACTTTTGAAATATGGCATTTAATAAGTTGTGTGCTAAATGTTCATGAATGTTAATTCTCTTCAAATATTAAAAACAAATGTATTTGCAGTAAATTTTTCTCGGCACTGTCACTTTTCATGGTTTAATTGCTTATGTCTTTTCTGGGTAATTTAAAAAATGTCTGAGTACACTGTGATGGAATAGGTGTGGAATGGTCTAATTATGGTGGAATGCTCATTTTCCAGGGTTTTGTATTTACCAAAGACCATTCAGCTGTTCACCACAGATATAAATGAAATAACAGTGCTGTAGTGGTAACTGTATGAAGGCTTCCTTCCAAGAAACTGAGAAGTGCCTTTCTGGGTAGACTTTGTAAATGAATGGTAGTTGGTAAAATATTGATAACCTAAAAATATTGAAAGGAGGCCTAGGATTCTACTTCCATATTTGATAGTCACCTTATTAAGGTCAGAGTTGGGACTATTCTTTAATGAATAGTCCAGATGCCTTGTACAGTAGTTGGCACACTACCCCACATCACTTACATACATATTTTTTATTTGTAATAATATCGGTTTCCCCCTCTAGACTGTCTGCCCTAGTTGTGAACACGGAACGTGTTTCCCGACTCTGTTATATTGTACTCTCCCAAGCCCTTAGTACAGTGCTCTGTTCTCAGTAAGCACTCAGTAAACACAATTGATTGACTGTGCTTTGTTCCCATTGGAAAGTGTGGCCATGTTTAATATGAAATTGAATCATAGCAAACCCTTTTAGCGAAACTTAAAGTTTGATCCCGGGCCCCCTGCTAAGGTCATCTTTTAGATGGGTTTTCACATCACTTAGCTCATTTTATCCTCACTATATGCCTGTCTGGGTACTACAAGAGTACAGCTGAGAATGTGAAGACACTGAGAGGTCATGAGACTTGCCCAAGGTCCCATGCAGACTGGGACCTTTGTCTCCTGACTCCAAGATGTGAACTCTTTCCGATGGGTCAGTGTCCTATTATGACACTGTTGTGCCTAAACCTTCCACCTCCATTTCATGGTGGATCAATAGTATATCTCTGAAGATGAAATACTTCCATTTTAAATATATGGTTAGCTTACAACAGAGAATTTATGAAGCCATTGAAATTTTATTGTGCCAGAGTCCCTGCTTTATTCAGGTGAGCATCAAAAAACAATCTGTACTTTCCCCCCAATTTATTATTGCAAAATGGAAACGTTCATGTTTGCATGACAATTATTCATTAGTGCTTCGTCTTCAGAATATGATCTGATTAGCGTATCATTTGAAATCAATTGCAAATTCTTAGCAAGGCCCTTTTCATTCTTAGTAGTGCTTTGAATCATGGAATTATAATGAATGCAGCAGCCGGCAACCTGGTTAAATAGGATGGATTTTAAACAGCTGCTGGAGCCCAGGATTTTATTAAAAACTGTAAGGATTTAAAACAGGCCTTCTTTTCACCAAAAGACTACTTTGCAAAGCTTTCCAGTCCAGAATCCAGATAGTTTACAAATCTTGTCATGCAGATTAAAACCTTCTTTCATTTTAAAGTACATTCATGCTTCATTACTTTAAAGAGGTTTACATTCTATGTCTTAGGATAGACTTGCATCTTTTCATAAAGGACAGAGACTGAAGAAACCCCAGTTGGTGAACCAAATTATTTACTTAGAAGAGACAAACAATTTTTTGAGAAGTTAAGATAGTCCAGTGGAATGCTAGGCAGTTAACTCAAAATTTAAGGCTGATTTTCCAGTCTGTGGTTATCATGATCGTCTCCTATTTTCCATTTTGAGTCACTTTTTATTGGTCTTTACCTTATCCATCTTCAAAAAACCTCTCCTAAAGTTTATTCTGGGAAGCTTCCCTCCAGTAATTCACAGAACCCCAAATCACATCAGCCATCCTCAGCATTTATACATTTTAAGCCCAACTTCAGCTCTTTATTTCACTATGTGTATTTGCTGCTATATTGCATTATTTATTCAACTAATTCATCCTGACATATTCACATTCCTACTTCTTATGTTCTTGTTTTTCCTTCTGTTCTTACTATTATAAACAATTTTTGTCTCTCTTTATCCCTCATTAGATTGTACACACTGTGAGGGCAGGAAAATATGTCTCTCACTTTCCATGTTACCATCCTCAAGCTCTTAGTCCAGTTTTCTGTATTTCATTCATTCATTCAATCATATTTATTGAGGGCTAACTGTGTTCAGAGCACTGTACTAAGCATTGAGCAAGTGCTCAGTAATGACCATTGATTGGTTTATCATGAGAAATAACATGGGCATAGAAAGGAGATGAAACTCAAATTTCACACCAGGGGAAAAACATATAGAGGTATATCATATTGTTCAACTCTAATAAAAATAGTAATAACAATCGTGATACTAAGATAATCAGGTCAGACATAGTCCCTATCCCATGTAAGGCTTCCAGTCTAGCAGGAGCGAAAACAGATATTTTATCCCCATTTCACAGATGAGGGAACTGAGGAATGCAGAAGTGAAGTGACCTGTTCAAGATCACCCAGGAGGCAGGTGGCAGAGCTGGGATTAGAAAATGGCTATTTGGACTTGGGTCTTTGACCTTTAGGCATTTAATATTCACCTCACAATCAACCCAACATCACTAATTTGTATATCTTTAAATTATATATTCTAAATTACTTAGATTAATGTCTGCCTCCCCCTTTGGACTGTAAGCTCATTATGGGTAAAGAATGTATCTTCTAATTTTATTGAATTGTACTCTCCCAAGAGCTTAGTACAGTGTTCTGTGCACAGTAAGCATTTAAATACGACTGATTTGATTGATACTCTGGCATGCGGTACTGTTCTCATTTCACTCAGAAATGCTGCTTCTGGATGAGGATGCTATCAAGGAGGGCAACCAGCCCCCAGTCTCCCCATAATCCTGACACCAGAATTCAGAGCAGGATGGACTAGCGGTCTGATCCAGTGTGATATTGCAAACCGGCCTTCATTTGTATGCTGATCAGCCTCTCCTGATATTTATTTAAAGTTCTGATGACAGTATGATGGGGGAAGAGTTTGGAATGAATGGCTAAAATGAGGTTCAGAAGTTATTTGTGAACTCCCTTTATCTATACTGCCTCTCTTCTTCATAATCACACACCTTTCATTTCACCTTGCTGTTGTTTCCGCAGCTTCAGCCACCTTTGAAGATTTTCAGATCCGGCCTCACACTCTGTTCGTTCATTCCTACCGGGCCCCGGCTTTCTGTGACCACTGTGGTGAGATGCTTTGGGGGCTTGTACGCCAGGGACTGAAATGTGAAGGTAACGGATCTTCTTCTCAACATCCAGAGTTTCATTTTATAGGTTCTTGTGTGCTTTTCCTCGATTTCCCTCGGCCTCCCGACCACCTTTGTTTTAGAAATGCCCGACAGATTATACTCAAATCCTGGCTGAAGGAATCACACTCATAGTTTCAGATATGTGGCCTGCCTCCTTACCATTTGCAAAGGTGCTTGGTAACACCACAGAGCTGAAGAAATGGCCAGGCATATGGCAGCTCTTCGTAGGTCTCTGGAAGACCTGGGATGTGGAGCCTGCTGGTGAGATTCTCTAGTTAAAACGGAAAGGTGCTGGGAGTGTGAGGAGGATGAATAAGGATGTGGAGGGAGAGTTTTCTCTTATGAGAGCGCCTTGCTGCAAAAATTGAACACTAATAATTTTTTTTAAAATTGAAGTATTTTTTATATGCCAAGCACTGGGATAGATACAAAATAAGCAGATATGGACACAGTCCCTGTACTACATGGGGCTCACAGTCTAGGAGGGAAAAAAAGGTATCAAATTCCAATTTTACTGATGAAGAAATGAGGCACAGAGAAGTTAAGTGACTTGCCCAAGATCATACGGCAGGCAAGTGGCAAAGCCGGGATTAGAAATCCCCCGGTCCTGCGACGCCTAGGCATGTGCTTTTCTACTTGGCCACTCTGCTTCTCATTGGTTGAAATGTATTAGTCAGATATTCACAATTATTTCCGTCCTTTCTTGGCATGGAATTTAGCAGGTGGCCCTAGAAGCATTTGGGCTTTTGTACATTCCCTTTAGTTTTCACTTAGGACTCTTGAAGTCAATTAAAGTCATTTTTCTTTGCATCATTGGAATACTATTAGTGATTTGTGCAAAAACAATCTAGATAACTGAGCCCTAAAAATATACAATTAGGTAGTCTTCTATAGTTGTCTTGTTATGCTTGGTTTGCTAGATTTAGCTCTATATTTAATCTTGTGAACAAATGCCAGAAAGTATACCAGGTCACTAAATGTTTTTATCATCCTCCAGAAGGAACACACATACTAAAACAAATAAAAACAACATTCTTTTCTCCTTATATTTTTGGGCCATTAGGGTACTCTTGTATCCACAACACAATGGAAATTTATATAAATGTTGGCTAGCATTAGTATAGTCTGTAAAAACCAGATGGGAGGACAGCAGGATCTACTGCTGCTAAGGGCACCCAGATGGCACATTATCTCACCTTGATCAGCTGTCTCACAGAGCCAGTTGCTGGCTTCAGGGGAACCAGGTGACAGTGAGTGTGGATGACTCGGTGTAAACCATGACCAATACTGGAAAACCAACTCAAGCATATGTCCTGCTGCTCAGAAGGTCATGAGTTCTGATCCCAGCTCTGCCACTTGCCTGCTGTGTGACCTGGGGCAAGTCACTTCCCTTCTCTATGCCTCAGTTACCTCATCTGTAAAATGGGAATTGAGACTGTGAGACCCATCTGGAACAGGGACTGTGTCCAACTTGATTTGCTTGTATCCACCTCAGCGTTTAGTATAGTGCCTGGCATATAGTAAGCACTTGACAAGTACCATAAATATTATTATTATTATTATTATGCCCTCTTTGCCCCTAAACAAACATCTTATGCAAATGAGTCTTTCCAGGATATTGGTTATTTTGTTGCTGATGAGGCCACAGCAGCTTTTGGTGAACTCTGGGTATCTGAGTAGCCAGGGATACACTGTTCAACCCAGGTTGAAGAGGGCCTAGAAAACATGTCCTGAACATTGCCTGCTTCACCCAAATCAAAACATGCTCCAAAAAGACCTCCCCTGGTGAATTTTTTAATGAGATCCCAAGATGACCCTTGGTCCACCTTTGAGACAGGCTCATGGTAGGTAAACTCCTCAGATTCACGAAGGATTATGACAAGGATTGGAGGTCATGTAGAAGATTTGCTCACTCACATCTAAATCCATTTCTTTAACCCACTGGAAAAGGTATCAAGGCATTCAACAGAGAAATTTGATGTTGGAGAAAGCTTTAATAGTTTTAATAGTTTAATGGTTTCAGTAGTGAAGCTGGGTTACTGTATTTCATTTGGCAGAGGCCTTTCAGATAACTGCTGTCATTTGTCTCCTTTCCAGGATGTGGGCTGAACTACCATAAGAGATGTGCATTTAAAATCCCCAACAATTGCAGTGGGGTGAGGAGAAGACGGCTGTCAAATGTCTCCTTGACAGGACTTTCCACTATCCGGACATCATCTGCAGAGCTCCCATCCACTACTTCAGATGAAGCTCTCCTGGTATGATTTTTACTCTCTTCCAACTGAGAAATTGACTAAAGATAGACAAAAAGGACAATGGGTGCTATCTTTGGATTTAAATTTTGGAGAGATCATATTTGTTTAGTGTTCACCCGTGGCTCCTTAAGCACAAAGGGGTAGTCATTCTTGTCCATGAAGACAAACTGATGTTGTAATTCTTGCCCATGTCTTGCACTCCACAGCGGTTACCCAGGCAGAGAACACACATTATTGGAAGAAAGTTCTCTAACTGCCAGTTCCTTCTACCCAAAACATGTAGTGAAAACACACATTACTGTGAACTCAGTGTATCTGTTGGAGAAAATACTTTGGAAGAACACAAATAGAAGGCTGAATAGAGACATGCTTGTCATTCATATTTTAATTACTGTGCTATTTAACTATCTGCCAGCATTTATGCAGTCAGGGTTTAACTATCTGCTAGCATTTATGCAGTCAGGGTTGCCAACTTTTCATTTGGAGAATTGGGACAAAAAGGAGGCTGGGATTTCAAAGGGGAGGGTGAGGATGAGAATGGGGACAGGCTTCAAAGAGCTATTTGAATGGCTAGAGGTTTTGCATACATCCACACTGTTTTACCCACAGGTCACAAGACTAATAGATTCTTGAGGAAAAAAAAGTGGTTAGATTCTCTTCAGAATATTTTATCAGCCAATAAAACTTTTGAAAATTGCAACCTGTTCTCTGATTGAGAAAATTTGATTCATTATAGGATAAGCACATAGTTATGTTACGTTATGTTAGACTGTGAGCCCACTGTTGAGTAGGGACTGTCTCTATATGTTGCCAACTTGTACTTCCCAAGCGCTTAGTACAGTGCTCTGCACACAGTAAGCGCTCAATAAATACGATTGATGATGATGATGATGATGATAAGGATTGGTAAACATTTTTATGGCTGTGTTTTCCAGAAACATGGACTGAGTTGTTTTTTTTTTTTTAAAAAAGCAACTGGAGATATTGGCCTCCCAGTGTGGGGCTATTATAGGAATTTATTCTTCCGGTACAATAATTTTGAAATTATTTTTATACTCATTGTATAAAATGTGCATGAAATATTGTATTGAAAATGATGGCCTGAGCCTTAATTTTAAATGTTAATATCTTTCCCTGTATAAAAAGCCCCTGCCCACTTGATTGGCTCCCATTCCCAGTTGTTCCTGGGAATTGTGGACCTATTCCTTCTGGGAAGTGTATTTCACAATGTAAGGTTTCATTTTTTCTGCTTCCTTTCAGTCCTTTTTCTCTATCTCCAATGGGAGAATAAATGACAAAAACAGCCATGTTCTTGACAACAGATAACCAATCCCAGGGGCAGGAGAGGGGTCTCTGATTCACCCATCGAAGCCATGCCTCTGTTCAGCAGGGACTATAGATTTTTGAGTGAAACCAAAAATCCAGAAAAAGAGAAATATTATGTAAGCCATTTGGGCTCTTCTTTCTCCTTTAACATCAAGTGAAAGGAGTGAAGGAACTCAAAAGATGTTTGTTGTCGACTCCAGGACTTTTAGAATGTTTGCTGAGGCAAGAGTGATATTTCAAGCTTAAAGTGTTTTTCCCATCCTGTATAAGAATATATTTGTGAATTTCATTTTCCCAAACCTAAACCAAAAGACAAAGTCCCTTGCTAGAGTGTAAAGTCTTTAGAGGCAACGATTAGATCTGCCTATTTTTTTGTACTTCCCAAGTGCCCAGTACGTTCCATTGATTGACAAAAATCCCTAATTGCAGAGTCATTTGGTAAATGAAGAAGTTTTCAATAGATGGTTGAGTGCATACTTTGTGCAGTGCTTGGGAGACTACAGTAGAGTAGGTGGACACAATAGGTATGGAGAAAGTTCCTTACTCCTCTTAACCAAATATTGGGCATGTCCATGATTTTCCCTTTGTGCTTGTATCCTGACATTAAATAAATTTAGAACAACAACTTTCCATCCCCAGCAGAGTTCACACTGTCCCAGTAATCATGAACTATGCTATGGAATACAGCACAGCTTTGAATTAACTAGAGGCCATCTCCAACAATTGTATGTAAAATAGCAGTGGAAATATTGACATAATAGTGGACTAGATGGAATTTTCTCTTCTGAAATTTGTAGTAACCCATGCACGACATTTTTTCTATTTTTATCCTTTCATTAATTTTAATTGGTAGTAATGTTCAAAATGTATTTTCTTTAGATCAAAGCACAGAAATATTGAAGTAATTGAGAAAAATAATTCTAATGTTATCTTCCTAATTCGAATGGCATCTAGTTTGAGTTTGACTTGAGTGCAAGTGCCAAGGACCTGATATTGAATGTAACCCTCCCTATGAAACTGGGTTATTTACTATTGGTGTTAGTATTCTACTCCTGGGCTTCTTACTGTACAGGTTAAACCTTTGAAGATACTTTCCAAAGAATGATATCCTATCATTCCCTTACACGTAAATCAATGGAAAGTCTTCTTATAACTGATCATTGTGTTTTGAGTAAGTTCCCTCACCATACATGGTTATGGAATTTCCAAATAAACTGACTTGTTTCATGAGATAGTGATGAAATAGTTGAGGCTACCAATTTACAGTGAGTTATCTTTCACTTTTGGCACTGCTTACCCTTTCTCTTAACCTTCTTTGCTTGTGTAGCAGTCTTGGAGGATTTAAAAGATTGCTGTTAAACTGAGCAAATAATCAACTTTGCCTTTCTGATCTTTACTCTTCTTTAAACATTGAAAAGTCTGTAAGTTCATTACTCAATTAGATCTCCGAAGAGGGTAGATTTTCTTCAACAATTGGGAAACGTGTGCATTTTTTTTGTCATAAAAACAGAAACCTTTAATATTAATATCTTTCCAGAGCATTTAATGATGTGGAGTAGTTATAAGATCACATCTGTTTAACCTTCAGGGAGCTAAAAACTGGGAAATGTTTGAATGCTCCAACAATTTTGTTTGATTTTCTTTCTCTTTGAAAGAGTAAATATTTCTGAAGAAACCTTTCGTTTACATTTCTGAATAAAACCTTGAATTTGTAGAGCACTTCTGTTTTTTCAAAATACTTTATTTACATTATTCATTCACTTTGTCCTCAAGACCTCCCTGTGAGTTTAGAGAAGATGATATTTTTATTCCTATTGTACAGATGAAAAAAATTGGAGGCCTAGGAAGTGTTAAATGATTAGTCTGAGGTCACCCATTTGGCCAGTTGGTATTAGAACCCTGTCTACAGTTTATTTTCCCCCTTTAGTTTATATATAGTATGATTATTATCAGTGACCATTTTGATACAATGTTAGCTAAATTCTTAAGCTCTTGCTGAACAAAAAGATTCATATTTTCAGTGCCAGGGGAGTATTTTCCATTTGCTCTATGTCAAAGTGGACTCAAAGAGAATATAGAATTTACACAAAATCAAGATTTTGAACTGAACTGAACTGGATTGATATTTACATTTTCTTATCTTGTATGCCTTTAAGTTGTGAAAAGACAAGTAGCTTACTTTTTGCTGACAAATAACCCTGTTTTCTGTCTTTCCTTTTTTATTCTGCCCTATCCCCTGCCTCTTTTCATTCTTCATGTCTCAGTTTCCCGTCAGCCCCAGTTTCGAGGTATGTACTAACTTTACCCAGGAATTCATTTAACTCGCATGGTATATTCAGGATCTGTGAGCAAAGCAAAAAGATTCTCACCAGGTAGAAATATTCAGCTCTCCATCCAAGAGGAAATTGTATTTGGCTGTGTTCCGAAACAGACAAACAAAAGATTTCCTTTTAAAGGTTCTAATTAAATAAGGTGGAAAAAAATTGTTTGGTAATTCTGGGGCCTATTTCCTTTCCATAACTTAAATCTGTAAGAGGTTTAATAATAAAAAAAGACAAGCGTTTGGATGCCATGCTGTAAAACAGTGCTTAAAACAATGCTCTTCTGTGTGGTGGCTTGGCAACCAAAGCCAACTGTTTTTTTCCATTCGCAGCTGTGGTGGCATAAAGTTTGATATGTTGTTATTTTCCCTTGTAAAGATACAATCTTCAGATTCCACCCTAACTTCTCATTCTAAGATGCTATTGTAGTGGAAGTGCCTCTAACTACTAAAACTAATTAAAAACATAACCAAAACATGTTCTGCTTGAAAAGGCAGTTATGAACTTGGTCACATACAAGGTCCAAAAGTTTCCATGAACAAGGGCCATGCATCCAGTGGATAGACTGACCCAGATGGTGATTTTCCTAAGATCATGTTCCAACTTTTAAACTGACGATTGAAAGGCCAAAGTGTACCCTTCATGGAAAAATCTGGGTAGAGAGGGACAGCAGCTATGGAAACAGTCTGGTATGCCAAAACATTTGGCAGCAGGGAAGACTCGGCATCTGTCTGAAAGGCACTGCCTCTCCCCTACCCCCATCCCGAGGGCATCTAACCTCTGCTTGTTTCCTTGCTGAGAGGATGTGTACCGGAACTTCTTAATGGCAGAAAAATGAAGGAGAATTTGCCTCGTTGCAGGTGATGATGCCTCAGTCCATCTAGACAGTAAAATGGTTGAAATGAATAACAGATTGACCCCAAGCAAATAGCTAAAAATCAATCATTGACATTTTCCAAAATTCACACGTCCACATATATCCCTTGGTTTGGGTACCTTAGAGTTACAGATGGATATTTGGATCCATTCTATTGGATATTTAATTTACTTTATTTCCAGTATGCTAAGAAGAAAGTGAAAGGTGAAATTACACCTCTTTCTCTCCTTTCACTTTCTTTCCCTCTACCTTTACAAAGTACCTCCCTCCTCTTCTGGCATATTCTACATATCCCTTCCCTTTTCATTTCTCTCCTTTCCCTTTTCATTCTCTCCTTTCCCTTCTTCCCCTGCATCCCTCATTTTCACTCAAATTTCTGTCCTCAAATGCTCAAATATTCAGAAATTTGTTGTCTCCTTCCCAGGGAGTATCCTTTATGACTCTCGAAGCCCCCTAACAAATTTGTTCATTCTTCAAATATGTATCCCTTCCTTATGATTCATAAAGCCAGAGTTAATATACACATTTTGTTGCTCATATGCCTTTCCTCATTATCATTTGATTGAGGCATATGACTTCCACTTATCAGGTGGATATGAAGTGGAATTTGCTTTTGGGGAGGTTCAACTCCTCTCCATAGTGGAAGATTTTAAATTCTCAGAAAGCATTAGTGTGCTGATGATTATTTTGAGGACTAATTGGCACCAGGTTTGACATTTTAAAATTGAAGCCAAATCACAATTGAAAAATCAAGAAAACCATGGGTCATGCGATCCCCCAACCTGTCCTGCTTCAAAGACTCTAAATTCCTTGGCAACTACTATGGTTGGTTCCCTTTATGCCTAGAAGGCCCTGTGGTTGGGTCAAGAATTTTCCATTACCTTTTATAGATACTAGGTGGAAGGCTTTGGATTTTAGTATGAATAACATGGTTTGGGGAATGCCTCTAAAAATGGTGAGCTGGAGTCTCATGCTAGAAGATGCTTCATCAACACTATAATGTCACGGCGCTTCACGTCAGTTTACCAATCAGTGGTATTTATTGTAATCAGCATTTGGAAAAGAATACAATAGAATTAGTAGACATACTCACTGCCCTCAAGAAGCTTATACATTTACCAAACTTTTACTGTATCACATTTAATGATCAAGGCTAAAAGGAAGCAACCTTGGCCATCTGCTTTCCTAGAAAACTTTCCAGAGGATGATTATTGACACCCTTGATTAACACTAGTGTTTTAGTTTAATGAAAACTTCAAAGACCAAACTGAAGCTAGAATAGAATGTTGTAGGATCTGTCCATTGTCAGGAATGCTGCATGCCCCGGGTGACATCTTCATATCTACATAGACTTGTTTTGGCTGTTGAGCAAACATAGAAAGCTGTCTTGTCTCTGAATAAAACCGCAACAGGCTATAGTGCCCAGTAAATATTTTCCAGGGTAGTGAGAGTGGGTTTAGTCAGAGAGGCCTGAGTTGTTTCATTTATGTTCTGGACTCTTGGGAACTCTGGTGATTCAGATCAATTGAAGAGTAAATTTTCCATTTAAATCTGCTTCATGGGACATGCACACTGCTGGGTTGGCAAAGTAATGCAAGCACTTTCTTACAAATGATTTTTTAATTGAAAATGGGCTCCATTCATCCTTTCCGGCTTGGGATACTGATTTTTATTCTCTTCTGGCTTTGGCAACTCAACTTAAGCCACTGGAGATGGGGTATATAGACCAGCTATGAGTCCCAGAGGGGGCAGTCTTTATCCCTTAAACACTATTTGTCTCTCTGGTTAACATCACTGCATTTATTCCCCAGATGACCAGGATCATTTTAGGCCATCAGTGACACTGAAATGGGAAAATTTGGCTCTTAAATGTAAAATGCTCTCTACCAAACTGCCTCTTGAAAAATGAGGGGGATGTAAACTCTGGAGTGGATTTTCCCCCTTTCACGTTAGTGCTCCCTTGCCTTTGAGTGCTGAGAAACTCCTTACACTCCCCTCCCAGATTTTCATTTTAGCAGCCAGTAAAGCAGCTTCTTTCCTCTGCTTCAAAAACCATATCAGGAAATTTCCACTGGGGGAAAGATATAAGGTTAGGATGGGAAAGCAGAATGGTTAAGATGGTGACAGACCTAATGGGCCATCTCTGGTTGCATGCAGCCACAACTCTGGCCATCTTTCAATATGACCATCTTTGCTGGCTGTTTAAAGTTGGCCCTAAGGTTGCTGAGGCTCTGTGTTGGGTGCAAGTAATCTCTGCCACACTGTGTGCCTGTAAAAACTGCCCCAAACTATACTGTTGCATTTTACCCTCAGTGCCTTGTGCTGCTTTCTGTCCTTCCTCTTGGTGTCACAGTCTCCCCAAGGCCACTGCCCTGAGACAGTACATAACCAAAACACGCAGAGGAAATAAAGGATATGGTTCCTGTCCTGGAGCACCTAAAGAAGTCTAATGCATCAGTAACCCAGGAGGCTCTTCCAGTTTCTATTCCAGTCTCCATTGCTAACTTCCTTGATAAGGCTGAATAAGGACAATCATTTCTGAGTACTCCACATCATTCATTCATTCATTCGTTCAATCATATTTATTGAGCATTTACTGTGTGCAGAGCACTGTACTAAGTGCTTGGGAAGTACAAGTCGGCAACATATAGAGATGGTCCGTACCCAACAACGGGCTCACAGTCTAGAAGGGGGAGAGAGACAACAAAACTAAACATGTAGACAGGTGTCAAAATCGTCAGAACAAATAGAATTAAAGCTATGCACATCATTAACAAAATGAATAGAACATCACCAATCCCTCCCCATTCTGTTGCCCAAAGAATTGAGGGAAGTGAATGGCTCTACATTAGCCAAGATGAGGGTATTATCTGCCAAGACTGAAGGGGAATAAAGGATGATGAACACCAGTATTTGGTGCATAATCCACTCCAGTTTAAAAATGGTCATTTCTAGCATTTGAGGCCAATTTAAGTATGCAAATTGATGGGGCTATTGCACAACAGAGGCAGGACAAGTGGACAAAACAAGGAGAAGAGATACATCTTTTTCCTGGCCCATGGTGGCCTCTTTAATTACCTCTTCGACAAGGGGCTGATATTGTCTCACCCTTCTGCTAGGTATTTAAGTTGCTGCACTGTAGCCCCTCAGTTCACTTACAGGACAGGCATGATGAGCAGTTCCAGGTCAGTGGAAATAAAAGCATCATCAAGTTACAAAAAATAATTTGAAAATGAAAACCCCAACCCAAACAGCCCCACTTGATTTATAGGGTGTGGAGACAAAGGTGTTTCTATATGAGCCAATGGTCTCAGCAGCCTCTGGCATGGCTGTTACCACTACAGTGTTGTGCTATGAGATGGAAAACTGCCAGCTCCCCCAAGGAGAGACTCCAGTGTTCACAGAAGGACTGTTGAAAGAAGATGATTGTTTCTTTTTGCTTCTCACAGACGGAGCATTCAAAGCAGCATTTATTGGTGTAATGTTGTTGCTAGAGAGGCGAGTTAGATAATATGTTCCATGTGGAGGCAGATTGGAAGTGTATTATACTTAGAGAAACCTCATTTGACTGTACTGTATCTGCTTTTGGGGAAGTTGAGATGTCCACCTGCCCGCAGTTTTATGGATAACTCATGTTGTGTCTGTTCACTATATGGCAAATAAAACACTGGGAACCAAGTGTTCCTAAGAGAGTTCAGAATTAGACAGGGATGAAGTCAAGCCTTGGTCAGGAGTGCCAATATTTTTACTGGTAGACACTCTCTACTTCATCTGAGTCATACTTCAGTGGAGGGGGTGGAGTGGGAGGGAAGCAATATAGGGGGAAAGAGAGAGGGTTAGGTGGAGGTGAATAGCCTATTGCATTGCTGATGTATGGAACTGTACCCTTTAAATACTTAATATTCATCTGCCCCACAGCACTTATGTACATTTCTCTAATTTATTTTAATGTCTTTTTCCCCCCCTCTAGAGTGTAAGGTCTTTGAGGACAGGGAATGTGTCTACCAACTCTGTCACATTGTCCAGGGCTTAGAACAGCACTTAACAAACACCATAATTTTTATTATTGTTACTCTCCCAAGCACTTGATATAGTGCTCTGCACACAGTAAACGTTCAATAGTATGTTTGGTGAAAGAATGTTCCCAGTAACTTCCTCCCACATCAACTAAGACCTCTGGCAAGTGTCATTTTCCCTGAATTCTTTCCTGAAAGGCATTAGCAATGAATGTCCAATGTTTACACATACTCTTTTGATAAAAGGTTGAACATTTTATACTGACACAGAGTTGCTAAGTTCAGCAAACCTAAAGTACCAAAAAAAGCTCAATCGCCTTGAAAGCAACTATCGCTCGGTTTGACATGTGCGAGGGGGATTAAGGTTCAGGCAACAGCTAAGAGTTAGGATAGGAGAAAGTGTTTGAGTTAGGTTTAGGTATTGTGTGAAGGTTTGGTTTAGGTAGTTTATGTTGGATGACTCTGAACCATTTGATGGGCAATTTTAGGTGTTTGCCACGACCTCCACCTGGCCTGCCCTCAGGATTGTGGGTTTTTTAATGCTTCCCCATAAGTATTGTTCAGTGGAAGCCACTTCCCCTGCAGCCAAGTGTAAAATCGGCTAAAGGGAAAAAGCCAAGCGGGCTGGCGGGTGGTTTCTCCCTTTCCCCGCCCAGTGTTGTCCCAGACATAAAGGATGGAGTCAAACTCTTTAGCTGCCAGTTCTCTCTGGGTGTAATCACTAGGCAAAATTCTCCCAAAAGGAGCATGCACACAGTTCAACAACCACACCCTTCTGGAGGGAGCCTTTAGAGACCATCTAGTTGGTAGGGTGGGGAAAGTCAAAGATGAAAGATCCTCCCCTGAGCCTTTTGTCATTACCACTGGAGTAAAGATTAGCGTTGTATAATTCTAAATGTCGAAGGGATCCTCTGTGGAGCCAGTATCTTTGACTAATAATGCTGCCTGCCTTAGTCATTCAATTTCTGCTTTGACCTCTTGGCATCACAAGTAGGATTTGAACAACTGCCCGAAAGGAAAATATCACACAGCGCTTTTCTGTGGTATTGCGTCTCTTGCACTCAAGGAGGAAAATGCTTGGAAAGATTCAGCCTCTTTATTAGAGGCCGAACACAGCCCTAAAAGACGATGCCTCTGTGAGTGCAGATACATAATTTAATTACATAGAAACATGCATGGAACACATCGCGCCATGTACCATGTAAGAAAACTTTCCCTCGGATGAGCCTGAATCTCAATTTATCTTGAAATAAGGATGATTAACCCTTCCATAGACTTTATCTGCTTTGTCTTTTAACTGCAAAGAATTAAGCTATCTCCACATTTTCATAGTTCTTTGCTGTGAGCTCAATTTTGACCCATTAGGCAGAATATGCTTTGTTGGGAATTGTTACAGTGATCTGCTAAGTGCTTTAAAGCCATACTGGCAGCTGGAGTTTCCATAGTGTAATCTAAGCAGTCATTGCCTGGTAAACTTCCAGGCTTGCTGAGTCGATGACCTGGCTAGCTTCCAGGAAAAAAAGAGGCCTTAGATCTCTTTAAAAAAACCCCAAAAACAAGAATCATGTGTCCTAAAAGTGCCCAAGGAGACAATTTGAATGCTGGCAGCTGTTTCAGTTTGAACGAGGGCAGTTTCACCTTCTTCCTTGCAGCCCTAGATTTTCCCCTTTTGGCCAGGCCTAGGAAAGAGATGGGACTTGTTTTCTCTACTCCACTCACAGAATAGTCTGTAGGTAATAGAGCTGTGGATACCGATGGGAGAATTGAGCCCCTTGGTCTTTCCCTTGATTTTGCTTGTATTAATCGACTCAGCACATAACCCTTCCAACATTAATGCGTTATACACCAACTGAGACGTTTTAATTGCCGCAAGAGTTTGGGTCTGCCATAGGAGAGGATGTGTTACAGGAGTGTTGGGGTTTAATGACCCTCATTGTAGGCGTATCTTGACACAATATTAACTGGACCCATAGTGAAAAAAAGCAAATTACACTCTTCTTTCTCCAGACCATTTCAGTCTTTTCTTTGCTATTCCTAATTCAAAAGCAGCCATTTCACAGTCAGATGTAGTTCTCTAATGCAGGGGTTTGGGCTAAGCTAAACCAAAGAATGCTGAGGGTGTTGTCCTTAATAAATACTTCGTACTTGCTAAGCATTTATTAGGCACCAAGCACTGTGATAAGTGCTGGGAAAGATTCAAGTTAATCAATCAATCGTATTGAGCGCTTACTGTGTGCAGAGCACTGTACTAAGCACTTGGGAAGTACAAGTTGGCAACATATAGAGACAGTTCCTACCCAACAGTGGGCTCACAGTCTAAAAGGGGGAGACAGAGAACAAAACCAAACATACTAACAAAATAAAATAAATAGAATAGATATGTACAAGTAAAATAAATAAATAGAGTAATAAGTAAAATAAATAGAGTAATAAATAAATGGAGTAATAATAAATAAATAGAGTAATCAGGTCGGGCACAGTCCCTATCTCACATGGAGGACACAGTCTAAGTAGGAGGGAGAACAGGTTAGAAATCCCCTTCTAGCAGGTGAGGAAACTGAGGCACAGGGAAGTGAAGTGACTTGCCCAAGGTCACCCAGCTGGTAAGTGATAGAGATAGAAATAGAACCCAGGTCCCCCGACTCTTAGGCCCACTCTTGTTCTGCTAGGTTATGCTTTGTTAAAGTGACCAGCTGGAATCTAGCAAAATCAATAGGGTTCTGATTAGAAATGAGCCCATCCATGTTTGAATTGTAATAATCATGGATCAGGTTGATTTTCTGAAGGTGGTGTTTAGATGTTCCGAGCAACTTTCATATTCTATTGCCCTTCCACCTTCTTAGCTCAGTTTCCTTCCTAAATCTTCCAGACTTCAGCCCTCCCTACATTCAAAGCCCTCTAAAAATTCCTCTTCCAGAAAGCCTTCTCAGATGAAGCATCAGCTCTCCGAACCATAACAATCTCTAAGCCACCTTTTGGACTTTTGCATTCATTTGATCAATCAGTGGTATTTATTGAGTGCTTACTATGTGCAGAGCACTGTACTGAGCATTTGGGAGAGTACAGTAGAATTAGCAGATGTGTTCCCTGCCCGTAACGAGCTTATAGTATATTTAATTATGCCTAGCCTCTACGCTTATGTGTATATATGCATATTTGATTAAACATTCAATTTTATTTATCATGAAATGGCTGCTTGTGAATTTTTATGTCTATCTCTTCCCCATTAGGGTAGAATTCTTTGTGGGTAGGGCATATATCTTGTGCTTCCGTTGTCCTCCCAAAGAAAGGTTCGATACAGGACACTGCAATCAATAGTAGTGCAGTAATTACCATTACTATGACTAGTAATAGTTAGCTTAACCTGTGGTAAAACTGGGTTTTTAGCCACATCTCATAAATATCCCTACAAAAGCATCTGGTAGGCATACATTCCGACTTCTCCACTCCCTCCACCCCTGACTCCTTGCCATCTGATATTAATGGAACAAATAAGTTTGGTGAAAGAAGGAGGCCTGTATAGGTAGTGCCCCTGCAGACAATAGTGTCACTGACTCCTTCTGAAAGTATTCACCTGCTTCCAGTTTGTTTACTGATGGATGATAGTAATGTTGTTAATACAGTTGGAGACCTTTATTTTATTTATTTTAAGTGTCCTAGATGCATTGCGGGTACTATTGTCTGGCCCACCTGATTGTATGGCCCACTTACCTCTTCCAGTGATTCTTTTATATATATTCTGTAATTCTGACCTGACATATTCTTTGTTTATCCGTAGCAAAAATCACCATCTGAATCGTTTATTGGGAGAGAGAAGAGATCCAATTCTCAGTCATATATCGGACGACCAATTCAGCTTGACAAAATTTTACTCTCCAAGGTTAAAGTTCCTCACACTTTTGTCATCCATTCCTACACACGACCCACCGTGTGCCAGTACTGCAAGAAGCTTCTCAAGGGACTTTTTAGACAGGGCTTGCAGTGTAAAGGTGAGTGCTATTGCCATGGAATCACTTCTAGTCAGAAACCGGGAAACTGAGCTCAGGTCTTGGTTGGGCCAATTGCCTAGCAAATGAAATTGCTCATTGTTCATAGGAGAACTCTCTGTTGTCTTATAACACAAGGGGTTGTGTTCTTGCGGAACCTCCACATTAGAAAATACTGATTCTATCACCCACGCTATGTTCGACACGATAAGCATGTGTACAACCGTTTCTTCTGACATTGCACTGCATTCTATTCAGGTAGAGGAGGCTGTCCAGAAAAGTCCGTAGCAGTGTTGCAAAACATGTAATGAAAACACGTATTTTGGAGGAACTAAGAATAAAGAATAATTGTGGTATTTAAGTGCTTTGTGTGTACCAAGCACTGTACTAAGTGCTCAGCTAGATAGAAGATAATCAGGTTGGACACAATCCCTGTTCTACATGCTGCCCACAGTCTAAGTGAGAGTTTAAGGCGGTGCTCAGCAGACAGTGCTCGGCAAATACCACTGATTAATTGAAGTAGGAGGGGGAATAGGTATTGAATTCCCTTTTTACAGATGAGGAAACTGAGGCCCAAAGAAGTTGTGACTTGACTACGGCCACGAGAGCAGGCATCTGTGGCAGAGCTGGAATTAGAATCCAGGTTCTCTGACTCTCTGGCCCATGCTCTTTCCTTTAGGGTATACACACTGACCCTCATCTGGGAATTCTTCTCTGTGTGATTCCCTGGCTTATCATCACTATTGTTTGGGTTAGATTGCAGGTTTAATTGCCATAAGCGCTGTGCACCCAAAGTGCCGAATAACTGCCTTGGGGAAGTCGCCATTAATGGAGGTAAGTTGGAATTTTTCATTCTACTATACATTTAAGGTTCAGTGCAGTATCCTTTATTCTTTACTGACTGTTTGTCTCCATTTCTGCTTTTCTTCCATTTCTAACTTTTAGGTATTGAGCAGGGAAAGTTTTTTTAATACCCATGACTATCAAAAAGTTTTGCCTGTCAAACATTGCTCAAAAGAGTCACCCTTTCCAACTCTGAGAATAGCCCACAAACCCAGAGCCCTTTCTTAAAGTTCCAGCGATGAGTGGCACTAAGAAGTGTAGGTGAATACCTAGTCCACCATTTTAGGAACTATCTCATAGGTTTGTCAACCTTCTTGCCCTGGTATGATTAATATTGTGGATTGTAGCAGCGATAATCTGATTTACAAAGTTGTCCATCTGAAGGCTGACCATACATCCTCCTTTTCCCAGGACAGCCCCTTATTTTCTGTATCCTGTCCAGGGAAATTGTGAGAAAAATTTCATATGTACCAAAATTGGGACCATGTTGGATAAACCAACTTTGCTCTGACCCCCAGCAGCCTTAAATGCTTAGATAATAATAATAATAATAATAATAATAATAATAATAATAATGGCATTTATTAAGCGCTTACTATGTGCAAAGCACTGTTCTAAGCGTTGGGGGAGATACAAGGTGATCGGGTTGTCCCACATGGGGCTCACAGTTTTAATCCCCATTTTGTAGATGAGGTAACTGAGGCCCAGAGAAATGAAGTGACTTGCCCAAAGTCACCCAGCTGACAGTTGGCATAGCCGGGATTTGAACCCATGACCTCTGACTCCAAAGCCCAGGCTATTTCCACTGAGCCATGCTGCTTCTCCTATAACCATGCCTACATTAGAGCATACTCAATTGAGAAGCAGTGTGGCTTAATGGATAGAGCATGGGCCTGGGAATCAGAAAAACCTGGGTTTTGATCCCGACTCTGTCATATATCTGCCGTGTAACCTTGGGTAGGTCACTTTAACTTCACTGTGCCTCAGTTCTCTTGTCTGTAAAATGGGGATTAATGCTGTGGGCCCCATGTGGGACCTTGCCCAAACTGATTAGCTTGTTTCTACTCCAGTGCTCAGTACAGTGCCTGGTGCATAGTAAGCACTTGACAAATAACATTAAAAAAAAAAAAAGAATGTTGATTCTCTGTGTAGGTCCCATAGCATTCTGGGACTTGTAGAACTGCTCTCCCAGGAAGCTGGAAAATCAACATTTTTTCCCTCTTTCTCCATGCTCACTATCTCTGAGAAGATAAGGGAAGGTATCTAAGCTATAAGCCTGATGTCCCAGTTTTTGGCCCTCACAAACAATAATCATCAGCCTATTTGCCAGTCTCCCATTCTACCTGACAATTTTTCTCAGATAGACATAGTTTGGGTGCCTTTTCTCAGTGAGTTGCAGAGTGAGAAGCAGGTAGCTACCATTTCAGGCACCAAATAATCACCTAGATTTCGTCTTCTCTTGAGAAGCAGTAGTCCTCGGTGAGCACACAGTCACAATTAAAACATAATGTAAGCTCATCGTGGGCAGGAAGCATGTCTACAACCTTAGTTAGATTGTTGTATTATACTCTCCCAAGCACCTAGTACAGTGCTCTGTACACCATAAGCGCTCAATAAATATGATTGATGGATTGCATAGGGCCTGTGTACCCCAAAATAGGTTTTCAGGAACCTGCAGCTCTGCCTATTGGGAAATGAATGGTATGTACAGTGCAAGAAAAATTTGAGCTCATTGCAGCTGAAAAGTGAATGAGTGAGGTTTTATTGCAGTCGGGACACTAACATTTTTTTTTCCAAGGATTGCTGGCAGTGGATGGCTCTAAAAATGTTTAGCACCAGAAAACAGGAATATATTCTGCCCTAGACAAAACAAATTTCTAGATCAGAAAGATGTCTCTTGACCTTACACTGATTGGACTCCATCTCCAAGTTCTTACGGACAGCACAATTGCTCCTGAAACAATGGTTTAAACTGCAAAAATGACTTAGAGTTTTTCAGTATTAGTCATGGGAACATCCTGGAGACATTTATGATTATCTTTGCTTTGGAGCCCACATCCCTGAAAGACATGTGCACCTGGGAGTCGAGAGGAGAGATTTCCAGAAAAACATAACTGCACTGCCTTTTGGCACTGAGTTTGGAATATCCACTGCCAGAACTCAAAGTTGGCAACCTTCCTGCTTCCTTCAGCATGTGGTTTTGATTTTGTGTCAAGCACAGGGACTGTCAGGGTAGACTTGTCAGCTCCAACTGCGGGAGAACAGGGTGATTTTCGATAAGCTGTTGATTGCTCTGAAGATGCTATTGCCCAGCAACCGGAAAATCTTGGTAAACTGTGAATCTGCAGTGTTTAGTAACTTGGCAGGCCAAGATCCCCAGTCATTCTTCTCTTTTTAAAATGAATATTCTCCATTAATAATTGTGTATTGTCTTAACATCAGCTGGAGAGAAATGCAGGACTGCCACCTCACATTCATGCTTGTCTTTGTATACTAGACATGAAGGGTCTGCCTTTTGCTGCCTTCCTCAGGTGGGCACAACCTGTTGTGATCATGGGCTCAAGGAGCTGTGGGGACTGAGGGAGGGATGGGGTGGAGTCCCTGGGGTTTGAAACCCAATGTTGTCATGCCATATAGAATGGAGATACCATGAGAAGGCATCATTCTTCACCCTGGTTGGGAGATGATGTGCTACTGCTCCTTCTCTCCCCTTTTGGCTCCTCTTCCTCTTTTCCTGCTTGGTTCTAGCGTTCTCTTCCTCTCTCTTCTCTGGGCCTTTCTGTTCACTGTACCTGCATGAAAGGAGCAGGTTGTGTCTGGGAATGTCCCTTGTTTCACGGCTTTGTATAAACATTTATAATAATAATGATAATAATTGTGATATTTGTCATGCACTTAGTGCCAAACACCATACTGAACCTTGGGGTCAAGATAATCAGGTTGGACATAGGGGCTCATAGCTTAAGAGGGAGGGAGAGCAGGTATTGAATCCCTATTTTATAGATGAGGTAACTGAGGCACAGAGAAGTTAAGTGACATGCCCAAGGTCATGCAGCAGGCAATTGACAGAGATGGGATTAGAACCCAGGTTCTCTGCCTTGTAAACCTGGGCTGTCCTCACTTAAGCCATGCTGCTTCTCCATGAGTACCATGTGTGTTTAGCCATGATTGTACATTTTTTTATGGTACTTGTTAAGCCCTTATTTTGTGCCAGGCACTGTTCTAAGCTATGGGGTAGATACAAGGTAATCAGATCCCACTTGCAGCGCATAGCCTTAACCCCATTTCACAGATGAGGTGACTGAGGCACAGAGAAATGAAGTGACTTGCCCAAGGTCACACAGCAGACAGGTGGTTGAGACAGAATTAGAACCCAGGTCCTCCTGGCTCCCAGGCCCATACTCTAGCCTTTAGGCCACACTTCAGTGAATCTCTGTGTGTCTACCTGTTTCCCTGTATGTCTGCTCATCTGTGAGTTTGTGTGTATTTGTGTCTGTGTGAACGTATTGTTTTCCCTGATGTTTTACGTACCTGGTTAAATGTCACTGAGGTTGCTTTTCTTGTTTGTATTTAGTTATGTATTTTGTGTAACTGTGTATAGCTCTGTCTCAGTTTTGGGGTTCCCCTTTGTGTTTTGTGTCTACGTGTGTGTAGCGATGTTTGTGTATATATTGTTTGCGTGGATTGGAGTATGGGAAAGTTACCCCTGCCCCACAGTCACCTTCCATCCCAGAGACCTTAGCTGGGCTCCAGGGGCATCTTAATTCTATGTTGTGGGATATAGTTCACAGGGAATTCATTCAATTGTATTTATTGAGCGCTTACTGTGTGCAGAGCACTGTACTAAGCACTTGGAAAGTACAAGTTGGCAACATATAGAGATGGTCCCTACCCAACAGTGGGCTCACAGTCTAGGGAATGTGGGGCTGTGGTCCCTCAAAGGGCCCAGACCCCCAGTCTTGCAGCGATGAGGCTTTGTTCTGCTTCTCCTGGCAGCACGGGATGGGGAACTCCTAAGATTTAATATGAAAACCACCTTTCAACTTTTCAGAAAAGTCCCCAATACCATTCCATTATGAGTGGAAAGAGGGCCAAGAGGAGGTGAGAAAAGGGGAAGGTTGTTCTTCTGCTTCCCCCCTTCCCCCAACTTGCCCCCATCTGCCTTCTGGGGGCTACGTCTTTTATGGATAAAGGGTGGGGAGTCCCTCCCCCCCACATCCCCCGGGGTCCATCCCACACCATTAGCAATGGGTCTGACACCGTTTGAAATACATGAGTCATTTTTACTCTTTTACCCTTGGGTTTCAGGAAAACAGCAAATACTGCTAGCAATGTACAATCTTTAACTATGTCTGTTGAAACTTCTGCACTCAATATAGTCGAAGATAATGCTAGTGGTCCTTTCGCACACTGATTAGGGGTGATCGATGGAAGCAGGCAAGGAATAGCCAGAGGAAAAGCGCTGAATTATTTTATATTTCTCCTGGGCCCACCACCAAATGGTTGCTTTGCATAAGGTTCATATCAAGTTCTGGGTTGGGATTGGAAGTGCTTCTTTTCATGGGCGACAATAACATTTTCCAGATTTGCTCAGCCCGGGAGCAGAGTCAGATGTTGTCATGGAAGAAGGAAGTGATGACAATGACAGTGAGAGAAACAGTGGTTTCATGGATGACATGGAAGAGTCACTGACCCAGGATGCTGAGATGACAATGGCAGCATGCCAGAGTGACAGTGGGGAAATGCAGGACACAGACCAGGACCATGATGACTCAAACAGGATGATTAGGTGAGTATAGGGGCCACCCACCTCTAGGCTAATCGGCTCACCAGGATACGAAGAAAATACGACAGGACTGGAGCAAAGTGGGCCGACGTGGACAGCTTTGGCTGCATCTGGATCAAATGGCTCCTTGCTTAAGTGAACAATAAATACGATTGATTTATTGCTCAGAAGAGCTAGAGAAGAGCTCTGCATGAATGTAGTTATAGTAGTAGTCATAGCAGAAGTATTTTTGAGCTCCCTTTGGGGGCATTGTAGTGGGACATTAAGCTCTTGGAAAGTACAAAATAAAGAAATGATATGTTTCCTGCCAACAAGGAGCTTACATTCTAAGGGAGGAGACAGACATTAAAGTATTTACAAGCTTCACTCTTCCAAAACACTCAGTCCCTACCCTCACCCAAATTTTCCCTTAAGAACAATTAAGTCAATCAGGCCTGCTCCCCATATATACCCCAGGACAGAGGAGTTCCTAGTTAAATAAAGGCTAATACCATCTGCTTCTTTTGCAGGATCTCCAGTAATAATAAGAGTCACAGCAATAATGAGAAATTGTAGCATTTGCTAGTGATTATTGTGTTCCAAGCACTGTACTAAGCACTGGAGTAGGTACAGTACAGTCATATCAGACACAGTCTCTGATTGTTCCACAAGGGGCTCACAATCTGAGGAGGGAGTTCAGGTATTAAATCCCCATTTTGCAGATGAAGGAACTGAGGCACAGAGAAGTTCAGGTCACATAGCTGGTAAATTGCAGAGATGGGATTAGAACCCAGGTCTTTTCACTCCCAGGACTGTGCTCTTTCCACTGGGCCATGCTACTTATCCAGTTGACAAATAGAGTACTCTGCCTTCAGCAGTATTCATGCTGTTGTTTAAAGTAGTTAATCTATGGCATTTATGAACAGCCTTTAAAAGTTAATTCATTCATTTAATCATATTTATTGAGCACTTACTGTGTACAGAGCACTGTACTAAGTACTTGGCAGAGCACAATGTAAAAATAAACGGACACATTGCCTTCCCACAGTGAGTTTACAATCTAGAGGATGAGCTAATTCACCTGCTACAGTAGTGAACTCTGGGTAGACTGTGAGCCCACTGTTGGGTAGGGACTGTCTCTATATGTTGCCAACTTGTACTTCCCAAGCGCTTAGTACAGTGCTCTGCACACAGTAAGCGCTCAATAAATATGATTGAATGAATGAATGGGTATGGAAGAGCAGAGGAGTGGAGTTGAGAGGTTCAGCTTAAAGCAAGTCTCTCATAGCTTTCTCAATCAATGATACTCGTGGTGCACTTACTCTGTGCAGAGCACTGTGCTAAGCACTTGGAAGAGTACACTAGAGTAAGGAAACACAATCCCTGCCCTCAAGTAGCTAGCAATCTTTTTGTTGCCATTTGCTATCCACCAAGGTGATATAATTATTTTTGATGCTCACAATAGCAGTTATTCAGCTCCTGGACATTTTGTATAATTTCTTATTTACAGAATGACAAGGATTTTATTTATTCAGTTTTCCTGTAGCCTCAGTCAATCAGTGGTATTTACTGAGTGCTTACTATGTGCAGAACACTCAAAATATAATACATGATCAGAGTGCCCACTTTATAACTGAGTGAGCAAATCAAAAGGAGATCCCTGAAACACAGTGTTAGAGTCAAGAAGCACATTTGTCGTCTTCACCTATTTCACTGTAAGAGTTTGAAGAGAGCATTAGCGTAGTCACATTTGTTAGGCACTGAGCACCCCCATGATGCAATCTAAGCAAGATGATAGACAGACCTAGTTAATGAATCTGAGTTCTGGAAACTTTACCATTCATATTTACCCAGACACAATCAATCAATAATTGGTATTTTTTGAGCACTTACGGTGTGCGGAGCACTATACTAAGTGCTTGGAAAGTACAGTGGAGCTGCTAGGCACAATACCTGCCCTCCGGGAGTGTACAATCCATTGGATGTCTACTGATTTTATTTATCTAATGAGTTTATTTGTGTGGTTCTTACTCATATCTATACATGGGTAACCCTTCAGCAAAGACCCATATTTCATTCCAAAATGCAGCTTTTCATCTGCTTATTTCCAGAACCAATAGAGACTCTGGAACTGAGTCTACAAGGAAGACTTTAGAATAGATTTGGGAATGGAATTAATGCACGGCCACTTGAGCTGGAGACCAACCAAGTACTTCCTTTGGTTTTGAATCCACCTACAAAAACATTAGTGTTATGAAGAAGTTAGTAATGGTAGTAATAGAATATATTAATCACCATGTATGTGCAAGGCATTGAAATAAGTGCTAGGAAAAATGGTGATTCTTCTTAAGCTGTTTTGATTTTCCTTCAAGCCCTTCAACAAGCAACAATATTCCCCTGATGAGAGTGGTCCAGTCCGTCAAACACACCAAGAGGAAAAGCAGCACCGTGATGAAAGAGGGCTGGATGGTTCACTACACAAGCAAAGACACGCTGGTAAGAATCCCAGAGAGCAGATTGTGTATCTTATGTCCACTGGGGAGAAATGCTAATGGGAAATGGTGAGCTTCCAGAAAGCATGGTTCTCCCAAATAGTTGCAAGAGGACTTAGTTTGGACACACAGCTAATCTGAAGCAGTCCGATTGAGTGGAGCAAACAACTGAGGGAAAAATACCGTCACTGGCCTCTATCTCTCAGAGTTTCTGCAAAACAGCTCTAACTGCACCTGTAGATTTTGCACATCATTTTCTTTTAAATAAAATGGGAGGGAGGGGAATGGCAAGGGAAGAGACAAGGTGATGTTATATTTGGTCACCCACCAGTTTCTATTCTCACTGCTTGTATGGTGACAGAATCAGCAGAAAAAAGCTCTCTGGCTTCACACTAGCAACCATAATGTGTTTCTGTCCTTGCATATTCAATATCTGGGTCGGGGGGTAAAAAGTGCAGTGCTGAATTCTGCAGGCTATTTCATTGGTTGCTTCCTGTTCCATCCAGAGAGAGCCAAAGAAACTGTCTCATTTCAAGCTGGAGTTGAATCTGGCACTGTCCTTCTCTCATGATCTTAGCCAGTCCTGGTGTGAACCAGACTCTTTCTCATCTAGGTTCTTGCTGCGTCCCCCTATGCCAGCTTGGCTCCAAGCTCCCAATCATTCCCATGACATGATGCAGAGGTTGGGATCTATCCAGGATGCCATCTGATCAAATGGCAGACTTGATCGATTTAAGATGCCACCCTTCACTAATATTCTCCCATCAGGAGTGGTTATAACCTATTCAGAAAGGCAGAGGACAGAGCAGTGGGAGTAGAATAGAAAGACAAATGTGATTGCAGAAAGGCCAAGGAGAAGGGAACAAGGAGGCATGATGAGAGAAAAGAAAGGAGGATGAGGCTGGGGAGGCTAAAAAGATAGAGAATTCAATTAGCCAAGCTATCTGGGTCACCCAGTTTCTAGCCAGTTACCAGTTGACTGTTGTTGTTTTTTTCAGTTCAGGCAAGTTGCTGGATTGTTAGAAGCCTTGTTCAAATTGAAATCTGGAACCAATAGGAGATCAGAGAGGCCCTGCTACATAGCCCAATTGTTTGTACTTAATACTTGATTTCAGAGTCCAGTCTATCATTTCTCGCCTTCAATCAGTGGTATTTTAGCACTTTGTAGAGAGCATTGTGCTAAGTGCTTGGGAGAGTACAATACAGTTGGTTACAATGGGCTGTGGTCTGGCTTTGTCATTGGATATGACTGACTGCTCATCTCAGAATCGGAGTTATCAATGAAGCAGATTTTCAGTGAGCACTGGTGTTGAGGCTGAGGAGGGAATGGTGATGCTATTGCTTGATGATAGGCATTGGAAAAGTGAAGTTATGAAACAACAGGTATCAGCGAACAGTTGAGTGACCATACTTGGAATAGACGAACACTTCTGTCTTTGTATTGCTCACACAGTCACTGTTGTTCTCCTAAAAGTTAATGGAAAAATCTTCTTTAAAGGAATTTGTATTGATTTTTTGCTCATTGTCTGCTCTCTGAGGAGTTTATCTTTTCTCATTCCAGAGGAAACGGCACTACTGGAGGCTAGACAGCAAATGCATCACACTCTTTCAGAATGATACTGGAAACAAATACTACAAGGTAAGAATGCTGCAGTCCTAGGTGCCCATGAATGCTGGACAGTTGGGATTCGCGTGTACTTCCCAAGTGCTTAGTACAGTGCTCTGCACACAGTAAGTGCTCAATAAATATGATTGAGTGAATGAATGAAATAATAATAATAATGATAATAATAACAATAATAATAACAATCTGTTAAGGGCTTACTAGGTGCCAAGCACTATACTAAGTGGTGAAATGGACACAAGATAGACACAGTCCCTGTCCCATGTGCTGCTTGCAGCCTAAAATGGAGAAAGAACAGGTATTTAATCCCCATTTTACATTTGGGGAACAGAGGCACAAACAAGTTAGTAACTTGCCCAGGGCCACAAAGCAGGCAAGTAAGCGGTGGAGCCGGAATTAGAACCCAGGTCTCCTGACTCCAGTTCTGGACACTAGACCATGGTATTGGCTTGGGATGCTTAAATCCTAGATATTGGTACCAGGTTTTCATTCCCTCATGATTCCAGATGGGTCAGCATGATCCCCACAAAACCACCTGGTTCATACTTTCAGGAAGGCCCAGGAGAATCCGGTTCAGAGTGAGAGACTCAGCTTGAGATCTCACGGGTCTTTTGAAGGTTCTATCAGGTTAGGGAAGTTTCTGATCCACAAAATCAGATGAAACTGAATACCCAGTACCCTGAGGAAACTGGTTGATTGAAGCTCTTGCTCCTGTCCAACCCTGATGAATCGTTTCCCTGGGGTATGGAGTTCTGCCGGATTTCTGGTAAGATAATTTGCCTTATGGCAGATCATGCTAGAAGAGGAGATCACTCAGCTAGCGAGGGCTAAGCCTCCAGAGGGAATAAAGGTGTGTCCTGATGGGTTTACTGTTCTCTGTAAGGACTGGAGGAAAAAGCTGTTTTCCTTTAAGATATTGAATAAGCAGAGGGATTTTTTAACTACTTCCAGGCCTGCTATTATAGTGCTCTTATTCCAGTGGTCATTATCCTACCCTGGCCAGTGCCCAGCACAATAGAAAGCAAACTAGTTCCAGTTCTGCCTCAAATCCTTTTGGGACATTTGTATAAAGTCAGAATTATGTAATCCGGATTTTCGGGCTGCAGAGAGGTTGTTTTGTACAGTTCCTGAAGTCTTCTCGCTAGTAAGATTAACCGATTAGATTCTTGTCATTTCTGCTGCCCCACTGGTCATTTGCCTAGGGAAGGGGGTCAGTCCTTCTCTTTTGCTAATAGTCATTATAGCAATGCTAAAAATCAATCAGTAGTTTTTATTGAGAGCTTACTCTGTGCAGAGCACTGTACTAAGTGCTCAGATTAGGGCAGTAAAGTTATAGACATAGTATCTGCCCTCAAGGAGTTGACAATTTTGCAAGGAGACAGACATTAAAATAAATTACAGTTAGGGGAAGCAATCAGTGTAAACGTATGTACATAGGTGTTATGGGGAGAGGAGGTGGGGTGAATACCTAAGTTCACAGTGGGAATAATAATAGTAATGATGGCATTTGTTAAGCGCTTAATTCAAGGGCATAGGCGATGCAGTAGGAAGGGGAATTGAGTGGGGCATTACGAGATTAGTCAGGGAAGGCTTCCTGGAGGAAAAGCTCTAAAATGACTGCATTTCCAGAGTTACTCTATGTCAGGGATACATTCCCACGTGTATTTTTCCAGTACGGGAAGGAAAAATCTAGAGAATGGGAATTTTAAATCTTCCCTATGAAAGAGGGCTTTGTGGGACCCATCTACGTGATTGCAGCTGCACTGAAAATGTAAGTTACTCTATAAGTTTGCCAAGGATAGTGAGGAGAGGAAGGTTATTCTGCCTGTGGTTGATCACCCTCATGGTGCCAACCTTTTTTTTCCATAGGAAATTCCCTTATCAGAGATTTTGTCACTGGAGCCTGCTAAAACATCATCTGTGATTCCTGATGGGGCTAGTTCCCATTGTTTTGAAATCACCACAGCACATGTCATCTACTATGTGGGAGAAAAGCTGCTCAGCTCCTCAAGCGCCTCACCCAATCCCAGCATTCCCAGCAGTGGGGCAGGCCCAGATGTAGCCAGACTGTGGGAGATGGCCATCCAGCACGCTCTCATGCCTGTCATTCCAAAGAGGCCGTCGGCGGGATCAGGGCCCAGTTTGCATAGTAAGTCTGCCTCTTCCCCTCCTCAACCCCTCCTCCCTTACACTGGAACACATGTGCATATGGACTTAGCTTTTAGGCTAGGACATTTGACTAGGAACCGTGTAAGGAAACTTGAACCCTTTTCTGACTTCCATGCCAGTTCTACATCAGGATCAAGACAAGGACCATACTACTCTCCGGGGTCATACTTTTGGTTTAGGATACGTGTCTGGGAATGTGACTCCTATACTGGCAGTAAATTACTGTTTATACTTTCCCACTGATGAAGAAAATGAGGGACAAGTGATCTTGGACAAGTTGTCACAGGTCTTGGGCCTCAATTTTCCCATATGTAGGATGGTCAAAATTTAGATATGAGGATTCCAATTTAACAGTTCGAACAATCTTTGAGTTGTTAAATGGAAAGCACATGTTCTATGTTATCATCACCTTGTTTGGTTTTTCACCAGTGGCAGTGAATCTGTATGAACCCACTGGGGATGCTGCCTATACCACCACAGAACCACCCCTGTTTCTAGAAAAAGAGAATTAATTTTTCTTATTCCTCTCAGCTGTATAAGCATCTTGCTATTTGCAAGGCCGACTTAATTCCCTTCCTTATAATCATCATGCCACCTCCAGAAGCACCAAGGATAATGTCTCATGTACTCAAAACTAGTTGAACATTGATGTCCAAGAGTAATTTTGTAGAGGAGTAGGGTGGAATAGGAGTAGGTGTATCATTTTCAAAGGAAATTTTAACTTTCCCGAAGATTTTCCACCAATTGGGTATACATTGGAAATTATTTGACTAGTCGGATCCATTCCCTCTCCCTAAAATTTGACTTCAATTGACTGGATATTTCAGGTGAAAATTATTTTTTGACCCCAAATATTCCAGGAATTGAAGTCAAAATATATTTTTAAGAATTCAATTATTTGAAAGATCTGCCAGTGAGTTCAGTCTCTCTCTCTCTCTCTCTCTCTCTCTCTCTCTCTCTCTCTCTCTCTCTCTCTCTCTCTCTCTCTCTCTGTCTCTCATTCAGTAGTAGTAGTGAGCAACTACTATATGGAGAGCTCTGTAGTAAGTACTTGGGAACATTCTGACTGATATTTGCTCTCCTTTCCCTGGCTTTCTTGCTCTCTCTTTCCCAACATGTTATAGAGATGTTAAAGTACTGTGAACCCCCTGTGGAGAATAATTCTGTAATCGCAAGGAGATGGAAATGATCTAATAGAGGGTTTCCAAGAAAATGTCATTGCTATGATTTAGTTGAAAATAGATATACAGGGACAATTGGAAGAGTTATTTGCTACTCTCCTTTGTAATTCATGCTAGACATCTCTGTTAATGATTTTTTTTTAATTCCAGGGGATATTTCTATCAGCATTTCAGTATCAAATTGCCAGATTCAAGAAAATGTGGTGAGTGTTTGGAGACAGAGGGTGGAAAACATGGGAAAAGAGTGATCAATTTTGAAATAGAAGAACTGGAGGACATATTTCATCCCCCTCTTTATTTAAAACTTTGAGATATCTTCCAGAATGTCAAATAGATTGGATCTGGATTGCCCCTCTCCCTAAAATTTCAGGAAAAATTTGAAACTTGAACATTATTTAATTTCCTGTGGAATTTTGTTCCAGTCAAAGCTGTCAGTACAAAACTAGGTGAAGTGGTGTTTGTAAGATACCGATACCACTACTTGACATATACAGAATGAAATTAAAAGAGCCAGCAGGGAAAAATATCCCTGGGCATACCCAGAAGCTTCACAGGGTGCCAAGGTAAGCCTGGCACATTTGTTGGGAAGCCCTAGTTTATGTCTCTACTCTTGCCAAGAGACAGGACTGCACCTTGTTTTCTGACCTCTTAGGGAAGAAATTTCACAATCATCTTTTTCTAGTTCAGGATGTACAGTGCCCTAGACTGCAGAATTTGCTTTCAAAGGTCTGAATGGCATAATACTTAAAGCTGTAAATTACTTACCGTTGCTTGGATGACAACCGTTTTTTTTTTTCTTTCTCCATGTACAGTTAGAATAGAAATAGATCATTAACATGAATTGATGATTATCCTATACTCTGGCACGGATGATATTACGGTAATGCTGCAAAAATGGTAGTAAGATATCAAAAAAGTCTAAGTAAATGTCAGGAGTTTCTAACCAATCAACAGAGGAGCAGAAGAGCCGCAGAGAGAGCCAGCCAGGGGTAACTCTGGGTATCTTATTTCCATGTCTCCTCCTTTCTGCAAAATCTTTGGTGTGCCCACCATCCACTACCATCATCATAGCTCCTCCTTTCTCTCACTGCCCTTGCCACGTGGAGAGTCCTTAGACTTGCCAATCAGTCCATCTACAAAGCTGTTTACCCCATTTTCAAAATTTTTAAAGATCATCTGAATAGAAGTAGTCCCGTCCATGTAACACATAGCGTTTTGTGATTAATCATTTTACCCTTTCTGAGGTTTGGAACTGTGTTTGCATCAACAGGATATTAGTACTGTATACCAGATCTTTCCAGATGAAGTGCTGGGATCGGGACAATTTGGGATTGTTTATGGAGGTAAGCTCTTTGCACACACCTTTTAGCCATTTGCCTTTAAATATCTTACACTTTCCCATCTTTAAAATAATAAATGCTCTATTAAACCTCTTGAACTTATCTTTTAATTTAGGCAAGTTATGAGGGGAACATTTGTCATACCACAACTGATATTTTGGTTTTCTTTCATCTTGTCTCCTCTCAATGTCTTCTCCATAACTGGTTACGTTTCCAAGTTTGTTGGAAGTCTAATTATGACTTTCCTTCCTAATAATAATATTTTGGGGAGTACCACATGTGTCATTTCAAAATATAATAATGCTAGGATTTAGGCGGCATCTAAATTTTTTTTCAAATTATCTTTTATTTGTTTGGATTTCATTTTCTGCTTCTGTTTAGACTGAGGATGTCATACACTGGAAGCAACATGAAGAAAGTCATATTCCACTGCAGATTTCTTAAATTCAGTGTGACTAAATATCCCATCATCTATCAACACCTTAATAAAGTATACTGGATTTGCAAAAATAGACATACTTAAATTTATTGCATTTGCTGTGATAGTAAAGAATTTCCTGGCAAGATTGAGTTAAAAATCAGTTCCTAAAACAAAAGTTTTCTAATGAAATCGGAGCAAGTCAATTCCTATTTTTGACAAGGTCTCAGCATTACCCAATCCTAAATTTTTGATATATTTGGTTTCACGGGTTTTCAGTTTTCTCTATGACTCTATTTCCGTGTGATGCACTCAAAACATCTCTCACTGTTCAGTACATTTCTCCTAGCTTAGTGTCCTCACCTATTCACATTAACAGGTCCAACCTCAGGAAAAGAAGCAACACTCTTTAGATTCTTTGAAAAACCATCCTAACTCTTCCACTGAGTTCACTGTTAAGTCCCCTCAAAATTGTTGAATTATCTGTGACACATCCCTAAGGACTGCATTTATCTTTTTTTTTAAGTATACAAACAGCTTTATAGCATGGGGACTGCATTCTTGCAGAACACTGCATTAATAATAATAATTATGGTATTTGTTAAGTGCTTACTATGTGCCAAGCATTGCTCTCTCTAAGCGCTGGGGTAGGTACAAGGTAATCAGGTTGTCCCATGTAGGGCTCATAGTCTCAATCCCCATTTTACAGATGAGGTAACTGAGGCACAGAGAGTAAGTGACTTGCCCAAAGTCACAGAGCTAAGGCACACTTATCTTGTGGAAGTAGCCTTCTTGTGTCTGATGCTTCGTGCATATCAATCAATTGTATTTACTGTGTGTAGAGAACTGTATTAAGCATTTGGGAGAGTACAATATAACAGAGTTTGTAGACATGTTCCTTTCCCATAATGAGCTAAAGGACCATTTGTATGAATGTATGTGTGTGTGTGTGGTGTATGTATACACACACACAGAGTTTCTTTTGGTAGGATATTTATTGTGCTGCATCCAGATTGACATGCATTGCTGGAAGAATATTCCTTAATTATGCCATAGGGTTCTAGCCTAAACAAGCAGTAAAAGCACAGTCTGGCAGAACCGAATGCATGATGTTGATGGGAAGATTCTGTTCAAATCTTCCTCATTTTATGTCATTATAATATTTTTATTACATTCCAAGGATGTAATCCAATTCAGACTCCAAAGTGTACATACTTTTCATCTTAAACTCTAAATAGTATGCCTGCATAAGTTAATGATTACTCAGGAGCATAAGACAATTTCACATCATGTCATTATTACGGTATTGAAGAAGAATTTAGTATGGGCTAAGCACTGGGGTAGATACAAGATAATAAAATCAAGCAGGTCAATGCTGCCCCTAAATATGAGATTTCTTCCCACCTGAATTAGCATGTGTTTTTGTTTTTGTGGCTTAGTGGAAAGTGCACAGGCCTAGAAGTCAGGTGATTTGGGTTCTAATCTTGGCCCCAACACTTGGGTGTTGTGTGACCTTGGGCAAGTCACTTAATATCTCTCTGCCTCAATTTCTTCATCTAGGCACAGTGCTTTTATTAAGTATTTATTATACTTTAAATATTATATTAAATATTATACTTTAATATTTAAATATTAATATTAGTAGTAGTAGCACTAGTAGCAGTATGAAAATTGAGCTTCATGCTCCTTGTGGAGTATTTAATCACTGTCTAAATCAAATCTCCTATAATGTTCCTAGAGTGATTCCCTACGATTCGTTATGTCATCAGTATACATTTTGTCCCTTCTACATCTTTCTTTATCTTCCAACATTTGTTTAATTCTTTCATAGAAAAGTTTAGGACCTGGACCGAACCCAATTGGTAGCTGCCTAAAGCACCTCCTAAATGGGATAATGAATTCACATATCAGTTTACTAGATTCAGCCAGTAACATCTGCCAGAACTCTAAAGATCCATCTAGAGAAGAAAAATATTGGACTATTGGCATTTCACCAAAAGTCTCACTTCTTCCAAACCTGGGAAATACTCCCTTGCAGGTTCTCTTTGAGGGTAATGTGCCACAGTGTACTCTCTTTTTAAGCTTGATTATTAGGTGGTATGTACATTTTCTGAACCTTAAACTACAACTTGATACCTAGCTCAACATTAATTCAACTTTCCAGTGATTAGTTTATGATTTTTGAAGTAACCCAAATATTCTGTAACACCAAAATATCCCCTCTACTTCCCTTATCATCAATTAATTGCACAATTACCCTCTTAGTTCTAAATTGTTCTTTTACACTAGAAGAAACCATTGTTTGAATATTACTCCAGTGCATTTGGATAGTCTCTCATAGTGTCACTTGAATTAATCTTTTGTCAATCTGTTTTAATTAATCTGTTGCCATAAGAGAAGCAGCGTGGCATAGTGGAAAGAGCACAGGCTTAGGAGTCATAGGTCGTGGGTTCTAATCCCGGCTCTACCACATGTCTGCTGTGTGACCTCGGGCAAGCCACTTTACTTCTCTGGGCCTCAGTTACCTCATCTGTAAAATGGGAATTGAGACTGTGAGCCCTTCGTGGGACAACCGGATTACCTTGCATCTACCCCAGTGCTTTACACAGTGCTTGGCACATAGTAGGTGCTTAACAAATACCATAATTATTATTAATCATTATTGTATTGCTCACCTGTTGCCAATCTGTTGTGGTATAGTATTAACTTGGGCACATGTTTCTAGTAAAAAGGATTTCAGTTGAATTTGGTGTTAGCTCTCAACTCCAATGGTTTCAGTGGCAATCTACTGGATTTTACTATTACATAGAGGAATTTTGCTGAAGATTTAAAAATGTTTATCAAGAAAAGGTCATTAATCTTATTTACAAAATATTCTGTAAAAATATAATAATAATGATAATAATAATTGTGGTACTTGTTAAGTGCTTACTCTGTGCCAGGCACTCTATTAAGTTCTGGGGTAGGTTAAATCAAATCAGGTTGGACACTTTATTTTGGTTACTATGTTTATTGAATTGGTATTCCAGTTTTTCAAAAGTGCAGGCACGTTTGAATATAACTTTACAATTCAGAACATGGTGTCGAAATGACTGTGGGCCCATAGGAAATCTTTCCAGAAATGAGGTTGTACTCAAAATTTGAGTCACTATTCACTGCATTCTTGAAAATTCTTCAAAATACTGTACCATCTCTAACACCCTGATTGAGGCATTTTGCTTTCAAGTTCTTTAAAAATGTCTTCTTTGTTGATATTGTCTTTGTTAATTGGCTCATTTTCTAATTTGAAGGAAAACATCGCAAAACTGGAAGAGATGTGGCAATTAAGATCATCGATAAATTAAGATTTCCAACCAAACAAGAAAGTCAGCTGCGCAATGAGGTCGCAATTTTGCAGGTACTTGAACAGTTCTTATTTGGCTGTGAAATGGTAAAAGCTTTACTGTGGACCAAGAGACTTAATTACCTTGTGCTGCCTTTAGGGTCATAGAGTATGTGTTTTTAAATCAACTGTACTGATAAGAGCTCTCCTACAGTGTTCTTTCCAGAGGCATATAGGCAACATATTTAATGCCAGCTCTTTAATAATATTATGCAATAATCATTACAGCATTTATTATGTATTTACAATGTGTTCAGCTCTGTACTAAGCCAATAGGGGTAGATACATGTTAATCATTTTGGACACCATCCCTGTCCCACCTGAGGTGCGCAATCTAAAAGACAGGGACAGCAAGCCTCTTTTCCCCATTTTACAGATGAGGAAAATGAGGTTGAGTGAGAGTAGATGATTTGTCCAGTGTTGCAAAGACCAATGGCAGAGCTGTGATTAAAGTTCATCCTAGGCCCTTACTCTTTCCACAAAGCCACAATATCCCTCTATGTTATGAAATACTTATTTCAGATGATGATGGCTCAATATGTGTCCATTCTGGACTTATTAAGACCTTTTTTATACAGTGCATCTTAAGTATTGTTGTAATGGTAAAAAAATTTTTTCCTTTAAGCTGAGTAAATTATATATTAACTATTGTGTATTTCACTGCATCATAGAATAAATGTGACAGAGAATATTGGACTCAAAGTTCCATGCTTCACTCATCCTATTTTATGATAAACCTGAGTTTTATCACTGGACCTCATTTGAGTGCTCAGGCTGATTTTGTACAGTTGAAGTTATGTGAAGGGGAAGATTAATTAATTATTCAGTAAATTAATTAGTGGAGAGCAATCATCTGGAGGACTCAGATCACAAAGATCATTTGGCCTGAGTTATTTGTTTGGCTAACTTTCGTGGTCCATCTATTAGACATTTGAAACTCTTGGGCTAAACTTAAAATAAATTACTGACAAGCTTATAAGAATTAGAGTGAATACTATAAATGCAGCAGACCACCAGGTTTGCACACTTGATGGGTAATGAAAATTTGATATTTATCTACACTTTAAGAAAGTTGCAAATTATGATGATTCTTGAAAAATGCGCTAGGGTAGACTAAAAGGAATTGAACCTAGTGAATAACTGTACTTGTTAGTGCTTAATGGGGTGAGACAGAAGGGAGAAAATGGTGTGAAAGGGAGAGAAAGACCAGCCAAAAAGCAGTGGTTTAGGCTGGGAACATGTCTACCAACTCTATTGTGTTGTACTCTCCCAAGTTTATTACAGTGCTCTGCCCACAGTAAATAATAAATACCACTGATTGATTGACAGTGGTGTCTACAGTGTGAAATCAGACTGCCAGCAGAGGTGGGGGAAGGGAGGCCTCAGTTGAGTTTCTTCCTTCCTGTTTCCCTTCTGCCAGCTTATTTCCCAGTGTGGGCCACAGTGCCTAACAGTGGGCTGCATTTTCACTTGTATGTGGGTGTGAGAGAGAGATATATATTGCAGAAGAGAGTAGGCTTTATGTAGGTGAGCCGAATATAAGGGAGAGCATCTTACTTGCCTAAATTTCTCAGGCCCTTCCTTATTTTCATATCTAACCAGTTATCCAATATATGCCTGATTGTTAATGACCTAAAGTGATTAATGAATCAAAGATTACATAGCACTGTTTTGATGTGATTGATTTCACTATTCCCCCATCTCCTGCTAACAACATGTTAAAAAATACCCATTAGAAGGATGCTAATTAGGAGAGCTGCTAGTAATCATTTCATAAAAGGCCCAGAGGGTTCCGTCTCTTGCCGACACCTAGAGCTTTATGGGCAAATTAAAGAGCTTGGTAAAGAATGTTAATCTTAGATTGGACGCTATTTTGTCTTTTTCAACACTTTGAAAAAATGAGGTATTTTCTCCTTTGGGGGCCAGAAAACACTTCTTATACCGAGATAAGAAAATTGAGAAGGAAAGATTAGTCACTTGTTTCAACATCTGTTAAGTGCTTCTCAAAGTTAAGAAGCCAAGAAAACTCCAACTCAAGTTTTGGAAGTCAAGTGGACTTTCCCTTTCCAAGATGACCCCGGTGCCAAAAGATCATGTAAATTCATGATTAATTCCCTTACAAACTACTAAAACTAGTGCGAGCACAGGACCAGATTAAAGAGAAAGGATTTGCGACCAGAAATCATGCCTGGGAGCATCAGAAACCTGGATGGCTTGGACTGAATTCTAGCTGTGGTGGGACAGACAAGCTGTTGAGATCTTTGAAGGGGAACCCTCTTGAGGGTGGAGAATGCCTTAGATAGCGGTCCTGGGACAGGGCCCCAAACCCGTAACAATATCCTGGGTCTCCAAAGCCAGGAGTTTGGGCCCTGTGAGGAGTGAAGCTAGATGTGGGGGACTAGTCTTGGAGGCACATTGCTTCCACAATGCTTGGTGTCCATGCATGTCTCAAGCCAGGGTTTCTGCATTGAAAAACCCTTCTGGAGAGATCGGGACTTTTCCAGACGCAAGCAGAGTTATCACTGGAGAACCTGGAAAGGAGGGAAGGGGGGCAGATGCTTCCTTTTCCCCACACCCCAGAGTTGGAGAGAATTGAGTTCAATGTTGAGGTTCCAAAATCAAACCAGCTGGGGAAATGAAAGAGGGGAATCCAGCTGGAAAATGTAGAGCTTCTATCTCTGAATTTGAGCAGAAGGACAGCAAGGCTCTTTGGCAATGAACAAATAAGCACTTACCATGACAGAATAGCACAGACAGACAGGGTCTGTTTGGGGCCTGGATTCAGGGTGGATAGCGGAAAATGGGGTGGGTGAGGCTATATGGAGCTACGGCTGGAATTGATGTCAGTGGCAGCCATCATGGGAAGGGCACAGCTTGGGGCCTAGAGTGGCCGGTGATGACTCCCTGAGACACTCCTGATGTCACTCACACCATGTCGACATGTATCATTGCGGGTTGATGTCATAGAGCTGCCATTTAGTAGAAGTCAATTTTCTGTATTCTGAATCAACCCAGACCTAGAGCATTTCTCCAGGGGACCCTAACCCTGCCAGTGCTGTAATACTAATGATAATGTTGGTATTTGTTAAGCGCTTACTATGTGCCGAGCACTGTTTTAAGCGCTGGGGTAGATACAGGGTAATCAGGTTGTTCCACATAGGGCTCACAGTCTCAATCCCCATTTTACAGATGAGGTAACTGAGGCACCGAGAAGTTAAGTGACTTGCCCAAAGTCACACAGCAGACAAGTGGCGGAGGCAAGATTAGAACCCACGACCTCTGACTCTTAAGCCTGTGCTCTTTCCACTGAGCCACGTTGCTTTTCTAGAGCCTTTGGCTTCCCCTGTAAAGTCCACAGGAGTCTAGCATGCATTGGGTCTGGGAAACTCAGTAGTGGGGGTCACAGAGAAGGGAGGCTCAGCATCAAAAGAAACAATTCAACAATCTTAAAAATGTCTGATACCAAATTGGAATCAGACAGGAGACATGCCAGCTGAAATTCTTACTGTCTGGTATGATAGCAGACTTCTGACCAGTCAGTCAGTCCATTGTATTTATTGAGTGCTTACTGTGTACAGAGCATTGTACTAAGCGCTTAGGAGAGTGCAGTATTACAAACACATTCACTGTCTACAAGGAGATAACAGTCTAGATGGGGAGACAGACATTAATATACATAAATAAATTACAGATATGTACCTAAGTGCTGTGGGGCTGGGAAGGGGGATGAATAAAGGGAGCAAGTCAGGGGGACACAGAAGGGAGTGGAAGAAAAGGAAAAGAGGGTTTATTCAGGGACAGCCTTTTGGAGGAGATGTGCCTTCAGTGAGGCTTTGAGACACAAGAATAATTGTCTGTCATATATGAATCAGGGACTTGGTGCTTAGTACAGAGCTCTGCACACAGGAAACACTCAAAAAATATGATTGATTGTAGAGATAATCGAGCTGCAAAAGGAGACAGGCAGCAGATGAGTTCCCCAGGAAGTTGGAGAGATACTGTGGGTCAAAAGACTGGATGCGATCAGCTCTATACAATAGGCGATGCAGTCTCCTGAACTGATTACTTTCAGTTTCTGCCTGATGGAAATAAGGAAAGATAGTAAACAACATTTCTTGCATCAGCTTCTCCTGTCATCAGCTACAAAGGATTGCCATGACTAGGTCTCTGAAATCTTTTCATTTTTCAGCCTCCTGCCTTCCTCTACTTCAGTTCCTCTTACTAAGTCCTATGGCTCTGAGACGAGGGACCTGGGAGGGTAACACAATGGTGCGTGTCTGCTGTGGCAGAATACCAATAACTCACCTCAATATCACATTATTTGGGATTTGTCTTCACTGTGTATTGTCATCTACATGTGTAACGGCCTTAGGAATCCTAACAGAATTGCTTCCCGTCTGTTGAAGCTCGCCTCAAGACTGCAGCAAAAACCATTTCCCCTTACAGGATGTGACATTTGATAGGGGAAAATACTTCTGGAAACTTCATTAATTTGGCCTTTTTCAACCAGGGAGACGCTTACTGGGAGTTGTCCTGAAAGTAGATTTCATTAATTGGGTTTTGCAAATTGGTTCATTAAAGAAAGGCCTACTTGAGCATCACTGACATGGACTTCAATATTTGGCCCTGCTATTCTTGATGTGTAGATATTTTGCTTAGGAATTAAGCTCTGAGTCCTAGAGGGGAGTTGAAATTTCAAAAATACACCACTCACATCAAGCATGGAGTTGCCAATAGATTGTAAAAGGGAACAGGTCTCAGTAGTTTGATCAGTTTGATATACCCAGTGAGCCTGCCAAACAGTATTGGATAAACTCATTTCCTCTGAGTGCTCTATTTATCTCTAATAGAATCTTCACCACCCTGGTGTGGTAAATTTGGAATGGATGTTTGAGACACCAGAACGGGTGTTTGTTGTTATGGAAAAACTCCATGGAGACATGCTGGAGATGATCTTGTCAAGTGAAAAAGGAAGGCTGCCAGAGCACATAACGAAGTTTTTAATTACTCAGGTAAGAAATCAATTAGAGGACTAGGAAAATAATACTGAATAGCAAATGTTATTGCTGTTTAACTGGTCTGTCATCCTTGTTATTTAGGCCAAACCCACAATGTCTAAATTACATTAGCCAAGGTTTAAAGGTATTTGTTATTTGAGGTTACACAATGCCCCTAAAATATTAAGACACAGCATGCACTGAATGAATACCTTTGATGTTATTATTCTGAACTTTGACATAGTTTGGAAACAGAAAATTCTACAAGTCATGCTTTTATCTTATCCTGTCTTATTCAACGAGTTGTTTTCTTCCTTCCCTCTCTTAGAACATTGGGAATAGAAGAATTGTCAGAACCTTCTTTTAAAAGGCTTCTTAGAAACATATTTTGTTTGTATGTTTCACAGCAGTATCTTCAGTGCAAAAATGGAGATGTCAGGCTTGGTCCTCACCCTGACATTTCAAGTTTTATTAGCATATTGGCTGAAAACACTGGAGAATGAAAAAAACTGCTTAAAATGCTAACTACAGTTCTTTTGATGATGTTTTCTTTGCAGATTCTTGTAGCCTTGAGGCATCTTCATTTCAAAAATATTGTTCACTGTGACCTCAAACCAGAAAATGTACTGCTAGCATCATCTGATCCTTTCCCACAGGCAAGTACTGCTCACACCGTAGATGGTACTTTGCGAGCAGAGCTTGCATTGGCCTCTGTTTTATTCCTCTAACCCCTTATTTCTTCCTCCAACTCTTTATTTTTCCCAGGCCTGTCAGCCTTGTTGCTTCCAGGTGACTTCCACATACAGTTTCCAATGTTAACTCATCCTGAGCTCTGCCCCATTTGCCAATTTGCCCTATTGTACCTCTTCAACACAAAATCACTCTGGTTTCTCCTCTGTAAAGCACTTGCATTTACAGGGTGGTGGTAGTGATGATGTTTGTGGTATTTATTAAGTGCTTACTATGTGTCAAGCATTGTTCTAAGCATTGAAGTAGGTATAAGTTAATCAGACTGGATGCAGTCCCTGTCCCACGTGGGGCTCACAGTCTAAGTGGGGGGAGAACAGGTTTTGAACAGGTTTTGAATCCCTATTTTATGGGTGAGGAAACTGAGGCACAGAGAAGTTAGTGACTTGCCTGGGGTCACACAGTAGGCAAGGTGTGGAGCTGGAATTAGAAAATTTTCTCTCTGATGCCTATGACCATGCTCTTTCCACTTGACCACACTGTGGATGGGCAGTTCTTGATGGCTCTACTAGAGGGAAAGAGAGGGATGTAGAGGGAAAATGAGGGGTCTGAAGTGGTCTGTCCCTGACCAAGATGGATGGATTCTGGAGGACAACTGTCAGATAAGGTATGGGTTTTCTCCAGGCAAGCTGTTGCCATTGTCAGAGATGGAATCCTGGGCAGGATGGACCCAGTAATGTCACTGCTTATCCACCCAAGCCTGGGCTCTTCCTCCCTCATCCACCTCACTCTTGAGAGGGGACATTTCCCCAGAGCCAATCATCTGATCAAGGCATTGAAAAAATTGATTGGTAGGACTAGATAGGCAAGCAGTGAGATGTTTGCTAATCTGGCCAACAAACAGCTTAACCCTCTAACAGTAGCTTTAGCAGAATAATCCCCACCAAATACGCCAGTTTAAGCAAGGTTAGGATTCACCTAATCAGGGATAATCTTCTGCTCACTGATGTCCACTCCTTGCTGAACTGCGTCAGACTAACAAGATTCCATAGTGACTCTATTCTGCCCTCAGTAAAATTAGGGGAGTCCTGCTGTTGGACCAATGGCAGGGGCACAGTTCTGGGAACCAGGAGACCTGGGTTCAAGTTCCAGTTCCAAAAGTAGGAGAATACCTGTAATAGTAATCATATGGACTTAATGCTTATTATGTGCAGAGTGTCTGGAGCTGGGCTTTCCGTGGGGCAGGTGTTCATCTCAGCGTAAGGGGATGTCACCTGTGGTGGGATGAGAGCAGCATGGCATAATGGATAGATCCACATATAGGAGTCAGAGGCTCTGGTTTCTTATCCCAACTCTGCCACTTGTCTGCTGGGTGACCTTAGGCGAGTCACTTCACTTCTCTGGGCCTCAGTTCCCTCATCTGCAAAATGGGTGTTCAATACCCATTCTCCCTTCTACTTAGACTACGAGCCCCATTCGGGATCTGATTCTCTTGAAGTTATACCATTGCTTTATACAGCGCTTGGCGCATACTAAACGCTTAACAAATAACCACTATTATTATGAATATTACTAAGCCCTGGGAATGTGTACTGAGGTGGTGACATGGCCCCTTGCCCTCCAGGAGCTCACTCTCTAGAAATATAAGTGGGGAGAGAGGGTTGGCGACAGACACATAAAGACGTGCCTGCAGGAACTGTGCCACCATAGGTACCAAAGAGCCTTCTAGAGCGTTCTGGGAGGAGGACAGCCCCAGCAGGAATTCCGAAAGATCGCTGGCAGGGAAAATCGCAGCAGCTACCAAAGCAACTACCTGTGGGGTAATGTTAGGTTATTGCGTAGCAGTATCCCTACACTGTGGTCATTTTGGTCACAGATAGCTTCTGCATGTAAAGAAATGCAATGTTATGGACCCTTGAGTCCCTGTTAACTTATCCCACTCCATGCCTTTGGTGAATGTCACTGGAGAGTATGAGAGGAGCTGCATAATTAGAGTCATTAGATCATCAGAATCAATCAGTTGCTCAATGGTATTTATTGCACATTTATTATTATTATTATTATTGCATATTTATTATGTATTTATTGCAGAGCACTTTCTAAGCATTAGAAACTCAATTAGAGACTCCATTTTCACATGGAGTCTCAGATTGAGAATTGAAATCTCAGCTTGAGGCTCACCTGTTGTTCCTGAGGGGAAACTCCATCTTCCCAGCACCTGTGACTCTTAACTATCCAGAATGTTTGATTAACTGGCACTTCTTTGTACAGAGTGTTTAGTATCAATCAATTGATGGTATTTACTAAGCATTTCCTATGTGCAGAGCACTGTTCCCTGCTCACAGTGCTTTGCAGCAGTAAGCACTCAATAAATACCTTTGATTGATCTCTTGCACCCTCAGTGTGCTGGATAACAATGTTTTTGCTGCATTAGCTATTCTTAGCTTAGTAAAACTCTAGAGAGAACTTTTTTATAACTAAAAATATCTGAATTCTAAACACCTATTAAAGACATCCCATCGGTAAAACCCGCAAGCACGGCCTACAGTATGAGATGCCTAAAAGAACTCGGGTTTCTAGAGAAAGACAAACTTAACCTAGCATCAAACCTTTTCTGCACACAGGTGAAACTCTGCGACTTTGGCTTCGCCAGAATAATCGGGGAGAAGTCATTCAGACGGTCCGTGGTGGGGACTCCAGCTTATCTGGCTCCAGAGGTGCTAAGGAACAAAGGCTACAACCGCTCCCTCGATATGTGGTCTGTGGGCGTCATCATCTATGTGAGCCTCAGTGGGACCTTTCCGTTCAATGAGGACGAAGACATACATGATCAAATCCAGAATGCCGCTTTCATGTACCCACCAAACCCCTGGAAGGAGCTCTCCAATGAAGGTAACAGCTCTCTGGATTTAGCCATGAGCATTTCTGAAGCATGAACTGAGCTTAACCTGGGTTCCTATTGACACGGCCCAGGTCTGTCTTGTCTTATGCTGTCTAGTTGTTTCCAACCCATAGCTACTCAATGGACTCATCTCTCCCAGAACACCCCACCTCCATCTGCAGTTGTTCTGGTAGTGTATCCATAGAGTTTTCTTGGTAAAAATATGGAAGTGGTTTACCATTGCCTTCTTCCACACAGTAAACTTGAATCTCCCCCTTCGACTCTCTCCCGTGCCACTGCTGCCCAGCACAGGTGAGGTTTGACTTGAAGCAGATTGCCTTCCCCTTACTAGCCACTGCCCAAGCTAGGAGCAGAATGGGTATGCCATTGCTTGACTCTCGCTCCCATAGCCAAGACTGGTAGAGACTGGAAACTCTCCAGGTACAATCCCAAGAGGAGCCCGAGCCTGTAATTCTATTATAAATTCAGTCTAAGAGAATCTCTTAGATCCAGAATGGAGCTGTCCAAATGCTACTTTGTTCAGCGATAAGTCCCTGAGGTGTAGGGTGAATTTTTATTGCCAGTTGATGTTCTGTTTTGGTAGGAATGAAATGTTTAGCCTGATTTTCCCCTCTGCATCCAGGACTGCCCTCTAGAAGTAGAGGGATAAAAATGCTGAAATCCTCTTCTAAGGATGGCAGTAACACTAATAATAATAATAATAATAATGATAGTGGTATTTAAGTGCTTATTGTGTCATGTGCTGGGGTAGGTACAATATAATCTGATCAGACCATCTTTGTCCCACACGGGGCTCAGTGTCTAAGGAGAAGGGAGAACAGATACTCAATCCCCATTTTACAGATGAGAAACTAAGAAGTGCAGAGAAGTCAAGTGATTTGCCCAGCAAGTGATTGTTCAGAAAGGTCTCCTGACTCCCATTCCAGTGCTCTTTTCATTAGGCCATTCTGCTTTTCTTCCAAGCAGCAATTGGCCGAATCTCTAGAGAGGTCCCTTTCTCCACTTCAGAATTTGTTGATATAAGATTCAATTTGATCCACGCTGGCAAATCAAAAGATTGCAGTTTATTAATCTCTGAACATTTATGAGAACCTTGCCTCCTGACATAAATGCGGCACAGAATTGATATTAGAAAAGGCAGTTGATTAAGATATAGCATTTATTGAGCACTTACTGTGGGCAGAGCACTGAATAAGCACATGGGAAAGAAGACTAGGTAATAGACATATCCCTGACCTCAAATAATTTACAATCTAGGGGAAGGAAGACATTAAAATAAATTATAGGTAAGGGGAAGCAAGAGAGCTTAAAGATGTGTTCATAAATGCTCCAGCAGAGAGGGAGGTGGGATTACTACCTAGAGGCTATGGGGAAGATAGTTTGCTGCAGGCTTCAGACTTTTTTTCATGTTTCCTATCATGAGTCAGTGCATCACCGTAGCAATGTTTTCCATTATACTTAACCATCTTAATCGCTTGTGTTTTGTCTCCCATTTGTGGCATTAAACTCCCCTGGTATTTGACACTCTGTACTAAGAGCAGAGCAAGACATTGGTATGCTCCCCAGATTATCACTGATTCAAATAAACCAAAGCAATCCAGATATATAAATACCATCTCTGGCGGTCATTAAATTTCTAATGTCAGAATGGTGTAGTACCTCTTTCTTTCTTCATTTCTCCTGTCCAGTGATGGTACACCTACTTGGGTGAAGCACTGTTCCAAGCACCTGAGAGAGTACAATAGAAGCAAGATAATAAAAAACTGTGGCATTTGTTAAACATTGTGTGCTATGCATTTAGTGAACATTAAGCACTCGGGTAGATACAATCAATCAATTGTATTTATTGAGCACTTACTGTGTGCAGAGCACTGTACTAAGTGCTTGGAAAGTACAAGTTGGCAACAACACAATCAGTTCAAATACAGTTCCAGTCCGATATGGTGTTCAGAGTCTAAAGGGAAGCAAGAATAGATATTTAATCCTTATTTTAAAGATGGGGAAACTGAGGCACCGAGAAGGCAAATGTTCAGGCTGGGATTAGAACCTGGGTCTCCTGCCAGCCAGCCCTGGGCTCTTTGTATTACACCATCCTGCTTCTCTAGAGATTCATTCTCATCCTTCAAGGTATAGTTCTGTAAATACGCCTCTCTTTTGGTGGGGAGACATTCAGGACAGGTGACTAATGGAAAATTCAGTAAACAGATTGATTTTTTCCCAGGGTTTAGGAAAGGAGGAGCATGAACATAATGAAAAGATGGGGAGCATTAGCTGCTGTAATGAGGATGACAGATCTTATGAAGGTGGGGAGGGAAGACTGCACCAGTGGAGCAGCAAACCCTGGTAAACAGAAGAAGAGAGGGAGATGGAAGTAAGATCAACATGATGAAAGAGAAGCCTTTAAACACAAAGGGGATGATGGACTGTGGAAGAGAGTAAGGTCATAGTGGTGGGAGGGAAACTTTTCTGGCAATTGCAGTCTGAACAGACTGAACAGAAAAAAGCAAAACACAGGAAATCAAATGAGGAGGAATTTAAAATTGGCAAGGACAGTCCATGGCTAGTGTTTTGGCTCCAGGGCTAAACAATGAGCATGTTTTAGAGACAAAAGTCAGAGTAATATATGCATTTCCAGCATTTGATTATTTTTAGAAGCGCAACTTGTAGGAGATTTGAGGAAAACTGGAATTGGGAAAACTGCTAACTTCCACATCCTGCACTACCCTAAGTGCTTTTGATGGCAGTATAGAGGTATGTGTCAGCAATAAACACAAATACAAAAGCAGAAAACTGTCTCAAATAAACCCCTACTCTCACAAACAGAAGATCAATTACAACATCAAGTGATTTGGTCAAAGTGTCTATTGCTAAGCCTCCCATTGGGGCTTTCACCTCTCTTCTCTCCAGTCACAAGGTTAGCTGATGCCAACAAGAATTTTCCTTCGGAAAGGAACTCCTTGGCTTCCCGCGCATAAGAAGGAAAAGGATAAAAATCAGCTTCTGGGGGCATTGGTTGAACAGCTATTGTGAACAGTTCGTCATGGAATTTGGACCCTGTTAGTCTAAATGTGGCATTCTAGTCTCCAGGGACACCACAGTATGATTCATTTTCAAATTAATAAAGGATAATTTCCCATTCCCAGTTAGTTTCATTAATCTTTTCACAGTGGGGAGTTCTTACATCTTGTATCTACAGAATCATTATGACAAAGTAGGGCCCGACTTATTGAGGATTCGCAGTCACATTTCATCTGCTTGGTGCTCTCCATAATGCCATAATTTAATTTTTCAGTGGAGATGAAAAATTGGATCACAAATCAAAAAGGCATGCAGGAAATAAAGTAAAATAACTCCAGCTTCAGAATTTAAACGTGTGTCTTCTAAACCCATTGGGAGCCAGCTCACTAAATGCTCCTGAATGCATTTCAGCTGGAAGTCACTCCTATCTGTAAAAGAGAACAGCTGTAGGTCTCTCATTATATATTGTTCTCAAGTTGTTTTCAGACTACATTTTTGGATGAAAAATAACCCAGGAAAATAAGCAGGGAGATGATAAGACCCAAAGATCTTTGGTTTTCTAGACAAAAGGAAGAACAATTGTCATTTTGATCATTAAACTGTGTTTGTAACAATCCAGGGAGTTTGCCAGTCCAGTGAGCCTGCTGAATGTTAATGAACTGATTGATCTGTCAACAGATTATTTCCACCATTAAACTGCCTGCTGCAGAGAGGGATCAGTGAACCACTGCCAGAGAATTCAGGAAAACCCAACCGGGTAGGAGAGGTTGGAGTTCAGTGAATGTTTTGGGCAAAGGTGTGTTGAGGCGATCTAAAGCTTGAAACTCAACCACATACCATAAAAGAGAAACAAAACACCTTGTCTATAGGAAATGGGTTCTACAAGAAAATAAAGAAAAAAAGGGAAGAGTTATCATCCATGGCAAGGAAATAAAGGGAAATCATTTTCAAGGTACTAAGAGAGGGAAAAAGTGTTGGTAACTCTGAAAGGATGAGGAATCAGGATGGAAGTCATTAACTGATATTTACACACTCTGTTTGGGAGTCCTGAATTAGCTAGTAAGTGCTCAATAATTACTGATAATGATGAGACATGATCTCAGTATAGGGGGAGTCTGAACATCGCTGTGTGTACAGACTGTTATTCCTGTACAGTCCTTCAGTGAAAGAGAACTCCAGCTCTCTGACTAGATTATTGTATTACAAGATTTTCAATTTACTTTGATTCTGAACAAAACCCCTTAGGGTCTTTAAACATTCTAATTAAGATCCCCTAAATCAGACTGAACATTTTCCTGGAGTACCCTGAGGAACTGGGTCTCCTTTGCCCTGTGGTTTCATTTTTTCTCCAGGGATGATTTGTTGATGCAGACTTTTTAGGCTAACAGGACCTCAGAATGATGCCCAGTTAAACAACTCAGTATTTCCAATCCTAAAATCATATGTAAAAAGTTTAAATCTCCTCCACCCCCCAACATATGGCATCTTCCAGGTGATAGCATCTCATCCAGTGCCACAGGCCCCGCCGGCTCCAATAAATGCTCATAATATTGAATTGAAATTTAATTAGGGGCCCTGTTGGGGAGGATGTGATTTTGACAGCTTTTGAGTTTATTTCATTTTGTTTACCATCAAGGAGGCTAAGGAGATGTGTATTTAACTGGGCTTTAGAAAAGCATGGAATGTTTCCCAGAATGCTGGTCGCCCATGCCCAGTGTTTATAAGCAGAAAGGAACAATAACTTACTGTGCTAACCCCACTGATTTGGAACTCTTGCAGGAACTCTCCACCCAGGACATTCTAATGGGCAATCACCTGCATGTTGGTGAAGTCCAAATGATGTGATGTCCCTATCCAAAAATCCTTCTGGGAAAATACATTTGACCACTGTATTATTTCACACTTCTAACTCTTTACAAGAAATAACATTTGTAATGATTTTTAAGAGCACATACTTAATGTTAGATTGTAATACTGAAGCTTGTTATGGACAGAGAACATGTTTGTTAACTCTGTTTTATTGTACTCTCCTAAGTGATTAAAGTGCCCAATAACACTCTTCCGTGTATTTTGTACAGTGTTCAGCACTGAGTAGATGCTCAATAAATGGCATTGATATTAAAAATGGCATTGAAATGCCAGATAATTTGTTGTTTCTAAAGGTACCAGAGCTGTTTCTTTCCCTCATTCTGGCTTTGTCTTTAATTTGTATGCTTCAGAGCTGACAACTTTATAATTCAATAATCACACTTTTCTTGGCATTGCCACAGTTAATACACATCATCCTTATCTTGACCAGCACATCACAACACAGATTTCAGTAAGCCTCCATTTGGTCATGGGCTTGAGAAGGTAGAAGGTATTGACAATACATTTCTGGCTTTGTTGTAAATGTTTTTTTTTTTTTTTAAATCTGATAACTCTTCAATCATGAAGGAATGATAAGCGCTTAATAAATATGATTGATTGATTGGTTGAATGGGAGCAGGGTGATTGGATGATAGTTAGGGGGTTGAAGGATAGCCTTTTAGAAATGGGGGAGATTTAGGCTTATTTGAAGGTAGAAGTTGAAGGTAGTGGTGGAGTGTGGGGGGGAGAAAGTATTTAAAATGAGGATTAATACTAATAGTGTGCATTAGGTACATAACATGTGCCAAAGAGTTGTGCTAAGTGCTGAGGTAGACACAAGATAATCAGGACCATGGGCACTAAGGGTTGTAATGCCAAGAAGAGTATGATTAATGAATTACAAAGTTGTCTTTTCTAGAGCAAAGATAAAACCAGAATGAGGGAAATAAATAGTTCTTGTACCATTAGAAACAACAAAAATAACAGGGCCCACAACATAAGGTAAAGAGATCAGGTATTTTATCCACATTTTACAGATGAGGAAACTGAGCACAGAAAGACCAAGTGACTTACCCAAGGTCAGAAAGTTCATCAGAGACAGAGCTTGGTTTAGAACCTGGATCTCTTGATTCTTCTTGTCTTGTGCTTTTTCCACTGGGAAATGCTGCCTCCCCAAGGCTAGGGTAGAAGACTCAGACTGAAGAATTAGTTCTTTAGACAGTTCAGAAGACCATCCTCCTGAAAGACAGTTGAGAAGGAAGAGAACGTAACACTGGGGCAGAAGAACCTGGGAGAGACAAAGAGAACTCTTGGAAAGTTTGCCTCTTCTGTCCTCTATCTTGTCAATAAAGTAGTGAAACTTATCAGGAGGAATAGAGGGGGGAGAAAGGGGCACTGGTTGTGTCGGGGGTGGGGGGGAGTGTTGTGAGTTTGGGCATCAGTAAGGGAGGAATAGTGTTTTTCTGCAGATGGAAATAGAGTTTAGAGCATGAGAGGGTTCATTGGTAGTGGCTGAGGTATCTGAATTTCCTCTAGATCTTTCAGCTGCACAAGTATAGGGGAGGAGAAAGCAAGCTCTTGAAGGCTGGGGGTTGTCAGGGCAGGAGCAATACAGGGACAAGAGGGCAAGGGAGTGGAAGGTTTTACTCATTTCTGTTTTATAGCTTGTAGCCTTTGGCTGCAGCTCAATAGATGAGCTTCCTGGCGTTGCCCGGCAACAGACGAAGGCAGCGAGCTGGAATGTAGAGATGGAAAAACAATTAAAAACAGAGGCCAAGGTGAGGAATGGTAGTGATCCTGCCCAGAGGGAAGTCAGGAGGCAGGATGGCAAAAGAACCAGGGGAAAACAGAGGCCCCCTCAGCAAAGGAAATGAACAAGGTGGAAGGATGCAATTAGAGAGGTGGGCAGAAGAGTGGAGGGAATTCAGGGCTGTGGAATTTCCTACCTGATGGTCTTCAGATCCCAATCACAATTTAGATTGTCTGGACTTTGGGTGTACAATCCAAAGCTCTTTTCAAATGTCATCACACTGGCTGCAAAGTTGTGTCTAGGCCCAGGAACTATCTTTGGCCAAAAGCATATATCAAGTGAGGTTGAGGGGAGTAGGACTGAATTTGGTGAAAGAAAAAAATTTGAAATAGATTCATTAGTCTCTTGACTGACAGTGTCATCAGGATCAACAGAAATTATGTCTCTCTAGGTTAAAATTAAGAATGCTAGATACTCCCCATGTTGCTGGTTGTATTTGGCTCCTTGATACCCAAAGGTGAGATATAAAGAGGGAATGGTCCTCATTTTGGAATTCCCAAATCCACTGGTATTTAGAGAACCATTTTTCATGTCATTGCTGATGTCTGCATTTCTAGAAAATCTTGGTTAAAAAAAAAGGAAATGAATTTAAGTGCCAGATACATTTTTCATCAATCTGCAATTATGATAATTTACACCACACTCTCTAAATTGTAAACATGTGCTTTGTATTTTTCAGCAATTGATCTCATCAATAATCTCTTGCAAGTGAAAATGAGGAAGCGCTACAGCGTGGACAAAACTCTAAGTCACCCCTGGCTCCAGGTAAAGAGACAACTGTAGGGTTTTCTCTTTCTGCAAGATTTATATCATTTTGACTTTGGGCTTTTACTTCCCAACCTCCCTTTGGATCCCTGAATGGAATATAGAGTGCTTCTGGGATTATGAAGCATCATTTGGAAGTGGGGCTCAATTTGCTGGAGTCGGGTGATTTCTATAAATAATGATAATAATAATAACATTATTTAATAATAATAGTATTTATTAAGTACTATGTGCCAAGCACTGTGCCAAGTGCTGGGGTAGATATGAGGTAATCAGGGCAGACAGTCTGAAATGTAGCATCATCCTCAAATTAAATGGAAATTATTTTCCCATCCTTTGTGCACAAGAGGAGATAACCCAAGAGTTAACTTACTACCCCTTCCTCATAGAAATGAGAAATCAGGGGGGCGTTTCAACGCTTTAAGGGACAAATTTCCAAGCCATCTGCATGTGCAAAGCAGATAATTGCCCAAACACATGCCCATATGCTCATGCAGGGAAACAGTCTCAAAACCTGGGCTCTTTGCACTTCCTCACATGCCTAGTGGTAATTCACGTAGTTATTTGCCTGTAAATTGGTGGCAGTTTCAATCTGAAAGCTCGCTCTCTCATCGCCTTCAATATTAAGAATATTTCTGGAAACGAACAGGCGTGACAACATGACTACATATTTGCATACTAAGTAAAACAGACAACCATCATTTGGTGAGACGGTGGCTGCATCTAGCACTTATTATGTGCAAAGCGCTAGGGTAGAGGCAAGATTGAGACACTGATCTGGCCCCTATCCCACCTGGGGCTCCCACTCTATCTTATCCCCATTTTACAGATGGAAAACCTGAAGCCCAGAGAGATTTCAAGTGAGTTGCTCTAAGTCTCACCCAGCAGGTCTGGTAGTGGAGCCGGAGCTTTGAACCCGGGTCTCTCGACTCCCAGCCCCGGGTTCTTCCCACTGGGCCAGGAGAAAGAAAGGTTAGAGCAAACCTGTCTTATGGACTTTTGTGCAGGCCAATGTTTTAGGTGGCCTTCTGTCTTGTTGTTTGAACCCAGGACTATCAGACGTGGTTAGATTTACGGGAGCTGGAATGCAAGATAGGGGAACGCTACATCACCCACGAAAGCGATGACTCCCGGTGGGAGCGATATGCAAGAGAACAGAGCCTGCCGTATCCAGAGCACCTTCTCAGCCAGAGCTCCAACCTCGCTGAAGCTCTTGAGCCTGAGGAAGCAGATATGAAAGCCCTCAGTCAGCGCGTCAGCATCCTCTAAGCTACATCCCCTATAATCTGTCAAAACACTGTGGAATTAATAAATACATACGGTCAGGTTTAACATTTGCCTTGCAGAACTGCCATTATTTTCTGTCAGATGGGAACAAAGCTGTTAAACTGTTAGCACTGTTGATGCATCTGAGTTGCCAAGACAAATCAACAGAAGCATTTGTATTTTGTGTGACCAACTGTGTTGTATTAACAAAAGTTCCCTGAAACACTAAACTTGTTATTGTGAATGATTCATGTTATATTTAATGCATTAAACCTGTCTCCTCTGTGCTTTTGCAAATCAGTGTTTCCTTACTTGAGCCTTATTTTGGTAAGAGAGAGAACCTTTCCATTAAATATTTCTGTTTTGTGTTCACCGTTCATATTGTAAGCAAACTCTTGAAGAGTGGATTATTACCGCTGTTCTATGAACAATCGTTAAACTTACTTGGAGGAAGGGTGGATCTGAGGAGAAAAACAAAATCTGTTGAGGTGAAATACTAAAACACGAGTACATCTACTGTACGGTTTCAATTCAGATACCTTTTCTGTTTGTCGAGTATATTCCTATATGTTCAAGTCATTCACATATACACAACCCACACACAGGGCAAGCTGCTCTTCTGCCAAATGCCTTAGTAATGTAAACTGCTGAATCTGTCAGTTATATTTCCCTTTTCTTACAACATTCTGCTGTACCATGTAAATTTTTGCAGCTAAACAACCTGTTTTGCCTTTGTGTATGATTTTCAATAAAAAGTCTTGTCAAAATGCGTGTCCATCAACAGTGAATGCTCTTGGGTTCAGGGAGTAGGAATTCGTCCTCAGCCTCGAGCCTCTGACTCCCAGGAAGAAGATGTTCCTCTGGGCAAGGCGAATGGTGAAAGATGGACAGAACAACTTAGTTTGTAAGTTTTGAGAAAGTTTGAGAGTCTAATTATCTGTGGGGTTATTTCTGATTGTTGCTTTTTCTGGAACAGCTCTATCTCTAAATCCTCCTAAGTTCTGCGGTAAACAAACAAAATAAACCAAGGCAATGACCCCTGGGACAGACATCCCAACATCTCCCAGCATATCAATGGCACCACAAAAACCAGACACTGGGATTGTGTCTCCCAGACCCAAGCTAATTTTCCAGAGAAACCTAAAAGACACATAAAACCTGAAAGACACCCAACAGTCACTTCAGTGTAAGACGCACAGCCTTCTTTTGGTGACTCCCAGGGAGATATGTTCTCAGACACCTGGCTAAGCCAGACTTATTTTTGAGCATAAGCTGTATCTGAATTTTGGCACTAGAAGAACACTGAGGATTAACACACTTTGATTTTGTACAATTTTAGTATTGAAAATGAGGAAACATCATTAGAGATCATTTTCTCTATGATCTATGTGGAAACTATCTATGTGGCATCTATGTGGAAACATCATTAGAGATCATTTTCTTTGGACAAAATGATGTTTCAAATTAATTATAAGGTTTTAGCCTCATTAACAATGTGATTCATTTCAGATTCAGGTTTAGCTTTTTTAAAATTTAAAATTCATGAAAAGTAACTTAAAAGGATTAGCGTAAACTCTGTTATATAAGCAGAGAAAAAAATACTGTCTGGAAATAGCATCCCTTTATATTAGTGTAGCACCTTTTAAAGGATATCAAAACATTTCACAATCATTTGCTCATTATTGCTAAGAACAGACAGCAAGAATCATGTTCCACAGCACATCTGTCTATTCTATTTACCAGAACCAAATAGGACCCAGAATATGTTCCAGGTTATCAGACTGTACAGGAAATCAGACAGAAGGGCTAAAGAATTGAAACTATTCTATCTCCCCTTTCGCTCTTGTTTTTGATTTCCATAGGTATCTGCAATGAACAAGTCCTGTCTAAAACCACACCAACTCAGGCAGTAAGGCTACAAACACTGTAGAGAAGAGAGAGGCAGATGGTGGGAGCCCAGATGAATTAGGTGCCTAAGAAAATCAGCACAAACATTTCTAAAAAGTAGGAAATGCAATGGAAAACCCTTGGAAGGATTACTTTAAGTACTCTGACCAAAAAAAAAATGTTTTTCAGAATTTTATGCTAAACATTTATATTTCATATATTTAATAGAAGATGTGTGGCCTAGTGGCAGGAGTGCAGGCCTGGAAATCAGAGGACCTGGGTTCTAATCCTGTTTCCACCACAAGTGTGCTGTATGACCTTGGACAAGTCACTTTACTTCTCTGTGCCATCATCTGCAAAATGGTGACTCAATACTTGTTCTCCCTTCTACCTAGACTGTGAGCCCCATCTGGGACTTGATTATCTTGTATGTACCTCAATGCTTAGGATGGTGCTTGACTAGTATGCACTTACCACTATTATTATTATTACTACTACATAATTATGTATTTTACTTCTCTCAAGAATCAGTACTATAGATGACATGCTATTATGTCCAGTTTTTTTAAAGCTAAAGATTTTCAAATTGACAGTTCCATTCAACAATTTGTTTTTTCACTAGTAAAATTATTAAAGTGAGTAAAAAACTTATTTCAAGAGTTGAACAGAGCAACTATTTTTTAAATGCTGGGAATAGCAGCAAAATCTTAATGACTGTAATATTTCCTCCCCAAATTTTATTTCATTGCCAATTACTCTTGTTGCTACTATAGGATATTCATATACAGTACTTCATTTTCCGAGAAGATTACATTACAAAATGGTAATTAATTCACACATACATATATGTGTAATAATAAATTAGATGATAGAAGGGAATTTTAACACCATCATCAGTGAATCAAGAGGCTGGACCTTAAAACATCAAACACATATGCAACCGTAATTTAATGCCTGACTCCCCCTCTAAACTGTAAGATTTTTCTGGGCTGGGAGTGCATCTACCAACTTTATTGGTACTGTACTCTTACAAGTACTTAGTACAGTGCTCTGCAGTATGGAAAGTGCTCAATAAATACTACTGATCAATTTGACCATAACAAACTTGGATTAGAAAAATTAAGTTATGATTCATCATCCTGATCCCATTTCCTTTGCTCTACAAATGGTTTCTGCAATCAAACATCATCATTAGGATATTGTTAAGATTGAATCAATTAGGTGAAATTTTCCAGGAATGATAAACTGTTTTGTGGACAGATAGAGCTGAATAACCCATCTTCGAACCTCCTGTAACACGTATTTTCAATGTATTTTTGCTAACACTCCCTTCATAAAGGGAATGTTAAACAGAAAAATAAAGCTAATGATTCATGGCCCTTCAACAATGCAAGGTAGCAAATGTGTTTTCACTATTATTTCTATGCCATCCATATTTGGGAGCAGAGTTAACATTATTTGAACTAATCATCCATTTTTCTCACTCCCTTTTGAAGCTGGCCAAACTATTTTGAGTTGTGTCAGTATCTGAATAAAAATTTACACTTGAAACATCTGATACTATATTTCATTTCTAAAACATGGCATTGCATTTAATTGAAGAAAAGAAATAACTGTAGCAAATCGAGACTATTTAAAGTATCTTTTCTGAAAATTGATCATCAAAAGAATCCCAGGCACCCATCTTTAGAGGCACATCACTCAGGTGGTGAATTTTCAATCATACAGTCCTTAGTCTCTGGCCTCCCGATTCTGTCTAGAGGTCTAGGTGACCATATATTTTTTGTTGTTTTTATAATTTTCATTACATAAATGCTTACTATGGGTTAAGCACTGTTCTTAGTGCTGGGGTAGATATAAGTTAATCAGATTGGACTCCGTCCGTATTCCTCATGGGGCTCACAGTCCAAGTAGATGGGAGGACAGGTATTTAATCCCCATTTTATGGTTGAGGAAACTGAGACACAAAGAAGTTAAATGACTTACCCAAGGTCATACAAGAAGGAATTGGTGGAATCAGGATTAGAGCCCAAATCTTCTGATGCCCAGACCCATGCTCTTCCCACAAGGCCATGATGCTTCTCTTGTCCCTATAAAAGCCAAAAGTGTTTTGCTGTCATCACTAGTATGTGTCCCAACAATAACAAATAACAACAAAGGTAAAGTAGGAATATGGTGTGGCTCCCATACTGGCTCCAAAATCTGGAAAACTGATAATCATGGAAGTTTTCAATCCATTGGAGCCCTGCCCCCCATCCCCCCCCCACCACCAAGGGACAGGGATCATGTCTAATTCCCACCTGTGTATTCTTTCCAGGGTTTAGTACTGATTTCTGCACACAGTAAACACTTAATATATACTATCATCATTTACGACTAGTACTGTTGGAACGTGGGAATAGCAACAGATTAGATGTTGGGGTAGCTTCACCCCAGATTTATATCAAACATCATGCAATAAATGGTGTCCTGTGAAAAATGTTTTTTTTCTAAATGATTTAAGTATCCTGTAAAGTAGAGATTTAATAGTTTCTTTCCAAAGCCTTCCTAGCGCTTAGAACAGTGCTTTGCACATAGTAAGCGCTTAATTAATGCTATCATTATTATTATTATTATTAAATGTGGGTGCAGTTTTATTTCAAAATAAATGTAATTCCTAAGGCCTAGCATCCTAAATGTGTGTCACCACTTTTAAGTGGTTGGGTAATTTATTCACCAGCTAGAGCCTGATTCCTCTATAGCTCCCTCATCCTTGATCTTTCATCCATTACTGCATTTCCATTTTTCACAGGCACTGCAAAATATGATAGTTTGACTTCCCCTTTCTACATATTCTGTAAAATGGAAGAAATCAATTGAGATTTCCAACTGGCAAAGCTCCCAATTTTTTTTTTAATTCTGTTTCAATTCATACGGTAGAGTACTGAGATTCTCTGGCAAAACTCTCATCCATGAATCAGCACTTATGGTGTGCAGAACACCATACTAAGTGCCTAGGAGTACAACACAATAGACTTAGTAGGCAATTCCTGCCCTCAAGGAGCTTACAATCATACCAAAGAAAAAAAATTGGAACCAGTGCAGATAACAGATAAGCTAGGGAACTATGGAGAAGGGGGCATTGGAGAAAGGGATGTCAACATCTCCAGTGTGGGAGTCAGGACTAGAACTCATGGCCTATGTTAGTTTCCCATCTGGATTGAACCAGGGCCCAACGCTGCTTCCTTCTTTTAGGAAAGGAATATGGTTTCCAGCCTCAAACAATTTGTGGGATCATATCTTGTTGACCTATCTGCAAAGGTACAAGAAGCAAACCTGGTGACATCCAGCACTTAGAACAGTGCTCTGCACATAATAAGCGCTTAATAAATGCCATTATTATTATTATTATGGGAGTTCTACTGGGAAGCCCCATCATAAAGCTCCAAGTAGCTTGTGAGAGGTTGGATAGCTCGATCCCCAGCTGGTATCCGGGAAGGCCAGAGTATCTTCTTTCAGAGACCTTGTGTTTTAAGACTTCATCAATGTATGTGGAGTTCCACCCCAGATGCTGAAGAGGAATTCGATAGCAACCACACTTAGGGGATTAGGGTGACCAGTGACCCATATGAGCCTGGCCTATCATCAGTGGCGTAGGTCTATTTAGGGCATAACCAGTTTATCCAAGTCCTGGTCGTCCACCTTAGAGTTCACTGAACCTCCCAGATGATCCCAGAATTCCCCTAGCTTTGTCCTCAAGTTGTCTGGGGGAAGGCTGAAAATAATATTTGTTTTTCTGTTTAGTGCTTACTTATTGCCAAGCACTGTCATAGATACAATAGATAATCAGGTCAGATGCAGTCCCTGTCCCACATGGTACTTTCTGTCTATAGCGGAAGGGAGAACAAGTATATAATCCCAATTTTATAGACGAGGAAACTGAGGCACAGAGAAGTCAAGTGACTTACCCAAGGTCACACAGCAGGCAAGTGGTAAAGCCCAGCCTCTCTTTTTCTTTTTTAACTTTTAAATATAATTGGGTTGGACACAGTCCCCTGTCCCCTATAGGGTTCACAGTCTTAATCCCCATTTTACAGATGAGGTAACTAAGGCACAGAGAAGTGAAGCAACTTGCCCAAAATCACACAGCAGACAAGTGGTGGATTAGACAGGTCCTCTGGCCTGGGCTTTTTTCACTAGGCTATGCTGCTCCCCTATTGCTCTAAACCCTGAACTGGAGCAGATGACTCAGATCAACCCAGGCCCACCCCAGTATAGGGAGGGATAGAGGAGACTGACCCCTGACCACACATTCCCCAGACTTGGCTCCATAATGGATGCTGTGATAGACCTTCTCACTCTTTACCCACTGTGGGTAAATGGTAGACTCTAGAGAGGATGCAAGTTTTTTCCCCCTCCTGTGATGAAATGCCCATTAATTAATTTAAAGATGGATCATCCAGATTGAATTTTCCAGTAAGGCTTGAAGTAGCCATCTCTCTTCACTGGTTGCATTCTCTGATTTTTCTTGACTACTGGAAATTCTTAAAATACTTTCCTGGCTCTAAATTTCAGTTTCTCCATTTAATGACGCACTCTGCAACTCCACAAATTGGGTTAATTACTGGAAATATATTAACATATATAAAATCTTTCATTTGAGATGAATGATTTATCTAATACAGGAAATGTGTCTGTTATATTGCTATATTGTACTCTCCAAAGCACTTAGTACAGTGCTCTGCACACAGTAAGCACTCAATAAATATGATTGACTGACTAATGCAAACTAATTATGGGAGGCTCTAAGCAAGTCTCCTTATAAGGAGAGATCAAAGGGCAGTGAATGAGCAGAAGGAGAAAAAGCTTATTTCATTCACCTAATTTTTGGAGGTTATCATGATCAGTTGTGAGACTTGTTTGGGGGCGAGGAGGTCGATCACTAGATGATTTTTTTAAAGAATTAATGGAATGATCTAATAAGCACACAATCATATTCCCTTTTAGGATCTGAATCAAATGAACTCCCTCATCCCTCCTGCATATATGCATTTTAATTGAATTGATGAGAGAGGTGTAGGCCCAAAAGATTAATGGTCCAATGGCTACTGCTAGTCCCCAAAGAGGTAGCCGTGCATCTTTAGGAGAAGAAATGTTCCAGTGTGACTCAGAAACTCAGGGAGCATAGAGGACAATGCACAAGTAGCAGAACAGAGCTGGACACTAGCCCACTTGTAAATAGTTCTATTATTATATAAATTCTTTGGTGTCTTATTAAAATTTGCAGTGACAGGTTTCCTTCTCAGGGGGAATCCACTGAACACATCCATAGCAAAAATTGCTCACTATTATTTCAGCTTGCTTTAAACAAAGAGGAAAGCTTTTAAAACTTTGAAAGATAACATATGAAGCACGTGAATCTGAAACCAAGGTACTTAAGGTAAGTCATTGTTCTTAGAGTGATTACATAGTCTTGCTCTTCAACGTGGGCACATTAATGCTAAGCAACTAGAAATAAATTCAGCTCTTCCTTACAGACAGGAACCACTGTAAATTTGTACGTACAGGGTAAATTTGCAGGGTAAATTTGTATGCCTTGCCACCTTGTGGATGTTCAAGACATTTGCATTTCTGCACATTATGGCTTGAATGGAGGAATTTTCCGCTGAGCTGCTCAAACAGCTGCCTATGCATTTTACTAACAGAGAAAATCCATTCATAAGAGAGCTCTCTAGGATGACTTTGACAGGCAGATCAACATACCTGAATGAGGGAATGATGATTTCCCAGATAATGATGATTTTCCTCACAGTTTTCTGTTTGTGTATTGATATTTGTTGAACACTTACTGTGTGCAAGGCACTGTACTAAGAGCTCCATCCCCCCGCCTTACCTCCTTCCCTTCCCCACAGCACCTGTATATATGTTTGTATGTATTTATTACTCTATTTATTTATTTATTTTACTTGTACATATCCATTCTATTTATTTTATTTTGTTAATATGTTTTGTTTTGTTCGCTGTCTCCCCCTTCTAGACTGTGAGCCCACTGTTGGGTAGGGACCGTCTCTATATGTTGCCAACTTGTACTTCCCAAGCGCTTAGCACAGTGCTCTGCACACAGTAAGCGCTCAATAAATACGATTGCTTGATTGATTGATTGATTGGAACAAGCTTTTCCAGTCTGGTGTACCACACTGATACTTTTAACATGGCACAAATGCTATTAAATAGAGAAGAGTGCTTATTCTCTATCAGACAGTGCATTGTGGAAAACATGCAGGGTATTGATGCTACGGTTCCTTGCAGCTAAGAGGCATCAATGAAGCAGATTTTCTCCTTCTCTAGGATCTCTGTACCACGATCCACTTCTTTACTTAAGGTCATAAGTATTGATCATAATTATATTGCTAGAAAAACTTATGATGCAGTAGATAATAATAATTGTGGTATTTTTTAAGAAGAGCATCCTGTGTGTCAAGAACTGTATTAAGCACTGGGTTAGATACAGTACTGGTAAGTCCCTTCCCCATATGGGACTCAAAGTCTGTGGTGGAGAAAGAACAGGTGTTTTATTCCCATTTTACAGATTAGGAAACTGGGGCACTGAGAAGTTCACTGATTTGTCCAAGGTCACACAGCAGGTAAGCGGTTGAGCCTGGGTTAAAACCCTGGTCTCCTGACTCCTAGCCATCTGCCGCACTTTTTCACAAGATACATTCTAAAAGGGGCCCTCCTAAATCACTCTAATTCCCTGGATTTGGAAAATACCAGCCTGGTTTTGCCCTCTAGAGGTAATGAGAACATTCCTCATCACCATCCTAAAAAGCTTCCTGGTACAGGATATTATTTACCATTTGCAAACTGAACATCTGTGTGGGGGAAATACTTTTCTTGTTAGGCTGCATGCTGAAGTTCTAGCTGCCTTATGATTTATGAATTATTGGATATTTAGAAGAGGCTGGATATTAACTGATGCCTGGCTGATGATTTTTCTGCCACTCAGCTTTTGGGTTAATACAAGCATACAAAATCTCTGAATTCCATTTCAGCAACTCTGCCATCCTGCAAATGAGAGGAAGTGATAGCCCTCATCTTCAATTCAAAGAATCAAATCAAATTCATGCTGTTTTAAGATACAAATTAAAACAATATATGATTGTATGCTTTCTTATTCTGGCTCAGAAACAGCATGAGTACATGCTAATTGCCTATAATTTGGAAAACACATTTGTAAACTTCTTCCCTCCTGGTCTCCCTCAATATTTGGGCTGAAATTAAAGGGGCAGTTGAAATGCATACTCCAGGGGGAAGACAACACACACACACACACCACCTATTGTGTACAAGGGGAAGGAAATTAACTTCACTTATTTTCAGCAGATATCTTTTTTTTCCTTTCCCTGGACCATCAGAAAGATAGAAGATGAAAAAAAGATGAATGGTCTGATCAGATCTGACATTATGCACCTGGTCAGTTGGCAAAAGTGCTCTGACTGTCGGTTTCTCACCCATAAACTCTTCCAGAGCACTCTTTGAGGTGTCCTTTGGTGCTCTTGACATTGTGATTGGATATTGTGATTTCATCTTCCTGGAGATCTAATACATTTTCAAGCACTATTCTCCCAACTGCCTGAGAATGGAAAATGAAAGGGACACAACCCCCTGCAGAGCAGACTATGCCTGATCTCCTGCAGACCTTGAGTTTATTCCTCATTTAGAGGAAAGCATTATCATGGCACAGGATGACTATGAAAATAGTAAAGGAAATAATACTAGTGCATGAGCTGCATTCCTCCCACATTGTTTAGGGGGATACTGCAATTTTATTTTATTTTTATTTTGTTAATATGTTTTGTTCTCTGTCTCCCCCTTCCAGACTGTGAGCCCACTGTTGGGTAGGGACCGTCTCTATATGTTGCCAACTTGTACTTCCCAAGCGCTTAGTACAGTGCTCTGCACACAGTAAGCACTCAATAAATATGATTGAATAAATGAATCTACGGGATCCCAAACCCAATAAGAGAAAGGTCAAATTAGTTTGAGCAACCAACATGGAATTTCTTTGTTGTTGTCACCATTATTAAAATAATTATAAGTGTGGTATTTGTTAAGCCTCTACTATGTGTCAAGTACTGTTCTAAGCAGTGGGCTAGATAGAAAGTAATCGTGTCGAACACAGTCCCTGCCCCACATGGGGCAGCCTAAGTAGGAGAGAGAATAGGGATTTTACTGATGAAGAAACTGAGGCACAGATAAGTTAAGTGACTTGCCCAAGTCACACAGCTGGTAAGTGGCAGAGCCGGGATTAGAACTCAGGTTCCCTGACTCCCAGGCCATACTGTTCCTCCATTATGTTACTTAGGGAAGTTTTATGCCAGTTTCCTTTTTCCAAAGAGATAGTTGTACGGGGATGCAATACCTGTCCGCCTTCCACCTTCAACTGTGAGCCCCATGTGGAACAGAGACTGTGTCAGACCTGATAATTTTCTATTTACCTCAATGCTTCATATAGTTTTTGGCACATAGTAAGCACTTAACAAATATTATCATTATTATTATTATTCTATGTAAGCCTACCCAAACCAGCCAATCCTGAATAAATCTGAATATCCCAATAATTGCCTTTCCTGTCCAAATTTTCTCTCCCAAGCCTGGACATCAGTAGTCTATTATAATTAATGTAAAAAGAAATAGTTTATCTTTGGGATTTACAGTCAACATCATCACCTCCTACAAGACTACACAAGTATGTTTTGTTTTGAAACTCTAAATCAAAACCCTTGGGGAAGAATGTCCAAAGGGCCTCTAGGTAAACACTCATCACGCAACAGTGCCTTTCCTGAGCAGCGTATGGATACTTCTGATATGTCACAAAGTTTGACTGTAATTTTGCGAAGACACAGACCCTTCCAGAATGGCTCTCCCAACCCCTCAGAACATAAGCACAGTTTTGTCAAGAGCAATGGATATTAGGGAAGCTTTGAGATGAAAAAGAATGAATTTGAGATGTTGGTCTTGAGAGTGAACAAAACACAGTCATCGTTTTCACATAAATGTTCTCCTTGGAGGTTAATTAGACCAAAATTTCCTTGCTGAGAACATAAACTGGTGTCAACATCTATGAGACAGTTAAGAGATACAGTCTAGTCCAAGGATGTGAAGGGAAAATTCAGAAAGCGGCAAGGTAAAATGAAGGACAAAGAACCTTCAAGATTGTGAATCCCTATCACCCAGAAGGCACTTCAGAGAGTTCTCTGCTATGCTGACACACACACTCACACACGTAGGTGCACACAAACACACACATCCATATCTATTTGCATATTTTCTTCCTCGAATCCGCAGCCCAAATACGTGTTCCTCCTGAAACGAATGGTCTACTAGATCATTAGTTTAAGGAATCCGCCTACATACAAATTCAGACTACTACCCAGACAAAATGCTGGCTAAAATAACTCCGCAAATAATCACAAATGTCATTAGTTTTAAAATCCAATCTTCTTTTAAATTTCATGTTTGTCTTGGATGTGTTTTGAAGCCAACACATGTTTCCTCACCCAAGAGGCATTTCACCCAACTGCAAGGTGACATGAGGGTATTTAGTCAGGGTCTCCTGAAGTTCAGAATGTCCCATGTTCAAAACAATCCTAGATTTGGTCTTAAGGCATCCCGAGATATTTACGTATTCATTTGTGACTCTGCCAGACTCCATTACTCATTGCTACATTCCTCTGAAGCAAAAGCATCATAGTAGTGAAATAGGGACTGTACCTGACTTGACTGTATTGTATCTACCCCTAGTGCTTAGCAAAGTACTTGGCAAAGAGCAAACATTTAACAGATACCACAATTATTCTACAATATAATAATCATATTAATAGATATTATATTATGATATGATAGTATAGTTAGTATAGATAGTTAATATATGTTGCCAATTTGTACTTCCCAAGCGCTTAGTTCAGTGCTCTGCACACAGTAAGCATTCAATAAATATGATTGATGATGATATGAGAATCATACAATAATAATAATAGTCCATTAAAGTGGGATAGTCTTATTTCTCAATTTTCAGCAGACACCCAAGACACTAATCAGTTCCTTAGTCAAGCAGAGGAAAGCACCTCCTGGTTTCTCTATACTACCAAGTTCAGGATTCCAGATCAAATGGAAATGGAAAATCTTAACTTTGTTTGCTCACCTATTGACTGGGCTAGCCTGCATCTTGTTAGCTTTACAATTGCAGCGAGAAAGAAGCATCATCTGCTGCTGAGGTTGTAGTTCTGAGGGGCATTTTGCAGTTCTTCTCTATATGTTTAACTCTGCCCAAACCTGATTCAATTCATCTATTAGCTGATGGTGCTGCCAATGGGTTTTCTAAAGAAAATAACTCGAGCTAGGAGCACTGGTCTGCATGATGGGTCTACAGAATTTCAAATAAAGCCAAACAGAAAAAGGCACATATGAAATAACTTTTTTCTGTTCCTTTAGCTTCTCCTAATTCAAATGTCCCAAATCAGTTTTCTTCGGCTGGGTGGACAGATAGGTTTATAAGGGGGAAAAACGCTGAGACCTTCATTGGCACGTTTACCCCAGGACCAATGAATTCATCTGAGTTGAGGGTGGTTGCAAATAGCTCAAGCTTTATGTATAGTAGCATTTTCAAGCATAGGTCTAATAAGATTTTCAAGGAAAATGATACTATAAATCTCCAGAATGGGTGATGAGGTACAAAAGGTTAATGCAATGGCCTCTGGATTTCCGACATATTCTGATTGAAGCTTGACTGTCTTTTCAGCTCAAAGGAGTCTTGGTCTTTTGAAAACCACCAGAGAGACCTTAGCAATCTCTGTCATATTTATGTTCATCTTTTCAATGACCAACAGCTCTCTCCAGATTTGACTGTGGCTATTCTGATCTCTAACAACTTAAAACAGCAACTGGACAGGAAGAAAACTGGGACCATTACAGACTTTTCTAATTGTCCAAAGCTCCAAACCATCCACTGTCTTACATTGGCTCCCAGGGGAGGGTATTAACATTGGCTTTATAGCCCAGGAGGGGATTTACAAATTGGACCCTTTTGCAACCAATCCTATTTATGGAGTGCTTACTAAGTGCAGAGCAATGTACTAAGCAGTTGGAAAAGTACAATATAACAGACACATATCAGCAGACATATTCCATGACCATAAAGAGCTTACAGTCAAAAGGGGGAGAAAGACAGACCCTTCCTCCACTTTAAATAGGCCTCAAGGTGACACCCCAACAAAATCATCTGTTGCAATTGCACTAGTTAAAAACATTCCATAATTACCTCCCAACAGGAGAGAGCAACCCCAACTTTGAGGATTAGGTAAGAACATGTAGAAGGAATGTTATCCCAGAACACGGGGATGATAAGGTAACAGCAAGATAAATATGAATAGCTACCCGTTTTGAGCATCTCTGAGGGAAGATTATCCCGGAAAGTAAAGTATTAATGACATCAGTAATAATCGTACTAACCAGTCTATACGGTATAATGATGATATGTAGCAGAAGGTTCATAAGATAGGCTTGACCTGTTGAAATGCAAATTTTGCTTTCGCCTTCCTCATTAGAGAAGCAGCGTGGCTCAATGGAAAGAGCACGGGCTTGGGAGTCAGAGGTCATGGGTTCAAATCCTAGCTCTGACACTTGTCAGTTGGGTGACTTTGGGCAAGTCACTTCACTTCTCTGTGCCTCAGTTTTCTCATCTGTAAAATGGGGATGAAGACTGTGAGCCCCACGTGGGACAACGTGATCACCTTGTATCCTCCCCAGCACTTAGAACAGTGCTTTGCACATAGTAAGTGCTTAACAAATGTCATCATCATCATCATCATGAAGTAGGAATCACACAAAAAATCCAAAACAGGAACTGGTCTTTATAACACTGCAGTCATTAACCCTGACCCATGGAACATTATGGCTAAAAAAGAAACAAGAATGGTTAAAAAGGTTAATAAAAATGGGTGGGATTTTCGTGTACTCCCCCAAGTATTTAGTGTAATGCTATACATTCAGTAAGTGCTCAATAAAACCTATCAATACTAGGTGGCTGGGAGACTGTAAAAGAGTTCAAAGACATCATCCCTGTGCCCAGTGAATTTACCATCTGAAGAAAAGGCAGATGCAAAATAGAAGGAACGAAAAATGAGAAAGATGGATATATAGATAAGCGCTTACATAGTAGAGTATGTATGTCGATACATACTGCAGTGTTACTTATTGATGGCAGCTCTATCAGAAATAAACTTGCAATGGCTCCTTGAGATTTAGGGCAAAAAAGTCATAAATTCATCCCAATCAAGAAAGAGAAAATTCCTTACCTCTGGTTATGGTTATGTTTGTAATTATTCACCACTTCTTCTGAAGATCCCAACCAGGTAGTTGAAAAATCACACGAGCAAAATTGATGTTTCCTAATTAAGGAGGAACATTTGTATGTGCAGACTGCACAAAGTTACTCCTCTGTTGATGCCCAACATATGAGAGAGGGAGAATCTGGGCTTTCTTTATCATCTTCAGTCCTGGAAAAAACAAAACAAAACTGAAGTTAGAGAACAGTTTAATACATTGATGTATCATGAAAGTTCATACCAGTGTGTTTCCTAAACAGGCAAAAAGACTCTTTATATGATGACCTAGGTAAGTGGTGTCCTGGAGACCCTTGCAGTGCTGCAAAGTGATGAAAATATGCATGTGCCAAAAATCTCCCAATAGGTCAAACATGTATACATTTGATCTGTGGCTCTGACAAGGGAATTACTTCTAGGAGGCAAAGATCCTGATCAATACTTAATTCCACAACTGAAGAAATGTTGAGGCTCCCCACTTTTGAAATATGCAATAACTCTGAATGTTTAGCAGGCAGTGTCATTGTCATTATTTCCAGTGACAAAAATACTGCTGTGTGTCTAGTCAAACAAGACTAAAGCAGCCAAAAAAGTCTTAGTAACATAGTAATCAATCAGTGGTATTAATTGAGAGATTTTTGTGGGAAAATAATAATGATGATGGCATTTGTTAAGCACTTACTATGTGCTGAGCACTGTTCTAAGCACTGCGGGGGATACAAGGCAATCAGTTTGTCCCATGTGGGGCTCACAATCTTCATCCCCATTTTACAGATGAGGGACCTGAGGCCCAGAGAAGTTAACTGACTTGCCCAAAGTCGCAAAGCTGACAAGTGGAGGAGCTGGGATCAGAACCCATGACCTCTGACTCCAAAGACCGGGATCTTTTCAGAGCCAAAGAATTTTACTGCATGCTTGAAAGAGTACAAAATGTTGGTAGACATAGTCCCTTGACCTCAAGGAACTTATTACTACTACTACTACTAATAGTATTTGTTAAGTACTTACTATGTGTCAGGCACTATACTAAGTGCTGGGGTGGATACAAGGGAATTGGGTTGGACACAGTCTCAATTCCCATTTTAAAACAGATGAGGCAACTGAAGTACAGACAAGTGAAGCGACTTGCCCAAGGTCATATAGCATACAAGCGGTAGAGCCGGAATTAGAACCCATGACCTTCTGACTTCCAAGCCTGAGCTCTATCCACTATCCACTGTTTCCTGTTTAAAATCTAGGAAATTCTGTACAAGTGCTAGATGTTTGCAAATCTAAAATATGCACCTTAGTTTTGTTTTCATAACTAAAACCCCAGAAGTCCCAGGACTATGAACTCCAAAATACCAGAAGTAATAAACATAAGGGTGTCAGGGCTACGAATCACCAATTCCAGAGATGCCAGGCCTCAAAAACGTCAAACTGCAGAGATGCCAGGGCTCTGAAGTGCCAATTCCAAAGGTCCCAGGGCTAAACCCTCAGGAGTCCTGGCACAAATGAGGCAATGGTACCAGGATACTAATATTCTTAATTAGAAGATAATGAACTTTGAGGAAAGAAAGTAGGGATGCCTTAAATCATTATTAAATCAGGGAACACCTGGACTAGGAAAAAGGAGGAGAAATTTGGAAACCTTGATTTCTTCCCATCTCAGCTACTGGGGAGGGTTGAGGACCTCAGTCTTCCTAACAGAAAAATGAAGATTCATTTTTCATCACTCTCAACAAGGTACACATGGATTAGAGAGTCGATCAGTCATATTCTTCAAGCTTTTAGGGATTCCACTCTGTGTGGGTCAAAATTAAGCAGTCTGTTGAGGGTTGGCACTGAGGGGAAGAGAAGAAGGAATAAGTCTGGCCCAGTGAAAAGACCATCAGAAGACCTGGGTTCTAATCCCGGTTCTGCCACTTGACTGCTGTGTGATCCTGGGCAAGTCATTTTACTTCTCTGTGCCTCATTTTTCTCATCCATAAAATGGGATTAAATACCTGTTCATTCATTCATTCAATCGTATTTACTGAGCGCTTACTGTGTGCAGAGCACTGTACTAAGCACTTGGGAAGTACAAGTTGGCAACATATAGAGACGGTCCCTACCCAGCAGCGGGCTCACAGTCTAGAATGGGGAGACAGAGAACAAAACAAAACATATTAACTAAATAGAATAAATATGTCCAAATAAAATAGAGTAATAAATACGTACAAACATATATACATTTATACAGGTGCTGTGGGGAGGGGAGGAGGGGGAGAGGAAGGAGGGGGCTCAGTCTGGGAAGGCCTCCTGGAGGTGGTGAGCGCTCAGTAGGGCTTCTCTCTCCCCCTTAGACAGTGAGCCCCAAAAGGGACAGATGCTGTGCCTGATGTGATTATCTTGTACCTATCCCCAGTGCTTAACATAAGCGCTTAACAATCATTATTATTATAACCATTATCATTATTATAACAATGCTCTCAGAAGGGGTCTTTTTTTCTGTAGCATCACAACTACAAACCTCATGTGGGATGGAAGAGGCACATCTGACTAAAAAAAACATATCCCGCCCGTTGGATGGGATTTAAGACCAAAAAAAAAAAAAACCATTGCGAATCCAATGCTTTTCCCTCCACTTATCCAGGGCGTTCCTTTCTCCTTCATCACCAACGTTTCCAAGATCCAGACGCGTTACCAGGATTACAGTCCACGCCCCCTGCTGGTCGCTTGGTTAAAATACCATCTGACTGATGAGTTCCCATTTTCACTAAAAGGCACCCGGGTGGCTCCCGGTGTGCTCAATTTACTCCCAAAAATATTTTACAAGTTGGAGAAAGGGGAATGAATAGTTCTGAAATACACTGAAATCTTTGGAAAAAATTAACAACATGGCTAAAAATCTGGGTATCGGTATGGATTCCTACACACAGGAGGATCGTCGCAGTCTTGTGAAGGTTAAGGATCAAATCATCAATCAGTGGTGTTCATTGAGGAGCTACTGGGTGCTAATCGTGACCCTGAGCAGTCTGGAGAGTACCACGGAAGCGAGACGCACCTCCATTGTCTTCGTGGAATTTAGAATTATGTGTTTCAGAAATACCTTTCAGTGTATTTTCAATGCATACATGCTTAGAAGGATAATATGGTATCGCAAAAAGCAAAGCAAATGTAATTGCCTTAAAATCTAACGATAAAGTATACAATTTCTATGTCACGATGCTGCTAACACAACTGTAGCCGTACTAGAGGAAGAAATGAGTTTTAAATTGTTTTAGCAAGGTTTCCATTCCTTCGCCTAGCTCTCTTCCTCCCTTCAAGGCCCTACTGAGAGCTCACCTCCTCCAGGAGGCCTTCCCAGACTGAGCCCCCTCTTTCCTCTTCCCCTCATCCCCCTCTCCATCATACCTCCTTCCCTTCCCCACAGCACTTGTATATATGTATATATGTTTGTACATATTTATTACTCTATTTTACTTGTACATATCTATTCTATTTATTTTATTTTGTTAGTATGTTTGGTTTTGTTCTCTGTCTCCCCCTTCTAGACTGTGAGCCCACTCTTGGGTAGGGACCGTCTCTATATGTTGCCAACTTGTACTTCCCAAGCGCTTAGTACAGTGCTCTGCACAAAGTAAGCGCTCAATAAATACGATTGATTGATTGATTCACCTGTCACATTTACCTATTATTCTGTGTTGTACTTTCTCAAGTATCTAGTACTGAGTTCTACACCTCCTAGATGCTCAAATGCCAGTAATCGATTGGCTGTCTGCCCTTCGTATTCTGAAGACCAGCTACTGAGAGGGGTATCCTACATTTGCAAGTGGAGAAAAACCACTGCATTTAATTCAGGAGGGACGGAAAGATCACCCTTTGCGGTGCTGATGGGTCTGGGTTTTGCGGGGTCTGTTGCTGTTTTCAAATCGGTCCCGATCCCCTGCCCGCCTGAGTTTCCGAAGGCCTGTCTTTCTAACAGTTTTATTGTTAAGTGAACTCGGTTTTCAGATCTGTCCCTATCCCCTGAAATCCTGAGTTTCCGAAGGCCTGTCTTTCTGCCAGTTTTATTGTAAAGTGAACTCGGTGCAAGTAAATTGAGGGAAATGAAAACATGACATATCGCCGCCAGGAGATGGCGCCCTAACAAAATAATTTACGGGCCACACACAAATTCTTCCTGGCCATCTGGAGATTTGAATTCATCCACGATCCCAGGTGTTCACGGAATCAGCGTGTTCAGGGTGGAGAGGAGAAGCAAAACACAAGTCTTGCTCTTTTCAAACCCCAAAATTCGGATTTGAAAATAGGGCCCTGGAAATAAGCTATCAACTTTTTATTCTGGCTAGAGAAGAGTAAGCACGGACACATCTCCAGACAAAAATCAATTAAACGAAGTAACCAGATCACAACAAAAACAGTAATATGCAGTGATTCATATATTTTGCTTTTTTTAAAAAAAAACTAACTTGGTTTTGGTTTTCCGATTCAAATATCAGTTAAGAGTTCCTGTCTAGATTTTTTTTTTAAGTTTAATTGACAAGAATTCAAACATCAGGCCTGCAGAGAACTAAACACTTGTGATGCTACTCATTTCAATTTCAGAGCGATTCCATTTTGAATTGTTCAGATTAGGTAATTGATGTTTGAATGCCCTCTTTGGTATTCATAAGCTACCAGTTATTTTTAAAGTAAACTCGGGATATATAGTGCAGAGAGCATGAATAAAAGCAGCTGCTATGATGGAGAACATTCCCATTTCTGAGGATAACTCTTTTGTGAATCAGAGTTACTGTTTTCTCCCTTTCTTCTTCCCTTCAGCCTATCTGTTTGCTAAATTCCAGGTACAATATTTCCATTCAGAGGGTTGAATAGATTTAGAGTTGTTCTCTTTTATTTTCCCATCTCTCTTTTTTCCTCAAAGAAACCACCAAACAAACATGCTTCTGATGTCTGTCACTAAACTTACATTTCTCACCTGCCATAGTTTGCTACAAATAGTTCTTTCATCTTCTAAACCCAGCTCTCTTTTAAAAATAACTTTTACAAAAACTGCAGCAAACTGCTCACAAGGGAGTTGAATTCTGGCAACAATACCTTGCAGAAGATTTTAAAATAGCAGGGCCCCAGTTGCCATTCTCCTGGAGAATCATGGGAAAAGGGAGGCAATGGCTGGGAAGCCAATGAAGCAGTGTTCATTCATTCAATCGTATTGAGCGCTTACTGTGTGCAGAGCACTGTACTAAGTGCTTGGGAAGTACAAGTTGCCAACATATAGAGACAGTCCCTACCCAGAGACAGCGGGCTCACAGCCTAGAAGACAGACAACAAAACAAAACATATAAACAAAATAAAATAGAATAAATATGTACAAGTAAAATAAATACAGTAATAAATATGTACAAACATATATACATATATACAGGTGCAACTTGACATGTTCGAACTTGACATTTCTGATCTTGATTTTTTCACATCTTATCCGAATTCATCATCTCGTATCTATCCCACTGAGCTAAAGCTCAGTGTCTGGCACAATGTAAGTGCTCCACAGTCTTCTAGACTGTGAGCCCGCTGTTGGGTAGGGACCGTCTCTATATGTTGCCAACTTGTACTTCCCAAGCGCTTAGTACAGTGCTCTGCACACAGTAAGCGCTCAATAAATACGATTGAATGAATGAATGAATGACAAAATACACTGGGGGTGAAGGAAGAGGAGAATGATGAAGATGGCTTCATTACTACCAACCAGATGGACCAGGAATGCTCTCCACTTCAGTCCATACTTAATAATAATAATAATAATAATAATGGCATTTATTAAGCGCTTACTATGTGCAAAGCACTGTTCTAAGTGCTGGGAAGGTTACAAGGTGATCAGGTTGTCCCACGAGGGGCTCACAGTCAATCCCCATTTTACAGATGTGGGAACTGAGGCACAGAGAAGTTAAGTGACTTGCCCAAAGTCACACAGCTGACAGGCAGTGGAGCCAGGATTTGAACCCATGACCTCTTACTCCAAAGCCCAGGCTCTTTCCACTGAGCCACGCTGCTTCTACTTCCCTCTGCTGCCCAGATCATTTTTCTACAAAATTTTTTGTTTCACGTTTCCCCATTTCTCAGGAACCTTCAGTGGCTGCCCGTCCACCTCCACTTCAGACAGAAGCTCCTTACCATAGGCTTTAAAGCACTCAATCAGCCCACGTACTTCGCTCCTCTAATTCCAACCTAACCTCCTCACTGTATCTCCATCTCATCAGACTCACCGCTGACCCATTGCCCACAACCTGCCACTGGCCTGGAACTCTCTACCTCTTCCTATTTAGCAGATGACTCTCTCCACCTTCGAAGCCTTCTTAAAAGCTCATCGCCTCCAAGAGGCCTTCCCCAACTAAGCCTTCATTTTTCTCTTCCTCCACTCCCTTCTGTATCACCCTTGCACATGGATTTTATCTTCTGCACAGAGAAGCAGTGCGGCTCAGTGGAAAGAGCCCGGGCTTTGGAGTCGGAGGTCACAGGTTCAAATCCCAGCTCCACCAATTGTCAGCTGTGTGACTTTGGGCAAGTCACTTAACTCCTCTTTTCCTCAGCTACCTCATCTGTAAAATGGGGATTAAGACTGTGAGCCCCGTGTGGGACAACCTGATCACCGCCTTACCTCCTTCCCCTCCCCACAGCACCTGTATATATGTTTGTACGTATTTATTACACTATTTATTTATTTATTTTATTTGTACATATTTATTTTATTTATTTTATTTTGTTAATATGTTTTGTTGTCTGTCTCCCCCTTCTAGACTGTGAGCCCGCTGTTCGGTAGGGACCGTCTTTATATGTTGCCAACTTGTACTTCCCAAGCGCTTAGTACAGTGCTCTGCACATAGTAAGCACTAAATAAATACGATTGAATGAATGAATCTTGTATCCCTCCAGTGCTTAGAACAGTGCTTTGCACATAGTAAGTGCTTAACAAATACCATTATTATTATTATTTGTACCCTTTATCCACTTCATCCTCAACCTCTTAATACTTATGCACATATCCGTAAGTTATTTATATTAATGTCTGTCTCCCCCTCTACGCTGTAACCCACTCGGTTATACTGAACCCTCCCAGGCACTTAATAAATATGATTGAATGATGGAGTTTTAGAATTTAAAACAAATGGGGAGTAATTATTGGTTTCTTTCAATTTGATTGAATTTAGGATTAAATTTCCAAACTTTCCAAAATGTTGTGTTTAGTTTTAGGTTTAATTTACATAATTCAGCACCAACAGCATCTGTAAGGCAAGCATTTCTTTGGTGAGGATGTTGTCTCTTGGCATTTGCCAATGACACAAACAGGAAAACAAGTCTTGATACCACAGCTCTTTATTGGCATGCAGAGCAATGTTACAGAAGCTAGCCCTGCCTAATTTACTGTATCATACTCTGGTGCCAACCCATGGTTTATCAATATTCTAGTCTTACTTTGGAGGGCAGTCTATAGAAGAAGACTTAATGACACTTACTCAAGGAGTAAACAAAAACTTGAAAAATGTGGCATTTACCAAGGAAACTTCTGACCCTTTACAGACTGAGGCAGAAGGAAAATCATCCAGAAAAGAATTATATTTATGATATGTTTCAAAGTGGTTGGCCAACATCCCCTGCACCAACCCCCAAGTATCACCTTCCAAAATACATATCAATCGTATTGCCGACAGTGGAGGTATTGACAATCCAATACAAACATGCCAGAAAGACTGCCACCATCTGTGACAGACTTCAGATGAATCTGTAAATTGACTTAAATCCATTTTGATAGTGAAAATGTTCATAAAAATGTAATAATGTGGAAAAATGAATTTGTTCTTTTAGGGATTTTAACTGAATTTTAAAAAATGATGAGAGCAGAATTGGGTCAATTCTTAAAAAAATCCTTCTCTTATTTATAAACTGACATGTGGCAGAAAAGGTAGAGGAGTACTGTATTTCTGCTTCCTATTTTCCTTTTCAAGAAGAGAGGACAAGCTGAAAATACCCTTTTCCCTAAACCCCTCTGCCCTCACCCCACCTTCTTTCCCTGTCTCCACCCCCAGACTTCCTTTATTCCCCTAACTCAACTCCCCAGGCTCCTGGGACCAACCCAGCCCAAGGGAGGGGAAGGCTTTTTCAGGAGGAGGAAGAGCCAGAAGGAGGGGAATCCAATTAAGTTCTGTAGTGGCAGCTCAGGGAAATCTTTTCCCAGCTGGGGGAAGGAGGGTCCTTAGTAGTGAATTGGTGGGAAGATGATTGGGGGAAGTTAATTCCTCTGGGGTTGGAGGAGAATAAGGGATGGAGGCTCCTATGCAACAAATGTAGGTGGGGTAATCTATTTTTCCAAAGAGGAGATAATAATGAATACCATAAATTTGCATAACACTTTAATTTTCCAAAGCACCTTCATGTCAATTATCTCATTGTAATCTTCACAGCATCTCTGTGAAATAGGGAGGGTTGTTCTCTCGACTTTACCGAGGGGGAAATTGAGGCATGGAGCAGTTAGGTGTTTTACCTGAGGTGATCCAGCAGTGAAGGGAATAAAACCCAGGCCTCCTGATGTCCAGACAGAGGTTTGGGCCAGACTGGAAAGGACTGTTTGGTGGAGGGACCTGGAAGAGCAGGAGAACAGCAGGGAGTTGGCAAGAACCTCAGGGGGATTGGCCGGGGTGGGGGGAGAGGGGATAGGAGGCACACTTGGTGTATCTGGGATTTCCTGTGCCCCCTCAGTTGTCTCGGGCAATCTGGGCTGGGGTAGAAAACCAGGGCTGGGATTGGGTCGATCTGGTGTGGAGGAATTGAGACGAGTGAAGAGGATAAAGGGAGGTAGGGGCAGATAAGAGGAGTGGTTTGACTTTTCTGGGCAGGGCATTCTGAGGGTCTTCCCCCTGCATTCAACATGGCTCAACCAAAAAGCCTCTGTCTCAGACTGGCCTCTGGACAGGGTAACCCCCTACTCCCTCCAAAGTGCATTTCCTGATTAAGCCCTCTTTTCTCTGGCTCAGTCAGTCAGTCAACCAATCAATCATATTTATTGAGTGCTTACTGTGTACAGAGCACTATTCTAAGTGCTTGGGAGAGTACAATATAACAGAGTTGGTAGACACATCCCTGCCCACAATGAGCTCATTGTCTAGAGGGGGAGACAGACATTAACGTAAATAAGTTATGGATAGGTACATAAGTACTGTGGGGCTGAGAGAGGGGTGAATGAAGGGAGCAAATCAGAGTGGGAAAAGAGGAAAGGAGGGTTTAGTCAGGGAAGGCTTCTTGGAAGAGATGTGCCTTCAATAAGGCTTTGAAGATGGAGAGAGTAATTGTCTGTCAGATATGAAGAGGGAGGGCATTTCAGGTCAGGGGCAGAAAGTGGGCGAGGTGTTGGCAGCAAGATAGATGAGATCAAGGTACAGTGAGTAAGTTGACAGTAGAGGAGAGAAAGTATGCGGGCTGGGTTGAAATATGAGAACAGCAAGATAGGATAGGAGAGACCAAGGTGGCTGAATGTTTTAAAGCTCATGATCAGGAGTTTCTGTTTGATGAGGAGGTCGGATGGGCAAACACCGGAGGGAAAATCAGCAAGAAACTAAAGAGTCTCGCGCTAGACAATGATTCTCCCCCCATTCAAAGCCTTATTGATTGAAGTCCCATCTCCTCCAAGAGGCTAAGCCCCTGACTAAGCCCCCCCCCTTCTCCCACTCCCTTCTGAATCGCTCTGACTTACTCCCTTTACTCTTCCCCCCACTCCTAGCCCCCCAGTACTTATGTACTTATCTGTAATAATTTACATTAATGTCTGTCTCCCTTTCCCCTCTAGGTTTTAAACTCATTGTGGGCAGGGGAGTGTGTCTGTGGAACCCTAGTTTACTATTAGTAAATTGATTATTATTACTATTACTATTACTATTTCTTAGGAGAAATAGCATGGCTCAGTGGAAAGAGCACGGGTTTTGGAGTCAGAGGTCGTGGGTCCAAATCCCGGCTCTGCCAATTGTCAGCTGTGTGACTTTGGGCAAGTCACTTAACTTCTCTGTGCCTCAGTTCCCTCATCTGTAAAATAGGGATTAAGATTGTGAGCCCCCCGGGGGACAACCTGATCACCTTGTAACCTTCCCAGCACTTAAAACAGTGCTTTGTACATAGTAAGTGCTTAATAAATGTCATTATTTTTATTATTATTATTGAGGAGTGGGGAAACATGGACTGAACATTTTTGTAGAAAATTGATCTGGGCAATAGAGTGAAGTATGGACAGAAGTAGGAAGAGATAGGAGGCAGGGAGATGAACAAGGAGGCTGTTACAGTAACCAAGGCAGGATAGGATAAAAGTTTGGATGGAGAGGAAAGGGCACATTTTAGCAACTGTTGTGAGGCTTGAACAGAAAGGATTTAGTGATAGATTGAATATATGGGCTGAATGAGAGAGAGGGGTCAAGGATAATGCCAAGGTTATGGGCTTGAAGGACAAGAAAGATGGTAATGCTATCTACAGTGATGGGACTATCAGAATGAGAGAGAGGAGTCAAGGATAATGCCAAGGTTATGGGCTTGATAGACAAGAAAGATGGTGATGCTATCTACAGTGATGGGACTATCATGGGGAGGACAGGGTTTGGGTGGGAAGATAAGGAGTTCTGTTTTGGGCATGTTAAGTTTGAGGTGTTGGTGGGACATCCAAGTAGAGATGTCTTGAAGGCAGGAGGAAATGTGAGATTGCGGCATGGGAGAGAAAGAAGGGCTGAAGATGTAGAATTGGTTATCATCTGCACAGGGGTGGTAGTTGAAGCCATGGGAGTGAATGAGTTCTCCAAGGGAGTGGTTGCAGATGGAGAATAGAAGGGGACCCAGAACTGAGCCTTGAGGGATTCCCACAGTTAGTGGATGGGATGTAGAAGAGGAGCCCAGTAAAGAGACTGAGGATGAGCAGCCAAAGATATAGGAGAAGAATCAGGAGAGGACAATGCCAGTGAAGCTGAGGTTGGATAATGTTTCCAGGAAAAGCGGGAGGTCAACAGTGTCAAAGGCAGCTGAGAGGTCACAAGGAGGATTAGGATGGAATAGAGGCCGTTGGGTTTGGCATGAAGGAGATCATTTGTGACTTTTAAGAGGACAGTTTCTGTGGAGTGAAGGGGGTGGAAGGCAGGTTTGAGGGGGGCAAGGAGAGAACTGGAGAGGAACTTGAGACAGCGGGTGTAGACAACTGACTCAAGGAATTTGGAGGAGAAAGGTAGGAGGGACACGGGGGAATCACTGGAGGGAGGTCTGGGGTCAAGGGAGGGTTTTTTTAAGATAGACATGGGCATGTTTGAAAGCAGTGGGGAGGAAGCCATTGGAGAGCAAACAGTTGCAGATGGCAGTCGGGGAGGGAAGAAGAGAGGGGTAAGTGCTTTGTTAAGGTGCAGAGGAATAATAATAATAATGATGGCATTTATTAAGTGCTGTGTGAAAAGCACTGTTCTAAGTGCTGGGGAGGTTACAAGGTGATCAGGTTGTCCCACAGGGGGCTCACAGTCTTAATCCCTATTTCACAGATGAGGTAACTGAGGCCCAGAGAAGTGAAGTGATTTTCCCAAAGTCACACAGCTGACAATTGGGGGAGCCGATATTTGAACTCACGACCTCTGACTCCAAAGCCCATGCTCTTTTCACTGAGCCATGCTGCTTCTCTGAGCCACGCCTCTTCTTTGAATAGACTAGAATCAGAATCAGGAATAGAGTGAGGTGCACAGGAGGAAGAGTAAATTTTGACAGAAAGAAGGAGATCTTCTGGAGATAACTGCTGGAAAACATGGGAGAGTTGAAGAAAGGGCAGGAGGAGGGAGGGGCTGGAGAGGAGCAGGAGAAATTTTTAGGGAGATCACAGCTGATAGTTTCAATTGTATCAATAAATTAGGTGGCCGGGTCACTGGGACAAGAGATGGGGGTGGGGGGTTTTGAGTAAGTCGTTAAACGACTGGAACAACTGGCGAGGGCAATTGGGAATGGGTATCGATTAGGATGGAGAAATAATTTTGCCGAGCAAAGGAAAGGGCCGAGTTAAAAGCCCCCAAGAATACACTTGAAGTGGTTGAGGTCGGCCTGATATCTAGATTTCCGTCAGCAGCGCTCTCGGTTTCTGCACAGGACCGAAAACCCTGCAGGTCACCCAAGGCTGGGGGTTAATGGTAGCGGAACGATTAGGGGATATAGGGAGGGAGAAAGCAAAAGAAAAAAGGAGGGTGGGGGAGAAAAGAACTGGGCGGGAAAAGAAATGGGGAGTGCTGATGCCAAGACCTGATCAGAGATAAACGCGCCAGCTTCCTTTCGAGCTAATTAATTTCCTTTTTCTTGCAGACCCGCCCCCGAATCTCAAAAAGCGCGCAAAACCCCCGTGACCTTTAGGCATTTCATCATCATCAATCGTATTTATTGAGCGCTTACTGTGTGCAGAGCACTGTAATAATTTGATAATCGCCCCACCCTCCAAGCACTTAAGTACGTATCTTTAAGTTACAGGTTACGAATTAATCATTATGGATGTCTGTCCCCCCCTCTAGACTGTAAACTCACTATGGGCAAGGGGACGTGTCTACTAATTGTGCTGCATTTGTACTCTCCCAGAGCGCTTAGTACGCTCTCTGCTCATAGGAAGCACTCAATAAATACCACTGATTGACTTATTGATCGGCTCTTCCCCAGGGGGTCATTGCACTGGGGCTCAGTAGGGGCCAGATGGGGGTCAGGGCGGAGTTCAGCGCGGTGCCAGGAATAATCGGGATAGTGGCTGATCGCGATTAATTGTATTTCAGCGCCTAGAGGGGCTGGGCCAGGGGAAGGCGACTGGGAAAGGGGGTTCAGGGGAGGGGTCCCCGGTCGGAGGGGGGGGAGGAGAATAGCCAAGGAAAGAGGAGGGGCCTGGAGACAGAGAAGAGAACCCTGCGAGGAAAGAAATGGGGAGTACTGATGCCAAGAGCTGATCAGAGATAGCGGGTTATCTTCCTTTCGAGTTAATTTTCCTTCCTTTTCAAACCCCGCCTTTGAATCTCAATAATAATAATAATAATAATGGCATTTGTTAAGCGCTTACTATGTGCAGAGCACTGTTCTAAGCGCTGGGGGGGGATACAAGGTGATCAAGTTGTCCCATGTGGGGCTCACAGTCTTAATCCCCACTTTACAGAGGAGGTAACTGAGGCTCAGAGAAGTTAAGTGACCTGCCCAAGGTCACACAGCAGACACGTGGCGGAGTGGGGATTCGAACCCATGACCTCTGACTCCAAAGCCCGGACTCGAAAAGCGCGCAAAAGAACCCCAACCCTTCCCGATGCAGCCCCTCTACCTCCCTTCCCCTCCCCAAAGCACTTGTGTATATATGCACATATTTATAATTATAATCCTATATTTTTATTAATGATGTGCAGATATCTATAATTCTGTTTATTTATAAGGATGCCTGCTTACTTGTTTCGATGTCCGTCTCCCCCCTTCTAGACTGTGAGCCTATTGTGGGCAGGGGTTGTCTCCGTTGCAGAATTGTACTTCTGAAGCGCTTAGTACAATCAATCAATCGTATTTATTGAGCGCTTACTGTGTGCAGAGCACTGTACTAAGCGCTTGGGGAGTACAAGTTGGCAACATATAGAGACAGTCCCTACCCAAGAGTGGACTCACAGTCTAGAAGCAGGAGACAGAGAACAAAACCAAACATATTAACAAAATAAAATAAATAGAATAGATATGTACAAGTAAAATAGAGTAATAAATATGTACAAACATATATACATATATACAGGTGCTGTGGGGAAGGGAAGGAGGTAAGGCGGGGGGGATGGAGAGGGGGAGGAGGGGGAGAGTACAGTGCTCTGCATCATCATCATCTATCGTATTTGTTGAGCGCTTACTGTGTGCAGACCACTGTACTAAGCGCTTGGGAAGTACAAGTTGGCAACATATAGAGACAGTCCCTACCCAATATTGGGCTCACAGTCTAAAAGGGGGAGACAGAGACAGAGATCTCTGCACATAGTAAGCGCTTAGTACAGTGCTCTGCACACAGTAAGTGCTCAATAAATACGATCGAATGAACTGAATGAATGGTAAGCTCTCAATAAATACGATTGAATGTATTAATGAACCCCACCCCCATCCCAGCCAAAGGTTCAAACTGCCCCACTGGAGAGAAACCCCCCCAAAATATTGTATGAATACAGGCCGGAATCCCAAAACGCCACCGCTGCTTACCCGGTTGCCGTTTTTAAAGCCAACTCCCGTTTTATTGGATTAAGTCGCTTATTTTATGGTTGTTGGGCAACACTAACATCCTTTCCCTAAAACAAAATGCGGATGTCCCCGCGCCGCAGCTAGCCGGGCTCAGAAGCCGCGGTCATCCGCACACACCTGTTTTAAAAACTGCATTTCATCTAGGACCATCGTTAGAAGTCGATTATTCCCAGCGACTATCTCATCAGGTTTAATTAGTTTCCTTCCCCGACCCTGCGGCGTGGGGGGAAAGGGAGATACGGACACTTCTTCCTGACCCTTTTAGCAGGCTTGGATTTTCCTGCTCCACCCGGCTCCTGTTTTTCCTTAAGTCCTTTGAGCACAGTCGAGTCCTGCTCTAGAGGTAGAGGACCCAGGAAACAGCTTCGTTTGAGAGGCAAAGGATATTGCTATTCAGAAAGATTGGCCTATAAAAAATAAAATCAGGACCACGCTCTTTGAAGATAGCACGCAAACCAAGAGGTTGGAGGAATTACGTTTGTCTAGTTTAAAAATCCAGGAAATTCTGCATTGATAGTTCGTATTAGTTACACTGCAAAAGGCCCAATCGCCTTCAAGACTTTTTTAGCTTCTCCATCGGAAGTTGAAATAATAATAATAATAGTAATGGTATTTGTTAAGCGCTTAACTATGAGCCAGGCACTGGACTAAGCGCTGGGGTTAGACACAACCCCTGTCCCACGAGGGACTCACTGTCTCCAACTCCATTTTACAGAAGGTAGTCCAGTGCTCTGCACACAGTAAGCGCTCAATAAATACGATTGAATGAATGAATGAAGTGGGAGAGGAATACCTGGGCAAGTTAGCTAGGAGTGACAGTTTATGGACTAAACTGGGCCCCCTCATGATGGATGGTGCCCCTAGGGATGATATCTATCTATCTATATATATATCTATATATGTCTATCTATATATCTATATATATTTACCTATAGATATATCTATATATATCAACGTATATATCTATATATAGATAGAAATATCATCCCTAGGGGCACCATCCATGATCTACATCTCTATAGATAGATAGATATATTGGGTAGATTGGATTGGATATATATATATATATATATATATACACATAATATATTGAATATATCCAATCCAATATATAGATACATATCCAATCCAAAAATATATATATCCAATCCAACTCACCCAGTATGTGTGTATATATATGATATATATTGGATTAGATATATTCAATACATTATATATTACACTATTATTATCAATATTATTTATATATAGTGCCTCTAGAGACTATATATATTATGGGGGGTTGGAGGGCACGTGCTTACCTGCTACCCATCAGGAGTTGGCTGAAATCATTTTCTGGGGCAACAGTGCTGGATCACGGCTTACGCATGTGGTTAGACCCCTGTCCATTTATTATGTATATTTCAGCAGTCACAGGAAATCAACAAAACAAAACTTTCAGAGTCTGTAAGCCCTCACACCTGCTAGGCCCTAATAATAAAAATACTTTTGATATTAAGCACTTCCTATGTGCCAAGCACTTTCTAGGTGGGTACAGGACAGTCAGATGGGACACAGTCCCCTGTCCCACATAGTAATAAGGGGAAGAGCGAAGAGGAGTTTAATTGGTGAGTTCCCCCAGATGTCAAAAGTTTTAAAAAAAAAGAAAAGAAAAAGACAAAACTTCTGGGTAGCTAATAATAAAGTTCCATGTGAACGTGGAACACCATGTCTCCTGATGGTATTAGGGGCCTAATTTGATTACTGAAACTTTGACCGCTGTTTTCAAATTAGAATGACCCTTTAAATGCTTAGACTGTGAGCCCCATGAGGGACCGTGTCCAACTTGTATCCACTCCAGCGCTTAGAATAGGGTTTGACACATAATAAGAACATTCAGAAATATCATTAAAAAATGCGCATTCTTAGTGTGTCCTCTAGTAGAGGGCACCAATCAATTGAGGATCCATTTCCATACCTTCTTGCAGTGAAGACCTACTAATGAATAGAATTCCAGGGCAGAGCTGGTTCTTCCTGCCAGATTTGAAACCAACCTAAAACGATTGGCAGGATCCAGCACTTAGAACAGTGCTTTGCACATAGTAAGTGCTTAATAAATGCCATTATTATTATTATTATTACTATCCTCAGCTCTTCTACTTAGCAATATGATACACCGGAGCACGTTAAGATGGACGAGGTGGAAGGTTTGCATATTTATGGGGAGACCTGGAGGGATGAACCTGCACATGTCTCCATAGTTTTCTTAAAGTAGCTGTGTGAATGTCTGCCAGTATTTCTAGCCCCTGTTAATAGAGCATATATTTTCATATTTTGTAGCAGTATTCTACAGGCAGATATGAGCACCAGACCAATGCATATTCTGCGGCCTCTTAAATTTGAGATATTAGCATTTACTATATTACCTATTCATATGATACAAGCCTCCATTAGAAGGGGGAAGTGTTTAGAAGAAAGGAGGAATTAACAATTTACCACTTACTTTAAGGCAGGATACCTTTTCTTTATTCTTCCCCGTGCATGGAGAAACTGCTTCTGAAAAAAAGAGAAATATAATTGGGATGAAAATTCAAGTGAACATCATTAAAGGATGTTTAACATTCGAAACTCAAGATATTTCTGGTTAATTATTGAGATTATTCGTTCTCTGTAGTCATTACCATGCACAACCGCTTGGAGGCTCCACTTGTAGGGTTTGATATGGTCATTTTTAGGTGACAATAAATGGTTTCCTTTCCTTGATTTTTTGTTTGTGTTTACCTGTTGGGCATCCTCTTTAAAGAAGAAGTGAAAATTAGCTTCATGTTCAGACTGCTCTACTGTATTGAAACAGTAGAGTGAAAATACAGCTGTTTCAAACATACTGTGAGAAAAAAGGCACAGAAGCATTACTTTTAAGAGGAGTTATCAAATCCAGAGTGCCAATCACTTTTACAAGCAGGGTAAAAATTACTTGCACTTCAGTATTTATATTTATATTTATTACAAGAAAAAAGTTTTTTGAGGAAAGAAGGTGCAGAAAAGGGCATGGTATTAGCAAAATATTGTACCTTAGAACATCAGTCATTTCCTTCTCAATAGTACTGAAAGGGTCTAATTTATAAGTTTTTCCATTTCACTGTTATGCTGGTTTGTAAGTTCTGACACTGCTACTGGTATGTTAATGAGAAGCTAGTGTTCCATTAAGAGTAAACCATATGCTCTGCTGCATACTGTGAAACAGAAAGCATGTAATGTGACGGTTGCCTTAGTAACACATTAATTCATTTTGTCAGTGTTGGCACAGATCATTTCATTTATAAGAAAACAAGTATAATAGTTTACCACATCTATAATATTTACAGTGTTTCTGTTACAAAACAGTGACAAAATGAGTTTAAAAAATAGAGTTGGTATAATATCATTAAAATATGGAATTTGTGGTAAAAAATTTCCCTGTAAAAATGGGAAAAAAAAGATTGGTGTAAAATTTCTTTTCACAATCCTTCTTAAGACATTTTAACACCAAACTGTTTGCTTTTTAGCATATTTGTATTATACTAATAATGTGCGTCTGCTGCAAAAAAAATGTAGTCCATGAAAAACACAAGTGCATTAACAGTTTTTAATGAATGCTAAACAAAATATTTCATACAACAGTTTTGTTAAATTACAACCATTATAAACCTAATCGTATGCTAGTGTGTTACTCATAACAAGGCTAAACATTTATCTAGTTTTATCTGTTCTTCCAGATGTTTATTAGTATTCTAGCCTTCCTAAAATATTTAAATTAAGCCACTCCATTCCCTCAAGGGAATGCATTTTGTCTTTTATGCACAGATGATCCAATCACATGTATATCTAAATAAATATAGTACACTCTATATACTTTATACACAAGTGATACTTAATGTGAATTGAGATAGTCCCAAAGCATGATAAAGGAAGGCAGTGATGAGAGGAAAGGCAAGTTCCTGTTTATTAAAGTCTGCACCTGCATCAGGATATCAATTCTTCCCATCCTTAGGGGCATTCCACACCTGTAAACACCCATTCATAATAACAAACATTTTACAGCTGGGCTATTCACCCACCATTTTTCACCACTCTAAAGGTAACTGCAAACTCCATATCTAGTCCATTGTTTCTAGATGATTCGGTGACTCAAATTGTATGTGTCTTCTGATGTCAACAAAGCATAAGGGCTTTTGTATATGTATCTTCAGAGGTACACATTCAGTGTCACAGTGATCAACTGATAACATGTGACTCACAAAAGATCCTCCCTGAATGATGGAAAACCTCCCTAAAAGAGCGGTGCTGGCCTGGTCACCATAAAAGGACCCTCCAAGGAAACCAAAATATCTTCATCTTTTTCCTTGCTTTGGTCAGTATGAGAATTTTGACGGATCCATAACTGGTATTTCAGGGTTATGTGAGATTCTCCTCAACACCCTGGAACAGTGGATATATGATTACCAAGGAGAACAATTAGCAAAATAAAATGTCTGCCTGGATTTGATCAGAAGGTTATTTTGATTTTGTAGTATCCCTTTTGATATGAATCAAACCTTTTGAATGAAAATATCACAAGAGGAGAAAAAACCATAATCAAGCATGAGTGTGAAAAAATATTTTATATCATAAATGAAACTCCTCAAAAGTGTAATCATGACGCAGTGGCTCACTCAGAAGTCACCTAAGGAAGTGTTAATCTGGTTTCCAGGTTTTCCTATTTGTGTTTACTATTTGTGAACTCAAATGAAGCTGTAAACTTTTCCAGTTGAAGGTTCAATAAAACTAGATTGTCAATGGAAACACTACATAACTCCACTGAATACACTACAGTGGTATCCCTCAATCTTTAAGTGATTTATCCCTTCTACTAAAAAGTATTTCGTTCCTGGAAGATACTATCTCTTCTGCATGATTTTTTAAGGCAAAGTAAGACAGAATTGACCTTAATAAACAAACTTCTTGAAGTGTAACTCTTCTTTTGCTTCAGAAAAGATTGCTTTGCCATGCTTCCAAAAAACACTTCCCCACTTCTTGTTTTAGAATTAGGATCTTAAAACTGAAAAGCCAGAATGTACTTTTATTCTTATGTCATCTTTTTAAATGAGATCCCCAGGTGATATCACAGTAGGTAAATTCATGTATTAATATTGAATGCTGGTTTTCAAAAGCCTATGTTTAATAGATCTAATACAACTGAAAGTGAAGCTTATCAAGTTCAACTCTACCTAAGATTATATTTATTTTCTCTCTGTATGGGAGTAATTATAATTGCCTCTATATTAAATCATTGCATTTGAACACCTATGCACCATAAAACAGTCAGATTCATATCTGTTCCTTAAGTAGTGGAGATAATGGCCATTCCTAGAAATACGCATTCTTATCATCACTATATTATACACAATTCATTTAACAGGCTCCTGCATATGTTAAACACAGGTACGCATTTCTGAATACTGTTGTTTTTAGACAGATAATGAGCATGCAAATGAGCATATTTTTATTTAACACATGTCCTTAGAACAGATATGTATGTATAAGAGAAGCAAGCAATACAAATATAGATACACCCCACTATTCATATGACACATATAAAACACACTCTCACAAAGAACCCTTTGGTCACCACTCCAGAGCTTACAAATAGCATTTTGATTTGCATGTAGGTAGTGTCAGAATGAAGTACACTCTAGTCTTCCATATCATGTGTTCGCATTGTGCGCTTCATCTAGGGGGAAGGTAGGACATCATAGGGAATGTTATTCCAACAATGCAAGCCTGATTGAACCCTGGGTGAAAATCTTGCAAGAAATGGTTGATCCCATCACTGCGTGTGCATGCATGCAACGTCAGACGTGGTGCATATCACAATGTAAATTGTCTTTATTGCAAGGTTTGTAAGACCACAGACCCTCATATTAGAGGAGAACTGGATGTATAAGTAAAGTTTAAGTGAGAGCAAGTGTGTTGGGATAACTGGAGGTCCCATTATATAGTATGTCCGGATTGCACAGAGTTTATCTCTGCATCTCAGTAAATCAATGAAAGTATGAGTACTATGTGCACAAGAAAACCGTTCATTTTACAATAAAACTCAATTATTTATTTTTGCCACTTAGTAAAAGCATCATAATTCAGAATAACAAAAAAGGATGGCTCCTCATTACAACAGGTTTGTACATTCTAATTAGTTTGCAATATTTAGAACTCGTACATGTGTGAGTAACTCTGGAAAGGAGGTTTCAGTAATTCTCTGTATTCCTGAATTGTCCTCTACCTTTCAAGGAGCATATCAACTTCTCAGGTTTAACAAATGAAAAATTCTAAAGGTTTTTTTTTTTAACAATTTGGATAAAATCCACTTTAAATTCTCTATTTCAAACAATTTGGGCTTTATGCATGAGCCTTAGCCCTATCATTCCAGCAGCCATTCTTACCATTTATGTATATATCATATCCACTTATCCCTACTCTTGTTAGTTCTATTTTTTCCCTGTTCCCATTGTACTCTCCAGAGTGCCTAGTATAGTGTTCTGCATTGCAATATGAGTGTTCAATAAACATTATTGAACAAACACTTAGTTTTTTTATGATTCATATGCAACACCTGCCTGAGAAGTCTTCTTTTCATGGGGGATGGAGTTAGCCAATTGGGGCTTTGGTGAAAGAGCACAGGCCTGGTAATCTGAGGACCTGGGTTCTAATTTTGGCTGTGTAACCTTGGGCAAGTCAATTAATATCTCTCTGCATTAGTTCCCTCATCTTCAAAAGGGGAATTCAATACCAGTTCTCCATGCTTTTTTTTTTTAATGCTATTTGTTAAGCACTTACTATGTTCCAAGCACTATATTAAACTCTGGGGTAGGTACAAGATAATCAGGTTGAACACAGTCGGGGCTCACAGTCTTAATCTCCACTTTACAGATGAGGTAACCGAGGCCCAGAGAAGTTAAGTGACTTGTCCAAGGTCATAGAGCAGACAAGTGGCAGAGCTGGGACTAGAATCCAAGTCTTTCTGACTCTCAAGCTTGTGCTGTATCCACTAGGCCATGCCGCTTCCCTCCTACTTAGACTTTGAGCCTCATTTGGGACCTGGTTATTTTGTAACTACCCCAGCGCTTAGTATAGTGCTTGGTACATAACAAGTGCTTAATAAAAATCCACAATTATTATCATTATTACTACTAGTAGTAATAGTAGTACTTATTGAATTCCCAATAAACAAGTACAAAACAAGCAGGTGACAATCCCTGCCCACAAGGACCTTATACTCAAAAATTAAAAAAAAGAATGTATACTTTAAAGAATGTACATGTTTAAGGGCTGAGGATGAGTATAAAAAAGTACATAAGTGTAACCTGTAATTTAACTGTCTCCCCAGCTGGATTGTAAGTTCCATGAAGGCAGGAATCATGTACACCAATTCTATTCTACTTTTCAAAGTGCTTAGAGAGTGCTCAATAAATGCCACTGATGGATTGACTTATTAGGTGAAAAAATAAATCAGAAAGGGTTAGTATGCCCTTTGGAAGACTTTAGTGTGGTGCTAAAATGGCCTGAAGTCTCAGATCAAACTGGCATGTTTAGTGTGCCAAAATGGTCTCAAGTCTCAAAGCAAACTGGCATGTATTGTGTCAGTCAATCACTGATATTTATTGAGCTCTTACTGTGTGAAAAGCACTTGGGATGGTCGAGTTGGGAGACATGGTCATGGTCCTCAAGGAGTTTACACTCCGATGTGAACTTCTTGATGACAGACATCTGGATTTACCATCAGGACCAGTTACCAGCACCAACTATGGGCAATACTGAGTATTAAGTGGCGAGATAGGGTCACAAACAGTGAGGTTTTAAAACACAGATTGTCAGCATTAAAATAATGAGGCTGGTAAAATTTAGAGACTGAGAAGTTTGTCTAGAACAAGTTAAGACTGTATTTATCAACTAGCTTCACAAACGATTGACAACACAGCTACCAGTTGGCCTATTTGCAATAACCTTATGAGAAGCAGCATGGCTCAGTGGAAAGAGCACGGGCTTTGGAGTCAGAGGTCACGGGTTCGTATCCCGACTCCGCCACATGTCTGCTGTGTGACCTTGGGCAAGTCACTTAACTTCTCTGAGCCTCAGTTACCTCGTCTGTAAAATGGGGATTAAGACTGTGAGCCCCACGTGGGACAACCTGATCACTTTGTATCCCCCCAAGCGCTTAGAACAGTGCTTTGCACATAGTAAGCGCTTAACAAATACCAACATTATTATTATTATAAACTCACTTAATTTCTGGTATAAGTCTGCAGAAATCTGAGCTGTAGAATATCTAAATACCGAATGATGATAACACAAGAAATAAGCATAAACTGATAGCAAGTTATCACCAAAAATTCCATACCCTTTCCTTAGTGGGAAGAAGGAAAATCCCCCAGAAAAAAAATATATATTTATGATGGATTTCAAAGTGACCAGATCTTTTACATTGCTGTTACTGCCATCACCAGCATTAGAACAGACATGTATACTGTTATACATGTCTGTTCTAATGCTGATGATGGCAATAATAATTCATCACACAAATGCTCTAAATCAATGTAGTTGGGAAAATTTGTGTCAATTTGTAGCAGTAGTATTAGGATTAGTAGTTATTGAGTGCCCACTTGTTTCAGAGCACTGTAACTACCTGTTTGAGAGGCAGAGTGAAATAATACATCCCCTAACCACAAGGTGCTCACACTCTCTAACGACGGATGCAGACCTAAAACATGTCTGTACATAAACTTAACTCTCTACCGTGGCAGTAAAGGTTTTAGGAAAATCTTATGAAAATCTTTTAAAAAAGTGGGTTCAACCTGAAATGATTCAGAGGGTAGGCTTTGAATTAAATTGCATTCAACCATAAATGTCATACCTTAACTATGCTATTTTTATGGAGGGAAAATACAAACAAGCCCCATGAAACACCACCGTTTTCTCTTTCTAATTGACTTGAATTCAGTTACTTGGACATAGAAATATATATTCTGTATTCACAAACATGTTTAAGCTTAATCTGTAAGCAGCCCATAGTAACCATTTGTTAGACTGTGGCATTATGACAGTCCAGCTGTTCAATTAAAAATGACCAAAACTTTTTAGTTCATGTACTTTGATCTAGTTGATTCTTTGAAAAGGTATCTAAGTCAATGATGTAGTTTGTTATTGTTTTAATTGATCTGCCACAAATGATGTAATATAATAATAGACATCAATCAGGTGATGCAAAAACAGAAAAATTGAAACGACTTTACAGACAACATAAATCATGAAAATGGAGCCATGGAGAAGACAGTGTGATGGTCCTGATGTGATTTTTGCTCAGGCTGCTGCTCTCTGAGAAATCTCAGAACCCTTGTCTTAGTGTTCATGATCCATCATCCATGAATCATGCTTTGTGTTTGCTGGAATGAGATTTTAAAAGTTCTAGTAAGAGATTTAGGGTAGCGGTATTTTTTTCTTTAAGGAAAATAGGAGGTGGGAATTACAATTAAAACTACATCAAGTTGTTCAATACATCTGCAGTAAAGCATGTAGGAATACATATGGAAGCAGCATGGAATAGTGGATAGAGCACAGGCCTGGGAATCAGAAAGTCATATGTTCTAATCTTGGCTCTGCCACTTGTCTGCTGTGTGACCTTGGGCCAGTCACTTCACTTCTCTGTGCCCACTGATCTCAGCTGTAAAATGGGGATTGAGACTGTGAGCCCCATGTGGGACAGGGACTGCGTCTAACCTTATTAGCTTGTATCTACCCCAGTGCTTAGTACAGTGCCTGGCACATAGTAAGTGCTTAACAAATACCACAATTACCCAGTACTTAGAACAGTGCTTGACACATAGTAAGTGCTTAACAAATACCATAAAAATAATAATCTATGATTTATGTATTTATATTGTTGTCTGTCTCCGCCTCTGGACTGTAAGTTCATCGTGGGCAGGGAACAGGTCTACCAAATCTGTTTCAATGTATTTTCCCAAATGCTTAGTACAATGCTTGCACACAGTAAGTGCTCAGTGAATACCACTGATTGATGGATTGATTGAAATAATCGTTTTGTAATAACACATTTTCTGTTTTAACGACATTTCAGAACTGATGCCATTACACATGACCTAGAATGAAGATCAGCTAAAATTCTTTTGAATAGGAAATGTTTCTGAATCTTTCCACATCAATCAATGATATTTATTGAGTGTTTATGTGTACAGAACACTGTATTGAGTACTTGGGAGACTGCAATAAAATAGAGCTGGTAGACATGTTTCCTGCCCACAGGGAGCTTAAAGTCTAGTAGTGGAGACAGACAGAAGCAGCGTGGCCTAGGGGAAACAGCATGAGCCTAGAAGTCAGAGGACCTGGGTTCTAATCCTGGCTCTGGCACTTACTTTCTGTGTGACCTTCTGCCAGTCACTTAACTTCTCTGTGCCTCAGTTTCCTCAACTGTAAACTGGGGATTCAACACCAGTGTAGGACAGGGACCATGCCTCACCTGCTTAATATGTATCCACCCCAGTGTGTAGAACAGGGTTTGACATAGTAAGAGCTCAAAGTAAGAGCCCTTAAAAATAAGTACATAAACATAAATTACAGATATTTACATAAGTGCGGTTGGGCTGAGTGCAGGATGACTATCAAGTGCTTAAAGGGCACAGATCTAAGATCTAAGTAAGGGAGGGAGAACTGAGGAAGTGAAGGTTTAGTCAGGGAAGCCCTCTTGGAGAAGATATAATTTCAGTAAGTCTTTGAAGGTGGGAAGAGTGGTGGTCTCGTATATGAAGGGCGGTGGGAATTCCCGGCCTGAGGCAGCATGGCTCAGTGGAAAGAGCACGGGCTTTGGAGTCAGAGGTGACGGGTTCAAATCCTGGCTCCATCAATTGTCAGCTGTGTGACTTTGGGCAAGTCACTTAAATTCTCTGTGCCTCAGTTACCTCATCTGTAAAATGGGGATTAAGACTGTGAGCCCCATGTGGGACAATCTGATCACCTTGTATCCCCCCAGAGCTTAAAACAGTGCTTTGCATATAGTAAGTGCTTAAATACCATCATCATTATTGTTATTATCATGTGGGCAAGGGGTTGGCAGTGAGATAGACAGGATCAAGAGACTCCTTACCATTGGCTTTAAATGCTCAATCACCTTGCCCGCTCCTACACCTCACTGCTCTTCTAATAATAATAATAATGATGATGGCATTTATTAAGTGCTTACTATGTGCAAAGCCCTGTTCTAAGTGCTGGGGAGGTTACAAGATGATCAGGTTGTCCCACTGAGGGCTCACAGTCTTAATCCCCATCTTCCAGATGAGGGAACTGAGGCACAGAGAAGTGAAGTGACTTGCCCAAAGTCACACAGCTGACAATTGGCGTAGCTGGGATTGGAACCCATGACCTCTGACTCCAAAGCCCGTGCTCTTTCCACTGAGCCACACTGCTTCTCTGTACAGCTTCTCTGCTTCTACTACAGCTCAGTCCTCACACTTGGCCCCTCTGGTGCCTCGATCTCGTCTATATCACCACTGACCTCTTGTCCACATCCTGTCTCTGACCTGGAAGGGCTTGCACTTTGTATCTGTACTCTCCCCACCTTCAAAGTTTTATTGAAGGCTTGTTTCCTGCCCACAGTGCACAGTCTTGGAGGGAGATAGACATTGATATAAAAAAATTATGGATATGTAATTGAGTGCTCTGACTCAGGGAGGGGTGAATAAAGGTTACAAATCCAAGTGCAAGGGTGATGCAGAAGGGAGTGGGAGAAGAGAAAATGAGCACCTAGTTGGAGAAGGTCTCTTGGAGGAGATGTACTTTTAATTAGGCTTTGAAAGTGGGCAGAGTGATCGTTTGTCAGATATGAAGAGGGAGCGCATTCCAAGCCAGAGCCTGCACTAGGGCAAAGGGTAGGTGCAGATAGATGAGATCAAGGTACAGGAAGTAGATTGGCATTAGAGGAGTGAATTGTGGAAGCTGGTTTATAGTAGGAAGTCAGGGAGGTAAGGTAAAAGAGGACAGCTTGACTGAATGCTTTAAAGCCTATGTTGAGGAGTTTCTGTTTGATGCGGAGGTGGATGGGCAAACACTGGAGATTTTTGAGGACTAGGGAGTTGTGGACTGAACAGTTTTGTAGAAAAATAATTCAGGCAACAGAATGAAATACGGACTAAAGAGGGAAAAGATGGGAGACAGGGAGGTTAGCAAGGAAGCTGATCAAGGTGGGAAAGTGTAAGTTCTACGATTAATGTAGTAACAGTTTGGGTGGACAGGAAAGGGCAGATTTCTGGGTTGTGAAAGTTGAAATAGTCAAATACAGATCTAGAAGATAATAAAGATGAAAAATGAAGAAGTAGTAAATACTGAGATGGGGATTGTGAAATCACTATATGTTGAACAGGTAGAATTGATGGGGATTACAGGATAATTTGGCAATTTTGAAACAGAGAATATGTGGCTTCTTCAGCACATGTTTCTTCAGCATAGTATTAAGAGATACGGCCAATATAACACAGAGATAATTGTACCTGGCACGAAAACATTTAGCAGGTGAATTCTTCCTACTCTTCCAGAATCCATTTTTTTTTTTTTAGGAATGGAGGAAGACGTGAGCAGAAAGACAAAGAGAAATCTAATAGCTGCTAATACTGATACCTAGGTAATAATGTTTAGTCTATAGTCTATCACTATCTACCTAGTTCTTTGAGGGTCAAGATTAGGAGTGCTGATTCTATTGCACTCACCCAAGTGCTCAGTACAGCACTTTGCACTGTAGTTCCCCACTAAATGTTCCCTGCTTATATGTGTCTCATCAGATCACTGAATAGCCGCCGTTTCGATAGCCTGCTGTCATTCATTCTCCAAATGTGTCCCTTCCGGTCAAGCCATGCTGTGAAAAGCATTTCTTCCTGGTGAGCTGATTCCACTGCACAATCTCATTGTTGGTCTGCCTTTTCCATTTGCTATTTGCTCTTAAATGATGCTTTTGAAACTGTACAAGTAGTTAAACATGCCTTTTGTGGTCTGTCCACATCTCACCATTATAGGGAAGGTCAGACAGTACAATCTCCTTGTAGACCTTCTATTGGCTACTATGCTTCATGCCTCATTGCTGCCCACTCTATCTCCCACTAGACTGCAAGCTCATTCAGGGCAAGCATCATATCTACTAGCTCTACTGCACTGTAATCTCAGGAGTTTAGTGCAATGCTCGGCAAACAGTAAACTCTCAATAAATACTCTTGATTAATCTCCAAAAGGACAAGCTGGCCTTCTCAATTCATATATCTACATTGTCAGAGTGTACAACTGTGGAGGTGGCACATGAGCTGAGATCAATTTGCGTGTAAATGGGTTTAGTCTTAGAGACACTTCACCGTGTGCTTCAAAACCACCCCCTTATTCATTACACTTTGTGCTCCAGAAGAACATGATCAGCAGGGGTGAGAGAGTGAGAGAGTGTGTGTGGCACTGCACAAACCATTAGCATCTTGTGTTGTAGTATCCCACATAAAGGAAAATACACAGTATAATACCCACATGCTCAGTTTCCTTTGATACTTCATGTTCCATCTATTCAGATGCACTTTGTCGAAAGAATAAAAGGATATTTCTAATTCTACCATCACACTCCATCCAAAACACAGAATGAAAACATGTGTTTGGGTAGAACCTAGTGCATTACTAATCCTTTTTGTCTAGAAATAGTAGGAATGATATTTACTGAGCACCCAGTTAGTGCAATGTATTGTGCTAAACACTTGGGAAGGCAAAACTAAGAAGTGTCCCATTCCTTGCCACAAGAAACTGGTCTTGTTTTGTTTTATGCTGTCGAGTCGTCTCCCACCCATGACAACACCATGGACACATCTCTCCCTGAATGCTCCACCTCCATCTGCAATCATTTTGGTAATGTATCCATAGAGTTTTCTTGGTAAAAATACAGAAGTGGTTTGCCATTGCCTCCTTCCACGCAGTAAACTTGAGTCTCCACCCCCGATTCTCTCCCATGCCCTGCTGCCCAGCACAAGTGAGTTTTGCCTCGCAGCAGATTACTTTCCACTCGCTAGCCACTGCCCAAGCTACAAATGGAATGGATATGCCTCTGCTTGACTCTCCTTCCCATAGTCGAGACAGGTAGAGTACTGGAAACTCTCCAGGTGTGACCTTGAGAGGGACAAAAAACTTACCCTCTGTTTTTTCAGTCCACATTTCCAAAGAGTCTTCAATTTATACTTTATTTATGTTGCAGGTAAAGATCATGGGTCACATTTCGTGAACACTTTGCATACTGGAATCCCCCCAGGAAAAGCAGAAATCTGAAAAGATAAGAAAGCTTTATAGTCTTCTCCTACTTTACAGTTTTTTGAGTTTAAAACGGGCATCCCTGGTGGTATAAGGGAACATATATGCTTGACCTCTGGGAGAAATATCTTCCTTCATCTATTTCAGTCAAGCAAATAATAGTATTTACTGTGCACCTGATGTGAGCAAATCACTGTACTAATCACTTGGGAGAGTACAGTAGAATAAGGAGACAGGATGATGGAAAATGCACTGAATTGGGTTTTCAGTTTTGGTTCTGCTACTAAGGGCAGGGTGAGTAATGAAGTGGGGCTAAGGGGGTGGGGAATGAGGAAAAGTAGTAAAAGTAGGTGGGGATAGAATTTAAATTAAGTGCTTCATTGGGAAGTAATGGTAGTAGCAGTAATATTTAGAAGTACAAATGGTATTTACTGAATGTTGCCTGAGAGCAGAGACAACTTTCTGAAACACCTGTCTTCTCTGTTTATGTTCCTGGAATATTTTGCTTCAAAACCCAGCAATACCAATGCATTCCATTGCTCTATTAAGTTTAGTAACTGGGAGAGCATCTAGTCTGTTGACCACTGGACTCATGTCGATTTCTCAATATCATTTGTAGCCATAGTTTTCCATCATATTCTTGGGTTCCTATTTGTAGTATGCTGTTCATTCATTGCTTTGCAAGTGACGTCTAATCCTAGTGACATTGTTGTACTTAATGGTGAACCTGAGAAGCAGCGTTGCCTAGTGTCTAGAGCATGGGCCTGGGAGTTAGGAGGGCCTGGGTTCTAATTTGGGTTCCACCACTTGTCTGCTGTGTGACCTTGGGCAGGTCACTTAACTTCTCTGGGCCTCAATTACCTCTTCTGCAAAATGGGGATTAAGGCCGTGAGCCCCATGTGGGACATCGACTGTGTCCAACCTGATTATCTTGAATCTACCCCAGTGCCTGGCACATAGAAAGCATTCAACCAATACCATCAAAAAACCCCCGAAATCCTTCAGTAGCCAAAACATCAGGCTACAGATCCTCTAATTACATGCTCAGCAATCTTGTTAGCCGTCAAACGTCACCTGTGCTTTCCAAGCAAGCTTTTTATCTGCAGGTGCTTGAGATCTTTTTAAATGCCCCATAGTAGGTTGTGGGCAGGGAATATGTCTACCAACTCTGCTGGGTTGTACTTTCCCAAGCACTTAGTACAGCATTCTGTACATGGCAAGTGCTCAAATATCACTGATTGATTAATTAATAATTGACCATGGAAGAGTGATGATCAGGCTGCCCTAGTTGCTGCAGGAAGAGAATCCCTGCCCCCTGTGAGTGCTGAGAGTGGGACCTTTCTATCCACAGGTTTTGGGTTCCACAGAGATGCTGACAGGGATGCTCCCCTCACACCTCTCAACCATCCCTGAGAGGAGACGCTCAGCAGGGTGAAGAGTTTGAATCCAGACTGAGAGGGATCTTTGCAACTGTCTTCACTTTCAATTGTGTGTGTGTTCTTTCAAAGTTTCTTGATGATCTTTGTGGAGAGGCAATTCCTCCCCTGGGGCATTAGTAGTCTTTTTCTTTGTGTTATTCCCTTTCTTCCCCTCAGACCTTCCCATCCTTTTTTGCTCTGCAAGCCCCTTATGGGTTGGGATTGAGGGTCTTTCTCTTTCCAAAGAGGTTTTGTCAGCTCCTAGAAGTGGGCCATATGCATGATGATGGAAAGGAGGAAGAGGGTGCTAATAAGCATCAAACATCCTAACCTGAATCAATCAAGCAGTGGTATTTACTGAACTCCTACTCTGTGCAGAGCACTGTATTAAGTGCTTGGGCAGGTACACTACAAAAACCCTCTGGCCTCAACTGTAAGTTCCGCACCATTTTTTCTACGTCATTCCTGTGTCTGGTAGCTTCTTCAATTACCAGGTGCCTCAGGACACTGAAGACACTGAGCTAAGTGAATCTAATCAGCTGATATATGGAGCTTGACTATTCATTTCTTTATCAGGATTAAGGAAAATACTGAACTTTTCTGGAGGAAAGAAGAAGTGCAGATAGGAATGGAAAAAAGCAGTTGCATTATTAAGGATTGTCACCAGAGGGCATTTACGGATTACCTCAGCAAAAATTTCCTGATACTTGGAACCAACAGATCATCAGCTTCCCCTACAGTATAATTTTCTGAAAATGTCAGGTGTTTGGAGAAATAAAATGGAAAGGTGTGAAAGGAAACTCATACTGATTGACTGACATTTGTATCATATACAGGAAGCCAGAGAAATTTTTTAAATTTTCCTTTTTCTATAGTATTTAAGTGCTTTCTAGAAAGCATCTCAAAAAGGGGAAAAATCAAATTCACTAGTAGAATTTATATTTTAGTACTTGTTTGCTCCAAAATGCTGAAATCCTGCATATATTGCGTTAGTTCACAAAAACATTATCTCCTCCGTAATTTATTTAAATGTTTGCTTAAAACCACTGTTAAAATCAGAGAATAAAACACCTTCCTACTCCTGGAAACAAAACATTCTTTTTTAAAAAAATATTATTTCATCTTTGTGCTAGCAAAGTTAGCACAGCTTTGTGCTAACCTATTCCTATAGGTTTTAAAAACAGTTGTTTTTCCAGAAAGTACACTCAGATGTTTTTGTAATGGAAAAGGTAGCAGTTTGATTATGGATAAGGTGAAGAAGATACGAATATTGCTCGACATTGTTTCCTCCTTTTTCAGGTTTTGTTTTTTCCATGTGAGCAGGAATGCACCGTGAATTTAAATGACCATCGTCACTGTTACCGTCACCACCCAAAGGATCTAATAGTTCAAAGAAGTCTGGGCAATGAGTCCTGCCATTGACCTTCTGTGGCCTAGTGGAAAATGCATAGGCCTTGGAGTCAGAGACCTGAGTTCCAGTTCCCACTCCAATCAATCAATCAATCAATCAATCGTATTTATTGAGCGCTTACTATGTGCAGAGCACTGTACTAAGCGCTTGGGAAGTACAAATTGGCATCACATAGAGACAGTCCCTACCCAACAGTGGGCTCACAGTCAAAAAGGGGGAGACAGAGAACAGAACCAAACATACCAACAAAATAAAATAAGTAGGATAGAAATGTACAAGTAAAATAAATAAATAAATAAATAAATAAATAGAGTAATAAATATGTACAACCATATATACATATATACAGGTGCTGTGGGGAAGGGAAGGAGGTAAGACGGGGGGATGGAGAGGGGGACGAGGGGGAGAGGAAAGAAGGGGCTCAGTCTGGGAAGGCCTCCTGGAGGAGGTGAGCTCTCAGCAGGGCCTTGAAGGGAGGAAGAGAGCTAGCTTGGCGGATGGGCAGAGGGAGGGCATTCCAGGCCCGGGGGATGACGTGGGCCGGGGGTCGATGGCGGGACAGGCGAGAGCGAGGTACAGTGAGGAGATTAGTGGTGGAGGAGCGGAGGGTGCGGGCTGGGCAGTAGAAGGAGAGAAGGGAGGTGAGGTAGGAGGGGGCGAGGTGATGGACAGTCTTGAAGCCCAGGGTGAGGAGTTTCTGCCTGATGCGCAGATTGATCGGTAGCCATTGGAGGTTTTTGAGGAGGGGAGTAATATGTCCAGAGCGTTTCTGGACAAAGATAATCCGGGCAGCAGCATGAAGTATGGATTGAAGTGGAGAGAGACACGAGGATGGGAGATCAGAGAGAAGGCTAGTGCAGTAGTCCAGACGGGATAGGACTCCACCACTTGTCTCCTGTGTGACCTTAAGTCACCTAACTTCCCTGTTCCTCAGTTTCCTCATCTGTAAAATGGAGATTAAATACCTGTTCTCCCTTCCACTTAGCCTCATGTGGGATAGACACTGTACTGACTTGATTAACCTGTAACTACTCCAGTGTTCGGAACAGTTCCTGGCATATAATAAATGCTTAACAAATACCTCAATCATTATCATTATTGCTATTATTAGTCTATTTAGACTTGCTGTCAAGAACTCCGGGTAAGAACTTCCTTATTTGCAAAAGCTGCAGGTCTCTCACATGGGTGAACTGGGAGGAAGAGTTTCCTTAAAAGATTTCAAAATGCAACAAAAAGGCTGAATAAAAGGAATAATAAAATAAGGACAAAAACTGAAATTCACACATGAAATAATTCTTTGGGCAAGTTCCATGAGAGATACCATTATTATTATTATTATTTTGCCACCCAGAACAGGGGAATTTGTTTGCATACCATGTTGGAATTACAGGGCACAGGAGGGGAAGCAGCACTGGCAATACTGAGGAAAGTGAATTGAACTGAGAAAAAAAGCTCAAAACTCACTCACTGAGGCAAAGAAGAAACATACTTATGTGGGAAATATTAAAATTATCATTTCCAAACTCTACGTTGGTGTGGGTACTTCAGCTTCCTCACCTGTAAAATGGGGATTCAATTCCTTATCTCCCTCCTACTTAAGTTGTGAGCCCCATGTGGGACAGGGACTGTGCCCGACCTGATTAGCTTGTATCTGCTCAAGTGCTTGGCACATTGTAAGCATACAAAAAAATGTCACAGTTTCTAATTAATCAATCAACAGCATTAATTGATCTCCAGAATATGCAAAGCCCTCTCAAGATGGAGACTAAAGACTGGAGTGATGTGAAGGTTATTAAACTGTACAGTTTAAGAACATCTTGAATTGGGTTCTTCAATGTGTGGCTTTTGGTGGCTCAAAGACCCTTCTTCTTCACACCTTCTTCTGAATTGTTACTTGTTTGTGAGGGGATGGACTAGAGTCAGACATAGAGGGGAAGCAGTGAGGTCTAGTGGAAGAGGCACAGGATTATGAATCAGGATAACTGGGTTCTAATCTCAGTTCTGCCACTTGCCTACTATGTAAACTTGGGCAAGTACAGTTTCTCTGTGGGTTGTTTTGGTCAACTGTAACATAGGGATGAAACATCTCCTCTTAGGCTGTGAGCCCCAAGTGTGATAAGGACTGTGTCTGATCTGGTCATATTGTATCTACCCCAGTTCTTGGCACATGGTGTTGAACTAATTCCACAATACTTATTACTACATGGTGCATAAGAAATGCCAGAGAAGAGAAAAACCAAGGTATGACAGATTTTCATCTTAATAAAATTTTAACTCGAAAATTACCAGAAAACAGCTCATTGTCTCAAGGGCACATGTAAATTATGTGCCAACGACATGTAAATTTCATGCAAACTCACATGTGGCCCTCATAAGAATCTGGGTGTGGAGCTAGTGAAAACTCTAATTTAGAAAGAAGGTGAGCCCACAATGTGGGAGTCAGAAGACCAGTAATCTCGGCCTGGCTCTGCCATAGATACCAGAATAATTAAACAGTGAGATTAAATGGGCAATTAATGCAAGTCACATAATTGCTTCAGCAAGCGTTTCTATTGGTTTATAGCCTCTAATCTCTCTTCCCTTTTCCTCCTTTATTTTCCTAGAATATACTTTAAATTTGGGGGATTAAGTTAAGAAAAAAATTAGGCAGTTAGGACCATCCAAACATTACCACCCCCCCCCGTCCCAAAAAAACAAAAAAAAGGCTTCCATGACAAAATTAATACTAGCAGTGGAGACATACCTGCTGAAAGTTGCTCTTCCCTTGCCGTAAGGGAACTACCTCAGAAAGGCTTTGGGGATACAACTTATTCTCTCTGAACCACAGTTTGAATAATGTCTGCTTTCTTCCGACCTCACCCGGCTGTTATGCTGGGAGAATTCAAAAGATGTGCCAGTCAAGAGCTGTGATGGCGGTGGAAAGCAATATGTAAATGCAACCATTATTAGAAATACTTCTGCATATGATAGACTTACCATAGCTAAATTCCCCCATCTTTTTCTCTCAGCTTTTTCTCTCCATTTCAAGGCTTACCCAGCCTCTGCAATTATCATTTATTGTAATAACCGATAATGAATAATGATACGTAGAAAATCTTGAGCAGGCTCTATACAGTATTTCTAAAAGTCCATATTAGTAGGGAGGCTTTAAGAACATTTATAAATCAGCATGATTTAGGATGAACATTTAAGATATATGAATTCTCTTTCCTTTCCCTAATTAAACATAAAAGTGAAGTCCATTATTCCATAACTCCTTCCATTTTATTAAATTGATATGGCAATATTTCTATGAGTTCTGGAAGCTGTTTTATACTCTTGGCATTTGTGCAAACAATCACGTTCCATATCTAAATGGTTTTTCCCAAGTAACTTTCCTGCTATTTACCTGTGGGTGAAATCTTGAGCTTTTCATAGGCAAAGGATTAAATTTAGTTATTTCCTCTCAAACAGCTTACTATCATGGCTACTTATAAGTTTAAATGCACAAAAACACAGTTTCTCAGTTGAGACAAATCACATGCAAAATTCACCATTCAAGGAAAAAACAAAACCCCAAACCCCGAACTTTTTTCTTTGAGTTACTGCAAAAATTATTTTCATTTCATATTCTTCTGCGTAAGAGATGGCCAGCTGACTTCCTTTTAGAAAAAAATCTCTAGGGGAAAAATAGTAGCTCTTAAAGCTAAACCCTTGTATGCCAAGTTGTAAACCACAGCAAATTTCCATGGCTGAGTGAAAAAAAAAACAACTCTGAAAGACCACGTTTATAATGGAAATGCTGACAAAACCCTGCTCTGGGAGCACAAACGACAGCACTATTACCCAGCTCTGGGGTGGACTGGTTGGTGTCATTTGCACTTTAAGCAGTTTAGGTGTTAAATTGCATGCAATTGCCCAGTGGGATAAAACACCCTTCAAAGATATGAAATAATCCCTCTTTTTTCCTACACTATTTTCTTACAGGAAATCTTAACTCATAAATGGTAGTACTGGGTAATTTGTTTCTAGTAAAATGCAGCCTAATCCATTTAGTTACAATGCTTATCCTGTTCCACTGACAAACAGTAACAGGTTTAGGCTCTGTTCAAAAGGCACCAAAGCCTAATTTCCCAGATGAAATGCTAATTTCCGATTTTTGTGCTCCATTATTCTCTTACTGATATTTAATGGCAATTTAAACCTAGATAGGGAAAAGGAGGGGGAAAAACAGCAAAGGAGGCAGCAGTTAGAGTTCTCTTGTGAGGAAACTTGCATGTCAGAGTTTCTCTGTTGGTGTTAATCTCCCCTCCTCATTGCAGGAGTAGTGCAGAGTCAGGATCTGGGAATGAGGGAGTGGGGAGCTTCAGAGCTCTGACAATTCTGACCTCTACTGAGAAAAACATGAAGTCCCACATGAGACAATATTAATAATAACCGTGGCATTTGTGAAGTACTCTAGGCTGAGCAAAGAACACGTCTACAAAACCTGTTATAACATACTCTCCTAGAGCATTAACTTAGTATGCTCTGACCATAGTAAGCACTCAATAAATACAACTGAATGACTGTGAAGGACTATGTGTTAAACACTGGGGTAGATACAATCATATCAGACACATAGGGCTCACAGAATACGGGGGGGGGGAATTATTTAACCCCCATTTTATAGATTAGGAAATTGAAGCACAGAGAAGTGAAGTGACTTTCCCAAGGTCACACAGCAGTTAAGTAGTGATCAAAACACAAGTCTCAATGCCCAGCCCTGTGTTCTTCCCACTGAGCCACAGAACAGGAGGTAAAATGGAAATTCGCAAATGGGAGAAATGAGAGGAAGGCTGGTCACTCTGTCTCTCAGATTGTCAAAGAAGAGGTATTGTGACAGGATCTCACCAGGAACCAAGTTATAGGATCAGAAAGTTTCTGAAATGAATCCGGGAGTCCCATATGTAAGTGTTTGGTCACCATTTGACAAGCTCTGGGAAGAACAGAGCCGAGTCTTCTGAACGAATACAAAAGGCAGGTCTAGCATGGGATGGATGAATGACAGGATGGAGAGACCTTTGGTATCTGCATGAAGTAAAATGCTCAATAAATACAATAGACTGATTGACATTAATCTGGTAGTTACACCTCATTTAAGAAACTGCTTTGGGAACTTAAACACAGCTGATTGAACATTCTACCTTGTTTAAAATTAAAAAGAGAAGGTAAGTACCATGTCACTTTTGCTCATAGAAAGTCAGGGTTGTTTTTCCACATCTCCCCAGAAAACCCTGTGAGAGACCTCAATAGAATGGTGGGGCTGGTCCTGCTGCCACAGAGTTCCCTTGGACCTCCCCCCCAGAGTCCTGGTGGCCAAGGATGAAGGCTCATCCCTTAAATGCTCATTAAATACATTTGTTCCAGGGGCAAGTAAAGGAGGAGAGCTGTATGTACCCTCTCATCTGGGTTAGGCTGCTAGGGAGGTGAGTGTGGTGGCCATGGGCCTTCCACCATTGGGCTTCTTAACCACATCGTCAGTAGTTAAAGACACAGTCCCTGCCCTTAAGGAGTTTATAATCTGCTATGTAAGACAGGAAACTATATACATAAATAAATTCCATTCATTGTAGTACTTTCTTCTAGATTGTCTTAGAAAACTGCCTTGCAGTTTTGTACTGGATCATGGATGAGTGGAAAGAGGATGGATCTCCAAGTCAGGTGATCTGGGTTGTGTTACCTAGATTTGCTATTGGGAATTGCTATTGTGTGACTTCAGGCAAGTCATGTAACCACCTTGGGCCTCAGTTTCCTCATTTGTAAAATGGAGATAATAATCTTCATCTCTCCCACATTTTTAGGGAAGGAGGAGATGGGAATTAGGAAAGGAGAAGATGACCCTTCTAAAATAAGGAGTCAACATCCAAAGGTAAAGGCTTGGAAAGTCACAAGAACAGAAACATTTTTAAAGGGGAAGAGCTCATACAGAGAAGAGAACAACACCCTTTACAGCATCTAGTATTTTGCTGCTTTTGTATTGGAGTTCATGTATGATATTAATGGATGGATGCACCTTAGAAGATTGGATTACTGGAAACTGGTTAACTCCTTTCTGGATAACCAGATGTCATCAGTTGTCACAATCAACACTTCCTATCGAGCCCCCTCCAGGGCTCAAACCAGGGGAAAATAATCATTTTCCATAATCACTTTTATAAAGTGAGATTTGATGTTCAGTATACTTTTTTTTTATCATAGTTGCGATGCCTTGCTCATATTTTGAAGGATATGTAAATTCAGCTCTATGGAACGAAATGGGTCAAAAAGAAGAAACACAAATCATCAATGCCATTTTAATTGACAGCAATTTTTCTCTCCAAACTCCGTTTACCTTGCAAACATCAATTTTCCCTTCAAAACAGAAAAGCCTTGAATTCAAAAGAATTAGGGCTCCCAAAATAATGGACTGTATCTTTGCCCAGAATCATAAGGTAGACCATCACAGAGATGGAAACATTTTGAGGGTTTGCTTGTTTCTGTAACAATAATAATAGTAATAATAATAATAGTATTTATTAAGTGCTTACTATGTGCCATTCACTGTAGTAAACCTTGGGGTAGATACAAAATAATCCAGTCAGACAGAGCCCCTGTTCTACGTGAGGTTAAAAGGCTAAGTAGGAGGGAGAACAGGTACTGAATCCCCATTTTACAGTTGAGGAAACTGAGGCACAGAGAAGTGAAGTGACTTCCCTAAGGTCATACAGCAGGCAAGTGGCAGATTTGGGATTAGAGCATAGGTCCTCTGTCTTGCAGGACTCTACTCTTTTCACTAGACCAGGCTGTTGAAGTTATTTCATGAGGAGCAGGCAAACAGTAGTTTTTCTGCAGTTTAGGTAATGATTTCCTTTCTACCCAAAGAACAGGACCATCCACATCTCAGAAGCATAAGCTACAAACTGGTCAAAATACACCATTTGCCTGGGTGTTTGGTGAATCAAAACATAGGCTTGGGGCTCATTCCTGTTAAAGAGGAGAAGAATCAAAATTAAGAATGGTGCCAAATCTTTCAGCTTGCACCGGGCAGGTGAATTACAAAAGGACTATAATATCTGCAGTACCAGAACACTTAACCTGATTATGTGGGGATAAATGTGTTAGATGGAGAACAAAAGTGAATTGCTGCTACATTATACACAAGTTGATTACTTCTGCAAAAGGCCTTTGCTTCTCAAGTTACTTGCTCAAACCCTTGTAAAAACAATTTTCATGCAGAAAGTTAGAGAGAATTAGTTTCTCACAGCAAACCTCAGTTCTTTTCCCTAGAACGGGGAGAATTTCTAAAGGAGGGAAAACTATTAAATCCTGGATGGTTTTTGCTTATCATACTTCAGGCTGTGAAGAAAAGGGGAAGTTTGTTGTTGAAGACCTGGGTCAGTTTTAGGAGCGGAGCAAAACTGGAAAGAAATCCCTGTGTAGTCTGAGTTGTGACTGTTGTGCACCACTTAATATACCCAATGTTGAGACGCAGCATGGCCTAATTGAATCAGCTGCTTGCCTGCTGTGTGACCTTGGATAAGTCACTCAACTTCTCTGTGCTCGTTTCCTCATTTGTAAAACAGGGATTTTATACTTCTTCTCCCTCCCCTTTAGACTGTGAGCCAGAGGGATATGAATTATATCAGATTGGACTGTATTTACCCAAGAAATTAGCACAGTGCGTGGCACATAAGAGTTTAACAAATACCACAGATATAATTGTTAGCAGTAAGGCAGTGCCCAACGAGGTTGACTCCGGACTGGAAGCAATTTACTCTCTGCTCACTAATGGGATCAGTCCCATTATGCCTACTAAATTCAGAACAAATATATCATTGGTTTCATTTAGAACCTCTGAAAGAAGAGGCACAATTACAAGATACAAATACAACTTTAGTGCTCATCCAAACACAATTTAATCATATGATTTTTCTATATTCTTCTAGACTGTGAGCCTGTTGTTGGGTAGGGACTGTATATGTTACCAACTTGTACTTCCCAAGTGCTTCGTACAGTGCTCTGCACACAGTAAGCGCTCAGTAAATACAATTGAATGAATTTTTAAAGATGTGTTTGTGTGTGTGTGTGTGTGTGTGTGTGTTTCCAGCCACTCATCAGTTGAAGGCTCCTCTCTTATTTTACATGGTCAGTGGTGGGACAATGACCTGCAGTGAACCATCTGATTATAGGAATTAAGATGTCAATTTCATAACAAACACTTGCTGTTTCCCCAAGCCCTAAAGCTAGGATTATGTCAGGTCCAGATAGGGTTTTAAGGAGAAATCAAAGTGAAGGCATTGTTTATAACCCTAACAGAGTCAGGGAACGGGAGGGGGGAAATCCCAATTTCTTACTTTAGGAAGCTGGTAGTATGTTGCTAGGGCCTGCTTAACCAGAAGGGGCACTTAAGACCTCTGGCTAAAGCTGCACTATAGATTAATTTGCTCTTATTCTTGACCATTGTATCCATTCTTTGATTTCAGACTGCAATGGATAAAGAGTGGAAAATTTAGAAACTGTTGAATTGAACTGTTATTTCATGGTGAGTCATGTAGGGGTTGGGCGTTCAGTAACTCAAGGAAAACATCTCATTTTCCTTACCTAAACAGGATTGGATGATTCAGTGACCTGGCCTGTGCTGAGTGAATCACTGCTAAAGGAAACTGCTGCTACTGGAAAAGTTAAATGGCATATGAAGAATAAGTCTTCAGAACTTTTAGGGCTTGACTAATGGCAGGAAATACTGTACTCTCCCACAAGCTTAGTACAGTAATCTGCAAACAGTAAGCACTCAGTAAATACCATTGATGATTATCAGGTAAGCACCTAGTGAAATCTTTCTGTACCCCCAGCAACCCCTTTAATGAACAACTAGTGAGCAAATAGCCCCTAGTGAGCAACTCCTCCAAATTATCTTTCGATTTATAATTGATCAATTACTGCAGGGCAAAGGAATGGAATGATCAGGCAACAACACTCTTTCTACAGGGGAAGCAGCATGTCCTAGAGAGAGCACGGTGGGAGTCAGAAGGACCTGGGTTCTAATCCCTGCTCTGTCACGTCTTCTGTGTGACCTTGGGTAAATCACTTCACTTCTCTGTTCCTCAGTTACCTCATCTGTAAAATGGGGATTAAGACCCTGAACCCCATGTGGGACAGGGACTGTGTCATTCATTAATTCATTCATTCATACTTATTGAGTCCTTACTGTGTGCAGAGCCCTGTACTAAGCGTTTGGAAGAGTACTATACAACAATGAACAATCACATTCCCTGCCCACAGTGGGTTTGCAATCTAGAGTGGGGGAGACAGATATCAATACAAATAAAATTACAGATATGTAAATATGTGCTGTGGCGCTGGGGCGTGGTGGGTGACAGCACTTGTGTTGCCGATTTGTACTTCCTAAGTGCTTAGTACAGTGTTCTGCACACAGTAAGTGCTCGATAAATACGATTGAATGCATGAATGAACAGCAAAGGGAGCAAGTCAGATTGACCCAGAAGGGAGAGTGAGAGATGAGAAAAAGTGGGGAATGGTCTGGGAAGCCCTCTTAGAGGAGATGTGCTTTCATTAAGGCTTTGAATGGGGGGAGAGTAATGCCTGTCAGATTTGAGGAGGGAGAGCATTCCAGGTGAGAGGCAGGACTGCAGCAGCGGGCCAGGTGAGATGGAGGCACAGTGAGAAGGTTAGCACTAGAGAAACAAAGTATGTGGGCTGGGTTGTAGAAGGATAGAAGTGAGATGAGTCAGGAGGGGGCAAGGTGGTAGAGTGCTTTAAAGCCAATAGTGAGGAGTTTTTGTTTGACGCGGAGGTGGATGGCAACAACCTGAGTTATTTGAGGAGCGGGGTGACATGTCCCCAATGGTTTTGTAGAAAAATGATCCAGGCAGCAGAGTGAAGTATGGACTGGAGTGGGGAGAGACAGGAGATTGGGAGGCCAGCTAGGAGGCTGATGCAGGAATTCAGGCGGAGTAGGATGAGTGATTGTATTATCGTGGTAGCAATTAATACTGCTACATCTGAGACAAGCGTGACTGATTAATACCAGCACAGGTAGGGAAAGTGCCAAATTGGATAGTACTGTAATACAGTAAGCATTCAATAAATACTATTGAAAGAATAAGCTTCCCAGACGTATCCTGGTCCAGATCTGTTCCCAGTCCTAAGCTCAGTCAGCCTGAAATGGTCCTGACTCTGGACAAATGTCTATTTTTCTTCTTACATTGGATTTCATGCCATCCCCTGGAATCCCTCTAGCATTAAAATGATGGGCTGATTACTTGGATTAAGACCCCGGTATTGATTTACTTCATTTCCAGTTCTCACCATCCATGTTGGACCAAGAGTTCTGTCTGGGGCTCACCCCATACACAAAACAGCTAAAGTTCCCCTGTTTATGCCATCTGCCTAAACACCCATTTGAGCTGAAATCCTCAACCCCTAAAAGGAAAGTCCAAGCCTCCTGTAAACCCCAAACACTATGTTTTGCTTACCTCTAATAAGCAAAGAGAAAAAGTATCAAAGCATGTGAACTTTTAATAACATATTTATCCCAATACAGGAGGCTACTCACTGGGAGCAAGTGTGTGATGGGTAACTGTGAGAGGCAGAAAACAAATAGCTCTCCATCAGAAAAGTCTCTTAATCTCAGGTGACACTAATCACTTCCCCAAAACAGAGATGGCTGGGAAAGAATAACTGATAATTGCATTGGCTATCTACTCTGAAAGTATAATTTTATGGCATTTTCACTTTCAGCAAATAATTAAAAAGCTCATTTGAAAAAAAATTACCCATGGCATTTACTGAGTCAAGGTTAGCTCCAGTAGGATGCCTAGAAATTGACTCTGTAGATTGTGTTTTCTGCCTAGGAATTTAAGGAAATCCAGGAATTTGGCAAAGTTTCTCCATAAGACCCTCCCAAGGACATTGGACATAGGGCAGCCAAATATTCTGAAATCTTGGGATTGTCCTGTCCTTCATCAGTTAATTAATCAGTAGTAATTATTGAGCACTTCTGTATGAAGCACTGTACTAAGCATTTTGGAAAGTACAGTACAGTTAATAGACACCATCCCTGCCTTCAAGGGATTTTCAACCTAATGGATGGCTTTGTCTCCATCTCCAGAATAGGTCTTCTCTGATAGGCGGTGTAATTTTCCCCTTATTTGTGTGACAAGCTGTGCTGCTCTGCAATTACTGATTGATTGATTTTCCTCATATTTGTGTGTCAAGCCCTGTCTCCACATGAGTGAGGTGTGGGTATGGACTCCAGCTTAGGTTCTGCATTCTCACCTCTGAAAACTGGCTATACTTTCAGCCTTCGAGAATCCCTAGGATGATTTCCTTCGCTCATCTCTTTCCTGGTGACTTTTTGATTTGCAGCAAACCCCAAGTTTGGTGCTTCAGGCTAGTTGACTGAATGCACAGAATAAGAATTCTGAACTCAGGACCATCCGGGCAAAAAAGGAGAGTCTTCATTCCCTGGTGACCGTGGGCAATCCAACTACTGCGGGTGGGACTTGGGGCCCAAATGAAGCTGAGAGTTTTTAGGGTTGAGGAGGCTGTTTGGGTCTTGGGTAAGGAAAAGATGAAGGATCTTTCTGGGGGAATGTGTCATCTGGGGATCATTTCCTATTCCCAGGGTTTGTACGAATCTGATTGGGGTGGATGGAGAGAAGGAAGTGAAGAAAATGGAAAATATTTCCTTACTAAAGATGCCTTATGGTTTTGGTTGACTGTGATCTGGCTGTTAGTTATAAATAGCAAAGCACCTAGAAGGAAAGGCATTATAGAAATTCCAATTGTTATTGTTATTAGGATAAACAATAGTGAATAATGATTATAGGACTCCTTCCAGTGCTGAGCATGACACTAGAGGGCAATACAGTCTCATCTCTCTAGAAGAACTCAATTCCCTCCAGTTCATACCACTAAGCAGCAGTCTTCACATCTTAGTTGTATTGTGTAGGGCCAAATTTAGGATTTCTGCTACAAACTCGGCAGCTACCAAATAACCAGTTCCCTCACATACGAGTCAAGAATAAGGCATATTTTCTGGTGAAAAAAACATTTTCATGCCTCCACCATTGTTAACTAGCAATGAGCCCTTCCTTATCCATTCTAATTCTACAAACATGTTCAAGGCATCATGGGACCCAAGGCAGGCCCAGCTATGTTTGGAACATAAAACCATTTATGGTGTCATTAGCAGGTCAGACCCACGGTCCTTCCAGATCAATAATCTGTCTCCAACAGTAGTGACAGGAGGCTCAGGAGAACCTTGAATATTTGTCCTTTTTGACATTCGTCCAATAGGTAAGACTATTTCTAGGTTTAGTAGCCTATATTGACATTCACTGAGTGCTTACTGAGTGCAGGGCACTATACCAGGCACTTGGGAAAGTACAACACAACAGAATTGGTAGACACGTTCCCTGTTTACACCAAGCTTACAGTCCAGAGGGGGGGACAGACATTAATATAAATAAATTACAGATTTTACACAAGTGTTGTGGGGCTGAGGGTGGGTGAATATCAAATCTTAAAGAATACAGATTCAAGCATTCAGAAATTTATCCAAATCCCCTCTGAACCTACCAGGAAAAGACTTGCTAAAAAAGATTTTTGGGCAAATGACAACCCCTGTATCAGCTAGGTTCCAGTACTGAATAAAATCACCTCAAGAAAAAAAAAATGTTTTCTGTCGCAGAATTTCATGTTACTGCCTGAAACACATGGACCTCGGGTAGGACATGTTTGGAGAGCCATGGTGGATGAAGGGGCCGTGTTTAGATTCTCCAAATTTGGTTTTGTGGTGGCCACTGCAGTGGGCAGAATCTAAACTGGCTCTCCAGGCCTGATCCATTCTGATCCTTACTGAAGGCATATCTCCTTCAAGAGGCCTTCCCAGACTTTTCCTTATCTCCCACTCCCTTCTGCTTCATGCTGATTTGCTCCCTTTGCTCTTCTCCCCTCTCTCCGACCCTCAGCATTTATGTTTATAGCTGTAATTTTATTTATTTATATATATGTCTTTATTTGTCTCGATGCCTCCCCCCACTGTGAGCTCATTGTGGGAAGGGATTGTCACTCTTTTTTGCTATATTGTACTTTCCCAAGCACTTAGTACCATGCCCTGCATGCAGAAAGTGCTTAAAAAATACGATTGAATGAATCCCTTCTTTTGTCAGCCTCTACTAAGCCTATACCAGCGAACAGCAGATTCACCAGGGTTTGGCCACCATTTCACCCAGAGACAGGAACCAGATCCCACTCTATTTGAGCACTGATTCTGGAGTTCAAGAGTAGTGACAGAGAAAGGGAAGAATATCAGGAAGCTTTGGGCCTGCAAAGATTCCCTCTAGCCTTCAGCATTTTACTAGAAAGAGGGAAAGGAAAAGGAATAGCCCAAAGATCATCACACAGGTGTTTTGTGCTCCAGATATTTAGCACCCACCCTCCTCCTCCTGCTCCCCTCCCCCAGAAGGTGACCAGCTGCATTCTGCACCTGCAGGAGTCTTTGGGTGGTCTTCAAGAGTAACATAAAGCATCGAGCTTTAGACCAATTAGCCTGGAGGTGAGAAAAGTATAGATGCCCTGAATGGATAAGTATTTCCCCAATCAGCAGCTCCTAAGTACAACCCCACACCTGGGACTACTTACGGAATGTTTCAAGTTTCTTTTGCTCTCTCTTTGGTTGGGTGGGGAGCAGAGTTTTGTGTTAGGCTTTAACGTTTCTTTTTATCTTAATTACACTAATGAATTTTAAAGAGAAAAAACAAAACAAACCCACACTTACCATCACAGAGACTCACAACCTCCACCTGAAACATTTTCTGGTTTACCAGTGGGTGTTTCTGGGAACTTTTCTAACTGCTTGGATTGCTCGGATCAGTTTCACCTAAAACTCTTTTTTGTTTTTGTTTTCTGACTTTTTGGTTGGGTCTTATTTCCAAACACCAGAATAAAGTTAGCACTAGAACAGGCTATTGAGAAAGGTGTGAATTGTCAAAGAGAGAGGATGGAGAACCAGCATGTATCCAGAAGTTTCTTCTCGTAATTCTGTGAATGAATACAAAACAACTAGATCATTCACTCCTGTGATTTCTCCCGTTATTCTTTTTGTCTAATTCTTTTTACCTTTGAAATCTAAAACTTTTGGTGTAATCTCATGTCAGTGTCTCTACCACAGGAAAATAACATAAATTGCTACATTGTTTTCAGTTTGCGGAACAAAAACCTCAAATAACATTACATAAATAATTTTCTGGAGCAAAAAAAATTATCCTGGTGTACTACAAAAATAGCATTACCCAAATATGTATTTAATGCCTGAATTATGAGGATTTTGAAAATTACTACAATAATAATAATAATAATAATGGCATTTATTAAGCGCTTACTTAAGCGCTTACTAGGTGTAAAGCGCTGTTCTAAGCTACAATATTAACAACCATCAACAGATGTTCAATTGAGAGGGACAATGACCTTGCATTTGAGGTGTGTACAAAAGCAAGGAAATGTACCTTCAACAGGCATTAGATCAGATTATAAATATAATAATAATAATGGTATTTATTAAGTGCTTACTATGTACCAGGCACTGTACTAAGCACCGGGGTGGATACCAGCAAATCAGGTTGGACACAGTCCCTTTCCGATGTGGGGCTCACAGTCTCAATCCTCATTTTACAGACGAGGTATCTGAGGCACAGAGATATAAAGTGATTTGCCCAAGGCCACTTAGCAGACAAGTGGTGGAGTCAGGATTTGAACCCAAGACCTTCTGATTCCCTGGCCCGTGCTCTATCCACTCTGCTATGTAGAATTTGGGATTACAAAACTAATCCGTGAATGTCCTTTATAAAAGCTAAGGACACTAAATCATACTGACACTATTGCATACAAAATCATCCCAACTCCATTAACCTTTTTCAGAATAATAATGGCTTTATACCAGGAATTGAAACACTGCAAGCTAGAAAGTATTACTGTTTCTTACTTATTTCATGTAATTTATTCCTATTTTCTCATTCTGTGAGGCTCTTTTGGAACAAGGTCAGTGTGTTAATCATTTGTCTTGTATTTATTTCATTGCTTAGAACAGTCCTTGGTAAAAAGAAAGCCATTAATATAATAATCACAGTAATGACAATAATCATTTCTCATATTGAGAGAGAAGCAAAGATACAGAATCAAGCAGCTCAAAGTCCTTTGATGAGGCAGTTGCATATTGTTACTCTGAGGGCAGGGATCTCATCCTACTTACTCTTTTATGCTCTCTCAGGCACTTAGTATAGTGCTCTAGACAGTAAACCACTACAGTGGAAACTATATGCTTCTTATGGACAGGGAATGTGTCTGCTAAATCTGTTATATTGTACTCTCCCAAGTGCTCAGTATGGTGCTCTGCACCCAGGAAGCATTCAATAAATACCATTGATTGATTCATTGATTGACTGATACCCCTGCACGCACTCTGAACCCTTGTTTCAATCACTACCTCCTCTTCCCCTCCCTGCAATCTCCACACCATTTTTGGCTCCCATCCAAGACTCATTGCCCTTCATTTGCATTATTTCTCTGTAAACCACATTATGACTCTGGGGAAAATTTAAGCCAAAACCTTGAACTGGAAAACATAGGTTAATTGACTTTCCTGGGAAAGACTGTAGACTTTCCTCCCCTGAAATGGGCATGCAACCTGCCCCTTCTAATTTCTACCAGGGTAACAGTAATAGTAAATGAAACAGGAGTTTGCAGATTTGCTTTTTTCCCCAGTTTAGCTCATTAAAGCCAACCAGAAATTAGGGTTGTTTTGGTAAGACTCAGCTTTTGTAATCAATTACAGAGAAATATATCAATGATCAGTATAGAGAAGTATCTCAGAGATGTATGAAAAGCAGTATGGTTTGACAGAAAGAGCACAGATCTGTGGTCAGGAGACCTGAGTTCTCTTCTGTCTCAGTCATCTGCCTGCTGTGTGACCTTGGGCAAATCACTTAACTTCTCTATGCCTCAGTTTCCTCATCTAGAAAATGCAGAGTTAAGTCCTGTTCTCTCTCTTGCTTAGACTGTGAATCAGATGGGGGGCAGGGGATTTTGTCTGATCTGATTATCTTCTATCTACCCCACCAATTGATCTACCCCTTTATCCTCTCACACATGAAGGAGCCTTCTCTGACTAATCTCTCTGTTTCACATCCTCCCTTCTCACCCCTCTGAGTCACCTATGCACTTGAGTCTGTACTTCCTAGGCACTTACTCATCCCACCTCCCAACCCCACAGCCCTCATGGGATAGTTAAAGTATAAACAGTTTGACAGAGTCCATATCTCCCGTGGATTCACAGTCTCAGTAAGAGGTAGACCAGGTATTGAATCCCTACTTTACAGATGAGAAAACTGAGGCCCAGAGAAGTTGAGTGACTTGTCCCAGGTTACATAGGAGGCAACTGGGGAAGCCTGGGATCAGAACCCAGGTCCTATGCCTCCAAAACCTGTGCTCTTTCCACTAGGCCACACTACTTCCCTAACTTCTATGCCTTAAAAAATAATGGCTCACTAGTTGAATTTACTGTATCTAAATCTACTTCTCAGCAGGTGGAGCAGCCTGATGAAATATCAGCAAAATGTCAGCCCCTACTGAGGGAGACATGAGCCCAATTCACAGTTAGTGTCACAGTTACTCTACAGCAGCAACAGGTATTTCTAAAGTCATTTTGTAATGAGTAAATATTTATTTAACTCTCTTGGAAATGATAAAGTAATCACTGCAGTGTTCTTTAAATAGTACCCCGGTGCAGAGAGGGATTATATAGCAGTTGGCTATTTACCAACAATTTGAAAAATAGGCAGGATTTTGAAAGATAGATTCATTTCAGTTAGAAGTTGTTTCAAAAGAGAATTACTAGCATTATTGCTAGTCTCATCGTTATCCTCATAGATGCACTCTGTGCTTTGACATTTTCCAACATTCTTTAAATAAAATAAATCAGGGAAAGAATTAAATGCAGAAATTTAGCAGAAATTCAAAAATGGTTCATAACAATATTCAAAGCAAATTTCTGGTATTGATCCCATCCTCTAGTTAGTAATTAAAGGCCTTTCACTGAGATGTTATTCTGCTTAAAATTTAACTAAATATTCCAATACTCTTGAATGCTTAATGTAGCCCGTTGTTGGGTAGGGACCATCTCTACATGTTGCCAGCATTTTACTTCCCAAGCGCTTAGTACGGTGCTCTGCACACAGTAAGCGCCCAATAAATATGATTGAATGAATGAATGGGACAATTACCTTAAGACTGTGTATACATCCTGGTGTTTTAAGACCTAATCATACTATCTAGGCCAAATTTAATTTTGGGATCTGAATCCAGTGAATAGTGGCATATTACAGTATGCCACCTTATTAGGCAAAGGAAGTTCTGTTGTTCTATCATAATTCATCACTTAATCTTATTTATTGAGCACTTATTGTGTGCAGAACACTGCATTTGAGCTTGGGGGAATACAATATAACAGATTTGGTGGTCTTGTTCCATGCCCACAAGGATCTTATAACTATCCTTTGACCAATCATTAGCACCAACATTTTCCATGTCAATACTTAAACACTAAAGGTATTCATCCCACCCCACCCCCTCAGCCCTTGGAACATGTCCTTATACTCAGTTTCTTTCCCTAACTGTAATTTATTTTAATCCCTATTTCCCCAAATAGCCTGTAAGATTTTTGAGGGCAGGTATCATGTCTACCAGCTATATTGTACTCTGCACAAAGTAAACCCTCAATAAATACCATTGATTGATTGCTGTAAATGTAACAAAGGAAGCAACAGTATAGTTCAGTAGTTGTTAAGAAGGATATCTCCTGATCTGTCATATGGGCATTTTACATTGCAGTGGATAATCCTTGCAAATGTAGAGTTTAATTTTAGGCATTTTTTTTTTTTTGCACAAACATACATCTTTCAATACATGTCCTGTCAATGCAGATTTAAAATGTAACCCATTCTACACTTCTGAGTACCATCTCTTGGTCTTGTCCAATTTCATATGTCTGTAGGTTTCATTCTAAGTTTGGACACATTAGTAAGGCAGGACGAAATATTCAGTGGACTCAGCCAATCGATTCATTAATCAAGCCTGTCCACTTAAGATGTTAGTGAGCTAAATTTTCATGCTCTTCCAGTCCTACAAAATTGTCTGTTTTTAAAAAGCCAAAATGATTACAAAAAGCATAAAAGTTCACTTTGTTGTTGATTTTCCATCCAGCTGCACCCTGCTATAAAATAATTTTCAAAGAAAACTACAGCTTAACTGTCAATTTAAACAACTTTTGAAATTAATCCCTTAACCTCCCTTGATATCTTTTTGACAACCTCCTAATCTCTTCAAGTTGTTGGTTCAAAAGTTCCCTACTAAATCAGCCTGTCATCAATTCTGGCTCTCACCACAGTGACTCAACTACAATCACTTAGAGAAACCGCACATTTTTACAAGAACATCTGCTGCTAAAATTGACAACGAACGACATAATCTCACATCCAGATTTGGCTGACCCTGGTGATGTGTCGTCTACAAACACAATGTGTAGTGTGGGAGGTTGAAGGCTTAGGGACAGGCAAGGATAGATGCCAAGCCAATGCTACGGAACAGCAGCTTTTACTGGATTGATATCGGAAAGAATCAGTCAATAGTATTTGAGTACCTACTGAGTAGAGAGCATGGTACTAAGCACTAGAGAGAGTATAATAATGTTAGAACAGTTAGGAGTTAGATCCCTGTCTTTAAGGAGCTTACAAACTAGTGGTGTGGGAAGACTTTTATAGAGGCTGGGATTCTTTCAAGAAGTTTATAGTCTAATGGGGGAGAAGAGTGTTGGGAAATAACCCGTTTCATCTGAAACCACCCTTCTGAGAAGCAGTAATAATAATAATAATAATGATGGTATTTATTAAGCGCTTACTATGTGCAAAGCACTGTTCTAAGCGCTGGGGAGGTTACAAGGTGATCAGCTTGTCCCACATGGGGCTCACAGTTTTTAATCCCCATTTTACAGATGAGGTAACTGAGGCCCAGAGAAGTTGAGTGATTTGCCCAGAGTCACACAGCTGACAATTGGTGGAGCCAGGGTTTGAACCCGTGACCTCTGACTCCAAAGCCCGGGCTCTTTCCACTGAGCCACACTGTGTCCTAATGGCTAGAGCATGGGTCTGGGAATCTAATCCTGGCTCCGCCACTTGTCTGCTGTGTGACCCTGGGCAAGTCATTTAACTTTTCTGTGCCTTAGTTACCTCATCTGCAAAATGGGGATTAAGACTGTCGCTCCACGTGGGACATGGGCTGTGTACAACCTGATTAGCTTGCATCTACCCCAGCCCTAAGTACAGCACCTGGCATGTAGTAAGTGCTTAACAATTACCATAAAAAGGACATTTTCTGAGATTAGTTGAGTGCTGGGATAATTGCTATGTCCATGGCTGGATTCAGAGTGCCTGGATATGAAGAAGACCACCTTATGGGGGAGGGAGAAAAAGGGTAGATCAGAGGATCCACCACATTGCTACCCTGCTCTATTTGGTTCCTAAGCCAGCCATGTTCTGATACCATCTGGTCACAGAAAATTGGAGTGGTGTAGCTATCTGTCAGACTGTAAGCTCACTGTGGGCAGGGAATGTGTCTGTTTATTGTTGTATTGTCCTCCTCAAGCACTTAGTCCAGTGCTCTGCACACAGTAAGTGCTCAATAAATACAATTGAATAAATGAATGACTCACACAGGTGCTATCAAGCAAATCGCCCATCCTGGGCCCTTGAGGTGCAGGGGTAGTCCAGTCCTGGCCATAACTAATCACCCCATCACTCTTTAATGCCACAATAATGTTTAGATCTCTTACATATTAAATGTATATTCCTTTATGAGCTAGTTACTACCATTGATTCTTAAACCCATTTGTCCAGTTCCAAAAAATTACTTCATTGGAATAAAAAATGCACAGAGGACTTAAATATTTATTTTTCATGGTAGCAGAAATTGTTCTCCTCTGGAGAGGAAACATGAAATGAGTGGATTGGAAATGGTCCATTCAGGAAGGTTCATCTTGAACCATTATCTGAATGAAGATTTTTGGAGGGGAGAGCTGGATAAGGGAAAATTAGGTTTATCGGTGGTGGTGGTGGGCGGAGGGGGGGGTTTCTTTGGATTAAAAACATCCACCAAACCTTGGGCTTCTACTTGCTAAGCAACAGCAGCTGGAAAATACCTAGAGGAGGAAATCAGGTTTAACTATAGCTAAATAGAAGTTGATCACTGACTCAGAGGATACTTAGTCTGACAGGAAAGTGAAAAAAATATCAGGGGCTAGTGCTCCTTGAAGGAGTCAGAAGTAAGCTATTTTGTGATGTAAATTAATTTTGTGTGTGTGTGTGTGCTGAGAAAGCACTTCAGCACTCCTTCCAGAAGTGTTTTATTTTGCAAGTACCAAGGAAGGAAGGCTGCTTGAAGGGAATTGGTTTCTCTTCTTTTGAATATGAACTGTCCACTAAGTGATCAGATGTCCATTTGTTCATTTGACTGTCATTTGCCCTTTAATGTATCAACCTGATGGTATTTTGCCCCCATCAAATCTCCACAGGTCCTCTGTCCTGGCAAAGACGAAAACCCAGAAAAAAGAGAGAAAACATCTTTCTCTGGCAACAGTACAACTTGACATTAGATTTCCAGGGAGTTGTGTCACAAACCGTTGCAACTAAGCAAACATGAAAATCAAATCATCTAATAGTTGCCCAATTGTTTGAGATTTTTAGAGGAAAAGAATATTTAGAAAAAGTCAAAATACAAACATCCTCCAAATCCTCAAGGACTTTTTGACCACACCTAGCTGGTTTTCATTTATGGAGGCTTCAATCACTACAGCATTTAGATGTGGAATTGAGCTTTGATTAAGACAATCTGTTGTCTGACCATAGAGGCCGATCTGGGTGGATGAGGAGCTGTATTGACCTAATAAGTCAAAATGTTTCAGTGTGCCTCACAGTGGAGCCACTTAGCAAATCCCTGTAGCTCCCCAAGGCTGACCTTCTAATAGGATGTGTACATTCAGGGCCTATACACCACACTGAGCAGTCACCTTAACATTCCACTGCTTTAAATTTACTTGACATGAGGTCATACACTCGCTTCTTGATGGTTACACACACACACACGCAAAATTAACCTCTCAAGTCTCCCAAATACCGTAATCTCCATAGTTCTCTGAATCAGACTCCAAGTTAGGTTCAGCTAGGTGGGGGCAGGGCTAGAATAAAGTCACTGGGAGCCTGGATTTACAAAGGCTGGTGGGCAACCCTGAGGATGAAAGGAGCCCTCTTTTGTCCCTAATTTCCAGATAACAACAATTATGAGAGTTAGGCACTTTATATGCCAAATACTATGCTAACTGCTTTTAGACACAGTAAAATCAGATTAGACACAATCTCTGTCCCCCATAAGACTCAAAAGCCTAAGGGAGAGGGAGAAGAGGTATTTAATACCCATTTTTACAGATGACCAAGGCCCAGAAAAATCAAGCGATTTGTCCAAATCACAGGGTGGGTAAATGATGAAGCTAGGATTAGAATCCAAGGTCTCCTGATACCTATGCATGGGCTCTTTCCAGGAGGCCATATTGGCCTCTCCAGTACTGGCAGGGTTATTTTTAGCAGGCTGGCAGAGTAGTAGTAATAGTAATAATGATAATAATAATAATATTTTTAAGCACCTGTTATGTGCCAAACACTGTACTAAGCACCTATTGTGTCAAAGTGCTGTACTGTGTATTTACCTGGTAAGAGTGAGGCTTACAGGGAAAAATGGGGACAGGAGTGTCTTCCAGCAGCCTCTGCTCAGGCTCTTGGGGCATTAAGCTTAAGTATTCCTCCCAAAGATCAAAGCAGCCCTGTCCTTGCATTTAAAATGAAATTAAACTCAGTAAAATTTTAAACTTATCCAATCCAAAGTGGGGATTAAATTGTTTTGATAAAAGTTCAAAAATTAACTTTTTAGTTCTTTCCACTTTTCATGATGCATTGGACAGAATAAACTGGAGTGTTTTGTCAATCAAATCTTTCATAATGCATCTTATTTGATGCAAAATAAGGAAAAATATTGTAATAGTTACCTTAAGTATATACTAGTTTAAATGGTTACTTAGAAGCCAACATCTTGCTTTAGCAAATCATACCTCTGAATCTGTGTTGAATGTTTAATCACTTCGAAGAAACAATCGGTAGAAAGGAACAACCTAAATGAAAAGAATAATTCGATCCACAGTATTGATGGACAAACTCCTTTTACCTGAACCAAAATTATTTCTTTCAAGAGTAGCTTGTAAGGGAATATCTTCAAATAAGGAACTCTGATTCTAAAAATGGTCATGATTGCTACCCAGGCTATTTCTAGCTTGTTTTCTAGATTTATCTAGAGCAAACCCTTTCCATTGAAGAGTTAGGATGCTTGACGTGAAATTTTAAATAAGACAGTTGAATCATATAGGTTGGCATTACCAAATTATAGTCAAGTAAAACAGGGGAGAGGCTACGAAGGAGAAAAGAAAGAAATAATAGGGTATCCAGGGGAAGCAACAAACTTAAATCTCATATTAAGGTTCAGAAGCAATTTACAGCTTTTACTGATCACCATTTCCCACTGGGCCAATGGCCAAATATCTCACTAGATTGTGAGCTCCTTTGAGGGTAGGGGTCAGGTCTTCCAATTCAATTGTACTGTACTCTTCCAAGCATTAATTTAGTACTCTTCAATCAATCAATCGTATTTATTGAGCGCTTACTGTGTGCGGAGCACTGTACTAAGTGCTTGGGAAGTACAAGTTGGCAACATATAGAGACAGTGCCTACCCAACAGTGGGCTTAAATAATAATAATAATAATAATAATAACAATAATAATAATAATAATTCTGGTGTTTTAAGCACTTACGAGGTACGAGGCACTGTACTAAACGCTGGGGTGGGTTCAAGCTAATCAGGTTGGACACAGTCCCTGTCCCACATGATGGGACTCACAGTCTTAATCCCCACTTTTCAGATGAGGTAACAGAAACGTGATGTGAAGTGACCAGGGTCACACAGCAGACAAGTGGCAGAGCCGGGATTAGAACCCAGTCCTTCTGATTCCAAGGCCCGTGCTCTTTCTACTAGACTATGCTGCTTCTGGTACACAAGAAGTGCTCAATAAGTAACATTGACTGATGGATCTTAGTAGTCCCTTTGGGCCTTCCTCCCATTCTGCTGAGCTAATGGAGAAACAGGGTCAATAGAGCTCATGCATAGATAGGTTGCTCTTCTCTGCAGTGGGTTGGTAGAGGGTGAGCTTTACATTCATTCATTCAATTCATTCAATCGTATTTATTGAGCGCTTACTGTGTGCAGAGCACTGTACTAAGCACTTGGGAAGTACAGGTCAGCAACATATAGAGATGGTCCCTTCCCAACAACGGGCTTACAGTCTAGAAGGGGGAGACAGACAACAAAACAAAACATGGAGACACACAATAAACCCTCAATAAATAGGAATGAATGAATGAAATGAAGATGACAACTAGGAGTTGCAGACCACTGGATCCACCAGTTTGCAAAGCTAACTACTCACTGAACGGATGCAGTCAACTTTGGCTATTTTGGAGTGAATATCCAGGGTATAGATCATTCAGACTCTTGGCTTATTAATATCGGTACTTATTAAACACTTACTATGTGCCAAGCACTGTAGTAGATACAACATAAGCAGATCAGATGCAGTTCTGCCCTACATGGGGCTTGCAGCCTAAGCACTGTTCTAAGCATTTGGGAGAGTACAATAGAGCTGGTAGGCACAGTCCTTGTCCTCCATACACAGAGAAAATGAAGATTAGCACTAAGATTTCTCTTTCTCCTTTCTTCACATGGTTAGCTCAGAGGGCTATAGAACATAATCTGTTTTCTTTCTGCCATTCTTTTCTTTTATAATTTGTTTAACCTCCAAGAGGGCCGAGAAGCCATTTAAAATACAATGCGGGGAGAAACAAGAGTCCTAGAAGAAATCTCGTAATTAGGCCATGCTGCCTGGCAAGGATCCCATTGGAAGGTAATAACCTCGGAATATACGTTGGTAGAGGCCCTTAATTACTGCCGACTGGATTTTAATGGACTCGGCCAGCTACCTCTGGGTTTGAATAGAGTTGTCACTAGGAGAAACGAGTGATTTTACTACAGAGTAATACAGATGATAATGTAGTTTCTTGAGCAACTTGATCAGAGGGGCCCTCATTTCTTCAGGGATAGCTATGAACTTTTGCAAATCAGAATACACCCGTTTGCTGTTGCTGGTCATGTTGTGCAGAGATCATGCAATCCCAAACTCTACCCTTTCTTGAATATTGTGCCTTATCTTTTCACCCACATACAGGGTTTCTATTAAATGGTGATGTTAAATAAACAAATTGGAAACCAGGCTACCTTGCAGACCATTAAAAATCATGCTGACAAACACATTTTGCCCCATGTTCAGACCACCTGCTCTGATGTTCATTTTCTATTAATGTGGCCTTCTGTGAAGGATAGAAGTTTTAACCTTGCTGAAGGAGATAAGCCATTGATGTGTCTTCAGACTTTCTCCTACCTCCCACAGAACAGTTTGCTCTTCAAAAGTTTGTTTGGAAATGAAACCAAATTCTATGTTTCCTCTACAGATGGTTGACCTCTTTCAGTTAGTGCTTGCATTCCTCATTTAAACAATTATACAGGTCAGAATGGTGTAATCTAAATTATTTAGTCTCTGAGTGTTTTTCAGACACCACTGACAGTCCGAGAGGACCCAGCTGCTGTTTGTACCTGGATTTGAACTCCACGCAAGATAAGAGTTTTCGTTTGAATTTTGGCTTCCATCAATTGGCCCTGCCAACTAACCTGCATTTCTCAGAATTTCTCCCAGGTCCTGGGGAACCATAGTCTGAGTATCAAAATACAGGACAAGATACATTCTTTTCAGAGCAAATTCTTAAAATATGTGTCCTTTTTCAATACAGATACTTGGATGTTCCTCCTTGGTGAAACATAACTTACACTACCTTTTGTGTTTGTCTCCTACAGGGAGCAATTCAAGACTACCAAATAAACTAACACAATATTATGATAACCTTTCCATCCTAATTTGTACTGGAGGCTGAGTGTAAGCTAGGATCAACATTAATTACTGTGTAACATTTCAGCTGTGTGGTTCATGGAAATGTCAGGGAGTTAGCTAAAATGGACGGGGCGAAAGGGGGTCTCGGAACTATGGGGGAAGGGGCTATAGCCCATGTGTGCAATGTTTGGAACTTGCAAGCATAAAATCCTCCATGGGGGTGTTAAAATGAGGCTTCTCCAGGAATATCATCAGCTACCCAGAACGTTCACCTACCAGTTCCTGCCTTCTTGCCTTTATTCATGAAAAGGTCATAATTCCCCCATTTTGCACAGTGGCAAGGAACAACGGTTCCATAATACGGGAACGGGTTGCTTAAAGTTAACATAGCAGTTTGAATTAATGTATTTTTAATTCCAATTCCTTCTGCAACTTGAATCCCAACTAATTACAGGTTTTAAATTGTCACTAGTAGGAGCTCAGCCAAGCCATAGTTCCTCTCTTCTTTGGTTGCACCCGGAGAACTCATGAATCAATTTTTTTCTGGGTCATGACTTTGCCCCACCACGAGTAGAAAAAACCCTTCACTGTGAAGAAAATGTAATGGTATACAGATTCCAGTATAGGCAGAATCTGTACGCAAAAGGCAAGGCAGTAAATGACAAGGGAAATATCTAGAACTGGAAGGAAAAAAATGCTTTGAAAAAGTCACAAGGAGCCCATCTAAACAGTAATGAATTTAACAAATACTTTCAAGCCCAGCAGTATCCACTTTTTCCTATGTAATTTTGGATTGCTGAATGGTTTTGGAAAGAGGACTGCTTTTTGCAAGCCTTTTTTTTTTTTTAAACAGCAGAGGTCACCTTGGTACAATCCGCTTAACAAAAAAAAGCTTTTTGCTCAGTGGTGATAAATTAAGTACTTTTAAACTATCAACATCAGGGCTCCTGTTTCACTGAAATTCAAAAATCTGGCTCATATGTGGATGGTCTACTTTTTTTTTTTAAGTGATTAAAATGAAATTGTCTCAGTGGAAGTGACGGTTTAAAACAAAAAAATCAAGACAAAACATGGATTCATTTGATTTTTTTTTCTGGAAAGGTAGAGGATAATTAAAAGTGATCTGAATACCTGTAGGATTAGTTATTTTGATGTTTGATTTTTAAAGAAATGACACTTCCATTTTTTAATGTTTAAATAATACACAGTGAATCAACAAACTAGTTAGGCCACTGCTGTAGGTTTTCCATGAGAAGTGACCAAAAAATACTCTCAATAAGAAAAAAAAATATTTAAATGACAAAAAATACTTAAATGACTGATCAAAAATAAAATCCATAAATCTCTGCACAGCCCAGCAAAAAAAATCACATTATATTGTCACAGATTGTCATAAAACTAAGTAGTTGAGTTTATTATAAATTGATTTTCTTGTTTCTTCCTCTGTAACTTAGTCATACTGCTTCTTTTTAGTGAATAGTATTCCAGTACCTTGGGAATCGAATGAAAATCATTATTAGGTACCTACATTGTTAAATTAGGGTTTTGATTTGATAAATACCTGTATCATTTAAAAACAGCACAAAGCAGATTTTTTTAAGTTACCAGACCCCTATATCAATGAGCCTTTAATGAAATATTACTTCTTGAAAACATTGTAAATTATTTAAACACACCACTTCCCTAAAGGAAGCATAATAAATATAATATAAATAGCTTGCAAATTACATCTCTTCTCTTAGGTCACTATTAGATTTTAAAATCCCTTTGGAAAGACCTGAAATAATTTTGAAAATTTAATATTAGCATTTCCCTGCCTCCCCCAATAAAAATGTGTGAAAACTCACATATTGGTCACCCAAAGATTTCCTCCCCAAATCGATTCTCCAAAATGCAAGTGAGGGGGCATTCCTAAATGCTGTTTTAGTTTTTAATCACATTATTAGATTTATTGCTTGAGTGACTTAGGCAGAAAACATTTTATCTATTCTGTTTTCCTCTAGTTACAAAACCGCATTCGACACAAAAGTCTACTTGAAACTAGCTTACAGTTTAAAGACAGGTTTAATAACAGGTGAACACTGAAAAATATGCAAACAAAATGGCAGTCATGAATGACTTCATTTAAGGAATAATTGCTTCTCATCAACCCAAGAAATCATGCAGAAACAGTCCCTGCTTCACCCAGCCAGGAAGACTAGAGAAATCACTCAGGCAGAGACTCTAAATAGAAGGTCCATTCCTGGACCTCAGCCAGACAACTACTCCAAGCTTAAAGACAATAGTCCTTAGAACCCCAGTTCATCATAACAGATAATTATATACTCAGGAAGACAATATTTTTTTGGCCCTTCAGTATACAGAATGATTGTGGGCTGTGGAGTTCAGCTGAGCAGGATATACTCTGTCCCTCCTAGAGCTTTCTTAAGGAAAAATGTCATTTTGGGGTGCAGGGTTTTAGTATCTGGAGAGGACCATATGTTGTTGTTGTTTTGCTTCCCCCTGGATTGATACCAAGTGGTGGATACACAACTACCTGAGAGTTCGATGCTTTTTAGAAAACAAGAATACACACCCTGCCAACACTCCAAGAAGCACACCCACCCAGGAGTAATCACCAAACAGTTCAATCTATAATCAAAATCAGACCTCAAAGCCTTCAGTGAGCAGAATGTCAAATCTTAGTTTCTATTTTCAAATCATGAAAATATTTGAGTATTCCACCGAGATTTGAATAGTTTATTCATGTGAACCAACAAGCAGAGTTTCATGCACACCCTAGTATACCTCAAGTGGAACGCTGGTTATTGTAGAATTTGCATTTTTTTTGAGCGGGGCCAGGTAAAACCCCACCTCCTTTGATGTGGATTTGATTTTTTCTTTCTCTCTCTCCCTGCATCTCTACTAGGGTTTACAATCTTATCCCATCCTTTTTTGTTCCCAGGAGAGTAGAGAGATGTGTTTGCTGCAAAGGCACTTGCTTTCAAGAGTCACTTGCTGGTGGGAGAGGAAGGAGCATCCTGAGGCTCAGGAACACTGACCCCCATCCTTGGAAATGAACAGCTCCTCTCTGCAATTGGTGCAGCACCCCCCCCACCAACCAATTAACTTGTGGTTGAGTTTTGACTCAAACTCCTGACCCTTAGATCTGAAGGGTGGTGTACTACATCTGGTATCATTGAAGCAGCTCTCTGATGAAAGAAAAAAAAAGAACGTACTATTTTCTTTTTGAGTCTTTTTGTTATTTTTTTTTAACTGCTGCTTTAAATCTTGCTCCAGTTTGGATTACTAGGGCTTTCCGCACATTATTTACATGTTTTTTTCCCCTTCTTGGCAAAATGCCCCCTACTAAAAACAACCTGGCACCCCCTCATTTTTAATGAATAAAGTTTTCAGTTTATTAAAAGGCTTTTGGGATTCCATGGGCCACCGGTGACCATTACATCACACACCCTGAGGGCAGTGCTAGTTCAGAGAAAAGGGGCTGAAATCAGTAAAAATAAAAGGGTCTTCCTGACTTAAATTGACAAGATTTTTTGTTAAAACAAATTTGAAGTACTCCTAGCAAGTGTGATAGCATGAAGAGCATATGCTTCCTCTGAGACACAAAGCCCCCTTCTTAAAGAAATGTTCTCAAAATATAGACTGCAAGACCTTGCATCTGTTGAAATAAAACATTACTCTTTGGGCTTCATATTTCCAAGGTTTCAGGGCTATTGAATCCAGTTGAGTTTGCTACACTCAAATCATTTTCATTTCAGTTGCTTAAAGTGTTGACTACTTTGGAAAGATTCCAGAGAAAAGAAAGGAAGGGGATGGATTGCTTTTGGAGAAAAGGTGAGCCTGGGAGAAAAGACATGGAAGTCCAAAAGTTGGTTCCCTACATTTCTCTCTCACTTATATTTATTGGTAATGAGGAAAGGGTGGCTCGGGTGGGGGCAGGAGGGGAGAGGGGTGATTTGTGTGTGTGTGTGTGTGTGTGTGTGTGTGTGCGTGTGTCTGCTTGTGTTTTCAGGTGGGGAAAGGTCTCCACATATTTGATCTGTATAGATCTACACCCACTACATATGTGATGTCACAATATACCTTCCAAGTGTGAAATGGTTTTTCTTTGCCTAGAGAGTCATCGGCATTTGATTTTTACACTCAGCTGTTAAGTGCATGTACCATTCTGACCCCACATGAGTGGGTAGTGGTGAATTTGGTTTCTTTGGGGGAATAAAGGGAATTAACTATTTGCTTATATTGTTGACAACAAGAAGTCAGTAGGGAAAATGACAAGCTGTCAAGGCAATACATTTGATTGTTCTCTTCCATCGATGTGGGTGTTTTACTATATATGGAGTAAAGTGTGATAGATTAGAAATTGCTGATGAACACTTTTATATCTAGAATGACTTACCTTTCCAAATAAGATCATGTTAAATTGTGAAATCTTCCTTGGTATGCAACTGCCTCTCTACCAAAGACATGGTTTCTTTGAATTGTTTTTTCACTTCTAAATCACACATTTGCTAAAACGAGAACTATCAGGTATTAGATTGAACCCAGACACATCATTGCTTAGACTTCTAAAACTGATTGTTGAGCCATAGTTCGACTTTTGACATCAACACTCCGACTTCAATATTTCTTCACAAAAAGAGACTTCTGACTGCCTCTGCTGTTTTAACGTGATGGATAGCTTGCTTTTCTTCAGCTGACAGTGCTGCATATTATAAATGTAATCATCAGCACTGAGGCTGCAGATTTCTGTTTTGTAAGTTTTGCAGTTGATAGAATTAAAAGCCCCCAGTCGCCCTCATACAATTACTTAGGAAATTTCTGCAAAGCCCCTAAGCAAAAATACCAGTACAAGATTGTCCTCCTATCAGTATTTCAGAGCTTAAGAGCTTCTTATTTGCCTACCTTTGATATAAAACGTCTTTTCCTTCTCCCTTCCCTCCCCTGCCTCCACCCCCTTCCTGGGAAAACACTTGTAGACACATATCTTGATTTGAGCTCTGTTTGACTCCTCTGATCAGCTGGATCTCACTGTCACAGCTTCCCAATAATTTAATGTCACATATAATGATATAAAATTGGGAAAAGTCTAAAAAGCTGCCAATCCAAAGGGGCCTGAGCTTTCATGGGTACGAATCTCGAGAGGTTTGACTTGTTTCTGCTAGCATTATTCCACACGGTCTGTATCTAACTGGGCTGGAGTTCTGCTCTTTCATTTCCAAATGCTATTTCAGCATTTGCTGTAACTGCTTAATCAGTGTGTTTTCTCTTCGACAATTAACAGAATGATTGAATGTATGTATTCACGGTAAACTCAAAGAAACTATGAGAATGACGCTTCCCTTGGTTGTTATCTAAACACTGTGCCATCCTGCTCTCTCCCTCAGTTCATGTTCAAACAACTCTCCTTATGTTTGCCGCTAGAAGAGGAGAGTTGGACCACATGCACAATTCAACATTTGTTTTACATTTTCACTGAACAGTATTATAGAGAGAAAACTCCCCATTAATGAAAACTTATTTGCAAGGATTCAAGAATGAGGAGCAGCTCTATGTCCTGCTTTGGAAAAGCAGAGTTTTATTTTATAGTTAATTAAAAGTTTCTAAAGAATCCGTGGGTTTTTTTGTGCAAATTAAAATTAATTAGAGTTATTAAAAAGCCATGAAAAGAAGGATTTGAGAAATAGTGAGAAATATTATTTAAGCCCTAATGGAATTCAGTGAAACCCACAGGTCTATTACAGGCCTCTGATTTGCCAGATTCACTGCGGGGAATCTAACATTAATAAGCACACTGGTAATTAAATCATTTGTTACTTTGTCTGGAATGTTGTAATGTTTCACTGATACTCTGTCAGAGCTCTTTGTGCAGATCAGAGCTAATCAAAGGTAATCAATTTTCAGCATTTGAGAAATCTGTAAATGATTATACATTCATCAGATCATTTAGTGGAGTGCAAGGAAAGTGCAATGCAATTAATCTTCTTGCATGAGGAGGAATTACCACCACAGAATTCAACAGTTATAATTAATTTCATTGTCTTGCTGTGAATTTTGATTGCTTTTCTTTGGACTGTATAGTACAAATGATGATTCATTGCAAAGTATTTGCAAAGCAAACACACCAGTGTGCTATGCAAATTAAAGTAGCTGTATAACAGATAGGTTTCAAACTTCCTATTTACTCAGGCTTGTTGAGTACTAATTTGCCAAATAATAATTGCTTGTTAACTTTATACACTCTTCCCTTGAATATCAAGATTGGTAACCAATATAAATAGAAAGCACGTGTTCTTTCTTCTCTCATGGTATGTATGCAAAATGCTAGTTAGCAGTTAAACATATCTGCTTATCAAAATGATGTAATTTGAGCATTAAAGATGTTCATGGGTTAGCATATTTACCAGTATTTACCATTACAGAAAATAGACTGTGGCAGCAAATTATGTATGTATATGTTTCCTTTTGATAATGATTTTATTGAATCTAAAGTAATATACAATTGTACTCCCCCAAGGGCCGTGTACAAAGTGCTCAATAAATATTGAGTCATTGATTCAGAGCATTCCACTTTTATCACTTTTTCATATGGATTTTCTTAAAAGTATTTTCTAAAAATCTGATATTCTGAGAGGATTATTCTGAACTGAAGAAATTATTTTATGATTTTCTTTCTTCCTTGGTATCATCAGCTCATGAAACACTAAACCTTTTTCAATTTCCCTTGACTGGGTTGCTTTTAAGAATATTCCCGTAGAAACAGGTTTTTCTTTAATGGTATTTTTTAAGCACTTACTATGTGCCAGGCACTTTACTAAAATATAAGCAATGGGGTGGAGACTCACAACACATTTATGGAGAAGTCTTCTGTTTTTTTTTAAGGAAATTAAAATTCTATTCTAAACCCAAATACTGTTGAGGGGTAGGGGTGGTACTATCAACCAAAATAACTATTAGATTGATGTCAGCTCTCACAGTAACTAAATATAAAAACCTAATCATTTTTTTCTTCAAATACCAAGACCCCATGTGACTAAATGTCTTTTGAGTTTCCCTAAAATACTGAAAACATCTGCTCTTCTCCCTCTTCATCTAACCCCAGAGTTTGTAAACTCCCATTACCACATTATACAACTGGAGAGTGGAACCCAACTGGAGTGTCAACTGAGAACCATTCCAAATTAGGATTTTTTTATTTATCTTATTGAGCCCAGAATGGAAGGGGGAATTGAAGTAAAATGCTCTTCTAATGACCAGTCAATGATTGATATCTACTGAGCTCTTACCTCATACAGAGCACTGTATTAAGTGCTTGGGAAAGCATAATAGAGTAGGAGACAAACTCCCTGGCTTCCAAGAACATACAATATAGCAAAGGAGACAGATGTTACAATAAATTACAAGGGGAGCAAGTACATACAAGGATATACATTCTATGTGGGGGAGCACATAATTGCTTAGGGGATGAGGTCTCAAGTGCACTGGTGATACAGTAGGGAAGATAATTAGAGAAGCAGCGTTGCTCAGTGGAAAGACCCCGGGCTTTGGAGTCAGAGGTCATGGGTTCAAATCCCAGCTCCGCCAATTGTCAGCTGTGTGACTTTGGGCAACTCACTTGACTTACCTGTGCCTCAGTTCCCTCATCTGTAAAATGGGGATTAAGACTGTGAGCCCCCCGTGGGACAACCTGACCACCTTGTAACCTCCCCAGCGCTTAGAACAGTGCTTTGCACACAGTAAGCGCTTAATAAATGCCATTATTATTAGTCGTAGTATTATTAGAGTAAGGAGATAGATTAGTCAGGGAAGGCTTCCTGGAAGAAGTGATTTTTTTCACTGTGGAATTGTGTGACCCTGTTCCCCTCAATGCTGATTTGACCAGAAAAACTGAAAAATTTAGATACAACCAAACTAAATGCAAATAAAACCCAACTGGCTTGACTTTGTATCTATAATTATCTGTAAAAGTATGAATGACTACTGTAATTCCACTGCAGGGACAAAACTGAGGATAAATAGGGAATAAAATAATGGAAAATTCCTAATTTGTCATTTAATATGAAAGAAAAATATTTGAGCACCTCTGAAACTCATGGGCATTCCAGGAACCCACCTGAAATTCAAAGCAGTGTGTGTGTAATCTTAAATATCTGCTCCTTTGTCCCAATACCCTATTCCATGCCCTATTAAAATCAATTCAACTGCTATGCATGAAACAAATGAATAGAGCTCTGGGACTACATCTTTCCTTACTTTGTTTATTTCTCCATTTTCTTGTGTGGCCTGCTGATTCCAACATTATTCTCTTTTGTGAGCATTTCTAATTTCCTGCTAGTAGAGCATGGATACTCTTTGTTGGCTAAATGATCATCCCAGTTTCCAGCCATGATGCTATTGATGTTTATTAATCTTCTCTTCCTTCCCTCATGTCACCACAAGCCTCCATTCCCATAAATATAAATGGAGACTCCTCCATCTCCAGCTTCCAGTTCAATTTGGGTTGGATTATGTTTCCCCATTTAATTTCTTCTCTTTTCTTAGGGGCTGCAAGCTTTTCTTCAAGCCCTGTCACAAAACAATCACTGGCAAGGGGCAGACAAGTTCCTCTGAAAAGTACTGACAAATTTCATTCAATGCCCGCCACAACCTCTGTGGGATTTAAAGGGGGCTAGATCTTACATTAGAGTTTTTCCTAACTTCTCATAGACTTTCAAAAGCACTTAGTGCAGTATTTTGCACACAGAATTGCTCAATAAATACCACTGGTTGATTGAATGATCCTGTGGTAAGTGACAATGCTCCTTTACTCAATAAGAGCTATTTTTGTTAATTTTTCTCTATCTCATGGCTTCATAAGATTAAAGAAATGGACCCTGGAAAATTATTTAGTCTGTTCAGCAGGGTATACTCTAATTTGGTTGTGCGGTCCTTATGCCTGAAGGTTCGGATTCTGACTGACAGTATGAAAAATAGGCAGAGGTTCATTAATAATAATAATAGCAGTTAAACACTTAGTCTGTGCCAAACACTGTATTAAGGGCTGGAGTAGATATGCATTAATCAGGTCAGACTCAGCCCCTGTCCCACATAGCATTCACGTTCTAAGTAGGAGGGAGAAAAGGTACTGAACTCCCATTTGGCACATGAGGAAATCGAGGTACTGAGAGTTATGACTTTTTATAAAAATGGCATTTGTTAAATGCTTACAGATGAGGGAACTGAGGCACAGAGAAGTGAAGTGACTTGCCCAAGGTCATGCAGTGGATGAGTGGCAGAGCTGGGATCAGAACTTAGGTCCTTCTAACTCTCAGGCTCATGCTCTATCCACTAGGCCATGCTGCTTTCATATAGCTACGCCTACCTATGTGTGGGTTAAATGATTCTTATTGAGTCTGTTGATGACAGACTCTTTCTTGGCCAAAGAGCAGTTTTGCCCCAGAAATTCTGTTATTTCTAATTCCACCATGACCTAATAATAGTGATAATTATAATAATAATAATAGTGTTTTTTATTCAGCAATTGCTATGTTCTGAACATTGCACTAAAAGCTGGGATAGACAAACGATATTCAGGACAGTTACAGTCCCTCACATGGAACTCACAATCTAAGGGGGAGGGAAAGCAGGAATCTTATTCCCATTTTACAGAGGAGGATCTTGAGGTAGAGAAATGTTAAGTGCCACACAGAAGGCCAGTGACAGAATAGGAAGTAGCACCAGGATCCCTTGACTCCCAAGACCCGTGCTTTTTCCACCAGGGCTTATATTCCTAGGATTGGTGGCTTACCACATTAATTATGATCTGAACTCTTTTAATCTGGACTGACTTGTCTGTCCTTAGTAAACAGGGTTGGTATATGAGGAATGAAATTCAGAGTGTCAGAGGAGACCCACAGAAGTATGCAAATTTGCTCTTTCTGGTCCACATTCTCAGTCTTGTGATGGATACCTGGCTTTGGTGTCAGTCGCAATGATGCCTCTGAGAAGTTTTTTCCACACTTTTTCACAGGTACCATATATTTATAGAAATTGTTTGTTTGCTCAGATAAGTAGCTGGGATGCTGCGCCCTTGCTTTTATAGCATCATAAAGGTAACAACCTGACAGCAAATGTGTTTGGGAAATGTGTCCTATATTTTTTAAGGGCTTTCCTAATTCCTGCTTACAATTAAATTTCAAAATTCTGTTTTCTTTTTTCAGAAGGTGGAGAACACTGTAAATCATCTTTCTTCGTTAAAGGACATGAAGAAAAGATAACTTGATAGATTCTTGCCATATCATAATTTATGAGAAGGATGAAACAACATGCATACATAACACCTTTCCTGTCTGGCTTCATCGGTATTCATTTGTTGTCAAAACAGGTTTCCATATTTAACTTCCTTTTTTTTTGATTACGCCTTTTCTTTTATTTCGTGGAATGATATGTTATTATCTCTGAAGTGTAGATTTCTGCCAAATTCTCCGCACTTCAGTGGTAAGAGTATTGCCCACAACTCTGAGAATCTTTGTTGAAGTTGAAGAAATAAAATGAATAGTATAAAAGCCTGATGGCATCTGTGGATAGCAAACTCATTAAAGGCCCCAGCCCTCTGTTTTATTTCTAACCACATTTTCCCTGTGGGATTTCAACATCTTGCAGGATGAAACCAGCAGGGCTCATTCCTTACAAAACAATGTTTAGAGTCCTATTGGTCCTGGAATGCTTCTGCCAGTCAGGTAAAGAACCTAGGCCTTTATCCTTATTGGAACAATGCCGGTCAGCTCAGAAACTGCATGGAAAAGTCATGCTTTTGAATGTAACTGCAGGTGTTGCTCCTCAAAGGACTGTTGGTTAGTACCCTCCTATGTCACGGACAATGGGAGAATAGAAAATTCACTTTGGAATTCAAACAAAGTCTTAGAGAAATTGGAATAATAGGGACACAATTTTGAGACTTCCTTGGTTTTTCCCACGGATCATGGGCCATGACTAATATCCTCAGGGCAAAAAACATCCTCTTCCCCTTTAAGGCATGTAGGGCATTCAGTGTTACAGCTAAAGGAGTTTCTTGACCTCACTAATTTTGACACTACAGTCCATTTACTGGGAAAATAGGGGAGGCTTAAAAATATATCGCTATATCTACAGAGCCATATAACTCACATGATACAGGAAGAACATGGGAAAACCAATTCTCATAAATGAACAATATGTCTTAAGGCAGAAACATCATGCAAAAGAGAAATCATTGATTTAACCTGCTGCCTCAAATCAAATTAGTGTAGGTAAAAGTGAATTGTCCTGCTCTCTTCAGCACTGTAGCTGGTGGCATTTTGGAAATATTCTTAGAACTTGTAAAAATCCTGTAAGAATAATAAGGACCTTGCCATTGTGGAATCAAAGTGATTCAATCACTTAAAGTAGTACTATAGGCTTGTCAAGTGGAATTGCTTTTACAGATTTGCTGAATAACTCATCCATAATGGCTGGAAATTTCAGCCATTTTGTTAAAACATCCAAGGCAGGAGAGATTAGTGAGCCTCATTGAATAGCATATAGATAATCACGAAGAAGTTTAGACCATGTCTGTGCAGTGAAGTACCATTTTCAATGCCCAGGCTCCCAGTAATTACTTTTATGGAAAATAATGGGAGATATAAAAAAAAAATGAAGTGTGCCGAGTACTTAGCTCCGTTGATGAGACTTCAATAACATTTAAGCTTGGTAAAAATTTATTTCTAAACAAAGCTGCCATCTTCCTAGCTTTCTCTTACTGATGAAAAGGTCATGCAAGATTTGGCTTGAGGTAATTCATAAAGCTGTTAAGATGTGACAACTCTATGGAAACAGAAAGCTAAATACTGGGAAAGAGCTATTCCAGTTGTTGAAGTTTGAATATCAATTGGATTCCTATTAACAGGACTAGCTGACAACAAACATCTGGATTGCCAAGGGAAAAAACCATTAAGCTTTTCTCCCCTATAAACATTTTTCTTTTTAAAACCCTGACATCTATCATGTTAAGGACAATTTGGGGCGGGAAACCTTCGGCGCCTACGTTTAAAATTGAGGCAGAGATTCAAAAAATAGATCATCACTTTGAGAGCTGTCCTCTCTGTTGTGTTTTTGAAAGTTACTCCTTTCCTCCCCGCCTCTTGTCCCCCGGCTCCCAATTCCCCCAAACAAAATGTGTGTTTTGAATGTTAATCGATATTCATCCAATGTAATCCTAGGTATAATGTGGGTCTCAAACATTGTACTTGATTTTTTCAGTTGTGGCAGAACAAAGGTCTTATTCACTGCTGACACTGAGTTTTATGCTACCTGGGATGTATTTAGCTGGTATTGTGCCTACCGAGGAAGAGTACAAAAATGAACAGAAAAGTCATCACCGGTTAACTTTATATTTTCCTGCTTACTGTCTTGTTTGAATAATAAAGTGGGAAAATATTAGCCAGGAATTATGCTTAAATACCAGGACATAAATAATGATACCACTCCCTTCTAATTTGTATTTAATATTGCTGGCAAGGAAAACAGATAACTTTTGCATTGTATTTGGAAGGAATGTACAACAGAGGGATATTTCCCAACCTAAGGAATTTTCTAAAATTCCCTTAGGTAAGAGGGATTCAGCATCTCGGTATTAGCAATTCCCAGAATTCCTCTGCATTGATATTCCATGGACCTCAATACACAAGGCAGATGCTTCCTAATAGATTCTCAGCCGTGCTGTTGGCTCAATGGAGGAGAAAAATGCTGGGAATTGGGAGACCTATGTTCTAGTCCGTTCTCTGTAGTAAGGGAATGCCTGCTGGGATCAGTGGTGAAGACTCCTCTTTCAGAATGCCATCTCCTGCTTTCCCAGAGCTATAAGTGAGCCACTTAAAGCTGGGGGCATCCTCTTTAAGAGCCAATCATGCATGACGGGTGGACAACTAGGCTGCCTGATGGAGGCCGCCTTGTTTCTGGGACTGTGTTCTTTAGGGAAGATGTTGAGGGTGGTGGTGATGGCAGCAGCAGCAGCAGAGTCAGAGCCAGCCCAAGGCACTACCTGGGGGTCAAAGCTGCGTTCCAAGCATGTCAGCTCAAATGGCCTTTCCAATCCCCACCCTCAGCAGCCCACTCCTTTCAAGGACAGAGACATTTAAAATGGCTGCCAATCACAGGCCAGGCAGAGGGAGCATGGGGTGGATTTGGGGGGGCAGAGATGCCCCTCAGATGTTGCACATGTATGGCAGCCTTTTGAGGAGCATCTATTTCAGGAGCCATCTTCATTATGTCCCAAGCTGTGGCCTTGTGGGTAATGTCAACTGGGCCCTGCTTAGTGTCCTATGAGCTGAGGTTGCTAAAGTGATCTTTCACCGACTGTGGAACAAACAAAAGGAGTTTGTTAGAGGCCAGCTCTGTTCCCCTCCTTGTCAGACAAGTAAATTGGATCAAGAAGATGTTCCTCCATCCAGAAGAATAGCCACTGAATAGTAAATCAGCAGATATTTTCATGTTATCTTTGTTATATTATTTTTGCTGGGTCCAATTTTCTCTCTTGGGATTTCTGTGGCTGAGCCTCTTCTCCTTCACTTAATATCTTAGAAGCCTGCAGACCTCTTTCCAGTGGAGGACCAGTGGACTATACTGCCCAACAAAGTAGCATCACCAGGTAGCAAAAAAGTTGCGAGCAAGTGCCTGCAATCCCTCAGTCCTTCACACCTCTGAGTGGTGTCAGGTTCTGTGCTGTGGAAAGTCACTTAGCAACTCTATCAGTCCACAAATTCTCTCTGCATCCTCTATGCCACAACTGCAGTACATATAGTGGTATTTGCTAAGGGCTTACTCTCTGCCAAGCACTGTACTAGTCGCTAGGGTACATACAAGTTATTCAGGTCGGCCGCAATCCCAAATGGGGCTCCCATTCTAAGTATGAGGGAGAACAGGTATTGAACCTCCAATTTTACAGCTGATGAAACTGGGCCCCAGAGAAGTAAAGTGACTTGCCCAGGGTCACCCAGGAGGTAAGTGGCAAAGCCGGGATAAGAACTCAGGTCCTCTGGATCCCTGACTCAGGCTCTTTCCACTAGGCTGAACCCCCAGCCATGTCACCGCCCCAGGATTGGGAGTCCCTGTCTTTCTAAAGTCTTAAAATAAAGCTCTGTGTGACAGGGATCACATCTACCAACTCTATTATATTGTAATAAAAATAATAATAGTGATGGTATTTGTTAACCGCTTACTATGTGCAAAGTACTGTTTTAAGCGTTGAACTTGTACTTTCCTAAGTGCTTAGTACAGTGTTCTGCTCACAGTAAGCACTCAGTAAATACCATTGATTGATTAAAATAGTCCATTCACCTCCTAAGGAAGGAAAAGAAATGTTATGTTATCATGAATAATATCAATAATTGTACATATCATTAAACTGCGTTGCTTCCCCTTACCTATAATTTATTTTTGTGTTTACTTTGCAAGAGAGTAAGCTTCTTGAGGGCAGGGATCAGGTCAACTAATTTATGTAATTACCTATAGTGAAGTACAGTGCTCTGCACAGAGTTAACACTCAATTGATTGCTACATTGGACAAATCTTGGTAAGCATCAGTGGTATTTATTGAGCACCTACTGAATGAAGAACTATCTCATACAGTATTTGGGAACATTATTGAGAACTTCTACTAACAAAGTAGCCAACGCAATAGAAATTCATAAGTCTAAAATAAAATGGCTGCCATATAAATGATTATTTTGATGTACATGCATTCTGTGAAAAATACCCACCGTTTTTTTTAAAGTCCATGATGTTTTATAATGATTCTTATCTTCTCATTCAGTATTTCATTATATCAGGTGTGATTAATTTTTACTGCATGAAAGTACACCAGGAAGACATTCCTGCAAGTTATTTCAGAAACTAGTCTTCTTTCTGTGCTTGACTCCTGATTTTCACATCTCTGACACTTTGCTCATTCCTTTCTCCTTGCCTGGACTTCACTCTTCTTTCACATCTGCCAGATCACAGCTCTCAACAGCCTTAAAACCTCACAAAACCTACATCCTCCAGGAGACACTTTGGGATTAATTTCTAGCTGCCTTGGTTGTGTCAACACAGCAGCCACAGTTTATCTTCAAAGGAGCTTCTCAGCATATATTTATCTATTTATGTACACTACTTAATACCACATTTATTTAGCCAATCACCTTTCTATACTCCTGCTTCTATCAATTGTAGCTTTGTTCTCCCCTTATTTGTAAATCATTTGTGCTCCTTTCCTCTATTATAAGATCCTTGAGGGTAAGGGCTTTGTGCTATTTTTAGGGTAATCTCCCAGGTGCTTAGTTCAGTAGTTTACACAGAGCAGATACTCAATAAATACAGTTGATTATGATGTTGAAGATTAGGGGGAAGATGAAGGTGATTTAGAGAAAGGAAACTTCCTTGGCATCAATTAAACTGAACATTTTGAGAACTTCAGGAAAGCCTACCAGCTTGCAGAAAGGGTTGAGAACCTTACCTATAACCCAGGGTCATTAACATTTCTATTTTAAACATTGATTTTTCTATTGCTGACATTCAAATTAATCATTCATCCTGTGACATGTTTTCCCATTATCATTTAATACTGATGTCAGTATCAAAGAGTAATAAGGATATAAACATCTGTTGTTTACTCTGCAGTGATCAGTCCCTCAAGGTAATAATAAAAACTCCTTCTATAGCAACAATATTTTAAAAATACTTTTCCTTTTCTCAGAGATCTAGGGTCTAGATTGATGTCTTTAATAAGGCAATGGGATGGGAGGCTGTGTCATTCTTTCCTAGTAAGAGCATTATTAGTGAGGCACATAGTGGTGTCCAAAGCCTATGCTGGAACGCAGCATTTGACTAAAGAGTCAGCTGAGTAGTTAGTCCTGGGCTGGGTGTATTCTAATTTTTAATTCCAACTCCAAAGCTTAAATCATGCTGACTCTCACCTTATTTAGTGTCTGTACCATTTCTGCCAGAAAAGGGGAAACAGGTGTGTGCCGACATAGGGAACATCTTAGGCTGTTTGCAGTGTAAGTTACTTACAATAACAATAAGTATGCTGCTTGTCAAGCACTGTTTTGAGCCTCGGGGAAGATAAAAGACAATCAGGCCAGACACAGTCCCTGTCCCACACAGGGCTCCAAGTCTAAGTAGAAGGGAGAGCAGTTATTGAATCTCAATTTTACAGATGAGGTACCTGAGGCACAGAGAAGTTAAGTGACTTACCCAAGATCACTGGCCTGTGTTCCTTCCACTAAGCCAGGCTATTCTTGTCTCTTGCGTTGGCTGAACTTTCCTAAGCTTTTAGTTTAGCAGGCACTCAATATATGTCATCACTGCTTATAATGGTTGAGCAAATCCCATCCTGAATGGCAAATGAGAGAGTTCCAAGATGGGGAAGCATGTGCTCCTTGAAAGCAGGGATCAGGTCAACTAACTCTATTGTACTCTCCCCAATTCTTAGTACAGTGCTCTGCACAGGGACAGCACTTAATGAATACTATTGATTGATAGATTAATTGGTTCCAAAGCCATCCTGAATGGAATAGCAACAGCAACGTCCCCAGGTTTACTAGGGATGAGCTGCCAATCTCACAATATTCTGCCATTCCACCCCTGCTCCTCCAGTGAGGAGGCATTTACACAGTGGAAACATGCCATAAGAGTTTGGATTTATCAACCAACCAAAAAGGACCAGTGGACCTGGATTCATATTTCCTGAATGAACCTTTTCTCTGCTTTCTGCTTTGGTCCCAGTCATGCTTGTGGTCTTCCCCTAAAGCCAGAGAGAGACCTCATGTACTCGAATCTCTGTTACAGGGGATAGTATTTTCCTCACTTAATGACATAGTACTCATAGGCCTGCAACAATGTGGACCCAAACAGCATTTATCTACCTTGTTTCCTCTGAATCAGACAATCAGGACAAGACTACTATACAAAGGATTCTATTTCAGAGATCAGGTCTCCATTTCCATATCCAGTATGTCTTCTCAGAGGTTGGGGCCATTTAGAACAAGTCTCAGTATGTCTGTTTTAGATATACACTCAGTTCTGCAACGTGAATATTTTGTTCCTGATTTGCTTCATTTTTAAGGAAAACTTTTAGTTGTAATACATGCACCTCTGCCGATGTCACAACCATAAGCACAACTGCTCCTTCCAATATCACCTCATGTTCTATTCAGGTAGTGACGTGTAGTCAAAAAAACAAGTCCCCTCACTCCCTTTCCAAATCATGATGCAAATACAGTTATCCTTTGTCATTTGTCCTTCACCTCCATAAATGGGGTGAAATTGAGAGCACCTGAGCACTACGCTTGGTACATAGTAAGCACTTAATAAATAGCACAATCATTATACACACCTCTGCACAGTGATAGTTGCACTTTTGAGGACTAGAACGTTTATCCAACAACTCTCTGCTATTCAGGTTTTCTGGGGAGATGCTGGTGACCAAAGAGAAGGAAGACCACAGACCGCAAGGGAGGGACTGAGGCCACTGTGGTAGTCCTGGTCATAGATTTGGGTCCAGTCAACCATGAGGAGGAGAAACTATGAATTAAAAAAATCAGCAAATGCCAAGGGATATTACCCACAATATGGGAAATCCGAGTGTAACCTTTATCATTTCTTTCTTGAAAACAGAAGCCTAAGGAATTCATGTACATAGTAAAACTAATAATTAAAATGCTGAGGACTATATTATGTTTAAGAAGATTTAAAAATCAATAATCATGATTATCTACCATTTTTCAAAGGCATCCATACAACAATGGTAGAACCATAAAGCTTTCCAGCAGTAGAGATAATTTTTTAATAGGTTTTCCTGGTAGTTGTTGGGTTTTTGTTTAATGAGCAAGTTTAACATGAAGGAAGGGTAAAAATCTTCCAATCGTCCAAATCAACTTCAGCTCCGGGAGGCCCGGACTTTCTTAATGGGTCTGAAAAACTATAGCATAGATATTTCTTAATGACAGCTGACTCAGTGTCTACTGAACCCAACAGCGTTTTGGCTGCATAAGCCCAGGTCCACACTTGCAAAGTGAAGGGGAGATCTGGAACAATAAACCAATTATTATCTGGCAGAAACCCGATATAGCATGTTGACAGCATAATTGAGACTGCACAGTGTTAGGCATTTTAGTTTTGAAGGAAACAATATTGTTTTTGCCACAAATCTGCTTGAACAAAAAAAATCTCAGATTGGGCACCAAATGAATATTCGCTAGGGTTGCACATGTAGAAATGCTTAATGTTTGCGGAGGCAGGAAACTCTCACCCTGCAAATCTGCCCAGGAAATTCTAACATCGGCACAGCTGCCTGGGTGGCAGATGGAATTTCGGCTTTTTTTGTACTCCTCCCAGCCCTATCCTCATCTCTGGCTGCTGCCCTGAAAGGCTCTAGCATCTAATTAGATTTAGAGTCTAGAGTTTCCAGAGTTTAAAAAAACTGGCATCAGTGTGAAGGGGGTTGAGCAGAAGAGTCTGGGCCTTGAATAGCCATCAAGTAATAAAGAAGTCCTTAGGAGGATCACATAGGACAGAAAAAAATTCCTGATGTGACAACTTTCTTTTCAATAGTCCTTTGGATGAACTGTAACCGATCAATACATGGTATTTATTGAGTACTTACTGTGTGGAGAACACTGTATTAAGCCCTTGGGAGAGTGCAATACAATCGAGTTGGTAGATATGTTCCCTGCCCACAATGAGTTTATAGTCAACAGTATGAACATCAAAATCCTCTGTTATTAGGTGGCTTACAATTCAGATGCATACAACAGGATGATTGAGGAGATATGGATTTGACGCCTGGGGGAATCCCCCTAGGAATTCCAACCTCCCAGGGAGGGTCCCTCCCTCTCTGGGGCGCCAGTCCTCCTGAGAGCTATCCTCCTGATAGCTGTGTGACTTTGGGCAAGTCACTTTTCTGTGCCTCAGTTCCCTGTAAAACGGGGTTTAAGGCTGTAAGCCCCCCGTGGGACAACCCGATCACCTTGTAACCTCCCCAGCGCTTAGACCAGTGCTTTGCCTATAGTAAGCACTTAATAAATGCCATCATCATTATTATCCTTACCACCTCGGGGTGCCAGTATCTCCCCGACTGGATCATCCCCCTCTTAGACTGTGAGCCCACTGTTGGGTCAGGACTGTCTCTATATGTTGCCAATTTGTACTTCCCAAGCGCTTAGTACAGTGCTGTGCACACAGTAAGCGCTCAATAAATACGATTGATGATGGTGATCTCCAGCATATTCCCCTTTCCCCCGGGATGTGGTGCCAGCGGGGCCCTCCCTCTCCCCGACTGGATCTTCCCCATTTTAGACTGTGAGCCCACTGTTGGGTCGGGACTGTCTCTGTATGTTGCCAGTTTGTACTTCCCAAGCGCTTAGTACAGTGCTCTGCACACAGTAAGCGCTCAATAAATACGATTGATGATGATGATGATGATGGATTATGCAACTAGGTTGGCCCACTGGAGAACAGAGAAGGGGATGAATAGGGCAGCTGTTCATGGCCCAAGCAAGAAGACTACGAGCTCACTGTGGGCAGGGAAAATGTCCATTGGTTGTTGTATTGTACTCTCCCAAGTGCTTAGTACAATGCTCTGCACACAGTAAGCACTCAATAAATACAATTTATCGATTGAAGTGGAGGGGATGGATAGTACTGGCCCAGGAAAAGCAGTCAGGCAGATCTATATGGTCATGGTGGGATAAACACACTAGATTTAATGACCGTTAAGTTAAATGCTTGCCCAACATCACACAGCAGGTACGAGATGGAGCTGGAATTAGAACCCAGATCCTCTGTCTCCTACGCCCATTCTCTTTCCACTAAGCCACATTGTGCTCCTTCTACTGTACTCTCCCAAACACTTAGGACAGGGCTTCACGCTCAGTAGGTAAGTCCTCAATTAAAACATTCAAAAACATGAAAAAAATAGAGAGAACAGGGATGATGGCCTGTAACATGCAACAGGAGTTCTGCCTGTAGCTAACGTGGGCCAAGACCCCATATACATGTCTCAATGTGCCATGCCCCGGCCGATTTATTCTCTCATTGCACCCTGGAACCCAATGAGAATGTGATTAGCAGGGATGTGAGAGAGTCAGGCAGGAGTAGGAGTGAGTTTTCTACACAAACAAACAGCATAGCAATAATGAAGTTTAGTTCCAATATTTTCATGGCAGGCAGTACACAAGAAATATTTTTAGTGTATGAATCAAATATGTTTGTGTCCCATAATCATCCCCAAACCGGGCTCATATCCTGCCTAAACACACGATTCCCTGATATGATATGATAGGATATTATGACTTCCTTTGTCTTGTGTTTTGTGATTTTTGCCAGCAGTTGACAAGAGGAACACAATAGAATGCTTCTGAATAGAACTGAACATCTCAGGAGGTGGAATGATACTGAAAGCTGACACAGAGACACTAATGAACAAAACTAAATTGAGATAGGGGTATGGAGATATCTATAGCATCCGCCTCATTTATTTTTCCTTCTAAAATCATATGACATCCAGGGAGGCAGCATGGCCTATTGGAAACAGTATGGGGCCGGGAGACACAGAATCAGGTTATTATCCCAGCTCTGCCACTTGCCTGATGTGTGACATTGGGCAAGTCACTTAACTTCTCTATGCCTCAGTTTCCTCATCTGTAAAATGGGGACTCAATGTGTGTCCTCCCTGCTACTTAGACTGTGAGCACCATGTGGGACAGGGACTGTGTCCCACCTGATAGAGAAGCAGCGTAGCTCAGTGGAAAGAGCACGGGCTTTGGAGTCAGAGGTCATGGGTTCAAAACCCGGCTCTGCCAATTGTCAGCTGTGTGACTTTGGGCAAGTCACTTAACTTCTCTGTGCCTCGGTTATCTCATCTGTAAAATGGGGATTAAGACTGTTAGCCCCCCGTGGGACAACCTGATCACCTTGTAACCTCCCCAGCGCTTAGAACAGTGCTTTGCACATAGTAAGCACTTAATAAATACTATTATTATTATTATTATTATTACCACCACAGATATCAGACAACCACGTATTTACCCCAGCACAGTGCTCCAGTGCTTAGAACAGTGCTCCAGTGCTTAGAACAGTGCTTTGCACATAGTAAGCGCTTAACAAATACCATCATTATTATTATTATTACAGTGCTGGCATGCGGTTATTATTGCAGTGCTCTGCATAAAGTGCTCCATAAATACTATTGCATGATTGACTGATGATTCTTGCCCTTGAGGAGTTTACAATTAGATAATCTAATGGACGATCACTGGTTAACATCCCCTCTTCTCTGCAAACACATTAGTGGTGAAGATTTTGTTTTTAAGTGAAGTATCTGCTAATCAATCCCTGTCTGCATAGTCATTGATTTAGGCGACTTTTCATTGGATTCCAGCAGGACTATGGCAGAGCTGGGCAGCATGGCTCAGTGGAAAGAGCCCAGGCTTTGGAGTCAGGGTCATGGGTTCAAATCCCAGCTCTGCCAATTGTCAGCTGTGTGACCTAGGGCAAGTCACTTATCTTCTCTGTGCCTCAGTTACCTCGTCTGTAAAATGGGGATTAAGACTGTGAGCCCCCCGTGGGACAACCTGATCACCTTGTATCCCCCCCAGTGCTTAGTACAGTGCTTTGCACATAGCATGCACTTAATAAATTCCATTATTATTATTATCATTACAAGCCAGGTGTCCCGGCATCCAGCCCCATGTTTGTTCCACTAACCCATGCTGCCTTGCTTAATGGGTTTGATGTGTTCATAAATGCATTTGACAAAATGGGGATTCAATACCTGTTCTCCCTCCTACTTAGATTGTGAACCCATGTGGAGCCTGATTTTATCTCATCTGCCCCAGCACCACCTAGTACAGTGCTTGACACATAGTAAGCACTTGAATCTGATTATTATTATATGTTTCATTCAAGATGGAGAAAAGTTCCCTGGAGAATTCCCCGGCATTTCCACTGTATTCTCTCCTGACTAGGATGAGTGAAGTTAATAGGGGATCGGTAGATTTTTCCAAGCATTCACAGCTACAGTAATATTCATTACTCTGGATCTATTTGGATTTGATAACCCACTCCTGAATGCATGTAGTTACACATAGTTTTTTACCTTAAACTGTGTGATTGAGGCCTGGGACATGAGTTGGAGGACTTTACAACAGATTTGCTTTTGTGCAAATAGTCTCAATCTCTGAGTCAGTCCAATTAAAATCAATCCTGGTGGCATTGAGTAATGATTTGTCTAGAGCCCATGACTGTCAGCTAGACGGAAATGCAGATTTGTCCGTTTGCTGTTCATATTAGTGTTTGCAGGTGGATAGCCCACTAAAGGAAGTTTTACCCAGGCTTATTATTTTCAGCCATTTTGATGCCTGTCTTCTCCATTAGCATATAAACTCCTTGTGATCAGGGTGTATGCCACTTCTTTATCTTGTACTTCCTGAGCACTAAATGCAGTACAATGTGCCCAGTGATACTCAAATACAATTACTCCTACTATTCCAGCATATTCATTTCGAAGTAGCCTCAATTCTCCCTCCCTCATCCCCCTGACACACTCTGTGAACATACTCAGTATGAATGCCTAACACACAACAATCTGGAATCCAATGCTCTATTCTAGCCATTTTCAGCCTCTAACTTCATCTTATCTGACCCTGAGCCAGGGTCTACGAAGGTGGAGGTTTAAATACTTAGTCAACTCAGGCAGTGTACATCTGCATGATTTAGGCCCAAAACCTGCCCTGCCTTTTTTTTAAGTATTTTTCAAAGAGCTTTCACAATAATTCTGTGGTGGCAATCAGTGGTATTTATTAATAATAATAATAATAATGATAGCATTTATTAAATGCTTACTATGTGCTAAGCACTGTTCTAAGTGCTGGGGAGGTTATAAGGGGATCAGGTTGTCCCTCAGGGGGCTCACATTCTTAATCCCCATTTTACAGATGAGGTAACTGAGGCACAGAGAAGTTAAGTGACTTGCCCAAAGTCACATAGCTGACAATTGGCAGAGCCGGGATTTGAACCCATGACCTCTGACTTCCAAGCCCGGGCTCTTTCCACTGAGCCACACTGCTTTACTGAATGCTTACTGTGGCTGAGCATTGTACTAAGCACTTCAGAGAGCATAACAGAATTGTATTGTACATTTTCCCAGCCCATAACTAACGTATAGTATAGAAGGGGCACTGGAACTAGAATTCAGGTCACAACTCCCAATACAAATTCTTTCTACTATACTGAGTTTTCTCCTTTTCCTAGCAAGGTTTGATTGTTAACTCAAATTAAGTAGAATTGCCTCAGTTCTCCACTTCATTTTTTCCTCTGTAGACCAGGGCTTTTTTTGCATGCTAGAAATGCTGTCAGTGAACCACTGTTACTGGTGAAGATTGTAGAGTCTGAGCTAACTCACTGTAAAACCATCCCTCTATCCAAGTACAAGGTAGGCCACATTCAGAAAGGGAGAAGGTCAGCTGAGCAGAAGCACAGCAGAAAATTACCCTCAGAGTTGTGCTCAGAGTTGACAACTATCTGACCGCATTCATAAAATGACAAGAAACTAATGAGACCACAAAGCCTCTTGTTTCTAATGAACAAGAGACATCAGGGAGACACAAGGAACAAAACGAGTTTGAAAGTCAAGGCCACTGGAGTTTGCAACGGGACCTAGGATATGGGTGCTGTCTGGGCTTGGTTTTCACCCTGAAATTGTGGGAATTGGACAAACGGCGCTGGGATCCACCAGGATCCTATCGACGTCTTGAGAGTCTTTATTGACTATTGATCTCTGCTTAGGGGTCACTGGGGCTCCCTCAGGGTCCCCTCAAGAGTAGGAGTTTCCAGAAATGACAGCCCGGACTGGATGATGATGATGAATTTCACTACATTGATCTTACCTCCCGGCCCCCTTCCAAACAACCAGCTCATTCTTCCAGGGCCAGCACAAATGCATTTTAGCCTTTCCCCATGGCTCAGAGTGTGAAATACCTCTCTCAAGCCAGAAGCGGATCAGGAATGATGCAAAAGAACAGCAATCACTTTTGCTTATAACGCCCCTTCCATCCCAAAGGGGCCGTTACAGGCTATTACAATAAACATCCCCAACCTGTCCATCTAAACAGAAAACCTCATGCAAGGTTATATTTACCGCAGGAGCCTCCAGTGTAATAGTAGCAGCCACTTTTTTGCTGACTTTACCCATCAGCCCGTTTGCCATACCCAAATCTGATGGTACAGATTTAGATCTGCCTCGATTACTCAATCTACACACATAACAGAATAAATTAAGTCAAGAGAAAAAATGAGAGGAACTTACAACTCTTCACGGTTTCAAATTTCTGTTTTGATTTCTCTCCACTCTCCGCGACAGCCAGCCCTCCCTAGGAAACTTTACTGTCATCATAATACCTGCAGAGTGATACCACTAGCGGACCTGGGTGTTGGTTTCTAAGTAAGAACAGCTGTGCACCAGAATGTCTGAACAGTCCCCACTCCAGAATGCAACATGGATCACTGACACAAAAGCAACACTCTACCAGCTGGCTCAGTGTCTCTGAGCATAGCTATTCTGGGATGAGCCTACCTGTTTTTCAGCCCCGCCACCTTATCGTTTCCACCACCTAATTAAAGGCCCAGGGCACCAGATTCCTTTGACTGTAAATTAGCTCCACTCGCCATATTCTTTGTGAGCCCAAACTGGCCATTTTTACTTTATGATACATGATTTATTTTTAAATTCATAAAAGATGCTTGATTATTTATTTGTGGTATATTTTAGCTCTCTTGTGGAATCTAGATCAGAGTAATCCTCTTCTAATGTATTCATATACAGTGAAGATCTAAATTTCCTAATCATAATCATGTCAGCAAAAGTAGAACTGCTCTTATGATAACATTTTAGTCTAGAAAATGATTTTCCTTTAAAAGGCATTCAATGGACATGATGACATAAAAAGAAGATGCAAAATTACACACAATCAGTTCACATAATCAAAACAGAAATGTTTTGTATTCAGCAAGGATTTCTTTTTACTATAATAAATGGCATGAGATAGTCTTTTTGGAATTCTGCAACTGGGTTTCGGCTCCAAATGCAATAGTTGTAGAATTCCAAACGAATCATAGACCAGCATTTTTGGAACTATGGGGAGATAAAAGGGACAGCGGAAAATAAAACCCTAAATATAAACATGGTTAATCTGCTCCTAATCAACTCCCAATTTTCTGCCCCAAGTTTAACACCATTAACAGTTCTCTGTAGTCACAGAAGCTGGTTGAATTATTTCATATCACTAACGTGGCCCCCGCCTTGTGCATTATGGTTAAAATACCTCCTGTTTTACTGGGTTATCCTGAATATTGAGCCCTCTGTTGAAACCAATTAGCCACATCTGGACATAAATCAAATCAAGAATAATGAATTGGTAATGATCCTTGAAGTAGGCATTGCATAGACCAAGTTTCTACCCTAGGGAAGGAAAAAAAAATCAGCTTTTGCTTGAAGAATTTAGGGTCTTGCCCAGATAAGATTGCTCATAAGTAGACTTCATGGTACTACTTCTTTATTCTCTGCATGAAAAGAACCTTGATTTAGCAATGAGGAAAAAAAAATCTCATTTAAATTGGGTGCAGAACCTATGATTTATTTTCAACGGCAATCCGGCATGAATGTAGTGTAATGACCACATCACATTTTGTAATCCTTAGAGTAACCTATAATCTAATGACCAGAGACTTGCAGCCATACCACTTCATACCACGATGCAGGTAAAGCTCAGGAATGACACTACCTGGTATGCTGTGTTCAATAGAGACACAAGGGAAATAAACCTCCGGGCAAGAGGGCTTGCTGTGATTGAGAAGGTCCAGCATTACTTTCTACATTTTCTAATATGACTCAGCTCAACTCGGGGTTTAAGACACTTTCCTCCAGAGATGTTATAAAATCATTGTCTCTAACTTCATACCTAGAACAGCGAAGTGTTGAGACCTTTCCCAGTTTATCTTTCCTGCTGCCACGTCAAAGTTTTTATGCCACCGAATCACTTGATATCACAAACCCCACGTAGAATTTGTGTGCATATCCTATCTGTAATTTACTTTCTTGTGTCTCCCCAACTAGATTGCAAGCTCCTTGAGGGCAAAAATAATTTGTAACTCTATCATATTCTCCCAAAGGCTTAAGACAATGCTCTGTGCACCCTAAGTGCTCAATGAATGTCAATTAATTTAACATAGGGATGCCATCTGTCCAGCTTTATACTAGACAGTCTGTGTTTCAGCTGTTTGTTCCTCTTTACATTATGAGTATGACACTTGATGCCTTTATTGCCCAGAATGTTTATATTAAAAGCCTAGACTCCCCCCATCTTGTCTGTCTTGGCGAAGTCTAACGGCTCAGAAGTAACGCCATTGTTCACAGGGATCTGGGAAGGGAACACAGTACTTCTAGAACAAAGCGGAATCCTCTTAGATACTCACTTAGGCTTTGGCAAAGTTCTGTAAAAATTAGAGGAGTTAGAGGATCTGGGTTCTAATCCCAGCTGTGCCACTTGCCTGCGGTTTTAACCTGGGGTAAATCACTTAACTTCTCTGAGCCTCAGTTTCCTCATTAATACCTGTTCTCCCTCCTATTTAGACTGACTTGATTATCTGGTATCTACCCCAACACTAAGAACAGTGTTTAGCACACAGTAAGGACTTAACAAATGCCACCAATATTAATAGTATTTTTGGCTTTCTACTTACACACCCTCTCAAATTTCATGGAGAAGCAGCATGGCTTAGTGGAAAGAGCACAGGCTTGGGAGTCAGAGGTTGTGGGTTCTAGTACTGCCTATGCCACTTGTCAGCTGTGTGACTTTGAGCAAGTCACTTAATTTATTTGTGCCTCAGTTACCTCATCTGTAAAATGGGGATGAAGATGGTGAGCCCCATTTGGGACAACCTGATTACCTTGTATCTACCCCAGTGCTTAGAACAGTGCTTGGCACATAAGCGCTTAACAAATACCATCAATATTATTATTCTGCTTGTTCACATCTTTCTGGAAAATTTTGAGACTATTAGAAAGCGATCATCTTCTATAGCTAAATGTGAAAAGTGCCAAAAGAGATGCTGTTCATTACCCTATAATAGCAAAGTACCAAACACTTTTTACAGACAATCCTAGCTCTGCCATTGGTATCATCTCTCTGCCATCCAGGCTCAAACCTCGGAATCATCTCTGTTACACTGTCTTCCTTACACTTTGTGAGTCCTCTCTCCAATTTCCCCTACCCCCATTCCAGGCCCATCACTGAGTCCTAATAATAATAATCCTGCCATCTGTTCAGTGCTTGTTACCAAGCACTGTACTAAATACTAGGGTACATTAAAATTTATCAGGTTGGACACAGTTCCTGTCCCACGGGGTTTTACAGTCTAAGAGGGAGGAAGAAAAGATAATTAATTACCATTTTATAGATGAGAAACCTCAGGCACAGATAAATTAAGTGAATTGCCCATGGTTCACACAACAAGCAAGAGGCAAAGGCCAGAGTAGAACCTAGCTCTGCTGACTCTCAGGCCAGAGCTCTTTCTTTTAGGCCATGCTGTTTCTTTGCCCTGATGGTTCTTAATATTACTATTAGTACTACTACGACTAGTAATAATAATATAGTGGTAATTGTTAAATGCTTCTATGTACCAAGCACTGTAATAAGCACCGGGGTAAAGGCAAGATAATCAATACAGACACAGTTTCGGTCCCAAACAGGGCTCATAGTCTATACATAGGGAAAACAGGTACTAAGCCCCCATTTGATAGATGAGGAAACTGAGGCCCAAAGAAGTTAAGTGACTTGTCCAAGGCCAGCAGTCAGGTGCGTGGCCTGGGACTAGCCCAGGTCCTCTGAGCCCCAGGTCTATGCTCTCTCCCTCTTGGCCACACTATTGCCACAGGACTAGTTCATGCATATGGTCTGCCTCCACTCCCCCAGCTCAACCATAGTGTGGGTCCTAACCCTGGGTCCACACAACTCCCCTACAAACTCTACCCTGTTTAACTAAGATTATAGACTGTGTCCAACCTGATTATCTTGTATCTACTCCAATGCCTAGTACAGTGCTTGACACATAATAAGCACTTAATGCTTATTAATGCTTATTCTTTCTTTCTATCTGTGCTGAGGAAGAGTGCAAATACTTAGAGAAGCAGCCTGGCTCAGTGGAAAGAGCACGGGCTTTGGAGTCAGAGGTTGTGGGTTCAAATCCTGGCTCCACCACTTGTCAGCTGTGTGACTTTGGGCAAGTCACTTAACTTCTCTGGGCCTCAGTTACCTCAACTCTAAAATGGGGATTAAGACTGTGAGCCCCCTGTGGGACAACCTGATCACCTTGTAACCTCCCCAGCACTTAGAACAGTGCTTTGCACATAGTAAGCATTTAATAAATGCCATCATACTTAATAGCATTAAAAAAAAAATCCTAGGACTTTGGTCTCTTGATTCCCTTAGGCCACAGTACCTTCCGGGAAATACTTTAGGTTTGGGATTCTCAAGGAAGTCCCAAACAAATCCAGCTGCTCAAGTCCTATGATCCCTGGACTGCAGGATTCTTCAGCCTTCTTTTCCCCTCCTTTCCAATTTGTGGGTCCAATTGCCACCAGGACTCCAATGGCTCCAATTGACAAATCCCCTAATCCCCCATCCTACCAATTCAATTGGAAATGCCAGGAGGGGCCTAGAACCATATCAATTTACTTAGTGTTTGAGGGACCTGGAAGAAGTGGTACTTATATACCAAAACTCCTTGAGGCTCAGAGGATAGACTGTTTAGGGACCCCCCAACCTAATTTCAATAGATATTCTTTCCTCTTCCCCTGTATAGGCAGAATGCAATCCATGGTGTTTGAAGGAAAAAAGTCATATAGACCCTCTACATTGGACCATATTTGAAATAGAAATTTTTTCCATTAATCAATTTCATTCCTCCACCACGTCCTTGTCTGAGCAGCAGCAATTTAATAGGAAAAGGTGTTTTTTAGAACCAATGAATCAGTGGGATTAACTGAGCGCAGAACACTGTACTAAATTCTTGGAAGAGTTCACCAAAGTAGAAATGATCCCTGCTCTCAAGGAGATATAAATTAAAATAAACTAAAGGAAACCCCCTGCCCCCACTAGATGGGAAGCTCCTTGAGGGTAGGGATTGATTGACTGATGGATAGATAGATAGGGGTCAGGTCTACCAACTTTTCTGTATTGTGCTTTCTCAAATGCTTAGTACAGTACTGTGCCCACAATAACTGCTCGATAAATATCATTGATTCCAAAGCAAAATGCAGCATTTGTTTATATAAATTGTTGAGCCCCAGCCCAAAGAACACCAATCTTTTTGTTTAACTCAGAAGATATCTTGAGATTAGTGAAAGATTATTCTTTCAATCCCTCCTTTACTTCTACTTTTGAAAAGACTGCCCCCTTCCCGGCAGGAGAACAGCTAAACCTGAAAATTGAAGCATCCTGTGTACAAATCTGTTTAGGTTGAGCAAAGGCTGAGCAGTTCCTTTCCTCTATTGGCATGTCAAGTCTGCCCAGAATGCCACAATTCCCACCAACCGCTGTTTCTTGCTGTTTGAGTCCCTGCCTCTTAGCCTCTCAGCGAGCTGGTCGTTTTCTCTCATACAGAGCCACACCAGCCCTGATTGCTGCAGGCCAACACACTTTGCCTGCTGCTGTTTTTCTCAGCTTCTAATGTCGATGTTACATTGCTTCAAATTGGGCTTCAGTGTGTCCTTGAAGCATTTCTTCTTCCTGACTCACACAAGATTGCACTCTCAACATCTGATGTCACTCAGTCTCAGCACATGGACAGCTCGCCACAGCCGAGCTGTGACGAGCCTGGCTTTGCTGCATAGGAAGCCTGATCTCTAAAATCATTCTGTCCACGATATTTATTGAGTGCCACCTGTGTGCAGAGCACTGAACTCAACAACTGGCAGAGTTAGGTAAAAGTAAGAAAAATAGTTGCTGCCCTCAATGGACTTACAATTTAATAGGGAAGTCAGGCAGACCCAAATCCTTTCTAAAGAGAACAAGGCTAAACTGGGAGTAGTGGGATTATGAAAAGGTGGACGGATGAATCGATAAGGGAAAAATAAAATAGTAATTTTCAAAACTGCCTAAGTGCCAAGGATTATTGTACAAAGTGAGTGAAAGGGTGGCTTTTGCCTTGAGGTGACCTGGGGTGGTGGAAATTATCTGAAGAAAGCCAGAGAAGGTTTCAAGTCAGCTTTGAAGATAGGTAGAACTAGGGTCTGGTGGAATTGAAAAGAGAGGCAGATTTAGGGAAAAACAGCATGGCTTAGTGGAAAGATCACAGGCTTAGGAGTCAGAGGTCATGGTTTCTAATCCCAGCTCTGCCACTTGTCAGTTGTGTGACTTTGGGCAAGTCACCTAACTTCTTTGTGCCTCAGTTACCTCATCTGTAAAATGGAGATTAAGACTGTGAGTCCTACATGGGACAATCTGATCACCTTGTGTCTGTCCCAGAGCTTAGAACACTGCTTGGCACATAGTAAGTGCTTAACAAATACCATCATTATCAGCGCTTAGAACAGTGCTTGGCACATAGTAAGCGCTTAACAAATGCCATCAATATTATTATTATTATTCCTGGAGACTAACTTAACCCTTGATCTTGAGACTCTATCTAAATTTTTGATTTTGAAAACAACCCATTATAACCACAGGTTTGATTTGTGCAGGAGTTGAAAATACGTACTAGCCCAGAGTGCTTATCCATTCACTCAAAAACATCATCCATTTGCACCAAAACCTGTTTCCTTCCTGCTACTTGTGGGTCTGTTAGGATCTTGGCTGTTTTAAGCTGTAAACTCCTACTGAGTGGGGTCTGCATCTCCTCAGTTAGCTTTAAGCCCCCCTCAGAAACACGTCATGCATATTTTTATATGTGACTAAAAATGTCATTCTTGACTTTTGCTAATCTATACCTTGGACCTCATAGATGGCTGACCCCATTTTTGTTTTAATTTCTGGAAATTAGGCCCAAAACCTGATGCTATGTGAACCAAGAGCCAGCATGTGGTGGAAGCTACTGTTCATGATCAATCTGATAAGGCAGTACATACATAAACCCACTCAAGGGTCTGGATACTCTTTCCAGAGGGCAGCCTCTCTGCTATTTTATGTCTGTCCTACTGGTCCATCATCTGCTATGATCTCTCAAGAATCCACTGATCTGTCATATTGCTGGACACCTGTCTTTTCTACAATGCTAAACATGTTGATTCTGCCTTTCCTGCTTGCATGTGCTCTCTTTTATACCTGAGCTCTGCGTTCCATATTTGACTAAATTTAAACTACTTAAAAATAGATACCATGTCAATTTCATGTCCTAGACACCCACTCCACAGAGACTGAGCTCTATGTAACCCCTTTGTCTTCTGCAAACAGAATAGAGGCCTCTTGAAAAACCTACCCTCTGGATACAATATCTACTCAGCTGCTAAAAAATGGACTTTGCTCAATCAAAGCATTTATTGAGCACCTACTATGCGAAGGGCACTAAACTATGCACTTAGGGACATGCAGTGAGAAAGGATAAGACATGATCCCTGCCCTCAAGGAGTTTCACTTTGTTACTCATTTTCTTCCACTGGGAATTTCCCAAGTACTAGATTCATTTTAAAAAATTCATGAAAAGCACAGAGACAAGGGGATTGAATACACTATCTCCCACAAGGCTGGTGCCATCAACTCAAAGTTTGGAGCTCCCATCTAACTTTGAAAAAGTAATAATATCCTTTGTAACATTTCTAAACCACACCAAATCTAAATGGCTGTTGCAGAGCTAATAAAAACTACAGTACTTGTCGCAGATGGCACCTCTTATTTTCGTCTAATTTCAGGGTTATCTACTGGGACAGAGGAAAATCATGGGCACAAAAAAGTTGTAGATTCTGCAATTTCACCACCTTTTTGCAATTTTTTTCTTGTTTTCTTCCATAGCTAAGCTTTCCTTTTAAAGAAGTACATTTCCTTTCTTTTCTGTTGTCAAGAGAAACCCTTCAAAGAGCATCCTGAACTGAGACACTGCATCTCCATTCTGCCAGAGTCTCCTGAAACAGCTATAGCATTGTACAATCCCCCTTCTCTCAGAGGAGTCATCTGAAAAGTCACCCTGGGACCATTTAATTACTAACATTGTTTCTGAGATTTATATTGTTTCACAAGCAGCATGGCTCAGTGGAAAGAGCAAGGGCTTTGGAGTCAGAGGTCATGGGTTCAAATGCTGGCTCCGCCAACTGTCAGCTGTGTGACTTTGGGCAAGTCACTTAACTTCTCTGTGCCTGAGTTACCTCATCTATAAAATAGGGATTAAAACTGTGAGCCCTCTGTGGGACAACCTGATCACCTTGTAACCTCTCCAGTGCTTAGAACAGTGCTTTGCACATAGTAAGCACTTAACAAATACCATCATTATTATTATTATTAATAAACAGCTGGAGTCACAGAACTTAAAAAAATCATCTCTATGCTCTTCCTCCCCCATCTTTTCCAACACATAGTGCGCTCTCTCATCCCACCCTGACCCTCTAGTTTAGCACTCCTGCTCGCCCTGCCTCAGTTTGGAGAAGCTTAGTGGAAAGAGCACAGGCTTACTGGAAAGAGAACAGGCTCGGGAGTCAGAGGTCATGGGTTCTAATCCCCCCTCTGCCACTTGTCAGCTCTGTGACTTTGGGCAAGTCGCTTAGCTTCTCTGGTCCTCAGTTACCTCATCTGTAAAATGGGGATTAAGACTGCAAGCCCCACGTGGGACAACCTGATTATCTTCTACCTAGGGTGGTGCTTAGAACAGTGCTTGGCACATAGTAAGTACTTAATAAATACCATCATTATTATTAGTGCTGTCTCTCATCCCAGCCCAGTCTCTAGTCTCCTTTATTCTATCTGTAATTTATTTATTTATATATATTTATGGCTGTCTCCTCCTCTAGACTGTGAGCTCATTGTGGGCAGGGAATATGTCTGTCTCTTTGCTTTAATCAATCAATCAATCAATCAATCAATCGCATTTATTGAGTGCTTACTATGTGCAGAGCACTGTACTAAGCGCTTGGGAAGTACAAATTGGCAACACATAGAGACAGTCCCTACCCAACAGTGGGCTCACAGTCTAAAAGCTTTACTGTACTCTCCCAAGCACCTAGCACAGTGCTCTGCATGCAGTAAGTGCTCAATAACTATGATCAAATGATTAGACATTAGGAACTGTTGTTGACCCTGATCATCAAAAGCTGTACTCTGGAAAGCCATTTGATCCTAGTGGGGAATATTCTGACCACAGCCAACATTTGGGTGGAGTTGTAAAGTTATCTGCAAAGTGCATGGAATGAAGAGCAATCAGGAAAACTTGAATGGGACTTTCTCTAGGAACATTCCCCATACAGTGTTTCATGAACAGTTTGGGATAACGGCTCAGTTACTGAGCCAACCTGCAGGTGTGATTGTTTTTAGGACATTCATTAAGCATTCGCAATGTACCAAGAACTGTGCTAAGTAGATACAAAATCATGAGATGAGAAACAGCCCCTGTCCCATGTGAGGCTCACAATTTAAGAGGTAGAAAGAGTAGGTGTCGTCTCTCATTTACAGGTGAGGAAACTGAGGTATGGAGAGGTGAAGGGCCCTGTGTGAAGTCACACAATAGGCTAGTAGCAGACCTAGGTTCCCGACTCCCAATTCCATGCTTTTTCCACTAATTGATGAGTTTTCTGAGCGCTTATTGCATCAAACACTGTACTGAGCACTTGGGAGAATATGATATAATAGAGTCAGCAGACAAAATCTGTCCCTTCAAGAAGCTAGATCACACTATTTTCAGAAGTTGTAATGGCTACAGCACGGGCCTGGGAGTCGGAAAGTCTTGGGTTCTAATTCTGACTCTGCCACCTGTCTGCTGTGTGACCTTCGGCAAGTCACTCCACTCCTCTGTGCCTTACTTACCTCATCTGTAAAATGGGAATGGAGACTGTGAGCCCCATTTGGGACAGGGACTATGTCCAACATGATAAACGTGTATCTACCCTTGCGCTTAGTACATTGCCTGGCACACAGTAAATGCTTAAATACCACAATTGTTAAAACATCTTCTTTTTCTCACCTAGAATAAGATGGCCACAATTCTTTGATGGCACATCTATAGGCTGACAGGGTGGATGGATGGACTGAGGAGCAATCAGGGTTTCAGGCTCTTCTGCCACTGAAATCACTGTCTATTTACCTATGGTCAGTGACATGTTTTGCTGATCCAAAATTTTATTGCCTGGGTTTGAATTGGTCAATATTCAATTCCTTTGAATGAAGAAAACACAGCACACAAATAACTTAAAATTGTTCAGTCATGGCCCTGAAAATGATTCCAGGTAAATTATTTACACTTCTCTCTCCATACATTCATGACCAAATAGACATTTAAAGATAAAGAGTGGAAAACAGATGCAGGCAGACAAAATAAAAATGTTATCTAAAGCCTTTGTACTCAAAAGAAATCATCTGAGAGCCTTGCAAGGAATTTTCCCAAATCACTAGTACCACAAGAAACAACTGATTAATTTTCCCTGGTCCCACCCATATTGATAAGCAGTAACCCATCCTGCTCTTTGCCCCATTCATGTGGACAACAGCAAAATCCCTTCAGCTCTTCACAGACCCACCTCCTCAAGATAAGAGGAAACAGAAACATTTGACTTCAGGAAATGCCGAGGCCAAGTACAGGAAATTCTGTTTCTTTCTACTGCCTAATTTCTATTAGCTCTCTTCTGATTTCTTCTAGGTTGGCTTGTGCTCATTTTCATGGCTAATTTAAGCATAATTCCTAATGTATGCCACTGCAGTGATGGCAAAGGAGAGATAACTGGCCATAAACTATATTGCTATTATTAATCTCATTCGCGTGTATATATTAGGGCTCAGTGGAAAGAGCACGGGCTCTGGAGTCAGAGATCATGGGTTCAAATCCCGGCTCTGCCATCTGTCAGCTGTGTGACTGGGCAAATCACTTAACTTCTCTGTGCCTCAGTTACCTCATCTGCAAAATGGGGATTAAAACTGTGAGCCCCCCCAGGACAACCTGATCACCTTGTAACCTCCCCAGCACTTAGAACAGTGCTTTGCACAGAGTAAGCACTTAACAAATACCATCATTATTATTTTTTTATTATATATCTAAAGATATATAAAACTGTGGCCATGGATATGCAAATATCACATACAGCTATACTTCAAGTATATGCAAACAAGAAGAAACAGAATGAGAGGTGCCCCATGCTTTCCAAGATGATGCTACTGATGGTGAGCTCATATCCATATGTGCAAATGTAGCTAAAAGATCAATGTATTATGGACACTATCTACTACATTATTTACCTAGTGTATAGATCTTGTTGTGCTAACAGATTTAGCCAATGCAGAACCTGCTTCTATTTTTGAAACTGTCTCTTAGGATCCCAGTTTTTTCCAAGTCTTTGCTCAAGGAGGGCAATCCCTATCACAGTTGCTGCCCACCAGAGTTTAATGTAGTGGACTCCTAATAGTCCTGCCATTTCATGCTACTTGTGTCTACACTTCACAATTTTCTTTAACCCATTTATCCTGCTCATCCATCAATAGCACCAAAGGACTGTTAGGCTGCCCCTAGCCATTTTTGATACCATGCTTCTGTGTACTTTTTCCATTTTCATGCCTTAGAGAATAGCTGAAGGACAAGGTGAATATGTCAGTCACTTCCCTGCTCCTAAATCCCCTCAACATCCTCAGGAGATAGTTGGGCCCATGTTTTCTTTAATCTTCCCAAGGGGCAAAGTCTTCCTGAGCAGCCTATTTGGAGCGATAAAGTTCCAATTTATCTTCACGTTAGTTCAGATGGGTGAAGCATTGTGAAGTGAACTATGCTTTATGGAAAACAAGAAGGATCAGATCAAACCAAACTCCTCTTGGTCAAACCAAGATTCTTTGTCACTAATCTGTACTTCTGCCTTTCTGTAAAAACAGCATGTTAGACATTCAATGAAAATCTGCTGGAACCACAGCCTTCAGCTTCCTGGCTTTCTGTTGGCTGAGTCAGCCAGCTGGGTTGCTATTTAGACAAGCTTTCGCCTCTGATCGGAGCCTTTCCCAGTGGCCCTAGCAGTTGTTTCCATTGAGCAAAGGGAGCTCACGTGTTTAAATATAGGGAAGTAAAGTATTGTTTATGGGTCACTGCAAACAGTATGCTCGCCTTTCACCGAAGTCATTTAGGTGCTTATGCTTTGAAAAGATTCCAAGTTTTCTTTTTCTGAATATGCAGAACTCAGTCCCTGAAACTGACACCATCTCTCTCTGTTGTTATTGGCTTTTTTGGCTGTTGGGCAACTTGGCTGAACCCAGGTCAGGTTACAGGTGAGCCTGGGCTGCAGAGAAATCAAAAGAGCTCAAAAAATCTCCTTGAAAAGACAAAGAGCTTGGGTAAACAAATGTTCTTCCCTTGGCCAGTCCCCTAAATGATTATTTATCTGGTTGGACCAAGTCCAGCATACAGACCTCTGGATTTCTGCTCTGAGGGCTTTGCTTAGAGGCTGTGATGAAAGATAAAATAAACAGGCTCAGTCCACACTTCATGGCCCACTCTTATTCTTCCCTTGAGTCTTAATCACTTGGCAGGGAGTAGGCCCTGGCATTTCAGGGCCATAGGGGCTGGTTTCTGGCTGGGTGCTTAGAAAGAGTGAATCAGCTTGTACTGCTGGAGAGTTTCTCCTCAGCTGCATGGTGTGAGGAGATAGGTGCACCGGAGACTTGTCACAGCAGAGAATTGACTGAAAGCCCCTCGAGGGCAGGGATCAGGTCTACCTACACTACTGGGCTTTCCCAAGTTTTTAATATAATGCGCTATTCTGTGATTGCTCAATAAATACCATTGATCGGTTGACCCCTATAAAGTATATCTAAGAGATGGAGGGTGTTCTAACAAAATCCCTTATCTTCCCCGTGGTAGCCCTGTTATTGGGGCAGTGGAGAGGGCCCATCTGTAGGATGAAAGAGACCTGGGTCCTAGTCCCATTTCTGCAAGTATGGAAATGTTTTCAGGACTGAGGCCATCAGTGGTGAAACTTTCAGAATGAAGTTCACCTAGGGCATTTCAACAAACCTGCTTTTCTTCCCCAAACCTTCCCTACGCTCTCTTTCCCACCCTTCTCTCCTCATGTCTTCCTCACCCAATTCCAACCCCACGGCAGCACGGGCACACCCTTTTGTCCACTAAATACGGCTTCCACATCCTGACAATTTTGTAATCATGACTGGATTGCCAACTCCAAACATTCTGATCGGTTTGAAAACAGACCCAGGAAACCTGTTTGGCTGCAATGGATAGGCAGGTCTAGAGGGGTTTGCAGAGCATTCGTTCGCTTCCACTTCTTTCTCCCACCTTCTGGATCCCTATAACCTGGTACAGTGAAACTGATCAAGTTGGTTTCAGGAAAAAATGGTTATAATTCAGGGGAGTTCCAGGTGGCATTTAGTAGGGCCTCTAGGATGGAACCACTAAGAGGTGACCTGCAGATACATGGAAAAGTAGACACACACAAAACACACACATTCAGCTTTTGTTGTTATTGCTACTGCCATCACCCTGGACCCTGCTACTGGAATACGTTGCTAAAAGAAGATGTCAAGGGTTAATCTTAAAGGATAGGTTTTAGATTAGGTTAAGAGCTAATAAGCATTTTAAATGTCTCTTCTAGGAAAGCTCTTCAGCATAAACTGAGAGTTTCATGACTAAAGGAAATCAATGCACTATTCCCAGTTCTATACCCCGTTACAGTCTTGCAAAATCCCGCATTGAGCAAAACTCATACTATGGTATTATAGTGTCTAGTATCCATTATCCAATTGTATGAGAAACACTGTCCCTTGGCTCCATATCTTGCGGTATTCTAACAGTCTCCTGCTGGCACTGACAACTCACTAGCAACATTCTAGCCCAAAACACACACGATAATTTTCCTGATTGACCCATCAATAGTATTCATGAGTGCTTACTGTGTGCACAGCACGGTATTAAGCGCTTGGGAGAGGACAATGTAACAGAGTTGGTAGACCTGTTCCCTGTCCATTGTATTTAACTGCTAACTATATGTCAACTACTTTTCTATGCGCTGGGGTGGATACAAGTTAATCACAAGCAGACACAGACCCTGTTCCTTATGAGGCTCCCAGTGTAAGTAGGAGGGAGAACAGCCACTTAATCCCCATTTTACAGATGAGGAAACTGAGGGACAAAGAAGTTGTGACTTGCCTAAGGTCAAACAGAAAGCAACTGGCAGAGTAGAATCCAGGTCTTCTGACTCTGAGGCCCATGCTTTTTCCACTAAGCCATGTTGCTCCTTAGAGAGGACGATGGTAGACTGAATTTACTTGAAAATGAAACAGACCCTTCCTCCAAACAGAATTTCCCTGTATTCGAAGGCCCATTAAGGAGGTCCTTCTGTGTATGTTACTTAACCTCAGGCAAGTGGAGTTTATAAACCAATGTATGATAGATAACCCCATTCAAATTGAGGGCATATAAAGACTGTCCCATGCTGCTCTGTAGCATTTGTTCTTTATAGTTCCTGGTGCCATTTTTGTTTCTTTTTATTGATTTCAAGAGTAAAGCCTGTACTGTAAGAGAATCATCCCGTTTCTAATTGCTGTGGCCCACACAGGTCTGTTTCCTGCTGCTGCCTTGAAGCTGTTCCCTGAAATGCAGCTTTCCTTGCTCTTTGCTTCATTGTGCCTTAAACCTCACCATTGGTGATGCCATTGTCAATTCCCTAGATCAAGTAGGTACAACACACATACATGGATGGAAGGGAAACCAGTCACAAGAGAAGCAGTTTTTGACTAAAATTCATTTTGACAGTCATTTGTCCAGGATAATTTATTTTATTATTATTTTATCCTCATTTTCCTACCTCTACTTCCGTGAGCTAAAAAAAAAAACCCAAAATAAAAAAAAAAATGAAAATAAGAAAAGATCCTGAAATTTTGGCTGAATAACACCTAACACATTTTTTTCAAAAGAAACAGCTTTTAGGATTAAAAAAAAAAACCCAAACCCCCCCAAAACTACTTCCTTGAAATAATTATAAGCTCAATGTATTTATTTTGTAGATGGGTTTTCAGGAGTGGAAAATGTAATTATAAAGAAAGAAAATGTGAACTGTTTGATACACAGAGTGTAGCACTTAGAATAAGGCAGTTACCTAAATTCCTTGATTGACAGATGGATGTCACAGATGAAAATGATAAGAGATTTAGTGGACTGAAGAATAACTTCCTCTTGACAGTGCTTTGACCTTTGATCTATAACCTGACTCCTGTTAGCTTTACTAACACAGGGTAATTGCCACAGGTGCAGGATAAAAGCAATCTCTACAGAAGCTACCACTGGTCAGAGATTTATTTCTTTTAATGACCACAAACGTGTTGTTGAGATAAAGTCAAAAAGTCCTGACCTCCTCTGACCTTCCAGGATGTTAAAATTTGCCCATGAGAAAGAAAAACTCAAGATACAAAGAGTCACATTTTCTGTTCTGATTGGAGATCAGTATTTTAACAGGCTAAGTATATGCTCATCAGGGCAGAGTGATGGTGAACTATGTTATTGTCATTGCCACGAAAGCTTGTTTCACACATGATTGTGACACAGAGCTAATACAGAATACTCTACATACAATAGACTCTGTGGATTTTTAAAATAATTATTAGTAAACTCTTTACCATGTCATCCTCTGGAACTGTCCCCTATTCTGAAATGATTCTTTTGTATTTATATGCTAATTGCCTCCTTTTCAAAAGGACTCAGCTCTTTGAATTTTATTTAAATGCTCAGAAGGTAGTGGTGGTAATGGTACTTATAGATGACGTGGGCACAATTGTGATTTTTCAAAGAAGTTTATACCTCTCCACTTCCCCCCGTTAGAAAATACATTTTATTCTCCTTTTTCAGCAACATGAATGGGGAATTCAGAAAACACAGAGCAAAACAATACGCTATGCAAATACATTTTATACTAGATGAATATTCCAAGGGAAAGTGAGAAGACTGCATCACCCATTAGAGTTGTAGTCAATGCAATCACCTGCCCTTTAAAAATAAAAATGAAAAAAAATAACCCAGATTGAAGAATGACTCTTAACAGGGAATAGACTCACTGCACGTGGCATTTAACCTAAGTCAGTGCAGTACCTACTGGCATCTGCACAATGTTTCATAAGAAAGAAACCCGGCCTAGTTTTTAAATACCTGCTTCAGTGAAGTGGCGTATGTAATTATTGTGTTTATTTGGGAGCATAATACTGGAATCATCCAAATATTTGTTCACTAAATATGAAGGAACAAAAACAATGTTCTGCACACAATAGATTACCAGGATCCAATTTCCATTCAAGACTGTAGAGCTCTAAGAGACCACTATGTAAAAGACACAAATCACTCTGAAATTCGTTGAGAGTTCTTATTCAGGTCACAGGTCTTGGCCTTCAGTTATTATTCATCCCCAACACACTTTGATGAGTAATATGACACTAAATTGGTATATACAAGCCTCAGGATAATCAGCCAATGAAAATAAAAAGATTGTGTTACTCTTGAAGGGAAGCTCAAGGTAGACTTCTGCCGTCCTCTCCGAAAGGTGTAACAGAACCCAACTGTTCCTAATCTGTCACAGTTGCTTATTATTAAATCATGAAAAATATAAGGGATTATTTTCACGTAACTTATTGTCACGCACACTTGCTATAATAACGCCTCCCTTCCAGACTGCCATCTTTTCAAATGTGATGAGATCATCAGGTAACAGTGTAAGATATGAAGGCTTAGAATGCTGTGTTGTTAGCACATTAAAAAAAGAAATTGCTGGGATAATTAACAACTACCTATTTGTCTGTTGGATGCATTCATTATGGCTCTACAAATTGGAGGTCTCCAAAATCTGTGCAGCAAAATTTACTCTTTGTTCAGGAAGTTCCCCTTGCATTTGGGGAAAATTCTGGTTTGCTGTGTCTATTGTAATTGTGACAGGCAGTTGACATGTCTCATAGTCTAAATGTAGTGGCAAGCAGGGGGTGGCACAATGATGAAAAAACTGCCATTCACTCTTGTGCAAAGGAAAGGTGTTTCTTAGCTTATTCCAACCTATGTTCAGATTAGAGTTGGGTCTCCAGGGGTTGAAGGTCAAATCTGTGAGGTCAAAGCTATTTCTTGTCAATCTTCGTTCGCTAATGACACATGAATTGGAAATTAGAACAAAGTAAGTAAAACGAATAGCCAGAAGGTGAGTGTCTGTTTTATTACTCCGAAGAGCTGGGAAATCTGGCCAATTGTTGCTCTGTGTGGCTTGAATGACAGTTGTTAAGTTGAAAAAGGGACAGTGTGATGGGAATGCCACTTTAAATCTCAATTACCTCCTCCACTCCAATCAGCTTGGTAGAGGTTTAATGAAGTGCAATTCTCTGTCCTTTTCCTCATACTTCTATCTCTAGAATAAGCCTCACATTCAAGTTTGACAGCAGTACAATCAGTTTCCCATTCATCGCTGGCCCTGTTTTAACCTTGCTGAAAAAGGGTCTAATGTACGTGGCAGTGATGGTAATTAGGCAGAAAAGTAATATTAGAAACAGACAAAAGCCTGAGTCTTTTAGCTTTACAGGTGTTTTTTTTAAGCCCGTTCTAGACATAAAGGAATAGGCAGTGTTGTTAAGTTCCCTTCTACAGGCTTCTCTTAAGCTGAAAGTCCAACCATTTCAAGATTCAATTAATTAGAGACGTGGAGAGCAAAAGAACAAGGTAAAAGCTAAATTCCTTCTAACTGAAGACACGCTTAGTAATTGGCCCCTTATTAAAATGGATATCTTCTGGGGGTATGTTTAATAAGGTTGATAAAAGTCGTCATTTCCTCATTAGGACAGTCAATGAATACACTCTGCATGGAAAGAGAAATCTTAAAGAGAACAAACAGGAAAATATCAATCTGTTAAATATAGGAATGTAAAACATGAAAACTGAAAGGCGGAGGACTAAGTCTTCTGGGATTGGGGTAAGAGAAAATGTAAAAGCTCTGTGCATATGAGCAGAGACTGCAATTTAATATAATACTCAATACCTCTGTCTATCTGGAGACGCAAAATATTTAAGCGTTTTAAGTTTTATAACATGGATGTGCCGTTGATTTGTTAATGTGACTTTTTTTAATTCTAATGAAGAATGAGGCTTGATTCCACTTAGACGTTTGTAGGGCGGATAATACAGTATTTTCACAGCTATAAACCGGTATCTGGAGGCGCATGTTGATGCATTCAGATACAGTGGGCATCTGCTTGGCTGTGAACAGGTACACTCAGGCATTGTGTACTCTGGGTGTGCGTGTGTAAAGGGGTGTGTGCTTGTTTGTGAAATCTCAAGCAGAGGAAGAGGGCATGAATTGTGTGTGTGTGTGTGTGTGTACTTTTGTGTTTCTCACAGTTCTTTTTATGCCAGTTTTTGAATATGTCAGCAAGGTGGAGTGTGTGTGTGTGTGTGTGTGTGTGTGTGTGTGTGTTTGGTTGTGTTTGATGGATTCCACGGGAACATGTGGCATTGGGTATGGCTCTCGTTTAGGAGATGGGAGACCTAAGGGAAAAAAAAAACCCACCAAACCACAAAAAACAGATGCAGCAATTAAGCGGCTCTTGGTGCTCCTTGGGGGAGTAACACAAGTGGGTGATAGTGGCTTTCACCTCTCACACTCCCTTCTCTCCTGCCTGATTCCTCGAACAATCCCTGTCAGAAACACTCTTTGAAAAAGGCTGCATTAGACAATGGCTCTTCACCCTTATTTTACGCTCTAAGTAGTGGAGCAGAATGCTGTAAGGGCCTGCAAACAAGGCGTAATCTGAGAAAGACGCGCAGGCATTGTTATAACTGTGAAAACCGGGAGAACCCCTTTCAGAGCCGTGACTGAAAGTGCTATGAAGACCTTTAGTCCCCTGCACTCTTCCAATCACCAATTAGACAAACATTAACATCAATTAAGCTGTTATACGGCACAGGTTCCATATAATTACCTTAATGGGTTGACGCTTTCTTTAGCAGCAATTTCTTAAACAAACTTCATCTTTTGTGCAACAGGCTAAGAAAATTTTCAGCAGGGTGTATTTCCTTTTGTCAAGTTTTCTAAAGAGACAGCTGAATTGTTCTATTTAACAACAAACACCTTCACTAAGGACCCTCGCCTGGTTCGTTCCCACCACATTTGACTAGCAGGCTCAAAGCTTATTAACCATCAGAGACAAAAATCTGACTAGCCCAGGGGAGCGCAGACACATGTAGAGGGAGAACGAAACACAAAGAGCCAGTGAGCTTGGCTCTGGTTTGCAAGCAGACCCTAGGAGAAAGCACCAATTGAATTAGTTGCCTCTTTAGTATCCAAAGAGCCAGATCCGTCCTGACCAAAAGCACAAAGAAAATGAAATGGAAAAACAGGATCTTGCTCATAAAACAAGACAAATCTGTCTAATTTATTTTGTACCAGTAAGTGCTAATTAAATGCAAGCTACTCAGAGTCTTCCTGTTTCTGCCTCACCTAATTCTCTTAGAATCATGACAATGCCAGCCTGATTTTTCCCCTGTTTAACAAACATTCATTTGAAATGTACTCAAATACAGCTATAAAAATACAACCCTTATATCACATCTATTTTTATTTTATATAAAGTCCATGTGTTTTTACTTTGTTGTGAAATTATTTGGAAAAAAATTAAAAAAGCACTTGGCACAAATAAGTCCTTAAACTCTCCTTCTGCATCATAAAGAACAAACAACTTGAGATTCATATAATGAACTAGGTTGAGGTAAGGTATGTAATCAAATGGTACTGCAATGCTGAGGAACTAAAGAAGATCCTGACTGAGTTCGACTTCCAAACCGAATGAAGGTAAGTAAATAAAAAACAAGAATAGCTTACGCCCATAAAGGGCTCCTTAAAACGCTTTTAAATTTCTCACTGCTCACTTCCACCGGTCTGATCATAATATACCAGGGAGAAATCTATTAATTTTACATATACAGGGTCGGTTTGGGGGCTCATAGTGCGAGTGTTTGGCCCATTTAATCCCGCCCTTTTTGAACTCCCAACACCCTTCGGGTCAAAGGCTCAGGGCCATAAAATTAAAAGGTGACTATGAACTTATGTTCAGTTCTTAACCACAGCCTACTGTAGCCAATGGTCCGATGCACAGAGGAATGTCCATGTGTGTGGGGTTCCTTCAAAGACACAGAAACAGACGTGATTAAAAACAACTTGGTCCTCCGATTGAGATCTTTATATCATAGTCTTTGAATCCAGGAAGTCTGAAATTATTTGTCCAGATACAAGAAACTATGCCAATAAATATTTGCAGTGCATCAATTTCACAGTACTTCCCAAGGGAACACAATTTATAAATTCATGGTGTAATTAGCACTATATTCTAGTTCCATCTAACTTGATCTGTTAGTTTCTATCAATACTTCTCTTTTGTGGGTGCAGCAAATATGCTTTTATGAGAACACAGTTTTGGGAGGGTCAGGTCCATTTGGTTGTGCAGACAGCTCTTCCTTAACTTGGTCAAATTAGGAGGATCTGTCCGGCATTTTGTGCTATAACTTCAATTTAAAACTTTAGTGACTATTGCTCATTCTTTTCAGTTATTGTGCCTGGACTCATACAGTTCCACCTGCACTGTGTAAATGGAACTGGGGGAAATTTCAGGCAAACAGGGTGTCAGTGAGTAAAGGAGGTTGTATTTTAAATCAATCAATGGTATTTCCTGAGCATTTACTCTGTTCTGAGCACTGGACTAGGCACTTGGGAGAGAATATGGAAAAGTTGGCAGACACATTTCCTGACCACAAGGAGCTCACAAGCTGGAGGATTTTCCCCATTAGAGTAAAAACTCCTTATGGGCAGGGATCATATCTTCTACTTTTAATGTTCCCTCCCAGGCATTCAGTATTTTTTTAATAGACAGTAGGTGCTCAGAAAGTAGCACTGATTGATTGACTATTGGAGAAACTTATAATTTTTTTTGTCATGCAAGGCCCGGGAAGAGAGATGACATGCCTGGGAAGATCTATTTGGGAATAATTTTAATTAACAAGGTACTAAAATACCAAGACAGATTGTAGTGGTGGGTCAGAAAAGTCATTGCTGTGAAGTGCATCACCTGAGAATTCTTCAATAGAATATCCTTCTCCAAACAGATAGCTGTGACAGATATAATTGGGTTTCATAAGGAAGGACAGGATACCAGGTGGTGAAATCACCTCTACAGCTGCACAGAAAATGTGTTGTGGAATCCCAGAAATCTAGGTACCTGCTCATAATTCCATAATATCAGCAAAGTCTGTGGTGCATGAATGGGTTTCTCCCATTCACTGTTGCAAGGAAAAGGGTATTCAGAATCAAGTTAATGTGCGCATTTTGACACCCCTATCAAACTAAAACCACCTCAGTCAACTGTTGGATTGATTTGGCATAATTATTGATACACTTTGCAGAATTGAAGAGTGAGAATTCAGTGCTCACATACCATACTTGAAATGAACAGAACTTATCAAATAGTTTCCTGACATGTGTGACTCGTAGTATCATTTTGGAAGAGAAATAACCTGTCAAATTTTTGAATATGCTAACAACTGGATTGCTAAGTGGTGGGGGCTTAAAAACAAATGGGAGTTTTAGATTTTTCACAGAAGTGGATCTATTGGACAGAACCCAGAAATACAGAAGACAGAGGCCTTTTCCCAAAATACACAATTTTTAAATTGCTCTTTTTCTTGAAGTTCTAAAAAAAATAAAATGGTGAAGTAATCATACCAGAATGGACATGTCTTTCAAAAGCCATTAATAATGCTTTCTTTTGCCAAGGAACTGAGGTATAAATCACCAAGACCTTAAAGCACAACAACTTTCAACGTAAGTGATGTGAGTCAGGTGGCAGGGGTGTGGGGGAGGAGAAGGGAAAGGGGGAGTGTTATTACTCTATTACACAGATGGGAATTGAGATATGGACAGTAAGTGACTAGTCCAAGGTGACACAATAAATCAAAGTGGGGCTAGTGTCCCAAATTTCCTTACCACCTGCCTGAACTCTCAACCAATCAGCTTTTCAAATGCCTTGTTCTTCAAGAATTCAGAGCCAAGGTCGCATAGGCAATAGTGTCCAACCAAGTCAACAAAATAACCTTCTTGTTTTCCCTGGAATCTTATCTGAGTCTTAGATTTTAGTGGGGAAGGATGTTTCCCAGAAGAAAATAAGGCAGTAACCATCTTAATTCCTTTCAACCTTTGCAGAATGATTCTTGCTAATTGACCAGTGATCCCACAAACTCCACATTGAATTAAAATATCTGCAAAAGCAACGAAGAACGGAGGTTCTTTAAATTGATCAGTTGTATTTATTGAGTACTTAGTGTGGGCAGAGCACTGTACTAAGCAATTAGTAGAATACAATAATATACTCCTAAGAGAAAATTGGGACTGGTTTCATAGATCATCTTGTAGCTGTTCTCTTTCTGATATATAAACCTATTACACGTGGTGCACAATTCTGTGCCCATTGACTGGAGGTCCAAAATTGGCAATGGCTTAGTTACTAGGAAACGTCTGATCTTTGAAATCCACCAAGGTTCCTTCCTTTATCCACTTCACCCACTGAAGAGAGAACTGTTGATAATTTCTACCTTATTACCTTGATGGCCTTTCAGATATGGATCTCCTTCCACCTCACTTTTGAATATACCCAATGCTTCTCTAACACTGGGATTTCATTTAGGAAAACTCATGTTATAGTACTCGCTCTTTATCCAGTGGCACTTGCATTCTCACAACTGCTTCTCCCTATACCATGCTGTATCCAGATGGATGTGTGTTTGAAGAATGTTCTCTAATTTTGCTGCCATGTGCTAACCAAAATATGCAGTGAATACACACATTGTGTCAGAATTGAGCATACTCTATAAATATCGTTTTCACCAGTACTATAGTACAGAGCACTGCGACAAATATTTGGGGGTGTATAGAAGAAGTATGTTATCCCTGTCCTCATGAAGTTAATCTCATGAAGGAAACAGTAAGCATAAAATGGTGACCATATCATGCTTTGCAATGTAGCTAGATGTAGGAATAAATAAAGAAATAAACATAAAATACATAGGTTGGGTGGCAAGCATGGAAAGGTGAGGATATTATCACAGTCATGACTATGTAGAAGGGCTTTAAAGAAGGGGAGATAAGGTTTGAAGATGCTGAGGTAAAAAGGTGTTCCAGACTGGTGGAAAGAACAATGGGATAGCTAGTAGTGGGGGACGGTTATGAAGTTTGCTTGGGAAGATCAGAGGGCACAATCTGGTGTGTTTTGGGAAGAAGAAAGAAGATTACTCTGAGAAGTCATCTGATGGAGACTTTGAAGCTAAAGATCAGAATTTTTGTTTTTAATGAGAGCTACCGTCCAGAGCAATTGGATATTTTGAGGAGGTAATTTATGTGTGTAATTTGGCATTTTTAGACAATTCGTGCTCAAAAAATACCATTGAGTGATAGGTTGATTGATTGAAAGAGGATGGACTGAAGAGAGGAGAAGCTGGAAGATCCCTGAAAGGCTGTTACAATAACGCAACCTGGGGTAATGGGGTTTGAACCAGAATGGAATGAGTAATGGTGGAGAGGAAGTAGTGGATTTATGGAATATGACTGAGACAAAAATCAGCAAAACAAACAGGGAAGAGCTGGGCCATATCTTCACCTCTCCCAGTAAAATCATCATCACCAGAGTAAGAAGGAACTTATCACCCATGAATATAAAATAATTCTAATTCATTGATTTTTAACCCCAAGTCCTTTGTAGAGTTACACAAAGCTGATTGTAATAATGATGATAATGATAATAATAATTTGTATTCAAAGAGTATTTTTATTTTTCCAAATTACTTTCACATTAGTTGTCTCATCCTCACAACATTCTAACATAGTCAGGTAGCTTGTTATCCATTTTACACACGAGGAAACTGAGGATCAGAGAGGCTGTATCCTGCCCAAGGTTGCACCTCAGGCCAGCATCAGGTCCCCCACCTCTTAGAGTGTAAGCTTGTTGTGGGCAGGGAATGTGCCTATTTATTGTTGTACTCTCCCAAGAACTTAGTACAATGCTCTGCAGAGAGTAAGCGCTCAATAAATACAATTGAATCTAGGTCTGGACACAGATCTTCTGATTCCCAGGCCAATGCTCCTTCCACAGTAAATGTTTTTGGGGATTGGTGTATTTTGTTTACCAATCTGGGAATGTTGTCATGACAGGAAGTGTTGGGTGCATAGAGGCGGAGTAACTGGAAGGCAAAATGAGTGACAGAGAATTAAAAACAGAACAGGAAGGAAATGGAACCAAAACAGCATGAAAACTACTAGGTAAATCTTACATTGGTGAAATTCATTCAATTGTATTTACTGAATGCGTACTGTGTGCAGAGCACTGTACTAAGTGCTTGGGAGATGTCTCTGCTAGTTCTTAAGAGAAATATGAGGCAGTTGGTCAAAACTGTGAATGTGGCTAAAAGATCCCCAGTTCCTACAAAGCCAGATTGTTGCAAAACTTGTATTGTATCCAATGCTACAACATGGGCACAACTGTTTCTTCTGATAGTAGATAAACTGTACCCAGATGGACTCATGATGTTGGTTAGAATGCTCTCTAATTTTGCTATTGCATTCTGGCCAAAATACAAGGGAAAGCACACGGAACTGAACGTATTGAGATCCACTTTCTAAATGTACTCAGGGGTATCGGGGAGAAAAACGGAAGCGATCCCATAAGTTTCAGGCTAAGGTACCTGAGCTCTGAGGTCTGAGCTCAGTTAGTTCCCAAGTGATAACAGTTTCCTCTTTTCATTATAAGACCAAGCATGACCGTTTCAGTAGGTCATATTTGCTGAGAGCCCACTCGCTGTGCACTGTACTAGGGAAGTACAGAATAAAAAAGAGATATGTTCTCCGCCCACAAGAAACTAACACCCTTAGAAGGGGAGATAAACATTAAAATATTTACAACTAGGGTGGTCAATACATCCATGGTATTAATTGAGCACATACTGTGTGCAGAGCACTGTACTAAGCCCTTGGGAAAGTATAATACCACAGAGTTGTTAGACATGTTCCCTGCCAATAAAGGGGATACATGAGTGGTAAGGAGACAGTGTTAAATCCATAAGTGCTAGAGTTGGCTGAAGGGGTGATATGACTCAGGGTGCTGGGAAACTAATTAGGCAAAGTTTGTTAGAGGAGGTGGGGTTTTAGACAGACTTTGATTATGGGAAGAGCCATGGATCATCTGATGTGGGGTGGGAGAAAGTTCCAAGTAAGGAGGAACAATTGTGAGGGGACGGAAGCTGAACGCCTCCATACCCCCAAATGTTTAGCTATTCCCTTTGCTCCATCTGTCCTGGGGACAGTGATAATTTATATTTGGCCTTAAATGCTGTTGACTTGACTATGCACATCAGGACCACAGAGCAGGGTGCCAGCCATTGGCCATTTCCCAGAATTAAGAATGGAGATAATGTGAATTTGGTTTCCCATTAAGTATCCCCAAATCCTCATGTGATCTCAAGGAGCTCTGCTGTGACCAACTTTTCAATGGCCCGGCCTGGTGCCGTGAACCCTATTTCCTCCCGGCACATCCCTGTCTATAGAGGAGGAAGAAGCTTTTCATGGAGCGGCCAAACAGGGTTTCTTCCCCCTTTGCGGGTGGTGGTGTAAACAGGGAAAAGGATTAGTGCCGCTGCACTCCTCCTCCTCCCATCAGTGACAAAGGACAAGGAGAGAAGCCCAGTGAGTGAGGGGCAAGGGGTGGGAAGCTGCCCTGGGGCAGTGACCATGGGGGAGAAGAGAAAAAGGAGATTGGAACAGAAACACAAGAAAGAGAGACAACTAATCCAATCTCTGTCTGTCAGTCCCAGCCCAGCACCTTTATTCTCTTTTTGTGAAGGCGATAAATGAGAAAGCTATATAAGATCAATTTTAAAAAATTGAGGAATAGGCCTTAGAAGGGAGGAAAAGGGAAAAAAATAACCCTTCTTATAGCCCTCCTTCCCACTTTATTTTGGTACAATGCCCCGGGAAAGGATTTTGACACAGCAGCCTTGCTTTCATGAAAGCCTCACCTTTTCTTCCATAAATATTAACTTCATTTGGCTTTTTGGGGGTCAAACAATTAGCAAATTAGTTGTTCACTAAGGGCATTCATCTGGGTTTTATAACACTTTTTCCCCTTAATTTTAGAATATTACATGCAAGGGGAAAAAATTGCCTTCCTTTTTATTGCACTTATTGAAATCCCGTCTCTTAATGCTAGGCTCTGGAACCACAGTGGCAGTTAGTTCTGTCATCAGAATATCAGCACTTTGAATGGAATTCTGAAAATTACAAAGACAGCACATGCATATAGCAAAATCGATCATTCTTTCTATACGATAAATGCACCCTCACTTTGAAGCTCACTTTACCTCTATTATAGTTTTTTTTTTCAGTCCAATGCACTGCATTTATTAGGAGTAAGAAAAGGAAATTAGAAGTTTCCTCCAAGGTTTCAGATCTTTTGTGCATAACATTTAGGAGGAAGAGGAAAAAAGCCATGCCTTTTCATACTGGATGATGTGGGCAGCAGGTTAGACCCATATTCTGAGGAAGTCCAACAATTGGGTTGTCTAATCACATAGCTACGTCTAGCAGAGACACATATTTGGAATAATCGAGAACTGTAACAGGGTTCCCTGTTTTAAGTGTGAATGTCTGGGATTGGATAAGCCATACACCTAGAAGATCATTTGAACTCTAGGAGAAGTGGCAAGGCCTAGTGGATAGAAAATGGGCCTGGGTGTCAGAAGTACCTGGGTTCTAATCCTGACTCCATCACTTGTCTGCTGTGTGTCCTTGAGCAAGCCGCTTCACCTCTCTGTGCCTCAGTTACCTCATCTGTAAAATGGGGATTATGATTGAGCCCCACAAAGGACATGGACTGTGTCTAATCTTCCAATCTAATTAGCTTTTATCTACCCCAGCACTTAGTATAATGCCTGGCATATAGTAAGTACTTCAATATCATAACCCCTCAACACACAAAAAAAACCCCACTCTGTTTCAGTGCCAGTGGGTTTTGGGTGCTTGGCCATTCTACCAATATCTTAAGGGTTGAATTCTAGGTCACCTGACCTCTTCTTTCTGAATTTTGTATCCTCATTTTAAATCCCCAATGCGAGGACAGATGAGACTTTTTCTCCCAAGATGGAGACACGGTAGTTACCAATATTGGTGGTACAAATTCCTTGTGGCCAGGGAACAGCTCTGTGCTTCTGTTGCCCTTTCCTCAGTGTTTACTACAGGGCATAGCACCCAATAAAGACTCACCAAATACCACTGCTACTATCCCCAGGATGAACATATTCTAAACAAAACAGAATGAGCCAGTTCTAATTTGTGGGGAGCTAATGCAAATTTAGCCCACTTGATTTTACTTATTACTGCTCTTGATAGTACAATGAACCTGACCCCATCATATTTTGAGTTTATATCTTTTACCATCACCCAATTCTCATTGGTTCAGGGGAAAGAAGCAGAACTTTCAGTTTAGGTAGGAAGTTTTCTTCCAGAGACCATTAAGTTCCCAAGATCTGGGTAATCTTTCCTCAACAAGTTATTATGTCTAACGATCCATCTTGAAATCTACCAATAAAAACAATCTACCTATACCATTAGAGCTACAGCTAAGTGCTTACTCAAGTCAGTATGAACACAAATGCTTGCCTTCAAGCCTCTCTGAGCCCTGAATACCCCATGGGATTTTATGGGTTAAAAACCTTGTGATAAAAATTGCCCCACAAACACAATACAGTCTACAATAATCTAACTACAGTATAGGATTATCTGTAGTGCAGTGACTATTGGTAGAACAGTTAACTTTACTGTGGATTGCCACAAAACCTTCCCCTGAAATATCCCATTCGTGACGTTAGCCATTTAGTATATGGCCACTTCAAGTGGGTGAACTTTTTGAAAGAGTTTAATTCTTCAGATTAAGAAGAGCAATTCAGTTTTGTCCATATCATTAATACACACACATATATATATATGAATGAATTCTCTGTGGTCAATTTATTTCTTGCTACTTTAACAATCAGATACTGCTTTGGTGAAAGCTCTAAAGCTTAATCCATTAAGAGCCATTCAGGACAAAACAAACAAACAAAGCTTTAACCACTTCAGTGACAACGTGCAGAACAAACAAACAGCCTCCTTAGAAAATCCCAGCAATTTTAGGATCAATAGCTTCCCTCTGTGATCCTGAGTGATGAAAGCTAGAAAATCTCTGCTGTAGGGTTTTGTTTTTTTTTTTTTAAAAAAAACCCCACTCAACAGAAAACTGTTTCTGGAAAAAGATATAGTTGCAAATTTGATAAGTTTAGCTAAGTAATACCCATGTAGTCCAGAAGACTGACTTAAGTACTCTCACTAGTCACAATGAAAACAAACTAATTCAAACATCACTTTGGGTTGAAAATAACTCCTCTGAATCCTTAATCTACGGTGTTAAAATACCTTTCAACATCTTTCCAAGTTCCTCTTTTGGAGTTTTATGATTATTTTTTCTAATTACTACAAATGGAATCTTTTTGTATCATTTGAGGGAAAAGATTACAAGTGTTTCTGGAAAAACAAAACCATTCAACTGCTTTAGAATACCGGAGGCTGCAAGGGGCCCCGGAGCCCTTTTAATCCACTATGCCAGTTTGAACAATCCAATCAACAAATACATTTATATATGAAGGTAGCAAAAATAAACATTTTCCTTTGCAAGATTAAAAGCCTGTTCGTTTCCTTTTTAAAGTATTCCATTGTATATTGTCCTTTGTGTAAAAAGCATTAGCCTCTTTTATAGTCCTCAGCAGAGCCACAGAATATATTTGTGGAGTAAATGTACTGTCATTCCATAGAAAAGAAAATGCTGCCTACATCTTTTATATATTCAGTACACTCCAATGCTATTTTAAAAACACAGCAATTCCTAGATGCATAGTTCTCCCCATTTACATTTGTACTTAATTATAAACACAGTCATGAAATAGGAGGATTATTTATTATTTATCCTGAAATGTCAGCTGGTTAGTATTTTACCCACAAATTATCTCGAGGCATTAAATTATATACCTTCATAGGTAGTCAACATACACTGTAGGGCTTGCCTGCAATATGTTTACCAGCTAATTTGTTTACTGCATATTGTCTACTCTGTGATATTTTTGTTTTTATTTAGCTGATTTTTCCAGAAAACCCTGCTGAGAGTAAAGAACCCGTAAAGCAAACATGTCTGGTCTTAAAAGTGAACTGTCAGCCCTAAAATGAAACAGTCTCTTTGGTGAGATTTCCCTGTTATCCAATAACACTGACCATCAGAATTGCTACCCAATAAAGAAATAAATTATACTGCAGAAACATTAAAATGCATGATTTTCCTGTGTGGCAGAAAAGCTGTGCGGTTTAGTCTTGATTCATTAAGTCGCTCACTGCAGAAGGGATTTGCCAACAGGGATGTGGGTGGCTGAAATGGCAGCATGTAGGTTTGTATGGAAAACAAGTATAGCCTGTGAAAAACTCTATTCGCACCCCTCAGATACCTGCTTGGAGAGGTGGAGAAGGATTTTCATAGAATCTTGCAGTCAAGCGAGTTAGCGTGGTATTGGTTCATTGGAAGCAGAGGGGGATGGGGTGGGAGAATCTCACCTAGAGTACATACTGCCTCACCAAATGACAGTGACAGACACGTAGACAACTTCAATGTTGCCAGAACAACACTCTGTAGATCCCACCAGCAAGCTATTTGTCACTGCTACAAGAATATCCAACACATCTTGGCATAGGCGTCCTAGGCTAGCCAACTCTGCCTGCACAGCACATGAAGTGCTATCCTATAATGTGGAGGAAATGTACTAAGCCTTTCATTAGTATCTTGAAATGTGTTATTGTATGAAAACCATCTCCTTTGTCATTACCAGCACGGAAGGATATAGAAAATTACTATTTGGGACTAACTGTGGGCAAATTCAACAGCGGATGGAGGAAAATGTGTCTCTGCAGATTTTCTGAGGTACCCTATGTGTTAGGGATATTGAGAATGATTATTCTATGCATCTGGTATTCCACGGCACACTTTCATGCCATGTTTCATAGAAATAATGAGTTTGTAGGTGCAATAATGAACTGGGGGAACTCACTGGGAGCCAACCATTTGCTTTTCAGCAGCTCCTCTCTATTGCTTTGTTTTAGACTTGACACATTCATTTATGACTCGCTGCTTAATTGTGTGTCCCAGAGAACGAATCCTTTTCTGCTGCATTCGTGCCACTTGGGATATGATTTGGTTCAACACAAAATGACAAGAGGTTGGATCAGGTTCAACCTACAAAAGAAAGGCCATTTGTGCTTGCACTGAACCTTGGCTAGTCTCATAATCTTTTCTGAAATTGCTGTAAAGGGGAGGAGCTGGGGTGCAAATAAAGGTATCTGATAAATAACCAGTCGTGTTCCAATTGCCAATTACTTGGTGTCTTAGTTTGCAATTAATCCCACATCAATTAAAAAGTAGTAGGCCCAGGGATCATGTCTTTTGTGATTTCTAAATAGGCCTCAGTGCACTGGGATTACAAAAATCCATCTCCAGCCTTCCCTATTTGTGGTCCACATGCCCAAACTTTGGTCAGATGGCTTGGGGGAATGTGACCAGGTAGATTTTTGGTGCCCCTTATTTATGCAACAGATCCCAAACTTTCACAGACAATTTTTGGCCTGCAGAGATCTCAGCAGAGTTCTCGTTTATAGTCTGCTACAGTTCACCAGACAGCCATTTCATCTGTTCAACAAATCCCAAACTAAGAACTACCTCAGAAACTGGGGATATTTTCCAGGAACCAAGGCATTCGAAAGGTTCAGCTTTTTGCGTGTGTTTCTTTTTAATAGGATAACTAACCAAGAGCAGTGCCGATGCAGTTGATAATTTTTTGACCTGTGTAGAACACAAGGATTTTGAAAAGTCTGGGTTGTCCGAGATTGGCCCGGGAAGGAAATGTTTTTTAAGCCCCTAGAAGGGAAAGAATATTTTCCTCTTTTCCAGCAAATTTACTCAATTGAGTGATAGTAGGGAAATAAGTCTCCAAATAGCCTTGTGACATTGGAAAATAAAGGAAAATATCTGAGGAAAGGAAGGTGGGAGGGAGAGTTTGAAAAGTGTCCATGGCCAAGAAAATGGACAAGGTCAAAGAATGCCATATTGCACTCTCCAAGGACAAAAAACAGAAAAGAGCTTGAAAAGGTGAGAGGGAGAGAATTGTGATGAACCTTTCTATTTTCTAAACTTGGTATGGTGTGTTTTCCTTGTGACTCCCATTAAAGTCAGTAGGAACTGTGTGGCTAAAACCATGTTTAGCAAGCAATCACATTTGCTGAGCATTTATAGTGTGCAGAGCTTTGTACTAACCACTTGAGAGAGTACAATATAAATGATTGGGTAGACATGTTCCCAATGAAGAGCATGCCCTAGTCGATAGAACACAAGCCTAGATGTTAGCCTGCATTCTACTCCTGACTGTGCCACTTAATAATAATAATAATGACATTTATTAAGCGCTTACTATGTGCAAAGCGCTGTTCTAAGCACTGGGGAGGTTACAAGGTGATCAGGTTGTCCCATGGGGGGCTCACACTCTTAATCCCCATTTTACAGATGAGGTAACTGAGGCTCAGAGAAGTGAAGTGACTTGCCCAAAGTCTCACAGCTGACAAGTGGTGGAGTCGGGATTTGAACCCGTGACCTCTGACTCTGAAGCCCATGCTCTTTCCACTGAACCACACTGCTTCACCTGTCTGCTGTGTGACCTTGAGCAAGTCACTTAAGCTTCTCTGTGTCTCAGTTACCCCATCTGTAAAATGGGGATTAACACTGTGGGATTAGCTTGTATCTACCCCAGCACTTAATACATTTCCTACCACATAGTATTTAAAAACCACTAAAAATGATCTTACAGTCTAGATGGGGAGATAGGCAATAAAATAAATTATGGATATGTGCATAAAACCTGTGGAATTGAGGGTACAAATCCAAGTGCAAAGTGATGCAGAAGGGGAAGGGAGTAGGAGAAATGAGGGCTTAGGTGGGGAAGTCCACTTGGAGGAGATGTGATTTTGACAATTTACTTCCTAATGTCTGGAACAGAATGCTTCCTCGAAAGGGTCATTTCCTCTTTTGAGTCCCTTTCTCTCATACAGAGGAGAAATTTATAGGAAAATCAGAAAGGAAAGGGAGAAGACATTTACAATTTGTTATTACAAAAGAAATCATCATCATTGAGATATACCACCTAATCTCTCACCTTGTTTTGTAACAACAATAAATAGAAAAGCAATCCAGGGAGGGAATATGAAGAGTGGACTTGATTACAAGGGAAAAGTGGTGATTGCTGGCATATGATTTATTTTCCATTTTAAATTCTCAAGCTCTGAGCACAATTGCAGTATAAGAAGAATTCAGGACGATTTTTGAGATGCCCAGCTGAATCTCCTGATTGGTTGCTTTCCCACCCCCCAAGCCTAAACCACAAGTTGCACATATGCAAATAGAGCTCTAAATTCCTCACAAAAGCTTTAATGCAGTATACAGAGGGGTTTATTATGGCTCCCAGGGATAGGTACCAATATAGATTTTTATGGTAGATACCCATCTTGCAGTAATAGTGCATTTATGCAAAGCTATCTCCTTTATATAGTGTTAGTTTTGAGAGCTATATAATCTGCGTTAAAAAGTGCATACTGTTGAGAGAAACTCCTACAAACCTTAGAGCCAGAAACACACACAGTTCTCAAGTTACCATGTCAAAGCATAGCCTTCTCCCTGTAACTCTATCCTGGCCACTGAAATTCCTAAACTTTCCTGGAATTCCAATTGCTTACTAATGCCAGTCAAGTCTATGTGAATCATAGAGGTGATCTGAACACGTCATTTCCAGAGACTTATACTCTTTGGGGGCATGGCTCATTTGTGGCTCTAATTTACACCACTTAGAGAAGACTCTTTCTAGTCTTGTTGGTTATCTCTGTATTTACACATGCAAATCACTGTCGTGCCTTAACTGTTTTGACTGGTGGGTCTTAACGCTTGTGGATTTAATCTGTGCCTCTATGGAAGAAGGCATGTAGGAGGAATACAGCATTTGATCGCAACCACTTTACTTTCATTAAAACACAACTTTGAGAACTAAAGTAATTATGACGCCAAACCTGTGTGCAGCAGACATTTCAACAGCTTTGCAGGAGTATAACCTTTGTGAAAGCTGATTTTTATATCCCAATCCTCCCCCTACGATGAGATTATATATGTAAGAGCATTTTAGGCGGAGAAGAGTTTTACTTGAACAGAATCATAGATGGATCTCTTTGCTAATCGAGTCCCTGATTTTAAAATTTAATGCTGGAGGGTTTTGACTGTGAGGACTGCTGAAATCATATCTTTTCCGTGATAATTCATCAAATCATGAAAAGCATTTGCTGTCATTAAAATAGATTAGAGTGCTATTATAGTATCATAGACAAAGATGAATATTAGACATTCAAATTCTATAAGTTATAGTTTAAAGAGTCACAGCTGCTTTATTCCTCTTACATTCCAAGCTATCCGTTGTTTTTTATCAGATCGCATATCCTTGACCAGATGGATTTTGAAAACTTTTTGTACACAAACCAAACCTGAATTGATATGGACAAATAAAACTCTTTGACTACTAACATTTTCTGTCTTTTTATGCAGACCAGAGTATGGTCTTGCTGAATGGCACTTCTATTCAAGGTGAAAAGTGACCACATTCTGTGTTAAAATAAGGATTTAGGTGTTACCGTAGAATATATTGTGCATAATATGACTGAAGCATTGTGTCCATATTGAACTCACTAGGACATTAAACTTGTGTAGAGACTGCAGAATCGATTATGCAATTTGCGGATTCCCTGCCTTTACTTTAGTAGCCTGATCTTCTGCATTAACAACAGTGTTTGAAGGTTGTTGAGGTTAGCTTAGTAAAACTGATATTTAAGGCTTCTTTAAAGAGGAATTTGTTACCACAGCCTAAAATCATGTTGGGAAGTATGATGTGCATAGAATATCTGGAAAGCTTCAGTTAAAAGGTCAAACATTTTATTGATAACTCACAGTTTAACACTGCCTGAATAAAAACCTTTGATATATTAAGGTAATTAAAACTTGACTTTAAAGAAATCATCACCCACTACTCCTGAACAGGGTTCCCTATTAAAACATAATAATAATAATAATAATAGCATTTGCTAAGCACTTACTAGGTGTTCAGCAGTGTTCTAAGTGCTAGGGTAGATGCAAGGTAATCAGCCTGTACCATGAGGGGTTCACAGTCTTAATCCCTATTTTACAGATGAGTTAACTGAGGCCCAGAAAAGATAAGTGACTCACCCAAAGTCACACAGCTGACAAACAGCAGAGCAGGGATTGGAACCCATGACCTCTGACTCTCAAGCCCGGGCTCTTTCCACTAAATCACGCTGCTTCCCGTGGAAACATTTGTTAAGTGGAAGTATTGTGGAAGTATTTGTTAAGTGCTTAACATGTGCCAAACAGTGTTCTAAGAACTGGGGTTGACACAAGGTAATCAGGTTGTCCCACGTGGGGCTCAGTCTTATTCCCCATTTTACAGATGAGGTAACAGACACAGAGAAGTTAAGTGACTTGTCAAAGGTCACATAGCAGACAAGTGGCAGAAACCAGATTAGAACCTACGTCGTCTACCTCCCAAACCCGGGCTCTTGCTGGGTTCTTGCTGCTTTTCTTTCTCCTTGGATGTAGAAATCAAACAGAAAAAGGGATAGGCAGTAAGTGTGTGTTTGCCTAAACAGACACACACTGTGCAGATGTATATTGTCTATACACATTATTTTCTTGGGCTCTTGTATTTCCAAACGAGAAAAGAAGAGCTTCTTGAATGTATGTCAATATATTTGAAATGGCCCAGCAATTATGGTCCCAGGACAAACTACTATAGCAGGTGTGGGTTGAGCATTTCTGGGAGAACATGGAGCTAGCATTGTTCCCCTACAGGGATCAAACTCTTCTTTGCTTCTAGCCAAGAGGAAGGCAGCTCACAATGGCCTGACCCGTCTGGAGCAAAAAGGTCACCAAACATCACACATGCTTGGTGTTACTTGCTTGGGCTCACAACACAAAAAGGGATTCCTGCCAAACAGCATTAAGGTGTCCAGTTTATCCTCAGCATGTGCAACACGGTGCTTGGAGAAGCAGTGTGTCTCAGTGGAAAGACCCCGGGCTTTGGAGTCAGAGGTCATGTGTTCAAATCCCAGCTCTGCCAATTGTCAGCTGTGTGACTTTGGGAAAGTCACTTAACTTCTCTGTGCCTCAGTTACTTCATCTGTAAAATGGGGATTAAGACTGTGAGCCCCCCGTGGGACAACCTGATCACCTTGTAACTTCCCCAGTACTTAGAACAGTGCTTTGCACATAGTAAGCGCTTAATAAATGCTATAATTATTATTATCAACATCTGAGGGAGTTCGACTGGTCAACTGAGAGGAGGCCAGATGGTTGCGGTCGGATCTCGTCAAGGGGCAGAGTTACCAGAGAGATACAGGGAATAGGATATCTGAAGGCAGAGAATGATTAAGCAGAATAAGAACTCTAGTTTTAATCCAGCAACATAAATGGGAAAAAAATACTTCCACCAGGGATAACTCAGGGATAACTTATCCCTGATAAGTCAGGGATAACTTCAGACACCCAGCAGCCACGAGGCAGGAAAATGAGCCTTTCTCGTCAATCTATGGCATTTATTGTTTTCTGTTGGCAAAGCATGGTACTAAGCACTTGGGAGAATACAACAGAGTTGGTAGACGCAAATGCTTCCCACAATGAGCTAACACTGTAGAAGTTGACAACGTGTGCCTTATATGCTAAGCATTCCAGCATGACACCATAGAAGCCCACCTGAACCCCTAAACTTGGACTGTTTTCCAGAAGGACCTAGGACTTCCTCTTCCTTGCCTTGCTCCTGAGCCATTTGTTAGCCTCGCAAGTCCCATTCACACAGATGCTTCCAGACTGGAGTGGAGGGTGGCCAAGAGATTTCCAATTTTCAATCACTCTTGGCCTCTGATGGTGCAACCAATGGGGTAATGATAATTGAGTACTTACTGTGTGCAAAGTACTGTAGTAATAATAATAATAATAATAATAATAATTCTGGTCTTTGTTAAGTGCTTACTGTGTGTCAGGCACTGGGGTGGATAGAAGTGGAAGTATCGTGGAAGTATTTGTTAAGTGCTTAATATGTGCCAAGCAGTGTTCTAAAGAACTGAGGTAGACACAAGGGGCTTACTGTGTGTCAGGCACTGTACTAAGCGCTGGGGTGGATACAAGCAAATCAGGTTAGACACAGTCCCTTGTCCCACATAGCGCTCACAGTGTAAATCCCCATTTTACTGATGAGGTAACAGGCACGGAGAAGTGAAGTGACCTGTTCAAGGTCACACGGCAGATAAGTGGCGGAGCTGGGGATTAGAGTCCATGACCTCTCTTCCTCCCTTCAAGGCCCTACTGAGAGCTCACCTCCTCCAGGAGGCCTTCCCAGACTAAGCCCCCTCCTTCCTCTCCCCCTCGTCCCCCTCTCCATCCCCACTGTCTTGCCTCCTTCCCTTCCCCACAGCACCTGTATATATGTATATATGTTTGTACATAGTTATTACTCTATTTATTTTACTTGTACATATCTATTCTATTTATTTTATTTTGTTAATATGTTTGGTTTTGTTCTCTGTCTCCCCCTTCTAGACTGTGAACCCACTGTCAGGTAGGGACTGTCTCTATATGTTGCCTACTTGTACTTCCCAAGCGCTTAGTACAATGCTCTGCACACAGTAAGCGCTCAATGAATATGATTGATTGATTGATTGACCTTCTAACCCTCAGGTCCGTGCTCTATCCATTATGCCTGCACTCGACTAAGTGCTTGGTAAAGTACAATCTGAGTTCGTAGACACATTCCCTGCCCACATTGAGATTGCAGTCTACAGGACCAACTGAAAATGGACTCTGACTGAAGAATGGACCAAGTAATAAGTGGTTAGTGTGTACAGTACCTCTCTGTTTCTGTTATGTGGGGTGGTGGCTGGGGCTGGGGGAAAGAGGAAGAAGAGGATAGGGAGGTTAAGTCCAGCAAAGATGTGCCTGGTATTCTCGAGTGCCAGGAGTGGCCAACCTGGAATTTGGAAGATAAAGCATCATTTAAGGAAAACGGGGTAGTAAACGAAAGAAGAATCCATCTACTCTGTGAATCCATCTACTTAACATCAGCAAAAGTTCTTTCACCTTTGGCTGATGTCGAATCTCGGGCCATACCTACTCCAGTGGAATAAAGTGGAGGGTTGAGTTCTCATCTGCTGAATTTGATCAGGAGTAGATATCCAATTTGGATCAGGTAGACCCCAACACAACTTCTCAATAACCTGAAGTATTTAGATAATTGCCTTAAGTCTCCACTTCACTTTCTCTTTGTACCATGCTGTCACCAACCCCTTTGAAAACAAGTGTGAGTCTGTGTTTTCCAAATTACTGTAGTGCAATGTAAACACACTATCAAGGTAATTGTAGCAGCTCCCAGTTCCTGTATGAGATGGAGTTTCTTCATTTGTCTTTGAAAACCAGGGCCACCAAACTTTGGGTACCATTTTCTCCCCGAATAAAAGCCCTGGGCATGTCTTTCGGGCAAATAGACCAAATCATTTAGATAAAATCTGAGGGAATTTTAGAATCCCTAATGCTACAACTTACATAGGAATAACCAATGCTTTCACTGACATCATCCTCAATGGTTAAGCACCTTTTATATACAAAGCACTATACAGTACCTTCTGGAGGCGGAGCCTTGCTCTGAGCACTTGTAATAAAAGTGGATGACAGGGTCCCTGCCCTGAAGGAGTTGCAGTTTGTTGTAATTCAGCATGATACACTCAGATGATTTAGGTTGGTTGAGTGCCCCCAAGGCATTTTTAATGCAAACATTTGTGTATGTATGCTACATGTTGTCCTCAAAACTTGTCTGTTGAAACGAACTTGAAAACAGCCTTCAAAATGATATCACACTGCTTGGCAAAAAATGGAAGGAAATAGGTGTCTGATGTGTTTAACCGACAAGAAGTGATTTTTGATTGTTAATTTTAAAATTCAGTTTTTCCATTTCTCTTATCTGTTCATTCATTCATTCATTCAATTGTATTTATTGAGTGCTGTGTGCAGAGCACTGTACTAAGCTCTTGGGAAGTACAAGTTGGCAATATATGAAGACTGTCTCTACCCAAAAATGGGCTCACAGTCCAGAAAAATGCTCATGATAAATGTTCATGACAAATGCTAGCTCTTCAATGGGAACACTACTGTGCTCTTAAATTGGAATCTTCAGAAACAAATGTCTTTTATATGGAAATGACACAAATTGCAGTTTAACCTCATTTTATTCCATTTACAAATGATCTGCTCAGTAAGGACTATCTAGCTACTAACATAACGTTAAACAACCTGAGGGCCACAGTGTACACAAGGTGACAGTGAAATGAGATTTTTGAAAGTCAACAAGGTCTTGGAGTAACATTAATAGGAGGATGCAATGGCTATGTACCTAGCTCTACTTTAATGCCATTTTGATTGGATAGTTTGGATTTAAAAAAATGGAAAAAATAGGGAATGTTCTTCCCACAGTATGAATCTGTGATGGCATAACAAATACATAAATTGAAACAAGTTGATTTGGTGTAAGGCAAAATGGTTTTGTGTCTGTGTGGCACTGGTTTAATATGGGATGCTGCTTTGCTTCTCAAACTTTACCTCACTTGTGTTGTGTATTGCTTTTTAGTATTCAAATTTTCAGTGTTTAAAATGTAAAATAGTAATGATGGCAAAGCAGAAATTTGTCAACAAGTGTCAGTCATGGAGGCATCTATCCTCTAAATCATAATTTCCATCAAATCAAGCTTACTGTAAAGCAACACAAGAAAGATTCTTAAAGAACCCAACCTGCTATTTTTCATTGAACAGACTCATACTAAAGTATTTTCTCAGTTTTAGCTACCAGAATGGTTACACACTGACCAATTCAGATCACATCCACAGGTAAATATGAAGATATCATCCTGGGTTAGGAAGAAGGGTGCATAAGGATTTCTTGGTTAATTAACTCTAGATGGCAGAGCAAGTCAGTGGAATAGCTGAGAGTGATAACTCGGTCAGGGTTTGCTCTTTTTGATCACCCTTTTCTTCCCTTTTTCATTAACTGTAACATGATTGGTTGGGAAAAATTCCCCAACTCTGTCTCCTCCTAGCTGAGCACAGTCCAAAGCAGATGTGACCAGGAAATTCCAAATATCAAAATTATTCTTAATTATGTGCTTGCTATGTGCCAAGCACCGTAGTAAGCACTGATTCAAGGTGATCTGGGTGGATGGAGTCCCTGTCCCACATGGGGCTCACAGTCTAAGTGGGAGGAGAACAGGTATTGAATCCCCATTTTACAGATGAGGAAACAGGTACAGAGGAGTTAAGTGACTTCCCCAAGGTCACGCAGCAGCCAAGTGGCAGACCAGGATTAGAACCCACTTCTTCAGGAAGTGTTACCATTGGATCTTGTGAGAGTCTCTATTACCTCTTAAGTAGGATAGCAACCCCTTTTAGGCCACCAGTTGTAGAAATAATAATAATAATGATAATGGCTTTAGCAAAGCACTTATGTGCCAACCACTGAACTAAGTGGTGGGGTGGATATGTGCAAATCAGGTTGGATACAGTCCATGTCTCACATAGGGTTCACAGTCTTAATCCCCATTTTATAGATGAAGTAACTGAGGCACAAAGAAGTGACATGTCGAAGGTCACACAGCAGACAAGTGGTAGAGCTGAGATTAGAACCCAGGTCCTTCTGACTCTCCAGCCCATGCTCTATCCATCCACAGGCCACTCTGCTGATCACTACTTCGCCGGTGATCAGAATTTTTTTTTAAGCACTTACTATGTACCAAGCACTCTACTGGGCACAGGGGCAGGTGCAATTCAATGATTTTAGGCAATCTCTGTCTCCCACAGGGCTCACCATATAGGAGGTAGAGAGAAGAGATATCTCCATTTCTCAGATGAGGAAACTGACACAGAGAAAACTTGAGTGACTTTCCTTACCAATGACTACCCCAAGGTCATACAGCAACTCAATGGCAGAGCTACTCTTTCTATATTACCTCCAGCTTCCTTCCAGTGTTATCCAGACTAAAGAAAAATTAGGAATGAATTGGAAGGAGTATTTCTCTTCCTCCATACTCTCTTGGATTTTAGGGAAGTTTCAGGCTCAAGAGGTCCTGACTCAAAGATGGTCTTCCATGTGCTCCTTAATCTTTGCAGAAGCCATTTAAACAGTTCATGCTCTTCTGTAACCCAAAGATGACTACAGGCTAATTCCTCTCAATATTTTCAGGATATTGTGACTCGGTTCTTGACATCTGTTACTTTCTGAAATGAATGTATGATATACAATAAAGGCATAATCAGGTTTTGACAAGGTGTTGGGGAAAATTTGTTCCTGGATGATTTTCTAGCTCCGTGGTTATGTGTTGATTTGATAATAAAGATGTAGGAAAGAAATGGGACCCTGATGGTAGATTTGGAAACAATGAGGATAGTTTAAAGCAGCACTTAACCCCTCTCAATTATAGTTTGGTTTCTAAAGGTAATTGGGGGTGGGAAACAGCATCAAAAGGAGTCAGTGGGGAGTGAGCCATGGCTGTAGGGATGGACTGCATTAAGGAAACTGAGGCACATACTGATTTTGCATCAACAGGTACCAACAAGTCAGATGGACTAGTTTGGTGATTGGCAGCCAACTGACTACTGTGGTAAGTTTCAGCAATTTTCACTGAATTCCATTTCACAACAGACAGGTGAATTTCCAAGATGTTATTTTCATCATACAAATGACCACAATAGTGTTAGATTTCTCCATCTACCAATCATCCCTTCTTTCTGTGTAAAGATGAATAAGACTGGCTAATTTTGCTGGACCTTCAATTAAACAGAATCTCAAATCCTACCTCCCAGCAGCCAACTGGATTAATCTATGTTGGGGTAGTGGACTCACTTTATTCCCAATTGTATGACCACACCATTTCCTAGTACCTGTTAACTATTCCTTCCTTTCACCCTCTACAATTTAGATTGTGAGTCACCTGTGCGCCAGGGGTTGTTTCTGAATGATCCTCCTTATCCTTGTCCCCCCATATTTAATACAGTGTTTGTCCCAGAGGAAGCACTTAAATTCAATAAAATAAAAAGACATGGATTAAGAAGTATTGCAATAGTAAATTGTATTTTACTAAAAACTTTTAAAACCTGCCTAGGGTTGGGTAAATTAGGAAGATGACATGGTGCCTCTGCAGAATAGACTCATTCCTGCTGAGTCTAGAGACCCTTTTAAACTTTAAAACTACCACACTGTCCAGATCTTTGCAGAATTCTGCTTCCTCTTGGTTTTCATACTGTTGATGACGGTAACAAAGTGTTTTTGTGTTAGAGGTCAAAATAGGATTGTCAGCCAGTTGTTTATACATCTGGGAAGATTTGGTTCTTTGAGGGCAGGGAACATATCTACCATCTCTGTTGTATTGTACTCTCCAAAGGATTAGTACAGTGCTAAGCACCACTGAGAGAGAACTAGTGTGGCATAATGGAAAGTGCCCGGGCTTGGGAGTCAGAGGTCATGGGTTCTAATCCCATCTCTGCCACTTGTCAGCTATGTGACTTTGGGCAAGTCACTTAACTTCTCTGTGCCTCAGTTACCTCATCTGTAAAATGGGGATTAAGATTGTGAGCCTACTTGGGACAACCTGATAAACTTGCATCTCCCCCAGTGCTTAGAACAGTGCTTGGCACTTAGGAAGTGCTTAACAAATACCATCATCATCATTATTATTATTTGGGAGACTTTCCTTCATTCATTCATTCAATCATATTTATTGAGTGCTTACTATGTGCACAGCACTGTGTGCTAAGCACTTGGGAAAGTACAATACAACAATAAACAGACATCCCATGCCCCAAATGGACTTACATTCCTAAGAGGGGACAGACTTCAGGCTAAGGACTGTCTGATTGCAAGATCCAAACTCTAATGACATACCTCTGAAGAGGAGAGTCTTCTCAGAAAGAAGACAATCCATAGTGCTTTTTGTAAACTATCCTGCATCAGTCTGATTTTGCTCAGTGCCGATCACTTCATATGTAACAAACACCATCCTTTTTCAATGACTACATAATAATAACAACAACTAATGTTGGTCACATCATGTCCCATTGCTCCCGGATATAATGGTTATTTTGCCTTTAATCATTAGCTTTTATAGCATTAGAGTAAAACCACTAGGAAAGGCCTCTGGAAAGCCTGTTTTGAATGAATGAGTCACACTATAGCACATTCTCTAGTTCCTTCCCTTTTTTGGATAAGCATGGTTGGCTCTTATACAATCACTGAGAAAGGCTGCTGCCCTTACACTGATTGGAAAACCAATATCCTGGGTCACCACTTTACCCAAAGCTTTTGTTTAGGCCGAAACAATAAAGACAATAATTTGATTTGTTTTTCCAAAGGTCGGGATGCTGCTACACTATTGCCAATTGTACAGGTCCACAAGGTTAGAAGTTGAGAGGATGACTGTGAAATAGCTCTGGGTTTTCTTTTTAGTAATAGATACCACTCATCCACTTCATACACCTTTGTTGGTTGTATCCCTCACGTCCTCCGCTTGAACCTTTGCACCTTACCAATGCATTTATTGAGTATTTTCAATGCATAGCATTATACCAAGCATTTGGGAGAATACAGGAGAGTATGTAGACATGACCACGGCCCTTAAGAAACTTACAGTCCAGTGGACTCTAGGCTTCTGAAATGAATAGGATGTTTCTCAGAGATAACATTGGGTTAAAGGTAGATTGGAAGATAGCTATATGAATGATTAAGGACACCTGGGAGAGGAGAAAGTGAAGCTAGAGAGGGAATCTACACATGCTAAAGCTTATGACAAAATCTTTAGTAATAGTGGTAGCATTTGAGTGCTCAGTTAGTGTCATGCACTGTACAAGGCTCTAGAACAAAGGTAACACATTCTCTGCCCAAAAGGAGCTTATATTCTATCTGGGAAGACAAACGTGAGTGATAAAAATTGATTGAGTTTAGCTATCCTTACACGAGTGCTAAGGGTATAAATACATTCACAAGTACTTTCTTGCTGAATTCAGGTTGAAGGAAGTGTTAAATGAACCCTCTTACCTCCACCTCCATTCAACACCCTAACATCTTCCTAGTCTGAGATTTAAGTTATCGTCAGCACTCATAAGACATACATACTACCTCAGAAAACAGCTACAGAAAGTAAGACATACCATACATGCAGGCCATTGGTAAAGGCTCACCGTGTTCAGATTTTTAGGAGAATCACAGCCAAGCACACTCCCCATTCCTCACTCTGGAAGAATTTAAAGCAATTCTAAATACTGCCAATATATCATTGGCACCCAGTTCACTATTTCTATGGGTATTAGAAAACAAATCCTTTGACAGGATAGTCCAGGAGAGAAAGCAACTCCTCGGCGTCCCACAGTGCAAATTCCCCATTCAGCTATAATAGCATTTTTACTTAGAATATTAAGCAAGCGCTCCACTGGGAAAGACCATCTGAAAAAAAGTTAGTTTAAAGTACATTTTAAGCTAAATTAGAGACCACTTCAGTCATTCATTTCTTTTGAATAAAATATATCTCAACTAGTTTTAGTATTGCTTTACATCCTGAAAAGTAATTTGCCCTTCCTAAAGGAAAAATAAAAGCAAGCCAACGTGGCCTAGTGGCAAGAACACGAGTTTGGGAGTCAGAGGTCGTGGGTTTTAATTTCGGCTCCGCCACTTGTCTGCTGTGTGACCTTAGGCAAGTCATTTAACTTCTCTGTGCCTCAGTTACCTCATCTGTAAAGTGGGGATTAAGACTGTGAGCCCCATGTGGGACAACCAGATTTCCTTGTATCTACCCCAGCGCTTGGCATGTAGTTGACAAATACCATCGTTGTTATTATTATTGTTAATTTTAAACTTCTGTGATTTCAAAGTTATCTTTATAATAAAAAGTAGAGTCACAGAGACTTGAATTCATTTTTTACCGAAAAATTTCAAGTCTCCATTTTGGGTTTGAAGAATTAGAGGCAAGATACCTTTTGGCTTGAACATATCTTTGGAAAGTTTGGATTTAAAGGCTTTTATCATTGTCACTTATTTGTGATTCAGGAGAAAAAATGATAGCAAAGCAGTTATTTTGAAGGTTATATCTTCTCTGGAAACATTTTGTAAATTAACTGTTTCAGCAGATGCTTTACTTGCAGCAAGAATCTTAAAACCAACCCCCTTTTTTCCCCCCGCAAGTGGACAATTTCTGTTTTATCATTGCTTGCTTTCTCCCCCCTAGCTGAAGGGGAGGCATTTGTTTTAAATCAATGATAGTGAAATAATACTCCCAGTTGATAAAATGCCAAGTCTTTCATGAACTTTTCCCCCTATCTCTATGAAGAAGTTGTTCAATTTTAGCCAATACAAGTATTTGGTCTGCTATTCAAAATGTGTTCTGTGCCAAGATTAATTTTTAGCTAGGATTCATTTATTCAACAACCAAATACCTTCAGGAGTTTGTTTGCCAGTGTAGGCATATGAAAAAGGAGGCCCTTCAAATTCAAGCAATCTTATCTTCGCTATGCAAATATTAAGATTTTCAGAAGTGACACGATCAAGATTTTAAGAGACTATTGCTGATGCCTAGAATTAAGAGTAATTATGTGATTGCTATTTTCAACTTAGTCTATTTCACTGACATTTGTCTCCACCCCTTGCTGGGTTACAGTATTAAGACAAAGCATTGGTGTTATTTTATGGTCCCATTAGCCCTAAGTAGGACCTATATATGTGAGGGAAGAGTTGAGTGCTCTTTTCTTCCCTTCCTCCTCTCTTATGACATTCTATGCCCCAAAAGAAATATGACTGACAGAGAAAGCCAAGAAATGATGTTGCCGTCTGATGAACAGTCTTCAGAGATACTATTTTAGGAAGTTTAGAATATGAAGGCTCTAATATTTCAAGCTCATATATTTAACATAGCAAAAACACTGGACTTGTAAATATGAAACAAGCTCTGTAAAACTTTACCTTTAAAAAATTACTTCATCTGCCCATGCAACATATGATGCTATCTAGTCTGAAAGGCTAGAAAACCTTAAAACTCACCCGCTCTCTTCAAAGCTTAAATAGGAGAATTGTTTGGCTCAATTTAGAAGGCCTGGGGGAGGATTGGCAGTTGCAGGTGATCAGCCCTGATGCCTAATTAAAAATTTGATCCTGGTCTCCTCAATTTGTCTCAACAACATCAGGTAAATTTGCATGAAGGCCCAATCATTTTGGGGGCCCTGATTGTTTGGGGTTGATTGCTCAATCAATCAAGGATATTTATTGAGTGCCTTTGTTTTTCAAAGCACTTGGCAGAGAACCAAAGCAGTAGAATAGGTGATGTGGGCCCTCATATTTTCATAGTTGGATAATGGCAATGGTACCCCTTTTTATTTTGAGCATGATGAGGGAAAAAAGAGGGGGTCATTTAAAGGGGAAACAGTGCGATGGAGATATGGAATGGTTAGCAATTTGCCCAAAAAGTCCTAATTTGGGGTCTTTTCAACCTCTTGTGGAAACTTTTAATTTTTTCCTTCTTTGTTCAGGTGCTCTCAAGGCTTCTTAGAAACCTAGAGTCAGCATGTCAGGGAGTTCAGTCTAATAAGTGATGAGATTGAAAACCATAGTTTTGTCCCCATGGTTGGAAAGCCTTAGGAACAATGACTTCCACATCTCCTTGGAATTTGTAACTATGAGCAGGAATTATAGTCGTTTCTGCAGTTAATTCTAAATAGCCGTTTACATTTGCCTGTTATTTGGCTCCATTCTGCAATGAGCCCCCATTTCCACAGGAAATTGTATTCATAGGTACCCAAACAGCAAACAAAAAATAAAAAAGAGATTATGGAAAGGACACATACAAGAAAGCAGGTTACTTCCAGCAACATAGTAATTTCCCAATAGAATAGCATCATTTATTTCCCTAAAAAGAGAGGATTAAGAAACTAACATGTAACCAGGGAATAAAACAAAGTTATTTCATTCTATTGTCCAAAATAATCTAGGCAGCCCACTTTTCTAAGATTTCCTGAGCTACTAATGATTCTTGAATGAATCTGTCAGTTTGAATATAGTCCATTATCTTCAATTATTGCTCTCTGAATTCAGCCCAAGATCTGCCAAGATAGATATTTTTGGGTGAAAATAAAAGTGACATTTAAAATAGCAACGTACTCTATATGGGCGAGGTGATTCAAAATCATTTGTCTGGGTTGTTCTTCATGACCCTTGTCTAATTAAGTGATGTCTGCACAGGTTTTACTGATGATGGAACAGATTTAGGAAAGCTGAGCACAGTACCTATCATCACAAAGTGAATCAGTGGAAGTACTGGAGCAAGAACTAGTCTATGAGTAATATTTTGGAGCACCTACTGTGTGCAGGATACTGTATGAAGCATAGAGAAGAACAAAATGGAGTAAGAAACATGGCTCCAGTCTTCAGGACATTTACAGTCTACCAATCTACAATTTTGATTATTTCAATTTAATAACCTAAATCTCATCTCCCAAGTCCTCTATTGGATGCCAAGTGTAACATTTCCTCCTAGTAAAGCTTAACAGATAGCGATTATAACTAAACATTGATCAGGTGGAATTTATTTACGCACAATCTTTCTCTGTGTATTTGTGTGTCCAGAACAGAGAAGAAAGGGATTTGAGCAAAGAGAAAATAAGGGAGCATGCAAGTGTTTAGAGATGGTCTGGACCTCAGGGAATGTTGTTGTTTCTTAAGAGTTGGAGGACGATTTATATATTTGGTTGAGAGACATGAGTTAGGCGCTGAATAGAGGAATGTGTGAAGAATGCAAGGTGATGAAAGGTTGAAGTTTGCCTTTTAGAAGATCAGTTGGGGCTGGTGTTATTGAAGCGGGGTGGGGTTTACTTGGGTGTAAAGGTTAAGAAATATGTCTGATGTTTTATTGCACTCCCCCAAGTGCTTAGTACAGTGCTTTGCACACAGTAATCACTCAATAAATATGATTATTAATAAGTATAATAATAATAGGAAAAATCCCCATTTACTGGTGCATATAGCTGAATGGCATATACCTACTAACGATGAAGCAAGTTCCCATTCAGTATTGAATTTCAGCAAAGTTACCAAAACAAATACTTCCCTAGTCCACCAGAAAAGCCCAAGTAAACAAATAACTTAACTTTCTTTTCCCCCTCACTGAAGTCTTGATTGTGCAATATTAAATTTGACATTTTGGTTAGCACGACTGTCAAAATGTTCTCAGTCTTAGAGGTAATTAAGCCCCATGTAAGAGTATGTCTCCTATGGTAAGTTTTTGATCAATACTACAGAAATATCAAATATGAAAAAACATATATAATTTGTTGATATACAAGTCAGAAAATTATACTAATAGCTTTAATTTACATTCTGCCCCAGCTTCTGCTTTTGCAGGCAGAAAAATTCTGCTTCCTTTAATTGCATAAGCATTTACTAACTTGCACTCTCAAAATGAAGAGAAAATGGTTAATAGAGTATGCAATCTCTAGGGCTGCATGCAACAGTGGCCTTAGTGACAACTGAAGAGGAAATCAAATACCCATAGTGGATCACCTTGTACCCCCCACCCCCCCAGAGCTTAGAACAGTGCTTTGATATAGTAAGCGCTTAACAAATGCCATAATAATAATAATGATCTCAGGGCACTGCCTAGCACTGCCTATTTCTTAGTTTGAGATGGGTTTCTCTGCCTCTCTCTCTCTTTCTCTGCCCCTCTCTCTCTTTCTCTCATCATCTCTTTCTTCATTTCAGCAGCATGGGCTAGTGGATGGAGTATGTTACAGGCCTGGGAATCAGAAGAACCTGGGCTCTAATCCAAGCTCTGCCACTTGTTGGCCAGGTAACCTTGACCAAGTCACTTCACTTCACTGGGTCTCAGTTACCACATCTGTAAAATGGGGATTAAGACTGGGAGCCCCATGTGGGACAGGACTGCGTCTAACCCGATTTGCTTGTATCCACCCCAGCACTTAGTACAGTGCTGGCACATAGTAAGTGCCTAATAAATACCACAATGATTATTATTATTATTAGTTTTCTCTATATATCTCCTTCTACCTCTCTCTACATTTCTCTTTCACCATCTCTTTCTCCATCTTTCTGTCTCTATGTCTCTTCATCAAGACAATTTTAGCAAAAGATATTTTATTTGAATAATGTGCAAAGAAGTATTTCAGGCTAATCATATTATAGGAATATATATCTGTGCAAGTGCCTGATTTTTTTAAAGTTAAGCATTATGTTCTCAAACTTTATGTGGAATTGGTCTCTAATCACTGCACACCTCCTCATATGTCACCCTAATATTCACAGCCACCAAATATGACTGAAATTTCCCCAAATAAGAGACATTTACATCATGGTACTCAGAATCATTTCGATCATGAACAAAGAACCAGCTTGATTCTTTCCCACTAATGTTCATTGATAAATGGATACACTACTGAGTTCATTTTGTCATTTCTTCATATTTAGAGTAGAAAGAGGTTTTCATTCATCTTCTGTTTCTCTAAGGAAGAATTGAAGGAAAACAGACAATGTCAATTTGCCACTTAACATTTCCATCCAATGTTGCTATTGTTGGCTGATCCCATGAGTACCTCTTGCATTACGGATGAAAATCTTTGAGACCCTGAGCAAGGTTGAATATTGTCTCTTCAGTAAGCAAGAGCACACATGGTGTTACCTCTAAATGGCAGCTGCATAACACAAATGCTTGTGGAATACAATATTGCTGTAGCCATACTGAAGTGTTGCTCTTTCTTGTAGTTTCCAGAACAGCCCGGCAATCTCCAAAGCCCAACAAACTAACTCCAAATTCTACTTTCCACACTTCGTCTGACTGTAGTCACATTTTTTAAAAAATCCCCCTACCCTTGCACTTATGTCATAAGAAATTCTGCCTTTTTTCCTTTTTTAATATTTGTATTCAAGACAAACAACAGGAGGTTGAAATCAGGCCATTTAAAAGAAACATCTGCTGACATTTATTCATATGCTACATGTTCCACTTTCATCATTGAATGTAATGATAAACACACATTCCAGTCAATAATGGCAAATCCCAGCCAAGCTTTACAAATGGTCTCTTTAACACCTAAATTGACAGCTCGGGAGATTTTGAGATAGAAGCTAAATATGGTACATTTGGACACTGTTTGCCTAAGTCTAAGATGACTTGAAGACTTTACTGAGCAGACATACGCTCAGATTTGTGAGGAAAGTCTTGACTTGTTACAGGTATTGGAGCCACTGAGTTTTGCATTTCACAAAGCAACTAAATACCCTTAGAGCAAGAAACAAAATGGGCAAGCAGTAGCCCACACTTCCTGGACAGGGATAAAGGTAGAGTTCATTGAAAAAACACCAACAAATTGTTTCTCGTTCAGCTCCCTTAAACCAAGGGCCTCACTCTGGGAAATGGAAATGTTGAAATCAACTAAAAGGGGGCCTTTTAAATGAATGAAAACAAAACTTGGTTCCAACTAACATAATTACAGTACAACAATATATTTCATTCTTTGGTTGCCATTCATTACAATTTGAGCTGGTGATTTCATATCTGTTTTGCAATCCCAAAGGATTTCCTTTACGGCTATGCTACTGGCTGGGATATTACAAATTAATATTGTCTTGTAGAATGAGGATGCCCATTTATGGAACATTAACAACAATACACAATATATCGGAGGGTTCATGAGAGAAATGAAATGAATCTAAATCCCCGCTGTGTATTCATATAAATATGTAGTCTTCAGAGACATTAATGATCTCCTTTCATGTGTATCTTTTCTGCATATCCCTTTACCTTTTAGTTCAGATTGATTAACCTCATAACTGAATCATAAGCTCTTTCCAAGTCAAGCAGAAAATCACAGCTCTGCCGAACTCCTCTCATGTGTGAATAGTTTTTCTTTTCAAAACTCTCCTGGCACTGCGGCCACTCACCACTTAACTAGGAAGGAAATGTCCGTTTCGAAGCCAAAGTCGGAAAATTAATGACAGTTTCACTAAGTTAACTCATACAGTGTCGCCTGAAGAGTCAGCTCTCAGATTAATGACATTTCTCTCGGAAATCAACTGGATTTGGGGCGACAGTTTGAAACTGATTTTTTTTTTTTTTTGGCAAAATGGATACTTGGAACTTCACGTTCTGGGGTTTTAATCTGCTTCCAAACCGTGTGGTGTGAAATAGCAAGACAAATCCCAACATCTGCTTTTACACCCTCAGAGTGGCTTGAGAGCTCTGGAGTCTATCTCGAGTCTAGATCCTTAGAGAGTAGAGGCATGTATTCCGGACTTTTGAGGTAGGAGAATACTGGTCTATATTGAACTGACAGCTATGCCTGTGACTCTCTGGCCAGCATTAAATGCGATGCTGAAAAACCTTTCCACAAAAATGTTCTTTCTCATAACCCCACCTCATTCATTAATCTGCTAAATGCTGGTTTCTAATTTCAATAAAAATGGCTTAGAACATCCTAATTCTAAATGTTCACATCACTCTTGCGCATAATTACCATGAATTCCAAAGGCAGGCTGCTAAAGCTTATGCACAGAAGTTGGAGGACTCTTATTTAACTGATGATTAGCTGATCCTCCACCCAGAAGGGCTGTTAAATCTGGGTTTCACCCAGAAATATGATCTCTGGATTCTCAGCTTGGGGCACTTAATGGTGAACGGGAAAGGAGAGAATTATTTTCCTCCCGCAGCCCTCAAGCCAGAGTGAAGTGAAGATGGGATGCCATATAAATCTTCCAGTGATTATGCTAAAGGAAATTATGATCTTGTTATAGAAACCATTAAAGGAAAAACCAGAGTTGGTATGTAAATATTGTTGCATCATTATACCCCTGAAAAAACATCCTTGTGCAACATTAGTATGTTATGCAATTAACAAAATGAAAAATGAGTTGCTTGGATTTAAAGCTTTTAATGTTTTTTAAACAGATAATATCCAATTTTCAACATGAAGGTAAAACATAATAGGAGAGGTTTGTCCCGAGGCGAGAATAACTTCTCTCAGTCCCTCCTGTGAATAATGAAAATGTCATTTAGGCAAATGTCTCCTGCAAGACTTTAACACTCTTTTTGACCTATCAAACAAAAACCTGGTGTGAAATAAGGCAAGTCATGAAGCTTCTGAAACTAGCCCAAAATCAGAAAATAGGAAACCTTAATTTTCTTCTGATGGACATTTCCTACTACTTGGACCTTTTGCTGATCTGAACAAACAGCAAATTAAGCCAGGGCTTTACCAGGCATCATTAACAGTTGACGATGGATATAAAATGAAATGATACAATATTGCTTAAATAATAACATAATGGTACAAAATTAGAGGCGTCAATTAACCGTTCTACCTGCTACTCAACCCACTTACTGCCAAAGAACATTGATACTGTTAGTGTATGTACCGGGACTGAGAAAAATAGAAAAATGAAAAAAGGTTAAATGTCCTCAAAGGCACTTAGGAATACATGCTTTGTCCCATATCTCTGCCATACATCTCTCTCCTGATCCGGTGCATATTTTAAACAAGATATAATGAAAGGATTTTTACACCTCTGTTATTACTTTACTAAGATAGAGCTGAACAAAATCATGATTATTTTCTGCTTGAAAGCAAAATGGTTCCTCAATAAAAATAATTGGATAAAAATGAACTTACATTACCAACACTGAAGAAAGGGATTTTACTTTTCAGATGATGTTTTTCAGGATCACGTACAGAACACAAGAAAGAAAAAAACGGCTGGTTGGTGAAAATTTCCTAATTTCTACATGAATACAATTTTCTCGTATGCACTAGAAAGTTAGTATGTTCTCTGAAGATTTCTTTAATTTAGTTGTTGCTAATTTATTCACACTAATACAGGAAAAAAATACTGCAAAATTTTTCATAACAAAAAACTGTGCATATCTCTGTGTTTTAGCTGGCATGTGGTACTACACAGATGGTTTGAGGCTGTCTTCATTGCAAAACAGATGGACCTGCACTGTCCCTTACCAATCAAAAGAGAAGTTGAAAATATAGGAATATCTTTACCTACATTGCATCCTTTGATTCAAGAAATGAAAATGCCTATCAGTATAAATATAACTTGCTATGGAAAAGGATTTTTTTTAAATTAGATGTCATATGTTGAAGCTATCCTATAACCAAGTTCATGTTTAATGCAGAAAGGGAAGGCAAATGTTTAGCCTATATTATGGGATGCTATTTGAAACATTCCACTATTGCCCAAATAGATTTGAAACTATGAAGAAACGTTATTAATGTCCTCTCCTAAAATATACAATATTAGCGCATCTGTATTTATATGAACATGCATAGCTTTGATAGGTATATATGTTCATATAAGAATTCACCCTACGTTTCCAGAGGTTTTGCTACTGTTGGCATTATTTAAGCTTGTCAAATGTATTTCAGATTGAAAGGAAACTTTTGAGTCATATTCTCTACACCGATATACCTGTTCTTTTCGGTGACCATAACAATTGACGTATTTGGAAGCTGATATAGAAACGACAGCCAACATTGAAGATCAATCAGAATTCACTGAGAACTATTTTTGTCTTGAATATTACAGATAAATGCCATTTGCTATATGGAATTAGGGTTGCCACCTGTTTCAGTTTTCAGGGTTTGTGTTGTGCTGTGGAGGCCTAGCATGTAGGACTATTAAAAACACTGAATATATTTTGAGTGTAACGTAAATGTCATAATGTAGTGTGACAACATGATAAGCCAGCATTCCACTGTGAAGACATAAACATTGTGATGTCATAAGGAAGCAGCGTGACCCTGCCACACAAGCGTTGTTTCCTACATGATACAAATAAATAGAAAGGTCAGCATGGCGGGACATTAAGACTGACATTGATGTTGGGGAAGTAAACATTCTGGAAGCTGGCCAGTCTTTCAATAAATGATGAGACAGCCATCAATGGGCCAACCCAGAATAGCACATTCTTCTCCTTCCTTTTTCTTCTCTTCAAAAAACTGCTGGGAATGGAGCAAAGTCCCTATTCACACAGCCACACATTACAGCATAGAACCTGAACTGTGCTACTTGTCTCTCAGACTCACTGTGTCAGTTTGGCGTTCAGAGGTTCTCAGCTTTTCTCATGTATTTCCCTCAAGATTTTTTTTTTTATAAACTGGGAAATAGATTAATTCCTTCCTGGTTCCCCCATACCCCCCTTCCCAACCCCAAGGTGGGAAATGGGTTTGAAAAGGAACCTGCTCCAAAGCAGACAAATCTGCTAGGGAAATTTACTGAAATTCAGGAACAAGGCTCATCCAACATTCTGGATGGGAGATGCCTTCATCACCATGGTGATCTATGAGGTCATCATTCTTGGAAAAATTTCATTCATTCATTCAATAGTATTTATTTAGTGCTTACCATGTGCAAAGCACTGTACTAAGTGCTTGGGAAGGTTTAATATAACAGTAAGTGGACATATTCCCAGCCCACAATGAGCTTACAGTCTAGAGAGGGAGACAGACAATATGACTAAATAAATATATAGATAAATAAATAAATACATTAATTACAGTTACATACACAAGTGCCGGGGGCTGGGAGGGGGGATGAATAAAGGGATCAAGTCAGGGTGACGCAGAGGGGAGTGGGAGAAGAGGAAAGGAGGGCTTAGTCAGGGAAGGCCTAAGTGAAGTATCGTCAGCTTTAGCAACTTCAAATATGAAGGACAATTTAATTTATTTTATGCACAATCATACACACACATGTACAAGCCCACACAAATATTTTGTATTCCACCTGCTCCACTAGAGGAACACAGATAATATAATGAATGCAATCAGTGTTCTTTTCGACTCACCCAGCCTAAACTGTTACTCACCCTATGAGAGTAGGTGGGTGCTTATTGCCAAATCTGAATATAGAGTAATTTGGGAAAAACAGTTCTCAGAAGGCATAGTGTGCATTTATTCATCCCTCTGCCTCCAAGTGTGTTTAGATATGATGGAAATTGGTATTTTACCTTATGGAATAACAATAAAAAAGATATCTGTGATTTTTCTGGCTTATTTTTATGTTTATTTTATGAATCAATCGATGAATACTTTAATCGAGCATTGACTGTGTACAGAGCACCAAAAAGTGAAACTATAATAATAATGATAATAATAATAATGATAATAATATTAGTTAAGAACTCCCTATGACTCAAACACTATTCTAAGCAGTGGGGTTGAAAAAAGTTAATCACGTCAAACACAGTCTTTGTCCCAGAGAGGGCTCACAGTCTAGGATCCCCACTTTAGAGATGAGGAAATTGTGGCATGGAGAAGTTAAATGACTATCCCAAGGTCACACAGAAAACAAGGGGCAGAGGCAGGTAATCCCTGGCCTCAGTGAATTTCCACCAGTGAAACTAACAGTGGGTTAGCAAATTCTTACTATCTGATCTCTGTATCCTTCAAGACCTCCTAGGAAGGATGATACAATAATCATGCTCTCTTGTGCCCACTGCAGAAGCAATTCCAGTGGTCTTCTGACTCACAAAAAGTAGCCAGATCAGGCTGAATGAATTAATCAATCAGTAGTATTTATCGAACTCTTTCCATGTGCAAAGCACTGTACCAAGCACTTAGGAAAGTACAATATAATAGAGTTGGTAGATATGATGCTTGCTCTCAAGGGATTTACAATCTAGTAGGGGAGACAGATAGGGGGAGGGGCAGAGCTTTAATAGAGACTAAATACCAGTTCTCCTCACTTACACTGTGAGCCCCATGTGGGACAGAGACTATGTCTAATCTGATTATCCTGTGTCAAACATATCCGTAATTCTATTCATATCTATAATTCTACTTATTTATAGGAATGCCTATTTACTTGTTTTAATGTATATACATAAATATATCTATAATTCTATTTATTTATATTGGTGCTATTGATGCCTGTTTACTTGTTTTGATGTCTGTCTCTCCCCTTCTAGAATGTAAGCCTGTTGTGGGCAGGGACTGTCTCTGTTGCTGAATTGTCCTTTCCAAGTGCTCAGTACAGTGTTCTGCACACAGTAAGCACTCAATAAACATGATTGAATAAATGAATGAATGAATGAACCCCAGTTTCTAGCTTGGTGCTCTAAGAGAAGACAAAAGATTGTGGGAAGGGCCCGAGAGTCTTAGTATTTAGTCTCCATTTTACAGATGAAGAAACTGAGGCCCAGAGAGGGTTTGACCTGTTCAAGGTCATACCAGCGATTATGGTATTTACTAAGCGTTTACTATGAACTAAGCACTGTGCTGAGTGATTGGGTAGACACAAGATAATCAGATCCCCATGCAGGATGCAAAGTTTAATCATGAGAGAAATAATGGTAATAATAACAACACTGCTGTTTGGGATTTCCCCTACCCTGCTGCTGGCCTTACAAAATACATCCAAAGATGTGTTCTGTAAGCACCAGAAGTGTTGTAGAGGATGGTTAGATTTTCCCAAAGAATAAAGCAGGAGGTAGCTTAAGGCAATGTTGACCTCTGAAAGGACCACATATGCCTGAGGTAGAAATCAGCTGAATGTCTGGTCAGCAATCTGGAATTTGATTCTCATGGCCTCTTGGTGCCTTAAAGCACAGAGAGAGCAATCACGACCTACAGTCCCTGAGAGAAGCTCATTTTTTTCAAGTAACCCATGATGGGGGCATGACTGTTTCAGGAGAAACACATGAAACTCCCATGGCTTGGAAAACCCACCAGTGTTTGAAGTGTAGGAGTCATTTAGGGAACGTTCAAATTGGAAGAGAGGAATTATTAGTGTTGAGAAGGCAATCAACTCCCCAAACTGAGAGGTGAGGGCATTGGGTGAGAAGCAGGGTGAAGGGTGGGGAGGGAGCCTGTCACTTTACCATGCAATTCGCTAGTAATCTCCCTGCTAATTAGTAGAAGTCTGCACTCATTCTCAAAAACAGAAAAATACCGAACAGGGAAGGAATTGTGCTTGTTTTAGTGGTTTTTTTTTTGGGGGGGGGGGGGGTTGTTTTTTTTATAGTGAAGGAAAGTAGAAAGACAGGGTATTTTCCCCTGAAAACCTGATAATCAAATTCATTCAAGTCTTCATGCAGTGCACAACACTATTAATTATAAGCAAGTGAGTAGAACAGTTGAACTACTGACATATTTTCCCGGACTCCCCCTGACATAATTTTTGACATTTTTAAGCTTAACAAATGCTTGCCTGAGTTCAGAAGATTTGCAGTATAATATTTTTGCCCCTCTAAATTACAGCAAGAAAGGCAGAAACATTCTGAATATTTTAGCAGATAAGTACAATTACTATAATCTCTTTTTTTACATCAACCCTTTAGAGCATATTTAAATTATAAATGCCATAGAGGAATTTCAAAGATATAGAATTTCAAATACAATTAAAGCAAGTGACTTTTTTTACTATTTGTAACTCTCCTACTTTTCACAAAGTCCTACAAAGAAACATTTTGTCAACTAATAATTTAATAAATTTGACTTGTGATTTGAAATGCTAAAACTAAGAATTTTTTTTCGGCACAAGTAATCCAGGAGCATTTTCAGCAGTACTGTTTCAGAATTCTTTCTCAGTAAAGAAACCTTATCTAATCCTGTTTCATCCTTTAAAACTGCCTACACACTAATCTCCAGGGACAAATTTAATACTTTGCGACAAAGGGAATATTCCCTCTCAGTTTGAATAGAGGAATTGTTAGGACACCAGCAAGGTAGGAATAACATTATAATGCTGTCATTTACTTGGTGAAAGAGAAAGAAGTCTCTTGTTGCAACCTAAGACTAGGCCTCCTTCTTTGGGTTAAATTTTTTGACCTTTGCTATATCCCAAGACACCTATGATACCGTGATATTTGGGTCTTCAACCTCTGGTGAAGTAAACACTGAGTAAATGTAAGTAAACAGTTTGTTTTAACTGAAGATAGAAAGGCTCCATTTAATTGAGTTTTGATGATAGATGTACTCCAAATGGTGCAAACAACTTTGACATGGTAAAATAATATTGTCTTATGGCATGTGTAACACTACATAAAGCATCTTAGCTTAACACTTTCTGAGTTTACAACATTTTAAGTGAGAAAATGACAAAAGAAAGCCAAACTGTCAGAAACAGAAAAACCTTGAACAATTCCAAAATAGAGAATACTACTCTTTTCCTTATTCATTTCAATTTGGGAATGATACTTAGCTACAGAAGGAAGAGGCATATGAAAACAGCTGGCTTGGTATTTTTTTAACTTATTTTTCCCCTAGATTCTGAAATTCAAAGATATTAATGATGCCACATCTTGCTTCTTCTAAAATTATCTCAACATGGTTGGGAGGTGAGCAACAGCATGGATAATCTTCTATGAAAAATGTAACTGGAATTGCCTTCCGTTTCATTCCGTCTCTTGCGGAAAAGGCAATGCTTATTACAAATTGGTACCAAAACTTAAACGCTGAAAAAGACAAAATAATGAACATGAAATTTCTCCACATGAAATTCATAAATCACTTTTGCAGACAGTCTTAAAATATGTTACCATATTATTTTCACTGTGATCATTATTTTCATTGTGACGCAGGACAACATCACAGCAACAGAGTTGGAAATGAGGAGAAGGGGCCATTGGGACTACCACTAAGTTCAGGACTCAGGACTGGAGACTAACCAACAGTCAATGTGATCAGGGAGACTATTCTAACCTTTTGTGAAAATCCAAGCACTTAGTATAGTGCTCGCACACAGTAAGCACACAAAAAAATTCCACTGATCAATGCATGATCAAATTGCACAATCTATTTATTCCGATTGCCTTATTTATGTCTCTCTAGTTATAAGCAGCATGCAGCGTGGCTCAATGGAAAGAGCATGGGCTTTGGAGTCAGGGGTCATGGATTCAAATCTTGGCTCTGCCAATTGTCCGCTGTGTGACTTTGGGCAAGTCACTTAACTTCTCTGTGCCTTGGTTACCTCACCTGTAAAATGGGGATGAAGACTGCAAGCCCCCCGTGGGACAACCTGATCACCTCCCCAGCGCTTAGAACAGTGCTTTGCACATAGTAAGCACTTAACAAATACCATCATCATTATTATTATTACAACAGTGCTTTGCACATAGTAAGCACTTAATAAATGCCACTATTATTATAATTGTTAAACACTTACTATCCACTAACGTAGTGGATAGGTCATGGACTTGGGAGTCAGAAGGTCATGGGTTCTAATCCCGGCTCAGCCACATGTCTGCTCTGTGACCTTGGGCAAGTCACTTAACTTCTCTGTGCCTCAGTTACATCATCTGTATAATGGGGATTGAGACTGTGAGCCCCAGGTGGGCCAGAGACTGATTGTATCCAACCCGACTTGCTTGTATCCACCCCAGCACTTAGTACAGTGCTTGGCATGTAGTAAGTGCTTAACACATGCCATTGTTTTTACTACTACTACTACCACATCTACTGATGGCATTCAAGAACACTGAACATCTTTTTGTCAACACGGAAAAAAAAGATGTATATTGTGTGGGTAATGTAACAATGTAATGGCATCATCAAGTCATGATAAAGTCAATAATAATAATGATAATAACAATCATGGTATTTGTTGAGTGCTGACTATGTGCCAGACACCATTCTAAGTGCTGGGGGTAGATACAGGATAGTTGGGCTGGACACAGTCCCTCTACCACATAAAGCTCCCTGTCTAAATCGCCACTTTACAGATGAGGAACAGGAGAAGTGAAGTGACTTGCCCAGGGTCACACAGCAGACAGGCGGTGGAGCTGGGATTAGAACCCATGACCTTATGATTCCCAGGCCCACGCTCTCTTTATCTACTAGGCCATGCTGCTTCCCATTCTTCACGTGCAGTTAAGTGGACCCATGACTCCTCCCTTGGTCCACAGACATTGGGCTCCATTGCTTTTCAAAACAGTGATTGTAAAGGTGTCAGGTGCAGTATCGTTCATTATTGGACAGGGAAGTGCCAACTGAAAATTGGAATGTCCAGTACAATCACAATTGACACCATCTGTGCACCTGAACTGCCTAACTGGGTAGTTTGCATTTCAATGCAAAATTGTTTCTGTACATCAGTCCAGTTTCCCCTTATGACTCCAGAAAAGTCTGGACTAAGTAATCACTAGCCCTCCACCCCTTCCCCACAGTGGGGATTCCTGACTTCTGCAAAGAATCAAGTGTCTGTCGTGACTCCATCATCAACAACAGCACTGACTGACATCTCCTGGGGGCAGAACACTGTACTAGGTGTTTTGGAACTAGACAAGAGATAAAGGCCCTCAAGGGGGTTGCAATCTGCTGGAAGAGAAAATTGGACATACATGTAAGATGTAAGTAATCCAATATAACAAGCCCACTCAATTCTCCCAGAGTATAGAGTCGGAGCACGAGAAGAAAGAACTCAATGATTAACAGTTTTATTTTATGTGAGTAGAAATGACCAGATTTGGAAGGATTTTAAAGAGAGTAGTGATTGATGTGTTGTGAATGGTGTTTTAAGAAGATGATTCACACAGTGAACTGAAGAGGGGAGAGGATCGAGGTAGGGAGACAACAGCGAGGAAGCTGTTATACTAATACTTTAAGGGCGGGGGGGATAAAGGAGTCGAACCAGGGTGGTGATAGGGAGGATGCAGAGGAAATATTGGATCTCTGTAACTGAGAAGAAGAACCAGTGAGATTTATAAGCTGACTAAATGCTTGAGGTAAAATATAGGGAGAAGTCAAAGATCAAAACAAGGTTGCAGGCTTCTGAGGCAGGGAGGATGGTGGTATTCTGTCATATAAGGGGAATGTTAGGAGACGGAATGGGTTTAGGAAGGAAGATGAGTTCATTTTTCGACAAGTTAAGTTTGAGGTACTAATAGGATATCTATGTGGATGTATCCTGGAGGCAAGACAAAATGTGAGTGTATATCAATTGAGAGTTTGGGGATATGAGGTAGCCCCAAGTATATTTATCTCACTCTTTACCTTTGAAATAAAGGTGCTTTACAAGTCATTCTTAGAACGATTATGCTGAAATAAATGATACCATTTATTTCTTATGTAAAATTGGTTATAAAGGGTCAAGAAATTCAAACAAAAGGCACAGATTTGCCACTATATAAAACCAGGAATGCTTTGGGCAGTTCTGTGGCAGTGATTTATGAGGGACAATATTAAGCTGGAGAACTTACAGGGAAGACAATCAAAATGATAAAGGGGTTGGAGGAGGTTCTGATGAGGAGAGACTTGAAAAGGTTAGGACTCTTCAATCTTGAACACTGTAGCCTGAATAAAGACATGACTGAACCTTACAAAATCAGCAAGATCATGAAGAGTGTTAGCAGAGCAAACACAGAATTATTGGTCATCAAATCCCACAATACGAATCTGAGAGGACACTCGCTGAAAACTTTTCAGGTGGTGGGTTCAAAAATCACAAAACATCTTTTTCCATGCAATAGGAATAGGAAGTATATAGAACTGATTAGGAAAGGAAGCTATGAAGGCTGAAAATATTAGTTGGTTCGAAGAGGTATGGGTAAAGTAATAAATGAGAACTTTAAACCATTTTATTAAGGGGAAAATTTAGGGATATTAGAAGTTAGTCCCTAATGGCAGAGTTAGATGTCAAGTAGAGCAGCCATTACATGGTTCCTACAAAAATCCTGTAGGTCTCACTTGGAAACAAAATACTGGGATTGGTGGTTCACTGATCTGACCCCATTACTCATGGACTTGGAGTTCTTACATTAACTAGCTAGCCACTTCCTAGCATTGTCACTTTCTAAAAATGGCATTTAAGCTCATTCTACATTTAAAATGATTTGCATAAGATGTCACAACTAATTTCTGGGTATGACAGAGCTAAGGGCTGAGAACAAATGAACCAATAATTGCTTTAATGGAAAACTCTATTGTTCAAGATGTATCAGAGGGTGAAAGGAAGAAGAATAGAGAGAGTGAGAGAGAGAAGGAGAAAGGGAGAGAGGGAGAGGTGCGTGGGAGAAGCCCTGCTGATATGCTGAAGATCTTCAACTGGGATGTATCCACAAAGCCTAGAAGAGATGACACATCCTCTGGGGAGTGAAGGAGGTGAGCAGAATACTAACTCAAAGTGAGAATTTAGGTTGGGTTGCAGCTGGCTCTTAGGCAGCTACTCTGACATTTCAGGAGTACAAGGGAGTGATTCCCATATACTTTGGGATCAGGAATCACTAGGGGTTCTCCCATGCAGTGGCTGCTGAGAGAAATTTCTCCTCCTGAGGGTGAACTGCAGCCCTGGAGAATTTTAGCAGCACTCACCCAGTGCAGTAGCTGGAGACATTGTTGGATCAGAGCTCATTGTCATTTTCATCATCGTCATCATCATCATCACCATCATTGTTATCCTCGACAACATTATCAGAAGCAGTGTGGTCTAGTGGAAAGAGCCTAAGCCTGAGAGTCAGAGGACCTGGGTTCTAATCCTGATTCTGCCAATTACTTTCACCCATTCATTCATTCAATTGTATTTATTGAGCGCTTACTGTGTTCAGAGCACTGTACTAAGCACTTGGAAAGTACAGTTCTGCAATAAAGTGACAAAAGCCCACAATGGACGTACAGTCTAGAAGGGGGGAATTAATTGCTGTATGACTTTGGGCAGGTCATTTAGCTTTTTTCTGCCTCAGTTTCCTCATTTCTAAAATGGGGATCCAATACCTGTTCTCCCTCCTCCTCAGACTGTGAGGCCCGTTTGGGGCAGAGCCTTTGTCCAACTTGATTGATTGTAAGCGCCCCAGTGCTTACACTAGTCCTTGACACATAAGTGCTTAATAAATACCATTATTATTATTATTCCTACTATCATCAATCATCATCATTGCCATTAACATCACTCAGTCAATAGCCTTGATTGAGTACTTTCTATGGGCAGAGCACTGTTCTAAGAGCTTGCGAATGTAGTGACACATGCTTCCTGAAACTGGACTGCATCTCACCTGTTTCTTGCTACCTCTGCCCACCTAAACCTTCACCCAAGTGAGCCAGCTCACCATGCACTATTCAAGACTCTTCATCTGAAAATTTACAGACATTCCTAAATTGGTCTCAGAGTGGTGATTGGAACATCACAAGTGAATAACAACAGTAAATAATTCATAATCAAATCTCCCTTGAAGATAGAAGTAAACACATAAATAACGATAATAAATTAGAAGGAAGCATGACTTTGATCTGATTGACAACAACTACCTGATGCTCTGTCTCCCAGGAGACTTCATCAGTGAGGGTTCAAGTGTTGGAATGGTAATTAGGATTCAGTGCACCCGCAACTTCTGAAGCTCAATTAACTTTGAAATTTAAAAATGTTTTAGGAGCCAGGCTGCAGAGATGACTGGGGGTGCTCAAGTGTTATTAATTTTTGAACTAAGGCAAGACTATTTACTGAATATGTGGAAAGATCAAAATAAAACCAAGTCTTCAAGGGTAACTGATAGGTACCTTCCTGACAAAATTACTAAAACTTTTTTCTTTGTCTTGTTCCTTGGCAATCTTTGAAATCTGATTCTCCTCCTCCTCCCTATCTGCTTTTAGATTGAAGTGTTTTCTTTATTTCTTGAACTAAAGAAGCAGTGTTACCTAGGGGAAAGAGCAGAGGCCTGGGAATCAGAAGGCCTGGGTTCTAATCCCAGTTCTGCCACTTGCCCGCTGGGTGACGTTGGGTAAGGCACTTAACTTCTCTGTGCCTGTTTTCTTCTCTGTAAAATAGGGATGATGACACAAAATCCTATGCAGTTGCTGATGATCTCGGTGTCTGTAGGGTTGCTGGAGTGTAGGCTGATGCACTGGTTTATTTTTCTAATTTACTGCCACACCACAGTGTAAGGCTGTCTTCTTTTTTTTAATGGCATTTATTAAGTGCTTACTATGTGCAAAGCACTGTTCTAAGTGCTGGGGAGGTTACAAGGTGATCAGGTTGTCCCACAGGGGGCTCACAGTCTTAATCCCCATTTTATGGATGAGGTAACTGAGGCCCAGAGAAGTTAAGTGACTTGCCCTAAGTCACGCAGCTGACCAGTGGCGGAGCAGGGATTTGAACCCATGACCTCTGACTCCAAAGTCCGTGCCCTTGTGCCTTGAGAGCTGTGTTACTGGCATTCAGCAGTTCTTGGCTGTCTTGATTGGAAGAGTATTCTGGAATATTGGAAATATATTCTAACTCCAGCATCCAGGTACTTTATCATATCCTCAAGCATGGCATCATATAATAGATGGAAAGGGACCAAGCTTTCCACAGAGCCCTGATTTACTCTGACGGTGATGGGGAGAAGGACAGTCTGCCTCTAGCCCTGGAGCAAGGGACCATGCCACCAGTTCTTTCTTCTTTTAGAGCTGCTCTCTTTACCTACTACTCTTCATTTCCCACTCTCCTCTCCTCTTAAACTCAAAGTCTCACTATTCCTCATTCTCACTTCTCCCATCTCTGACCCACTGCTCAAGCCCTTTGTCTATAATTTTCTCCCTTTCAAATCTGCAACTCTCCTCAGCTTCATTGCCCCCTGAAATCCCCACTCTTCCATGGAACATTCAATTTTCTCCTCCCCAAAAGCCAGCTTCTGTCCTGTCTCTACCACAGAACCATTCACTGCTCCTCCACATCTGTCCCTCAGAGCCAACATTTCGGAGGTCCCAGTCAAGCTTCAATCCAGCAAATGGCAGTGCCAGGACATTTATTTTTCAGGGGAAAAAAGCCCCAGAGGAAAATATGTTAGGGTCTACGTAGATATGCACATTGATTTTACTGAGTATTTACTAATTGTTGTCACGACCGTGAACAATGATGGTTTTTACCGGGCAGCTCATTCTCCCAGATTAGGTGAATGTGTGACCCAGCTCGGTAACAGAAGATGGTATGAACAAATACAGCTGGGAATTTCAGATAATGATAATAATAATAATAATGATGATGGCATTTGTTAAGCACTTACTATGTGCCAAGCACTGTTCCAAGCACTGGGGTAGATACAGGGTTATCAGGTTGTCCCACATGGGGCTCCCCATATTAATCCCTATTTTACAGTTGAGGTAACTGAGGCAGAGAGAAGTTAAGTAACTGGCCCAAAGTAACACAGTTAACAAGTGACAGAGGCAGGATTAGAACCCACAACCTCTGACTCCCAAGCCCATGCTCTTTCCACTAAGCCACAGTGCTTCTCTAATGATGGTATTTGTTGCATGCTTATTATGTGCCAAACATTGTTCTAAGCACTGGGGTAGATGCAGGGTCATCAGGTTGTCCCACGTGGGGCTCACAGTCTTAATCTCCATTTTACAAATGAGGTAACCGAGGCCCAGAGAAGTTAAGTGACTTGCCCAAAGTCACACAGCTGACAAGTAGCAGAGTCGGGATTAGAACCCTCGACCTCTGACTCCCAAGCCCATGCTCTTTCCACTAAGCCATGCTACTTCTCTATAATAATGATAGGATATGTTTTTAGGGCAATTGTTAAAGCACTTACTATGTGCAGGGTGCTGTTCTGAGTGCTTGGTGAGCAGGGAATGTGTCTATCAACTCTGTTATATTGTACCCTCAATCATTCATTATTAATAATAATAATAATAATAATAATGATATTTGTTAAGCACTTACTGTGTGCCAAGCACTGTTCTAAGCGCTGGGGAAGATACAGGTTTATCAGGTTGTCCCATGTGGGGCTCACAGTCTTAATCTCCATTTTACAGATGAGCTAACTGAGGCCCAGAGAAGTTAAGTGACTTGCCCAGAGTCACACAGCTGACAAGTGGCAGAGCCGGGATTAGAACCCACGACCTCTGACTCCCAAGCCTGTGCTCTTTCCACTAAGCCACGCTGCTCAGATGAAAGAGTATGTTCTTGTATGATCCTTAATCTCTCCAAAATTCAAGCAGTTGACCAAATTAAAAACTACCCTGAAGCAAGCAAATCCTTACAAGAACTCTGCCCAGAAATAATCTTCTGATGTCTAAATCAGGAAAGTGAGTCATCCTGCTTCTTGCTCCATCAAACAGCGCAGCAGCGGTGAGAGCAGAGGGAAGGTCCCCTAGAGGAGATTAACCAGAGACATGGAGGTAGTGGATCATGAGGGAAAGATCTCTCCCATCTCTTCTCTTTCTCTAGAAATGGCTGCTGGGGTCATGAACTGTGTCTGCATGGGAAAAGTTGAATGGCGGAGTGCCGACGGGGTGAGGCTGGGTTTTCACGGATCTTGCTTGTGTCTTAACGACCCTGAAGTTACCTTACTAATTAGCCAGTTAGAGGGAGGAGGATCTGTTGCTAGGGATTTTTGTCAATGTACAGCCCGCAAAGATGGAAAATATTAGGTGGAACTGTTGCAGATAGCAATTTCTGCCAGGAAATATCCTCAGAAGCCCCCAGGAGTTGGACTGTTGGAAAGCTATCATTATTATTATTATGGTATTTGTTCATTCAATCACATTTATTGAGCACTTACTGTGTGCAGAGCACTGGACTAAGCACTTGGGAAGTACAAGCGCTCGGCAACATATAGAGATGGTCCCTACCCAACAACGGGCTCACAGTCTAGAAGGGGGAGACAGACAACAAAACAAAACATGTAGACAGGTGTCAAAACCATCAGAATAAATAGAATTATAGCTATATGCACATCATTAACAAAATGAATAGAGTAGTAAATATGTACAAGTTAAAAAAAAGAGAGTAACAAATCTGTACAAGTATATACAAGTGCTGTAGGGAGGGGAAGGAGGTAGGGCGGGGGGGATGGGGAGGAGGAGAGGAAAAAGGGGGCTCATTCTATTAAATTCTTACTATGTGCAAAGCACTGTACTAAGCTCTGGGGTGGATACAAACAAATCGGGTTGGACACAGTCCCTGTCCCACATGGGCCTAACCGTCTCAATCCCCATTTGACAGATGAGGTAACTGGGGCCCAGAGAAGTGAAGTGACTTGCCCAAGGTCACACAGCAGACAAATGGCAGAGCCGGGATTAGAACCCACGACCTCTGACTCCCAAGCCTGTGCTCTTTCCCTAAACCACAATGCTGAGATGAAAGAGTGCGTTCTTGTATGATCCTTAATCTCTCCAAAATTCAAGCAGTTGACCAAATTAAAAACTACCCTGAAGCAAGCAAATCCTTACAAGAACTCTGCCCAGAAATAATCTTCTGATGTCTAAATCAGGAAAGTGAGTCATCCTGTTTCTTGCTCCATCAAACAGCACAGCATGGGATTAGAACCTATGACCTTCTGACTCCTTGGACCGTGCTCTAGCCATTATGGCAAGCTGTTTCTCCACTGTTGCCTTGTCACCCAAGTGCACTGGAATAGAGCTGTGTATAACACTGTCCCGGCCCAGTATGAGTCAACCAGGACATCCATCACCTGAGACCAGTCAGGATCCATATTTTGAACAAGAAGTGAGACTCTGCTGAACCAGTAGTGGCCTGAGGAACACACTCCTCGTTGGTTGCAGGAAATTACAGTTCCAGCCATTGAGCAGAGAACTGTACCAAGAGCAGAACTAAAGCAAATGCACAGTAGTGTCCTTGGGAATGCAGGGATATGCCACATTGGAGGCTGCCTAGATTCCACTTCTGAAGTGGGCAGCAGATCATCATCCTCATCCTCATTCCAAACATTTAGTAGTCAAGGCACCTTGGAATAAGTTATTTTACTATATTACCCATTTATCTATTCATTTTCCCTACTCTAGTGATAAATAGTTCTATCTTTGTTCTTCCTTCCGCTTCCCCTATTGGGAAATTATCTGTGCCTGGCTATATCCCTCATTAGAGAAGCAGCGTGGCTCAGTGGAAAGAGCACGGGCTTGGGAGTCAGAGGTCATGGGTTCAAATCCTGGCTCTGCTAATTGTCAGCTGTGTGACTTTGGACAAGTCACTTAACTTCTCTGTGCCTCAGTTACATCTGTAAAATGGGGATTAAGACTGTGAGCCCCATGTGGGGCAACCTGATCACCTTGTATCCTTCCCAGTGCTTAGAACAGTGCTTTGCGCATAGTAAGTGCTTAACAAATGCCATCATTTATTTATTTATTAGATTGCAAGGTCCTCTGATGGCAGGGACCTGTCTTTGAGTACTATAATAGACTCTCTAATGCTCAGTACAGTGTCAGATCTCTCATCCCTCTCCCAGGTCCAGAAGTGTCAGTTCCGCTATGTCAGTGACAGAGGAGGCTGCAGTGACGGTGGTGGCAGCACTGTTGGGGACGTGTTGCGACCGTTAAAGCAGGAAATTCTTCCTTCTCCTTTTCTTTAGCATCAGCAAGAGCAGCCACTGTTGCAGCCATGGCCACCACAGCAGAAAGGTTCTGTCTTGCTACCCTGGCCTTAAAATGAGCTCTAAAATGGCTCCAATGACAATCCCATCCATTTTGCAAAGTCTGGCCACCTTAACTCCAAAGAACATTAAGTTTGTCTGGAACAGATTTAGATTCAATCATATATATATATATATATATATATATATATATATATATATATATACACACACACATATATATATATATGCATTTATGTATATATATGTATTTTATATATATATATACACACATATATATATATCCAAAAGTGATCTCCCAAAATTATGCTTGCCCCAGACAGAGAGTGGGGAAAAGGAGGGGACTGGAAACCTTTGTTGGGTCTCTACCAGTTCTGGGGTGAGAAGACACCAACAGCAAATTAGGACTACAGTGGGTTGAGATTTTTGATGAGCTTCTTTTCCTGTGGATACAGGGAAATATGGGTAGGAATCACCAACCTACATTTTGTCCTGGGAAAATTCTGACTAATTTCGGTTGCTGGTTTACAATCTGTGCCTTGTTCTTTAACTTTGCCCGAGTGCTGACTTGGATAACCACATTCCTATCCATAAAGAAATGCCTTCACTTCTGTGTTTTTCCATACATGTTTTTCCCTAGTCTTTCACCCTCTCTTCCTTCCACAGTCCTCCTATTATTATTATTATTATCAAATATTATGCATCACAACTCTCCCATCAAATTGATCTTTGTGTAATAACAATAATGATGATGATGGTATTTGCTCAGCACTATGTGCCAACTGCTGCTCTAAGCGCTGGCATAGATGCAAGTTAATCAGGTTGTCCCACATGGGGCTCACGGTCTTAATCCTTATTTTACAGATGAGGAAAACAAGGCACAGGAAAATAAAGTGACTTGCCCAAAGTAACACAGCTTTGGCTTACTGGAAAGAACAGGGGCTTGGGAGTCTGAGGTTGTGGGTTCTAATTCCTGCTCCACCACTTATCAGCTGTGTGACTTTGGGCAAGTCACTTAACTTTATGCATCAGTTACCTCATCTATAAAAAGGGGATTGTTTCTGTGAAACCCGCGTGGGGCAGCCCCATTACCTTGTAAGTACCCCAGAATTTAGAACAGCGCTTGGTACAAAGTAAGTGCTTAACAAATACCATTATTATCTATTATTATTATTATTAGAACCCATGACCTCCAACTCCCAAGCCCGGTCTCTTGCCACTAAGCCACGCTGCTCCTCACAATTGCGCACACACTCACGCACACATACGCACAAACACAATTCTGTGACTGTCAAAAGAAATAACTACCCAGGGCCTTGGAAACAGCCCAGCGCTCAATTTATCCTGAGGGAAGCACTGTGGTGTTGCTGCCTTTGTGTCGCCCTGTTTCTGTCCCATCCTCCCAGAGGTGCTAGGGTCAAAGACAGTCATTCCAGTGGGGCCAGGGTTAAGGACTGCCAATTGCAGAGGTGCCGGCCCCACCCAAACTAAGCCACCAGCAAATACCCAGCTACATCACACCCCCTGGATCATCTCTAGCTCCTCAAGCAGGGCAACTTGAAAATCCTGAAATGCAGCAATTCAAAACAGAGGGCAGAGGGCACCTATTAGATGTTTAGACAGTTATGAGGAATACAAAAGTGCGTGCTCACCAGAAAATCTTCAGAAAGTAAATATTCATGTACAAGCCAATAAAGTCTAGTCTGGCCTCTTCAAAATTCTGGCCCCTTTGGTCAGATGTCTAATATTAAAGAAGGTTCTGTAATACCTCCTATTCTTCTGGGTATCCACTGCCAAGATTTAAATCTTCCACAGTTAGGCGCATAAGCTAAATTTGGCTCCGCTTACAATCATTTCAAGCACAGTTGCTATTCTACATGAACGTTTCATTTTTGGACTCCTAAAACAATTTTTTCCTTGGGGCGTGGATTGCTTCAGCATACGAGAAAGCTCTTTTTGTGTAAATTTTGTACCAACTGAATAATGGACATGATTCATGGTCACCGATTGCTAGAGCCTTAGTTGTCACCAGTATTATGTCGCCCTACAGACTTAAAATGCCTGATGCGTTGTATTTGCAACAATGTTTCTCAAATGTCATTCAATGGAGGCTCCAATTAGCAAGGTAATCATCAGAAACACAAGCATACGTGCATGACAGATTATTGCTTTTTTATTCCTCTGCGTGACTATAAATGGCTGGAAAACTGCAGTACACAAAAAAGAAATTCTCCAACAATTTTCAAACCAACAAAGAAAGAAAGTGCTCTCAGGAGGCTTCATTAAGGCTTTAAAATTGGTGAGCACAATTACGCTAAATGAAATCAATATATTTACATTCCTTTATTCAACATTTTATCATGTTCTATTATTTAAACAAAGAAATGCAATTAATAAATTGTCAGATCATTTTTCTTCTTTTATTTGAAAATGTTTCGGCATATTTTAGCATATCATTTTTAGAGTAGCAAAATACTTTAATGTATAACATTAATAAACGGTGATAGACTTTACTATAAATAATGCATCTGTTGCCAAGAAAAGTTACATACAAAGCAGAACCATGCAAACAGCAGTCAGTAATTTCCTTGGTAAAACAGGCATGGGCATTCTGCAACAGTGTAAGTATCTTTCCACTTGATGGCCCCCAGTGAGCAAAATCTTGATTTTTTTATCGAGTAAAATTTTTTTTAATCTAGCAAAATCTTGTTGTTTTTTTTTTAAATTTGCCAACGGTTACCTGGGTTTAGGAGATTAACGTCACGTATGCAGAGCTGTGAGAGAACTGAAAACTCATGGAGCATAATTTCTTTTCAGTGCTTAAAATAAAATTGTCTCAAAGGCTCCAAACTTTTATGAAGCAAAAGATAGACAAAAGGATGCCAATGTCCCAGAGATGATAGAAAATTAAACATAAAATCAGGAATGAGGAAGGCATGACCAAGTGCATCAGACGCCAGGATTTAGTGATGTAAACCCCCCAGTCAATCAGCTAGTGGTATTTATTGAGTGCTTACTTTGTGCAGGGCACCGTACTAGGTGCTTGGAAGAGTACAGCACATCAGAGTTGAGTGACACATTCCAGGCAGGAATGGTTTCTTTTAGTAGTCATCACCATCTTCAAAGCTCTATTAAAATCACTTCTCCTCCAGGAAGTCTTCCCAGATTAATCTCTCATCTCCTCATTCTCTTTTCCCTTTCTACGCATCAGCCATGCACTTGAGCCCTATCCCTATAGCGTTTAGATATTTAACACATGCTCCCATACCCAGAACTTGCACATATATCCTTAGAGTCAATTGCCTATCCTACTTGAGCCCTATCCCTATAGCGTTTAGATATTTAACACATGCTCCCATACCCAGAACCTGGGCATATATCCTTAGAGTCAATTGCTTATCCTACCTGTAATTCAATTTCAGTGTCTGTCTCTTCTGCTAGACTGTAAACTCCTTGAGAGCAGGAATCACTTCTTCCTACTCTGCTGTAGTCTCTCAAGTGCTTAGTAGAGTTAGTGCTCTGCACACAGTAAGTCCTCAAGAAATACCACAGATTGATTGACTCATTGATAGTAGTAGTAGTAATTGTACTGGTGATATTTACTGTGTAGGCAATGTGGTCGAGTGGAAATAGCCTGGAGGTCAGGACAACTGGGTTCTAGTCCCAGCTCTGCTACTGGCCCTCTGTGTGAGCTTGGGCAAGTTACTTACCTCACTGCCCCTCAGTTTCCTCATCTGTAAAATGGGACTAATAATGCTTCACAGGAGGGTTGTGAAGAGAAGAATGCTTTGATAAAATAAAACGGCTATACAAGAAGCAAGCTATTATCACTGTTCTTAGTGGCTTAGTGGAAAGACCACAGGCTTGGGAGAGCCCGCTGTTGGGTAGGGACCGTCTCTATATGTTGCCAACTTGTACTTTCCCAGCGTTTAGCACAGTGCTCTGCACACAGTAAGCACTCAATAAATATGATTGAATGAATGAATCTGCCACTAATCAGCTGTGTGACTTTGGGCAAATCACTTGACTTCTCAGTTCCTCAGTAACCTCATCTGTAAAATGGGGATTAAGACTGTGAGCCCCACGTGGGACAACCTGATCACCTTATATCCTCACCAGCGCTTAGAACAGTGCTTGGTACATAGTAAGTGCTTAACAAATGCCATCATTATTTTATCATTATTATTATTATTGCAATTGATCAATCAGACAATCAGTAATATTACTGAGCACCCACTTTGCCCACTGCCCAGAACTAACAACAATAATTGTGGTATTTTGTTAAGTGCATTGTATTACCTGCTGGAATAGAGACATGTTTATAAGGTTTCTAATCCTGGTGTTGCCACTTGTCTGCTGTGTGACCTTGGGCAAGTCACTTCACTTCTCTGGTCCCCAGTGACCTCATCTGTAAAATGGGGATTAAGACCGTGAGCCCCACATGCGATAAAGACTGTGTCTAACCTTGATTAGCTTGTACCTACCCCAGCACTTAGTACAGTGCTTGACACATAGTAAGGTCTTAATGAATACTATCATTATTCATTGTTCACATAGTGAAGACAGACTATATAATTCCTCCTATCTGCAAGGAGATTATCAAAATACACTTTGCTTCAAGGTAAAAACTGAAACCAAACTTTTCAAAATAATATTTAACTTCATTGTGCAAACAGGAAAGGACACAGCAGAGGAATTATTTTTATGACATAAGGTAGTGAGTAAAAGAAAAATGAATTTCCTCCCCACTAGATTATAAACTCCTTGAAGGCAAAGATCATGCCTAGTAATTCTAAAGTACTCTACACAGAGCAAACATTCCATAAACACAGTAAGTACTGGTGATTGATTGATTGATTCAAAATGTCTAGCAGATGATGAAAAGCAATATCCTTTAAATGATGCTGAGCCTATCATCATCTACACTCCAGGTCATATTAAAAAAAAAATTTTAAAGCTCAGCTGCCCAACTGCTTAACCTGGCATAATTAATAAATAGCTGCCAGATGCTGTACAGATCCACATTTTTAGCTTCCTTTTGACAGGTGACTTCTTTTCTGAAGCTACTATCCTGCATGGCCTAATGAACTATCAATCACTCCGTAAAAATATGTGAGTGGCAAAACTGATCCCAGCTGCCAGAAGCAAAACATACCAAGCTCTTTAAATTAATTCAGTGGCCTTCCTAGCAGACTCAAGGAGATTGTGATCCTGTGATGGTATCAGAATTTCTAAGTCGCCCTGTGACATCATCCCCACAACATCCAGTGTTCTCCAAAGTCTGTTCCCTGTAGATGATGAAGAACCCCAAACCCATTTCTCTTCCTTGAATTTCTCCATAATGGTTAGCTTTCTAAGGTTAGGGGGATCTCTTCTACCCTTCCACTGACCCATTACCCTCATCCTCTCTCTGGTCTGGAACTCCCTCCCTCTTCAAATCCAACAGACCACACTCTCTCCACCTTTGAAACTTGCCTAAAATCACACCTCCTCCAAGAGGCCTTCCTCAACTATGACCTTATTTCCTTTATTCCCTCTACGTTTTGCATCACCCTTGTATTTATTAACCCCAGCCTCACAACCCCTCTAGACTGTAGCTCCATGAGGGCAGGGAACATATCTACCAACTCTCATACTGTACTCTCCCAAGCACTTACTACAATGCTCTGCACACTGTGCTCAATAAATGTGATTGATAGATAAATACTTAGAGTTTAATGCAATGCCTGGCATATAGAAAACATTTCATAAATACCATAACTATCTATCTTTTTTGACAGAAAACTCTGCCATCATTATTCATATTTGCCCCCATTGCAATCAGGCTTAAAATGCCTATTTGTGACCTCATAGTAATAGTAATGGTAATGGTATTTATTGACCACCTGTTATATAAGTGCACACACAGTAGGTGCTCAGTAAATGCCACTGATTGATTGAATGATTTTTGAAAACTTAACTCCAGTGGTTGGTGAGGAAGCCTATATATTCCTCCAGGGAGAATGAGCATCATCATCACTGCAGATTACAGAATCAATCCATCAGTCAATAAGAGGGTTTTATTGAATGATTACTGTGTGCAAAATACTGTACCAAGTATTCAGGATAGTATTGTGCAACTGAATTGGTGGACACATTCCCTGCCCAAAAGGAGAAGCAGTATGGCTTAGTGGAAAGAGCATGGATGGGTCTGAGAGTCAGACGACCTGTGCTCTAATCCTGTTCTGCCAATTGTGTGCTGTGTGATTGTGGGTAATTCACTAAACTTCTCTGTGCCTCAGTTTCCTCAACTATAAAATGGGGATGAAATCCTACTCCCTTCTACTTAGGTTGGGAGACCCATGTGCAACAGGGACTGTCCAACCTGATAAACTTGTATCTATCCCTGCACTTGGAACAGTGCTTGACTTATAGTAAGCGCTTAACAAATAGTGTTTAAAAAAGGAGCTTACAGTCTAGAGGTGTAGACAGACATTTGTATATATATATATGTATATATATATTATATTTATTAATGTCTAAGTGGTGGGGCTGAGTATGGAGTGAATATCAATTTCTTAAAGGGCACAGATTCAAGGGCATGGGTGACACAGAAAGGAAAGGGAATTAGGGGAAATGAGGGCTTAATTGGGGAAGGCCTCTTGGAAGATATGTGATTTTAATAAAGCTTTAAAAGTGGGGAGAGTGGCAGTGTGTTGGATACCAAGGGGGAGGTAGTTCCAGGGCAGAGGGAGAGCATGGACAGGAGATTGGCAGTGAGATAGAAAAGATCAAGATACACTGATCAAGCAAACTGTATTGCTGTTGGAAATCAGTGAGGTGAGGCAGGATGGGGCAAGCTGATTGAGTGCTTTAAAGCCGATGGTAAGAACTGAGAAAGGAAACTATTTTTTGGCATCATTTCATCTCTAGATTTAGAATGACAGAAAACTTCTGTTTTTATCATAATTTTTCTACCTGTCCATATGCATCCCAGAATGCATGTTTCAAAAAAGAGCTCCGAGGGACTTCAATAGGTACCACTTCCAAAAAAGTTATTCCTGGGACATAGTCATTTTACGACATTACAGCTGCTAAACTCATTTCAAATGAGTCATCTGCATTTTCTTCAAATTTTTGACTTTTAAAATTATTCTCCCTCAGATCAGTTACACTTATGTTCATGGTATGTGTCTCTTTACACTTGTTCTTGAGTGAAGTGGAAATATTTGCTTGAACTTCATGAAGTGTTTTTAAGTGTCATTCTAGTTGTGATTATTAGATTCTGGACAGCCAATGTCTGAGCATTTATCATCTCTATGCTCTGCTATTAAACTACCATGCTGTCCCTTGATGTTCCCATCACCATCCTCCCAGTCCCCGTTTCACACTGCTAACACCCTTAAGGCCAGGGACCAAGTGGTGGGTATTTTTTAACTGTGTTATTCCCCAGAGCTTAATACAGGGCACTGCACCCAGGAAATGTCCAATAAATACCATCAGCTGAATAAGTTCCCACCATTTCTCTCCTTTCTCCACATATATGCTGACTCCGTTGTTAATATGCTAATATAAACAAAAGGAGCAATAATAATAATACCAAACTCTGGTATTTGCTAAGCACTTAACAAAGCCCTGTAGTAAATACACAACAACAGGTTGGACACAGTCCCTGTCTCACGTGGGGCTCATGGTCTAAGTAGGATGGAGGACAGGTATTATGCCCCATTTTACAGATCAGGAAAGCGAGGCCCAGAGAAGGTAAGTGACTTGCCAATGGTCACACAGCATAAAAGTGACAAAGCTAGGATTGGAACCTAGGTCCTTTGACTCTCAGGCCGGTAATCTTTCCAAGGCCACACTGCTTAAGAATAGTGACTAGGAGAATAGTTCTGAATACACCTAATGGTATTGGTTACAGATAAGAGAAGCCTATGGACTATTTTGCTTATTTTGATATCTGATAAATGATCTCCCAGTGAGTCCCTGCTTGGCACCACATTCAAAGGTAACAATGGTAAACTTACCTTGCTTAATGGAACTTTGAAATGTGAACGCTTTTGGTCCCAACTTTGATTTACGGGCCAAATCGGATATTTGATATCCCAATGCCTCCAAGCCTATCCAGCTTTACCGGTTTTCCATCTAGGGAGAAGTGTGCCCACACCACCCAGTTAAGGCGTTTTCATAGTCAAAAGATATAATCACCCTCTGCTTCACTAAAATTGCCCAAATCAATGATGTATAATTTTCTTTAAATGCAATTAGCCCACTGCTAATTTTCCAATGATCCTATTAGATTGCTGTTTATAAGCATTCAAGAATTGCTTTCTAAGGTCCTAAACTAGGATTTTTGTTACGGCTTGGAGCAAAACATTTTGATGTGCTGTGTGAACACGTTACCTCTTGGTGATTTTTCTTCTTTAGAAAGAACTGAGAATAAAAGAGAAAGTTCTATAGTTCTCCATCTGCTGCTGGCAGTGTGAAAAGGTAAAACAGTGGCTTAGTTTCTGGCCCTGTTTTGAGAAAATATGCTTCCCCTTTGGATCCTAGGACGAAAGATATGATTGGCTCTTCATCCATGTTGAGCTGGAAGCGAGGGATAGAGATTTCTCCAGGATCTCATAGCAGAGAAGAAACTCGCTTTCTCTTTCAAAATTCTCAAGCTTGGCTGTAGAGGAAGAAGTGCTTTCTCCACCTTACAGCCAAAGTTTTCTAGTCCACAGGGCAGTTTCAGACTGGCCAAATGGTTTCTAGCTTCCTGCACGTGCGTCATACAGACAAAGGCTTAAAGGGCCCAAGAAAATGGGCCTACACGTGTCCCAAAGAAGCCCCGGGGGCTTACTGAGTGCCTTGTCCCTCTCCTGCCTCCCACCCCCTCTATGCCATATCCCCTGTGTCTATGCAGCTAGGATCACCCTCTGGTAAGGCTTGAGCTTATTCATTGGAATTTGGGACATTTGCCTGATGGCTTGGAATGAGATGAGCTGAGCCTGTAGAGAATCTCCCACTGACCCTTACCTGGGGAGAACTTGGGACCAATTTCTGCATTCCCAGGAAGCTGTGGCATCGGTCCCATTGAGACTGCCCCAATAAAAAACCGCCCAGTTTTGTGGGTACAGGGTAGGCCATGGAGTTGAGAGAGCATGCATGTTGTGGGGTCCAACTCCTTCTAGTTCGTCCTGCTATTCTTTCAAACCTCTTCTCACAGCCTGATACTAATCAGAGAATCAATCAGTAGTATTTACTAAGGGCCCTTTGTGTGCAGAAGACTGTATCAGGTTCTTGAGAGAATAAAGTAAAATTTTATGAAATTCATGGCCTCTCCCTTCACAGGACTTTTAACATAGCCAGGTTGACAGTTGGTGCAGCTGGAACAGAGGAGGATGGGGATACAAGCCAAATAATGATAATAATAATAATAATAATAATAATAATAATAATAATAATAATAATAATGGTATCAAGTGTTTACTATGTGCCAACCACTGTTCTAAGCACTGAGGTAGATTCAAGGTAATCAGGCTGTCCCACGTGGGGCTCAAGTCTTAATTCCTGTTTTACAGATGAAGGAACTGAGGCACAGAGAAGTTACGTGACTTGACCAAGGTCACAAAGCAGATAAGTGGCAGAGCCGGGATTAGAACCCTCGTCCTCTGACTCCCAAGCCCATGTTCTTTCCACTGAGCCATGCTGCTTTAAGAGGGGGGCATGGATGGCTAGAGATACAGAGCTAGAGTGATAGGAAGAATGACAGGGAGCAGAAGAGAGATGGGTGACCTAGAGGAACTGGGTAGGAGAGAAGCTGCAATTTTTGAATCAGGGATATACATTAGAAAAACTGGAGACAGGGGGAGAGACAAGGCCAGGGGATGCTTACCATTGCCCCTAGGCTGGGCCCTACTGCCCATACCCTCATCTGGCATTGCACTGTGGGAAAATCTGGGATGAGACAGTCTTCTTAGCCTAGTGGTGATGCTGCTACCAGCCCAGCATCAACCTGAGCAAGGTCCGGGTCACTATGGGGGTCTGGGGGAGGATATATTTGGAAGGAATCCTCTAGAGTTTAAGCTCCTTGAGAACAGGGATAATGTCTGCTTAACAATAATAATAATAATAATAGCATTAGTTAAGCTAAGCACTGTGCCAAGCACTGTTTTAAGCACTGGGGTAGATCCAAGGTAATCAGGTTGTCCCACATGGGGCTCACAGTCTTAAGGGCTCACTGTCTTAATCCCCATTTTCCAGATGAGGTAACTAAGGCACAGAGAAATTAAGCGACTTGCCCAATGTCACACAGCTGATAACTGGTGGAGCCGGGATTAGAACCCACAACCTCTGACTCCCAAGCCCGGGCTCTTTCCACTAAGCCACGCTGCTTCTCTTACCCTACTGTACTCAAGTGCTTAGTATAGTGCTTTGCCTACATTGATTGATCGATTGATCGAAGGAGCATCCATGGCTGGCATTAAGTTGGTTAGATGGGGGTAGTTTAAGCATCTAGAGTTGGGGAAGCAGTATAGTCCAATGGAAAGAGAACTGGCCTTGAGAGAATATAGTAAACTTTTATGACATTCATGGCCTCTCCCTTCACAGGACTTTTAACATAGCCAGGTTGACGGTGCGGCTGAAACAGAGGAGGATGGGGATACAGGCCACATAATAATAATAATAATAATAATAATAATAATAATAATAATAATAATAATAATAATAGTATCAAGTGCTTACTATATGCCAACCACTGTTCTAATCTGGGCTCAGCTACTAGCCTGCTGTGAGGCCTTAAGGCAAGCCACTTAAATTTTCTGTGCTTCTGTTTCTTCATCTGTATAATGGTGATCAAATACCCATTCTCCCTCCTCCTTAGGCTGTAAACCCCATGTGGGCAAGAACTCTCTTGTAACTACCCCAGCGCTTATCAAGCAGTAAACGCTTAACACAATACACAATTATTATTATAATCATAAACAGTCCAACTTGGGAAACCAGCTCAAGAGTAGATGCTTTTTCATCAGTGCTATTTCTATTACAATAATGTGACAACCTCTCACCCAACTATATTAATATCCTTTAGGGTGGGAGCATGGAGTCATGGAAAGAACGCAGTAGTCCTGAATTCTAGTCCCAACTCTGCCTCTGGCCTGCTATGTGACCTCATGAAAATCACCCAGCATCCCTATGCCTCAGTTTTCTCATCTGTAAAATGAGAATAATATGTGTGTTTTTTTAATGGTATCTACCTCACAGGAATGTTTTGAAGATAAAAATGAGATAAGCATTGTGAAAATGACATATAAATTCAAGGTAATTTTAAAATAAATTTAAGTTCCTTTATGATCCTTCGCCTAAAGGATGAAACACTACACACTGCATGTCCCATTTACTAGCCTAAAACGGGTATCCATGTATGTTGAGTCATTTAGCAATTTCAATTACTTGTAAAAAAAGATAGAGATTGGGAGGAGCTGTGAATCTCTGCATACTAATGAACTCTTAAAATAAAATGTTTCCGTGTGCAACTTCCAGTCTTGTTGGATGACTTTACTTGATTGAAAATTACCCGAGAAAAATGAAATTGTAAATTACCTTAAAATTTCTGAGTCTGTGAACCACCTGTATTAGGTGTGAAGCTGATGAAGATTCAATTGAAAATGAAGTAAGTTGAGAAAACATCACGGTTTCAAATTTCAGAGCCCTAGTGTTCCCTATCAGCCATCGGGTAGAGGCAAGCAAAAACTCCTAACCATTGCCCTTAGAACTCTCTACCAACTCTCTAGTGCTTGCATATGCGCTTTGTTCATTCACCATTTCTCATTTAGTGCTCTTCACTCTTGCCAAGATGAGATTCTGTCTTGCTCTTTCCTTTCTGGCTACCAAGTCTTTGTTCATTTCTTTGTACCTCTCTTCTGCCTGAACCTCTTTCCTCCTTTAAAATCCTTTAGACCACATTTCTCTCAGTTTCAAAACCCTTTTGAAATCCCACCACCTCCAGGCATCCTTCCCTGATTAAATTTAACAAATACAAGTAATGGCATTCTACTAGCCACTTGAGCATCCAATATATACTGCTTGCTATCCTTAGCACTTACATATCTATCAATCAATCAATGGTATTGTTGAGAGCATACTGTATGCAGAGCACTGGGGAAGTACAATGCAATAGAGGTGGCAGACAAGATCGATGCCCACAAGAAGCTTACAGTCTACAGGGGAGAGACAGAATTAGAATAAAATAAAATAAATACATTACAGATAGAGGAATAGTACTTAAGTGATCTGGGGTTGGAGTGAGTATCAAAGTGCTTAAGGGGTACATAGACGCAGAGGTGACGCAGTGCATCAGCCTTCTCTCTGATCTCCCATCCTCGTGTCTCTCTCCACTTCAATCCATACTTCATGCTGCTGCCCGGATTATCTTTGTCCGGAAACGCTCTGGGCATATTACTCCCCTCCTCAAAAATCTCCAGTGGCTACCAATCAATCTGCGCATCAGGCAGAAACTCCTCACCCTGGGCTTCAAGGCTCTCCATCACCTCGCCCCCTCCTACCTCACCTCCCTTCTCTCCTTCTACTGCCCAGCCCGTACCCTCCGCTCCTCCACCACTAATCTCCTCATTGTACCTCGTTCTCGCCTGTCCCGCCATCGACCCCCGGCCCACGTCATCCCCCGGGCCTGGAATGCCCTCCCTCTGCCCCTCCGCCAAGCTAGCTCTCTTCCTCCCTTCAAGGCCCTGCTGAGAGCTCACCTCCTCCAGGAGGCCTTCCCAGACTGAGCCCCTTCCTTCCTCTCCCCCTCGTCCCCCCTCTCCATCCCCCCATCTTACCTCCTTCCCTTCCCCACAGCACCTGTATATATGTATATATGGTTGTACATATTCATTACTCTATTTATTTATTTATTTATTTTACTTGTACATTTCTATCCTATTTATTTTATTTTGTTGGTATGTTTGGTTCTGTTCTCTGTCTCCCCCTTTTAGACTGTGAGCCCACTGTTGGGTAGGAACTGTCTCTATGTGTTGCCAATTTGTACTTCCCAAGTGCTTAGTACAGTGCTCTGCACATAGTAAGCGCTCAATAAATACGATTGATTGATTGATTGGGGAGGGTGGTTGGGGAAATGAGGGTTTAGTAAGGGAAGGCTTCTTGGAGGAGATATGATTTTAGGAGGGCTGTGCAAATAGGGAGAGTGAAAATGAGTATGCATTGCATGATGAGAATTTCGGCTTCCAATCCTTCAAATCACAGCTATTATTGTTTCATTGACTGGTCATCTGCCACATCCTTTGACATGGACTCAGTGAAGTGAGGTTGCTTTAACAAGACATAAATGGAAAGAAAGGGTCAGAAGCAGCTCAACAAGCATAAATGGTGGGTCGTCCCATCCATTCCCTATTGTTTCATGAGCAGTGCCTCTGAGCTGCAGGCATGCCCATCTGCTTTGATGGCACAGTGACAGCTCATAACTCACTGCCCCTCTGACTCTCATGTCTAGTTAAAAAGGATTCAGAGCCACATTTTACTAGAAAGCCAAGTCTTCTGCAGAGTGTTCAGCTCAGGGAAATCACTTTCTCAATAACATTTTCTCTCCTCGTTCCATCAGGGCTTTGGCTTCTCTCTTTTTCAAGTCTCGTTTTCTCTGGACATTCAACATCAGGGGCATTCTGCAGGCCAAGAGAGCTAACCACATGTGCTTTATTAGACTGTTGCTTATGTATCCACAGTTCTAGGATCAACCCCTTCTTCTCCAACCAACAACCACCCTACTGGTCCAGGTATATTTTTTTTATCCTAGTATGACTGCTGCATCGGCCTCCTTGCTGATATCCGTGACTCCAGCCTCTTCCCTCTCCAATCCATAGTTTGCTGCCTGGATCAAACAGTCAATTAGTACAATACAACAGAGTTGATAGACACATTCCCTGCCCATAAGCATGTCTCCTCTCTCTCTCTATGTCTCTCTGTCCCTCTACACATATATACTGGTATTAGTATGTAGAACACTTGCTTGCTGCACAAGATTTAATTAGAGAAGCAACATAGCTCAGTGGAAAGAGTACGGGCTTTGGAGTCAGAGGTCATGGGTTCAAATCCCTGCTCTGCCTCTGGTCAGCTGTGTGACTTTGGGCAAGTCACTTAACTTCTCTGTGCCTCAGTTACCTCATCTGTAAAATGGGGATTAAGACTGTGAGCCCCCTGTGGGACAACCCGATCACCTTGTAACCTCCCCAGTGCTTAGAACAGTGCTTTGCACATAGCAAGTGCTTAATAAATGCCATTATTATTATTATTAATATCAGTCAAGACTGAACTCACACTGTTCTTTGACATCATTTACAGCCAAGCTCCTTAAGGACAAGGACATAGGTCTTTACTTTCTATTGTATATTCCTATGGGAAGATACATTGTTCTGCACCCAGTAAGCACACAACAAATGCTACTGTTGCTGTTGCCGCTGATTCCATTTGCCTCACAGAATATGACATGCTGGGGTTATTATTTTAGAACAAAACTCTTGTTTCCAGTTAGTTGGAGAGTCTTGATCAGCTCTTAATAGGCAATTGCTCCCATTTAAGTGTCATATTACAAAGTATTTGAAACCAGATTTTACAGGAGAAGCTAAAATCTTGGATGCCAGCTTTCTTACCATCTTTCATCCACACAGTTTTTCCTATCTTAGTGGAGGTCGAGGGCACAAAGGCAAAAGGAGAATTTGCCACCTATACCAATTTTTGCCTGAGTTCTGATTTGACTTTATAAATAAAAGCTCCATCACTTGAATTTCACTTATTGCTTTTTGCACCATTTCTGCTGAATGACACCAGGAAAATATGTCTGTTTACTGTCGACCAAATGCAGTTTCCTTAAAACATTCTAAAAACATGCAAAAGTTCATGTTTCATAATGCTATGAGTGTTTCCTTAGGTAGGAGTTCTGTATTTCTGAGGATCCATATGTGTCACAAACAGCGAACAATTGGGAACACTAGCTGATAATGATACGATCATTTTTGGCAGACTCTTTAAGAAGTTCTGGCAGAAGTGTAGTGAAGCATTAGTCATTTTCACAGAGAAGTTCCTGGACTATGCCAGTCACTTATTTTGGTTGCCATCTGCACTTTTTGTCAGTAAATTCAGAGAGAACATGTTACCATTGATAGATATTATTTCCATTTTTTAATCACGGTTTGAAGCAAATGATACATAACCAAAAGAACATGAATGATAATGATAATTTAAGTAGGGTATTTAAATACTCTTAACTAAATATTGCTCTTGTCCACCTATTGGTTCAGTTAGATGAATAACTACCCTTTTATGCTTTGGGACCTGGTTATCTCAGGGGTTTAAAGCTCAGTGAAGTTGAGGCAAGGAAGTCTCATTTCACCCTGCTTGGTGATCTGTGTAATGCACTTGACCTTCAGTTCTCTATGTACAAAACAAGGATCAAATGCTCAGTGTTGGAAGATACGGAATTAGCCGATCATGGCGGCAAGAGAAAAGCATTCTGGCATGGGAACCCGGTGCTGTGACAGACCGGGAATGAATCGGTCTTTTGGAAATCTGTTTCCTGACAACCTGGGTCAAAGGTGGACACTGAGCATTGAGAATGATGGCCTGGTGTCAAGGTGGATCCTAATATATGGACACTAAGACAATTGCTGGGAAGCCACAGTTTAGGGAGACCAGAACTTCTCCTGAACCAATAGCAGAGCAAATATTGAACCCAAGGGTAGAGCTCATATGGAACCGAATGCATCCTCCAGAACAGATGAGCTCTGGGGTGGCAATCAGGTTAAGGGTTGGAACTCCTACTGTCGTAAATTGTTCTACTGTTTTCACTCCACTCCGACTGAGCCCAGAATGGTAGCCCACTTCTTCCTAATGACCCTGAGCTAGAAAATGATGTAAGCCAGGCATGGGGCTGCTTAAAGTCTAGGATTAGATCAGATACATAGGATTGAGGAGGATGAGTGATTCAGGAAGGGTACAGTTTAGCTCTTGAAGCTAATATCCCCTCTGAGTTCTAGGATGCTAAAGATCAGGGGAGGAAGGCCACGCTCAACACTTCAGCTCTGTTCATTCATTCATTCAATCAATCATATTTATTGAGAGCTTACTGTGTGCAGAGCACTGTACTAAGCGCTTGGAAAGTACAAGTTTGCAACATATAGAGACGGTCCCTACCCAACAGCGGGCTCACAGTCTAGAAGGGAGAGACAGACAACAAAACAAAACACATAAACCAAATATAATAAATAGAATAAATATGTACAAGTAAAATAAATAGTCATAAATATGTACAAACATATATACATACATACAGGTACTGAGGGGAGGGGAAGGACGTAAGGCGGGGGGATGAGGTGGGGAGGAAGCAATAACTGGATCGATCAATCCAAAAACTGTGCCTCCTTGGATTCACCCTTAAGCAGGAGGAAGATGAAGTTTATCATGTTTTTATATGAAGACTTTGGTGATGACTCTCAATAAAATCTGTTCAAAAATAAGCCTCTGAGGCATATATACCTCTTTCTGCCATTCTGGAGGCTACCACGAAATTATTTAACCTGCTCACTTTAATACCTGCAACTTTATTTGAACATTGAGGAAAACTCAGGTGTCTTGGCATATGGTTTGTGCCAATCTCTGGCTGTGCAGTAAAGAGGTTTTCAATTGAAAACTGCACATACTATTTTGCTCATCAGAAAAATCTCGAGAGAGACACATCTTGGTTTTGTGAACATCCCATGGGTATAACAGTTACATCCTCATGCAATCACGATGGCAACTTCTGTTGCCAAGATGATATTCCTGGAAGGCTGGAAAAGATTTTCCTGTCAGTGAGGAGCTGACATGAAACAATAGAAAAATACATGGTCTAGTGGAAAGAGAACAAGCCTGGCAAATCATGGGTAAGTGCTTAGTACAGTTCTCTGCACACAGTAAGCACTCAATAAATACAACTGAATGAATGAATGACCTGAGCTTTAACCCTGACTCTGCCAAAAATTCCTGCTTTGTGATCTTTGGTAAGTCACTTGACATTTCTATGCCTCAGTTTCCTCACCTTTAAAAATGGGGATTCAACACTTTCTCTTCCTCCCCCTTAAGAGCTAATCCTCATGTGGGACAGGGAAAAAGTTTGACCTAATTATTATGTCTCTACTTCGTCACTTAATAAAGTACTTGGCATGTAGCATGTGCTCAATTCATACCACAATTATTATCATTATTATTAATTCATACATACTCTCCTAACTCCTTGAAGCAATCATAATCTGAGGTATTCTTACACCATGCATGTGCTGTGATCCAATAATTGCATATCTTCTTACCTGTGTGCATTACCTTACGTTCTTGCCTGTGTGCCATTTACCTGCTGTGTGACCTTGGGTGAGTCACTTAACTTCTCTGTGCCTCAGCTTCCTCATCTGTAAAATTCAAAGCCTGTCCTCTTTCCTACTTAGATTGTGAGCCTCAAGTGACATAGGAACTGGACTGTGTCCAGCCTGGTCATCTTGTATCTAACCCAGCACTTATTACAGTGCTGAGCACATAGTAAACACTTAACAAATACCATCATTTTCATTATTAAGATGCTGTCCTCTCTATACAACTTCCTCTAGGACAGTCAATGTTATGTGCGGCCTGTTGAGGATTGGAAAAAGATTGGAAATGTTTTTATTTTATGTTTTGTTTTTATGCTATTATGTTTCTAATAGCACCCAGAAACTGCAATATACTCTCCAGCGTGGCTGCGTAGAAACTGAACAGGACCAAATCTATCACTATTTACCCCATTGGCTAGGGAGAAAGGATCAGACAGAGCATCTCAACTCTCTGACATACCTTTAGAATTTTTTCAGTTGTAGTAATAATATTGATTGCATGTTTGCTGTGTGAAGAATACAGTAAGAGATGCTGGGAAGAAATACACAGAAGAGCCTCTGGGGCTGACGATCTAAAAATCCTAAATGTCTTTGGGAAACTGTCAGAGTCTATCTCTCCTGGTGGGGTCAAATCCTTCCCTTCCCCACAGCACCTGTATATATGTATATATGTTTGTACATATTTATTACTCTATTTATTTATTTATTTTACTTGTACATATCTATTCCATTTATTTTATTATGTTAGTATGTTTGGTTTTGTTCTCTGTCTCCCCCTTTTAGACTGTGAGCCCACTGTTGGGTAGGGACTGTCTCTATATGTTGCCATCTTGTACTTCCCAAGCGCTTAGTACAGTGCTCTGCACACAGTAAGCGCTCAATAAATACGATTGACTGATTGAAAACTGTGTAGACATTTTGGTGTTCTGTCTTGCACTTGCCAACAGTGAAGAGTTTTGAGACACCACGATATCTACTTCAGTCTAATCCTCCTCCTTTCTTGTAGACAGTAAACTGTAAACTCCATGAGGGCAGACACCATGTCTACTTATTCTATTGTACTCTCCCAATTGTTTAATTCAGTGCTCTGCACTAAGCAACTGGAAGAGTACAATAGAGCAAGGACCCAGTAAATTGATTGATTAATTGTGTAAAGATTGCAGCGGAGCCTAACCTTTCCATACTTGTAGCCCTCAGCAGATATGCCATCTGGTCCATGTGCTTTGCCATTTTCCAGGACTCTGGCTGTCATGGTTACTGCCTCGATTGTTGGCAGGACAGCCATTTCTCCCCATTTTGGTAAATTCACTATGCTTTCTAAGGCCTCATCTTGATAGTAGAAGATACGCTCAAGCAACTGTGGAAAAAGGGGGATTCCCTCCCTGATGTAAATGAGAATATAGCCATCTTCCATCTTTAGTGATCTTGTGATTAGGATGGTCCTTTGTCCATTTTTGGACCAGACAGTCCAGTTTTCAGCTGATCTGTTCCCTATTTGATACTTTTATCAGGTCACTGTTAGGTATTGAATTCTGTCAAGAGCTTAGTATAGTGCGCTGCACACAGTAAGCACTCAATAAATACCACAGATTGGTTGCTTGATGAGGAAAGTGGGGAGTGCATTCATTTGGAGCTGGCAATGCTTCCAAATAGGAAGATTTCTGTTACTTTGGCCTTGTCGAAAAGGAAATTTCGGGTGCATGTCATATCCAATGCCATTTTTCATGGCATAAGGGTTAGAGCACAGGCCTGAAAGTCAGGGGTTCTAATCCTGGCTCTGCCACTTGTCTGCTGTGTGACTTTGGGGAAGACGTTTCAGTTCTCTGTGCCTCAGTGACCACATCTGTAAAATGGGGAAAAATCTGTGAGCCCCATATGGGACAGAGACTGTGTCCAACCTGATTTGCTTGTATCTATCCCAGTGCTTAGTATAGTACCTGGTACACAGTAAGCACTTAACAACTACCATTATTAACAATAATAATAATATTGCCAATGCCCCAGTTTTCACCTCAAGTTAAGGATACATCTGGCTGTAATGGAAAATTCTTGGATGTAAGCCAGGTTGTAGCATCTGGACAGGAGATGGAGAGGGAAAGGAAATAGATTCATAAAGGCTTGGTATGCTGCTTTGCACACAGTCAGTGCTCAATAAAAATCGTTGATTGATTGATCAATCGATGATCAATCACCTTTAGTGAACAGCTTTAGAGGGAACAAATGGTATCTCTCGAAGAAGAGGATCCTGCCAGCCACTAAAGCAGGGATACTCATCTGAAAGAGTTACGTAGAAAATAAGAAAATCGCATCACTAGCTGATCAACACAGCTTTCTTTAGCTGTATGTGCTACTGATTCAGATGAAACCATATAATGCATTTCATGATCCCCACATCTCCCACCAGCCTCGGGATTTAATCATCATTTTGTGTGTTTTTTCATGAGCAAGTTAGGTGTTTTTAGCTCATCTGACACATGTTTTTCCCCGGTTATTTCAACACTAGTATTAAAGCATGAAGGCTTTTTCAATGCATACAAACATGAGTCAAAATAGAACCATATTGGGCAGTAGAAAGCTTTGGTACATTAAGCTAATGATGATGAAAACTGGCTTATAAAAATTCAAACAGCATTTTGTGAAACCATTATAAAGCTCAGAGCTAGGGAATTAGACAGAGTACCCACACAGTGGGAAAGTACAAATGAACACCTACGCAGATGGCTGTGATAAGAACAGAACAACCACCAGGCGATATAATCGAAAGAAGCAAAATGAGGTACCGATTGTAAGTGGTGCTTAACTTTATTAAGCGAAGGGAACACTATTACTGAAAGTCTGTATCTGACAAAGGCAAATTACTTTGTTGTAATCATGTTCATGAGCTGTCTTGTGTAGTCAAAGGCCTGCCACTCATTTAAATTAAACTGTAGCCTTGAAAATGTTAATTAGATGTTACAGCCAGATGCAATATTGAAGAACCTTTAATTTATAAGTTTCAAACGTTTTTCTTGAAACATTCTCACATGTTTGTAACAGAACAACAGGCATGGATTTGTGACATCAAAAGGCTAGCCTGTCATACAAACTCCTTTGTTGTCTCTGATTGCGCAGTTATACATATTTGTGAGAACACTTACTAAATACCTCTTGAAGAATATATTTCCAAAGCCTAAATTAAAAGCCGAACTTGACCACAAATCAAGAAAATGCACTTTATGAGGTATTATTCTTCCCATGTCTAAGCTGCCAGTGAAAATGATATAATAACAGGTGAGATGTACTAAAGCAATCTTGCTGGGGTGAACCAATGCTAAATTCTGGCAACGATTGAATCATTACGAGCCATTTGAATTGAAGGATATAAACTCATTAGACAAAGAAGCACTCCTTTGAGTCCTTCTGCACTCTATGGGTCTTCCCTCTGGGGGCTACAGAAAGGGAAAAATAGTCATACGAGACAAATTTGACCTCAAATCGAAATGCTGATAAAGAGTTGAAAAAATTTAAGCGATTTCATTTTGATTTTCTTTTCTCTGATTAGGATTCAAATGGGAACCATGGAAATGAGGAAAAAAGGAACAGCTTCATTGATCTCCTATGCCACTTCCCTGTTGTGTGACCTAAGGCAATTTCTCTGTGTTCAGTTTCCTCACTGGTAAAATAGAGATTAAATACCTTAGATGGTGAGCCCCATGTGGGGCAGGGATTGTGTCTGATCTGCTTGTATTTTCTCTATTCCAGTCATTAGTACTGCATACAACACAATCAGATGAGGCACAGTCTCTACCATATTGGGTGCACAGAGATTTAATCTCTATTTTGTAGACGAGAAAACAGGAACATAGAAGTTAAATGACTTGCCCAAAGTCATACAGCAGGCAAGTGGCAGAGGTGGGATTAGAACCCAGGTTTCTTGACTCCCAACTCTCTTTCCACTAGTGGCCATGTCACTTCTCACATTACCCCATTTATTATTACTACTATGTTACTAGCATTATCGCCAAGACCCGCCCTTTCCTCTGCATCCAAACCTGCTACCTTGCTGGTTCAATCTCTCATCCTATTCCTACAGGATTACTGCATCAGCCTCCTTTCTGATCTCCCATCCTCCTGTCTCCCCCCATTTCAGTCTGCTGCCTGATTATCTTTGCACAGAAACACTCAGGGCATGCCACTCCCCTCCTCAAAAATCTCCAGTGGTTGCCTATCAACCTTCGAATCAAGCAAAAACTCTTCACTCTCGGCTTCTAAGCTCTCCATTGCCTCTCCCCCACCTACCTCACCTCCCTTCTTTCCTTCGACAGCCCAGCCCACCCACTCTGCTCCTCTGTCGCTAACCTCTTCACTGTGCCTTGTTCTCGCCTGTCCCGCCGTCGACCCCTGGCCCACGTCCTACCTCTGGCCTGGAATGCCCTCCTCCACACATCCGCCAAACTAGAGCTCTTCCTCCCTTCAAAGGCCTACTGAGAGCTCACCTCCTCCAGGAGGCCTTCCCAGACTGAGCCCCCCTTTTTCCTCTCCTTCTCCTCCTCCCCTCCCCATCGCCCCCCTCCATGCCTCCTTCCCCTCCCCACAGCACTTGTGTATATTTGTACGTATTTATTACTCCATTTATTTTATTAATGATGTGTATACAGCTATAATTCTATTTATTCTGATGGTATTGACAACTGTTTACTTGTTTTGTTTTGTGTCTGTCTCCTCCTTCTAGACTGCGAGCCCATTGTTGGGCAGGGATTGTCTCTATTTCTTTCCCAATTGGACTCTCCCAAGTGCTCAGTACAGTGCTCTGCACACAGTAAGCGCTCAACAAATATGGTTGAATGAATGAATGAACTTATCCAGAATCTTGTCCAGGCCCATATGAAAGAATCTCTCACAGTCTGGCAAGTACAGTATTTTCCCCAGTACTCTCCAGGTCCATGGGAGTTCTACATTAGCCCACTCACATTTTTCATTTCATGTTCTCGCCGTTCTAATTGCTTTCCCTTCTGCTCCTCCGTGTTCTCCTTCCCCTCATCTCTGTTTTCTTCTTTCCCATTGTGTGTCTCAGGAGATATCCTCCCCAAACTGGAAGTATATTCTTCTACCTAGGTTTTGGATCCCAGCTCCCTCTCATTTCTTGAAAATCCTGGTCCTGCCTTCTTCTCTACTTTCATTCATTCAGTCATTCAATCATATTTATTGAGCACTTACTCTGTGCAGAGCACTGTAATAAGTGCTTGGAAAGTACAATTTGGCAACAGATAGAGATGATCCCTAGCCAACAACGGGCTCAGAGCCTAGAAGGGGGCAAACAAAACAAGTAGACAGGCATCAGTCTTTTTGCTGTTGCCTTCGATCTACCCCTCCCTTTCCGTCTGTCTTCAAATGTGCCCATCTCTTACCTGTACTGGGGAACAAAAAAAAAATCCCTACTCTCCTTCAAGTTATCTCCTCCAGGAGGCATTCCTTAATTAATCCTCCCCCATCCTGCAATCATTAATAGTTTTTATTGACCTCACATAATTTTCTTAGTACAACACCAAGTGCACCAAATTAAGAGATGTAGTCCTAGCCCTCCATATTCTTAAAATCTAGTGGGGGAGAATGGAAGATACAAAAGGATTTGCAAGTAGTGGGAGCAAGGAGAAGAAACAGAGTGGCAACTGGTAAATAGCTAGAGTATGGAAAGGCAAATAACTGGATGATGATGGTGATGATGATGATGATGATGATGATGATGATGGAGTACCCTGTCCTAAGTGACAGATTAATCTCATCCCACTCACAAATACTTTGGGAATGAGAAAGTCTGTTAAGGGATTAGTTACAGTGCTAGGGGTTTGAGCATTGCTACTTGGATTCTTTCATTCCTACCATCATGTTCTCAGGGGATGAAATCAGCTAGTAGATGAGCAGGAGTGCAGCACATGGTAATATATAGGCAAGATTATGTCATCTAAGTGATGACCATTTGCACACCATACCCTAATGAGGGTCTGACCAATTTAAAATAGACCAGAACCCCCAGATTCATTAGTAATGCAAATGGGTTGCAAGATACCAATAGCTCTAGAGGTGTTCCCTAAGTCAGATCCCATCTGGGTCATCTTGGAATATCTCTTCACAGACATCTCTCAGGTGAGGAGAATACCCTTGGGGCCCTGGGTTCCACAATGTCACCAAGTATTTAGGGTGATGGGGAGTGAGGAATTCCAGCAGTTATGTCCTATGGGGTTAGGACTCAGCAGGGCATTTGGACAGTGGGTCAGATGGTCAGGTCAGATGGTCAAATCATGTGAAGATCACTGGGAAAGTCCATTGAGAATGTCTCTGTCTCGCTGGTTTCACGGAAACCCCATCACTAAGGCTAGACAGCCAGTGCTGTGTTCAGGTGTTGGGAGAGAGCAGAGTCACACTGGGGCTGACGTTGAAAAAGGGGAAAGATTTTCTTCAGCCTCTTCTGCTCTGCAACCCACAGGAACCCATGGAGAGATCCAAGAGTGGGAGTGGGAATCATTTTCCTCTGCAGCATTCTGAAACCCTTCTCTCCAGTCATTGCTTCAACCCACCGTCCTGGTTAGTCTCTGTTACTCTGAGGGTTATTACGTGGTTTGGCTTAGAATATACCCTAAGGAAGCAACCATATTAGAGCAAAGCATTTCTCCTCTCCTGGATATGGGTATGTTCATCCTGTTTTCAGAAATGAGCTGTGCTCAACACCAAAGACAGACTTGGCAATGGTAAGTTAGCAACTGGAACCCTATTACATTCCATATTTCTGACACTTTTGCTGAGGAGAAAGTCTGACTAAGGTTTTCCACATTTTCTCGATAAACGTCACACTAGTGGTGGATGTCTAATGGCAAATGTGTTTTAAATAGAACTGTCTCTCTCCTCCACAGCAGTTCCTAGAGCCCAGTGGTTAGTAAAATAATATGGGTGGCTTTTCCTTTTGGGTTGCATGAGGCCAGAAAATGTATGCCGATCTTTTTCCAATAAAAGAACCAGAAATCTAGTTTGGATGCCCAGTGGCTGGACCCAACTGTAAAGCATAAACTCTATCCCTTGGTTCACAGGTAACATTTCATAACACAAACACTGGTATAGAGCCCGGCTCATCCTTACACAACTCTTGGCAGCAACTCCAAGTACCGAGCAAACCTAAGTTTGGAGCCCAGCATTTTTATGACTCATCTACCACATTTGCATTCAAGTCATGTGCCTGAGACACAGAAACTTGGTATACTCTCAGAGCTGGAACCAGGAACCTTTGAATCCTGGAGTCAAACGGACAAATCACATAATCCCTCTCCTTTGGTTTCCTTATCTTGAAAATGGAGCTAATATGTCATTTTGAGCTACCATGACGACTAATGTGTATGGCGGGCTTTGATGATGAAAGGTCGCAGTCTCTCTCAGTAGGTTCGAGAAAATCATGTTAAATTTCACTGAGCCTTTCAAGCAAGAACAGATCACCCAGTCCTTTCCATTAAATGTAAAGTTGAATTTCAGTTTTCTGACAGTGACTCTGTGATTAGCTGTCCCTGTTAAAAGCAGACGAGAAAAGGGAAATATTTTACCAATGCATCTATCTGCGAACATTTCCAGAGCTCAAATGTTATTTCACTTAGCCGCAAATGGCAAAGCATTGGCTTTCTAAAGGAGATGTATTAATGAGCCTGAAAGAAGCATTTTTACAAAAGTGCATTGTCAGAAGGAGCAGAGAGTCAGCAATATTTCAGTACATGTTAGTTCTTGAGTACTGTCACTTCTATATAAAGCTACAGAAAGTGAACATTAGCCTTTTAAGGGAGTCATATTTCAAGGATCAGGTGAGAAAGACAGAAGTGTTGGATGCACTTCACTGCACTGCTGTTCATCCCCAACACTTTGCACAATGTGAGAATGTTTAATAATTCCAACCCAGCCTACAGATAAGAATCTTTGGTGTCACATCACAACTGACAGTGCTGGTGTGAGATTTGCAGTAAAACAATATTCCAGCTGTGGCTTTCATTTACAGAAATGAAACAGCAGCCTCAGAAAAAAAGGTAAACATTTTAGTCATTTAACAACATTTGCACCAAATGATAATACTCTCCTCAAGAGAAGAGAGGAAATAAAAGCTGAGGAGCTGAAATGACATTATTGTAGGTTTTTCACCCATATCTATATCTGTATTTGAAATGACTGGGTTAGTGTTTAGATTTTAGAGACATCCTATCCGGGCAGATCACCAAATATAAATAAGCTCTTGCCCAAATAAAGTCTCCAGCAACTGGCAGGGCAGGCATCCTTATTTTCCTCCCATTAATCACTAGAAACTTCACACGCCAGGAAGGTCTCAAGGGATATTTCTGGCTGGGAAAAAGATCCTCCCTCCTCAGTTCTAATCAGCCCATCCCATCTGTAATGGCTTTAGAAAATTGTTAATGACATAAAGTGACAGTCAAAGGGCTATTGGGTCTGTCAGTATAGAGTTACTATGGACTTTCTAACCAACTACTACATACAGGCCTCAAAGCTTCTGGAAAATGATCTGGATTATGGAGGAAAACATTTGATATGTTAGCCATCATAGCCGGGAACTGAAAAGAAAAGCTTCCTTAATACTGTTCTTTCAGGCTATAATGGGAAATGCGAAGATAAATCTGGCTTGGGGACAAACCCACCTGAGACTGTGGAGAGCTCTCCAGAATGAGGTGGAGGTTTAAAATGTGGACTATATACAGAAGGCTGAATAAGAAGCTAAGAATACAAGAGCCCTTTCTCTAGTTAACCTGGCATTCTGAATCCAGCATTAAAGCTGAGCAAACTCTCCTACTCACTCTCACAGGAAGATGTGGGATAATAAAACAGTAAGTCCTTGTGCTTCTGTATAGCAGTTTAATAAGTAAATGCCCTATCCAGCTACAAATATTAAGCAAACAAAGCCAGTGTTTGATTACGCCTCACAAACAGGAAAGCCCTGCTCCCCCAATGCTAAAATATTGTTGTCTTCCCATTACATGACTTTGAACTGAAGTCATGGAAAATTGCTGCAATTTGAAGTATATTTTAAAAGGAGAAATAGCAGATCACAAGGTATGATACTATTTGTGGTATTATATAAAGGGGCTGCACCAAGATTGATACATTCATGCATATCTGTGAATTTGAATCAGTTATAAAAAGGCAGATAATAGGTATGTAAATGTAAATTTGAGGGTTTTTTAAGCTAATTTTATTCTGGTGCAGGTGATTTTTCAATTTCTAGAACATTCACCTCATTAGGGTGTCACAGAAAGTGACAATATAAACAGTCAGATTCCCACACACTTCCTGCAGGTTGTTCTCTGGGTGGTAAAAATACTACACTCTGATATTTCATGGATTCTGGGAGGTAGGGTCAATGGATTACTAGCTGGTAGGGTTCTTCTCTCTCACAGAAGAAGCATGGCTAGTGAAGGAGAATGGGCCTGGGAGAAGACCTGAGTTCTAAGCCCAGTTCTGCTATTTACCTGTTGTGTGACCTACGTTGAATCACTTAACTTCTCTGTGCTTCAGCTTCTTCATCTGTAAAATTCAATGCTTGTTATTCCTCCTACTTAGACTATGAGCCCCATGTAGGACCTCGTCATCTTCTATCTACCTTAGTGCTTAGTACATGCTGACATATAGCAAGCACTTAACTGGGGCCTCTTCTCACTGGAAGCCTTCTGGTGGTTGGTAATTAGTAGGAGAGGAGGATGGGACGGAGATGTAGCAATGAGAGTCACGATGAGAGAGATAATGATGAAAAGTGTGGAACTGACTTTCCTGAAGATCTTTATTATGATAGCTTCTCTTCTTTCCTGGATGGCTTAGGTGTAGTCCTAAAACAGTGGAGCATTGATTTCAAAATTCCTCTGGCCCTAAGATTATTTGATGGTACAATTCACCTCATTCAAAGGTTCATTCATGCCCTATGACCTGGGGAACCTAATTAAGAGGCAATATGTAAACAAACCAGAGGGAAGACAATGTTGGTCAAGGGAGAGATAATAGGGAACCAGTGAAGAGAAAAGCCTCAGGGACATCCTAAAAATATCCCATTGAAATTCCAACCCCATGGATGGTCTAGGATGGGCAAGTCTAAAAATACATTTAACCAAAAGTTGAAAAACCTCTGCTACAAACTCCTACCACAGTTCAGTATGGAAATCTCCTTACAACAGGTTCTTTCATCTGGTATTGATGCACTTGGATAGATACAGCTGGACCTGGGGCGGTCTTTTCTGGGGGCCAGAAGGCAGTGTAGAGAATTTTGAAGAATGTTAAGATTTTTCTCCTTTTAACAATGCCATTTGCCCCTTTGTCTTCCCCTTTCCATCTCTGCCTCTCCTTTGGTGACTTCCTCTTCCAAACTTCATACCTAGACACTAAGCCATCAGACAAATTGAGAAGCATCGTGGCCTAGTGGATAGAGCACGGGTTTGGGAGTCGGAAGGACCTGAGTTCAAATCCCAGCACCACCACTTGTCTGCTGTGTGATCTTGGACAAGTCCTTAACTTCCCTGTGCCTCAGTTACCTAATCTATAAAATGGCGATTAAGACTGTGAGGCCCATGTGGAACAGGGAATGTGTTCAACCTGAAAAGCTTGTAGGTACCCCAGTGCTTAGTACAGTGTCTGGCACATAGTAAGCACTTAAACAATACCATAAAAAAATTGGGAGTTTTTATCTCTATGCTAAGGGACCCGATGGAAAATCTTCTCCACGTGATACCAGAGTGATTAGAGTTAGTCAGTTGCCATATTGATCGACAGGTTCCACTGCTGAGTTATATGTTTTGCAGGAAGTCATCATTTCCTCCAGCTCCTTGCTCTCGTGATGAGAGTGAATAGAATGAGCTCTTGGCAGAATTGCCATATGCTTTCCTTTTATTGCTTCTCTATGGAAGCCATGAAGCATCCTGATCTCTTGAGACTGTCTTCACAATAAACATCGTTTCATTGTGTCTCTACTGAATATTAGATTTCCAGTGTGCTATATTCCCTTCATTTTTTTCTTTTTTAATGTTACCAGAAGCAACAAGTTACCGCCTCCCTCCCCCCTCCATCCCCACCCTCCAACCTCGCCTCACTGGATCCATTCCACTCTCGCTCTGACCAACCTTCGAAGGATTTATTTTTCTCCATTCAGATTATAAGGCTGAGAGCAATCAAATGTGACTGAGCTAAACTCTCCCTGGGTTTCAACCTAGTAGAAGGGTTAAGCGCTGGTGGATGGAAGCTGTGCTCACTTTCAGGCCACTAGGGTGCCATACAGTCATTTTAGTGCACTTTAGCAATAATTTGCTAAATGGTACTCTACTGGCCCGAAAGAGTTCAGGCAGTTTCCCTAAGTGGCTAACCTATGAGTCCGGTGAAGCTTTGGATGGGGAGAATCTCCTGCCACCCTGTCTATAATCCTCACTCAGTTGATGCGACATTTGATCTTATCTCAGAAGCTAAGGAGCCACCTCCTCTCCCTTCTGGATCTCCACCAAAACGATTACAGAACGCCCTCCCAGACTGTTGCCACAGCAACCCCAAGATGTTATCACTTTGCTGACTGAGGCAGAGAGCTTCCAGTTTCATCACACGTGGGCTATGGCTGTTTTTATTTTTCGCCTAGGAAAGTTTTCTTTGAAAAGTCAAAATATCTGAAAATGTAAAACATGCCCAGGGATCCTTAGTCAAAAGAAAATCGAAGTGTTTCATGGATCTAAGGGCACAGGCTTGGGAGTCAGAGGTCATGGGCTTGAATCCCGGCTCTGTCAATTGTCAGCTGGGTGACTTTGGGCAAGTCACTTAACTTCTCTGTGCCTCAGTTACCTCATCTGTAAAATGAGGATTAAGACTGTGAGCCCCCTGTGGGACAATCTGATCATCCTGTAACCTTCCCAGTGCTTAGAACAATGCTTTGCACATAGTAAGCACTTAATAAATGCCGTTATTATTATTATTATTATTCTCTGGGCCTCAGTTACCTCATCAGGAAAATGGGGATTAAAAGTGTGAGCCCCACTGGGACAACCTGATTACCCTGTATCTACCCCAGTGCTTAGAACACTGCTTGGTACATAGTAAGTGCTTAATAAATACCACACATTATTATAATTATCCATTTGCTGAATCAATCTTTCTTGATTACAGTTTGTGGGTTTTCTTCTGGCCTAGACAATTTTCAATGTCACTAGCATCTTGTCCCCAAATATCCTTTGGACTCCTCATCAAAGGACTCAGCGTTTCCTCTCATCAAAGACTGTAGCTGAATTCATCAGTTACAATATTCTACAAGAAGGGTGTATTCGGATCTGAAATAAACAAACAAGCACAGTGTTCTGAAGCTAGAAAGAGAATGAAAAGGTATTGGAAATCTGGGTGTTTATTTTCCAAAACTGCTGTTACCATACGTAACAATCAAAACATTCACAACAATTACATAAGGTAAAGAACTGAGAAAGGGCCCAGCCTGGGGAACAGCCGGAAAATCCAATTCCACAGGGACAGATCCCTCAAAGAGAGAATAAACACTATCGCGTCCCCCAAATGTAATCTGAATTTGTGTAACTCAGAACATTTGGTTTGTGATCATTAACAAACTTACAAGTTTCACAAATTTTATCTGGTTCCTTCAATATGGGATTGGTGAGTTTTATGATAGACTAAATAAAGATGAAAAATGATTCCTGAATCCACATCCATGTAATATAGACCACAGGGGCCTGATTGATAGACTGGGGTTAGGGACGGGCTCACTCCAACCCAGCAACTCAGCAGGAGGGAAGTTTATGATATTCCTTAAAAGATTGTGTCCTGAAGTGAAGAGGAGTCTAGGGATTGGCCCCTCTACCCACTGTTTTAGCTACCTATCTAAATGTTGTATGGGTGCATTGCTTAATCTTTAATTTGCCCCCTTATTTGAAATGTACTGTTGTAGATAATTTGTGGCCATTTCCTATATGCCTGTCTTCCCCCACTTAGATTCTGAGTCCTCACTGGGACAAGGACCAGACCAGAAGTTTGCATTTTCGCTGTTATTATTACTACTACTAATAACAATAACAATAATAGTATTGCTTAAGCACTTACTATGTACCAGGCACTGTACTAAGTGCTGGGGTAGATGCAGGCAGATTAGGTTGGACCTAATCCCCATCCCACATGGGGCTCACAGCCTTAATCCCCATCTTACAGATGAGGTAACTGAAGCACAGAGAAGTTAAGTGATTTGTCCAAGGTCACACAGCAGACTGGTGCAGGAGCTAGGATTAGAACCCAGGTACTCTGACTCCCATTCCCATGGTCTTTACACTAGGTCACACTGCTCCTCATCTACCTCAGTGCTTAGTATGATGTCTAGTATAAAGTACTATATAAATTCTGTAATAAAAATGAAACAGCAATAACAATAATGTTAGTATTAATAAAACCAAGTGAAATAATGATGATGAAAGTCCAGGGTGGGGGCTAAATTCAGACAAATTAACTCTTGCTCCTAAAGGGGGCAAAATCATCTCATGTAGGGTTCGATCTGGCTTTCTTGAAACCTAATGAAATATTAATCTATGTCTACATACCGGGTTTATTTTAAAGTTTCTATAGCACGGCTTGGCACAGTTCCTTCATTATGGAAGCTGATTTTAGTTTTACAAATGACCTTCCTTTCTTAGCCCAATCTCTAGCACACTCTTCCCACAACTCTCCAAGTTGATCACTCATCACTAATTCCAACCAGACAAAGGAAGTTTTCCATAAAAAGCATTTCCATCCTATTTTCTTGTCTCCCCAATTGTTGTTTGGTTATTTCATGATCCTATCTTTCTTTCCAAACTTGTATCAATTTGGAAATCTAGCATGAAATCTAATTTCATGAAATCTTTCCTTGTACTCACCCTATTAGGTATTCTTTCAAACCCACAGTGAAATCCTAGTTGTCACATGACTGCCCACAGCTGAGTGCGGTTTGGCCCAGGATGAACCTTGTCCATCTCTTTCTAAATCTTTCCTGTTTAAATCCCTTCATGAAGAAAAGTCTAACTATCCAGATTGCAGCATTCTGTTTGATTTCTTCTCTATTTCTTCATTTAGTCTTAATCTCCCTTTTTTCTTCCATTCAATGCCTTCTTGTCATTTCATTCCCTCTCCCACCTGTTTTCACACCCCCTCCCAACTCCCAATTCTCCCCTCTTTCTGTTCCCAAAAGGGACATCCTGGCCCCTTTCCAACCTATGACATTCTCTCCCAGTGGAAAGTTGTTTCCAACAAAAGCCATGAGACTCCTTTAAGATCACACAAACTCAATGAACTGGCTTGCTTGTCAAATAGCAAATCTGTCAAACAGGAATCAGAACCTTTTCTTTTTCAGTTGGACCTATTTGGGGCTTATCAAGCATAGCAAGTGCAATAATATGATGACAATGGAGGTAACATGCTAAGAGAAATATATGCTGTTAATTCAAAGTACTCATGAATGCTGGCATAGGCCACTAATGATAATGAAACCAATACCACCAATACCATCATGTCAAACTTGTTTTGGAATTATCTATGTTTATGGGGAAGAACAAAAGCCTAAATTCCTTGAGGACAGGAACTACATTTTCTCTAGTATGCAAGAATGCATGATATCTTACACACAATTTATGCCTGAATATTAATACTCTCTGGAAGTTTCTGAACTTCAGTTCTGCAAAATTGAAAATTATCAGTCAGTAATGACTGGGGGAGTTAGATTGGCCCAAGAAAGAAAACTGTTAATTTGCAATGTTTCTTTTCACTAGAGCTTGATTTTCTATCTTCAAAAGGCATCCTTTTATTTCCAGTACTCCCCAAATTCCCATCTTCAGAAATGACCTCTTTGTAGGATGAGTTTTTAAGAGATGTTTGCACATCTATGGTGCATTATGGTGACATGCCTATCTCTGACAACAGGTTGATCTTTGAAATCCAGGAGATGTGAACGTTTTCCTTCTCTGTGTGTGTGAAGGTGGTGTTTCTTGTTAATTTCTTTCTCTCCCTGAGCTCTGAGTAACAGCATTCTGTAGGAGGCAGAATGATGTCATTACAGTCAGAGCATAATACTTCAGCCTCTGGAATAAGACATATTGTGGCATATATTTCACTACTTTTAAAGGTAGTGAAATACAAACTTTAGATATGATGATATCCATTTTGTTTTAACAGGTGCTTGGAAAAGCTGAACTAAAACGCTCCTATTTCTTCAGGGCGGGAATCAGAGTGAAAGTCCTTTTGGCTCTTTTGCACCCATCATCCCTGGACTTCCCCATCTGCCTTCCATAAACCAGAAACAGTGAATGTAAAAATAGAGCTAATGCAACTATTTAATTGGAGAAGTGGGGAGACTTTTGTGCAGGCAAAATGTTATCTTGTGGTAAGTATCTCAGGCCAAAAGGAGATGTTCCAAATACGTGGTATCATTGTTAGTGATTTAAAAATAAATAAAAAAACACAAACCCAGAATGATTAAATCACTCCCTCTAGGAGTAAACAGTTTTGGAACTAGTAATCACCACTGAGATTACAATAAACAGACCTAACTGTTGCTCCTCTTTCTCTCTGGGTTGTGGTGAGAGAAAGAATTAACATCACTTTCTCAATTTCTCTCCCTTTAGTTTTTCCTGTCTTTGGCATTTGTAAACCCAGTGGGAAAATAGCAACCCTTCCCCCAACAGAAAGATGCATTTCTCTAGGTTAGTTTTTAGATATAAAGGATTTTTATTTATAGGGGAAGGACAAAGATTCTGTTTTACAGGCACAGGGGTGCAAATCAACATTATTTTTGTTCCCACTATGATCCAGATGGCAGGGCTCTCTCAGGTTTGACTTGAAAAGTGTTAAATTGACAAGGGGAGAGAGGACCTGAAACTGCAGTTTTTCCATTTTTTGAGTGCTCCTACTTCCTTCCTAGTTCCTACTCTTTCTACACTTGACCTACGAGTCAGAGAACTGGGGTTCTAATCTCGGCTCTACCACTTTGCCTGCAGTACGACCAAGTACAAGTCACTTAACGTCTCTGATTCTCAGATTCTTCATCTGTAAAATGGAAATTAATAACTGTTTTCCCTGTTTCCATTTAGTGCTGTGCTTGGCACAAAGAAAGCACCTAACAAATACTGCAGTCATTATTACTATTACTCAATCTTTCCCCACGTCTATTTTACACCTATTGGCCAGGTAGAACATGAATCTTCAGAGATTGCCCAGCTGCTGCGTACATTTAAGTCTCTCTTGCATATTAATGGACATTCTGGGCATGGGACAGTATCTCCCCTCTCTTTGGACCTCCCCACTCTCGCCACTCCTAAAATAAAATATGGAACTGGCTTAATTAAGATCTATATTTGCCAGCTTTGGGCAATTCCACAAAATGAATAGAGAGTGATTAGCTCACAGGAAAATACAATTTAAAGGGCTTACGGGATTACCCCTCCCTGCAGGAAGGGAAAAGGTGAAATTATCCAGGTTTGCTGAGTAGCTATGCATACCATAAAGAATATTAAGCCTTCTTTGGTACCCTCTTTCAGGGTTTTATCCCTGAATAGTCAGGAAAGCCTTTTGTTTTAGCCAGCAAAATTCTTTCCTGCTTTAACGTTTGACCCAGGACACTTTAAATTGACTGGAAGGTGGTGATTTATGTATTTTTCCACTAGATGATACACTCCTCATAGTCAGGAACTGTGCCTTTTTGTTTCAACTGTATTTTCCCAAGTGCTTAGTGAAGATGATGGACTCTCCCATCAGGAATGATGGATGAGCTTCAGCCCTGAGACTTCAGGATGTGAAACTGCATAGAGGAGTTGATGAAAGTGGCAGGGGCTTATGTAACACTCTTAACTAAGTTCTTCTGTTTCTGCCAGTCATTCTCTTGCTGGGGCATGGAGTGCACTGGGAAAGTAAGTGGGCCCTACATTGCCAAGTTCATGTTGACCTTTATCTACATTATCCTAGCAGAACTAGGGCTAGGGCCCAGGTTCCTGATTTCCAGAAAAGTGTTCTCACCACTGGACCAACAGGACAGTTCAAAGTGCCTGATTCAGTGTTTTGCACACAGTAGGTGCTCAGTAAATTCCACTGACTGAGCTAAGGGAGAGTTTATTAACACCTAGATTAGGGTCATGATATAAGAGTAGAAAGGAAGGGATATACCCAAGAGTTGGAAATTACAAACACTGGAACGGGGTAAGGGGAAGCACAGAGTATTCTCCCTTAAAGGAATTGTGGGGTGCACCGGAAATAACACCTAAAATCATAAATGAATATATTCCTCCCATTTTCCTCATCATTCCCCTCCTTCTCCATCCCCCTCAAAAAGAGATATATAAAGAGTCAACATTCCCTAGGGAGTCTTTAAGTGCTTCATCATCTTTTGGTTCTTTAGTCCTCTGCACTCTGCTTTCCACCCAGTCTTTCCCTGGGGAAGAGAGCAGTTTTCACTAGTGTGGCAAGAAATGTGGGCCTTTGTACATTTCCTTTAAACTGACATTAGGTTTGTCCCTTAAACTCTTTGCTAATTTCAGCTCCTCAGTAATTTCCTTGTAGGCAGAAGCTGGTGGGCTGATGACATCAGAGAGCTCGTTTAATGGATTCATCAGAGCAGATGCAGGGAGAATTTTCAGCTGCACAATCCCTTATGTAGGTGACAAAGGATGAGAACTTTTTTCATACTCCTAGAATTACTGCTGGAGAGGATGGGGAGAGGCACTAGGCATTAAAAGCAGAGCTGGAATAGAAAATTACGTGGGTGTCAAGAAATAGGGTAATATTTTCAAGGTCTCATGCTATGGGACTGGCCAGTGCTCTGAAGAAGGATTGGAAAGGCAAATATGAATAATAATTATTTTCAACGTTATAGTAACATTATCATTATTGTTCCTGTTGTTATCATGAGCTTGCTATGTGCCAACAACTTCCATAGACTCCAGAAAAAATCCCTGTGCCACTTGTGAAGTATCGTCTCAAAGGAATATGGCATAGGTATCTTATCCTCATTTTACAGAGGAGGAAACCGAGGCACAGAGATGTGAAGTGACTCACTCAGTTTCACCCAGCAGGCTCATGGTAGGACCTGGATCTCCCAACTTTCAGTCTCAACCTCTTATCACTAGGCCACATTGACTGTTGACAAAAAACAACAATAACAACAATGACAAGCACTGTTCCCTAGGGGATAGATCACCCGCCTGGGAGTCTGAAGGACTCTTAGGTTCCAAATCTCGGCTCCTCTACTTGTCTGCTGTGTGACCTTGGACAAGTCACTTAACTTCTCTGTGATTCAGTTATCTCATCTGTAAAATGGGGATTAAGACTGTGAGCCCCATGACAAACATGAATTGTGCCCAACCTGAGTTCTTTGTATAATAATAATAATAACAATGGTATTTGTTAAGTGCTTACTATGTTCAAAGCACTGTTCTAAGCACTGGGGAGGTTACCAGGTGATCAGGTTGTCCCACGGGGGGCTCCCAGTTTTAATCCCCATTTTACAGATGAGGTAACTGAGGCACAGAGAAGTTAAGTGACTTGCCCAAAGTCACACAGCTGACAGTTGGCAGAGTTGGGATTTGAACCCATGACCTCTGACTCCAAAGTCCCGGCTCTTTCCACTGAGCCACGCTGCTTTCCAGTGCTTAGAACAGTGCCTGGTACATAGTAAGTGCTTAACAAATACCATTAAAAAAAACAACTGTAATAACACACGTGAGTTTGCAGAACACTTACTTTTCCAAGTTCCCCTATGCTACTTATCTCATTTTGCTTTAAAAAACTTATGATAGGCATCTTATCCCCATTTTACAGGTAGGGAAACTGAGGTTGAGAGAGACTGTGAGGCTTACCCAAGATCACACAGTTAGACAATAGCATAGACAATGTCTGCAGTACAGTTCCTCTGACCCCCAGACGCATGCTCTTTTAATTAGGCTAAAATTTCAAGCCCCAAAGTGGAGAGAGGAAGAAAAATAGAGAAATGAAGGTCAGGATCATTGTAGGCTACCCTAGGAATGAGGAAGCAGTGGGTAATATGTAAGGCATCTGAACACTTTGTCTTAATTAGATTTTACTATTAGTACCTCAATGATGGAAATGCTGACACTCTTACAAGACCCAAACTAAATTCACAGTTATCGCGCAACGGTCAAGAAATTGTTGAACATTTAAGTGAGCTTAAATAATCCTTTTGTTGCTGTAGGACAATTTGTAATCTCAAATCCAGAGACTGTCCATCTTTTTTTTTACTGCTTTTGAACTTCCCAGATGCCTAATTCAGAGTTCTGTGAAGAGCAGGGACTCAATACGTCCTACTGAATGCATGGTCCCCAGTAAAGACTATATTCGATATACAGGTTTTAAATGATTTATAAACCTCTTATTTAAAAAAAAAAGACTGCATATGTAAAAACTCTGTGCCTGGGAGTAGTGTATTGGATGGTTGGAGATCTGGTTCTGTGAGCAGGCTCTCTTGACCAGTGAGAATGCTCATTACAAGCCTGATTATCCCTGGATAATTGGCCTGGCTGGGTGAATAATAGACTGTGATGACTTAACTCAAGGGTGACATATTCACAGCATCCTACACACTGCATTTTAAACCCCTTAACTTGTCTTCAATAATAGCAGAATCCGCACCCAGCTGTTAGAAGGTTTTATTTGCTCAACATCTAACTTCCTGTGAACACCAAAGGCATCCTACTGCTGAATTCTAGCTTCCTTGTTTTCCTTAAACTTTTCAACATTGGGAATATGTCTTCTGTAACTTGAAAAGTCCCAGCAGGCAGATTTCGCTGGGAACATAGCATTCTCAAAGCATGGCTCTGTTTTCTGGCCTTGAAATTTACCTACTCCAGAAATGTACTACAGAATGAACTATGTGGATTGGGTGGAACTCTTCTTGCAGTTTACAAGCAATTTGAAATGTGTGGAAAGGTGCTGGCTGAGAGATACACTCTCAAGGAACCGAGGAGTGGAATTTTCCAGAGGGAAGGATATCTGTTTTTAATAAGTTCACATCACCACCCTAAGGCAGTTCAGTCCTGGTTTAAAAGTCCCTAGATTTTTAATTCCTAAATGTCTCATGTCAGGGACATTTTCAATATAACAAATGTGTTCCTCTCCCTTTAAGTTTCTTCCATTCTTTTTTTTTTTTTTTTTTACCTGTATCTGGCTGTTTAAGAAGTCGTTCACAGACTGGCTAGAAACCAAGTGGACAAACTGTACTCACTAACCTTGATATGTTCCTCTTTTGTACAATGGCCTAGCCCATTATTAGCTAATGAAAGAGTGTATGAGAAAGTAGTAGATTATTTATGATGGAAACAAAATGAAACTAATGGGACAAGATTTGAAGGCTGTGATGCATGAAAGGTACTATGCAGGCAGCTTTGGCACTATGACAAACAAAGATAAAGACTCAGTGGGAAGCAACAGTGTGAACATGACTATGGAGAAGAAAGAATACATTTACTGAATGAATCCTTGCCATCTGGTGTTTATTTAATACACAATGAAGGTCAAATGGCTACTGATCCTTTTTTTCTATAGTCCAATGACTACAAGAATGAGAGGAATCAATGGGTTTATCAATATGTCTGGAAAGTCTTCACCGTATGATCTGATTGAGTCAATATACTGCTACAAGTTCTCATTACTATTTCAGACGTGGTTAGGTGAGCTAACTATACTTATGTAAGTTTTAGGCTTAACCACTAAATCAAAACATGGGGGGATTCTAATTTTTCAAGATCATTAGTGTCTTGGAGCATTTGGTTTCAAAAGTAAATACCATTAGTAGTAAAATCAGGAAGAAAATTGTCTCCCGTTTTGAAATACATTCTGCCAGGTGTGTTTCATTCATTCAATCGTATTTATTGAGCACTTACTGTGTGCAGAGCACTGTACTAAGTGCTTGGGAAGTACAAATCAGCAACATATGTGTGTTTGTTCTACTGGGTGTGCTTTTTATCTTTTAGCTCTTTTCCTTGTCCTAGTATAGGATGGATTACATACCTATTTTATGTAATTATTTCTCTGGGTAACCTTACCTTTCTGTAAAATATGTCTATTAGGAATTCTATATAAACAGCACACACTTTGAGTAAGTCTTATGGACATTTGACAGTATTATTTTATATAACATTCTGTTTCTTGGAGAGTCCCTGAACTGTACACTTTTCAAAAATGAACCTGGACCAGCTAAATTCATTCTGAGGATAAACTTTCAGGGTTTTCAATAAAAATCCAAATCAAGGAACCCTTTCTCACACTCATATGAGTAAACTGAAAGTAAAACAAGGGCAGTGAGTGTAGTAGCTCATAGAGATTTTCCATTTATTTCCATGAAGAAATAAAGTAAATTTTGCTGGTCTGCTCATTGTAATTTATCTAGGGGCCTCACCTATATAAGCGTAAAGCAGGATTTTGTTTATGTTTTGGAACAGGACTCAGAAGCAGGGCCTTGGGTTCTAGCCTTATATTGCCTATGGGAATAGTAATTCTTGATTTCAAATTGACACTTTTAAATACATGCTATCTCCACCTGTCTTGTGCATCTAATTCTTAGTAGGTGGATCCAGAACATGGCTGAGAGGGGGAGTCTCACTGAGGGATATGTGGGTCCCTTCAGAATTATTTTGTGGAAATAGCTTTCTCCTAGGTTAGCACTATTCTTTAGGGTCCAGGCTTGCTCTAGTAACAACCATCTCATTAAATTTCCTGATAAATCAGAAATTTCTCTCCTCCTGCTTTACAGATCTGCTCTGTTCACCTGCAATTCCCCAACCCATCATCCTTTCCAAGCTAACTTTCTGACTGTGCCCAGGTCACCATTCTCCTACCTCCTTTTCTCACTTACATTGTTACCCTCAGCTTGGAACTTCCTCCCACCCCTTACCTGACAGACCACAGTATATCTAAAGCCAACTCAAAAGCCCACCTCCCCCCAAAGTTTTTCCTGACTAATCACCAATATTCACAGTTTATAAATCCAGTAGCCTCATCTAGCCCTTATGTATGTACCTCTACTCAGTCTCTTACCTATTTCTATACATTAATTCAATTATTTACCTTGGTTATTCTATTTCTACTTTTATGTCTCCATTACAGTCTAAGCTCTTTGTGGGAAGGGAATTTTGTATCATTGCTTTGTACTTTAGAAACATCCACGTGTTTCTAAATAATCAGTAATTATTTAGTAATAAATAATCCCTATTACCACTACCACCACTACTCTGACAACTGCAGATCTTATGCATTTAGAGGGCAGAATTATACCTTATTTTACCTACACTACTTAGTATAATGATTTGCACACTATGGGGATTTATGGTTGGTTGACTGACTGGCCCCTCTACATAGGTCTTAGGGAGAAGCTTAATTCCAGTCAGAATGTGGTACCAGTCTGTTTATACAACATGTAACATCTGCCTGAACCTGTCAATTACTTTAGAGTACAACTTCCAAGATTTGACCCAGATAGTGTAGAAAATGCTTATCGATTACATGGCTTTGAGTTCCTTAAAGTTAAATGTTCAGTAGGAAGCCAGGGCAATTACCATTGCTAAAATATTTTATTGCAACTGTTACATCAATCAGCAACTTTCTTACTGATCTTTCTCATGATGTTCAAAATTTGGCACAAAACAGGCAATTCTATGTTTCAATATGGACTGAAGGAAAAGCAAATTTAGATGTGCAAAGCACAACCATCTTGAATTTAAATTTCTGTGATGTATGGATTTTCACTACATGGTTATTTGCTAGCAGTTCTCTTAAGTGCTAGATATATGACACTGCACACAGGTCGGTGGGCAGATGGTGAGATCATGCAACAAAGTATTTTAATAGATGGGAATTATTTCTTACATCATTACTTTCCCATGCTTTCCTGGTGCCTTGATTTCTAGGGGGTGATTCATCTGAAAAATATCATTTCCATTCACTTTTTAAGGCTGGCTCTCTTTTCATGACTAAAACTGATGTAAACATCTCAGGGTTTTCAAGGACATCATCTTTGTTCAAACACTTTGAATACAGTTTTTAAAATGGACTAACCTGGAAAAGCTTTTTGAGCTCCACAAATTGTCATTCACCCCCACTATCACTTTCCTAAGAGATCATCCCCCTCTGATGCTTAGAAGTCTCTTCTAACCATTGATTGATTGAATGAATTGATTCATCTGCAGAACATCTCCTCAGGTAAGGCAAATACAAGCATTTCCCATAATAAACCTTCATGATTCTTCCTAAAAATAGCATCCCAGGAAAACTCAATCGAAAGAGAAAGATGAAGGAGACTTACAACATTTCATTTAGTGCTACCTCCTCCCCATTTCATGCTGGAATTGTAATCGTTTTGGTGCTTGGATTTCTATATGCTTTGTCTGAGGAATCTTGTTCATGGTTGGTTGAAATCATTCTGATTTCAACCAACCAGATTGTGAGCATGTTGTGGGCAGGGATTATCACTCTTTTTTGATGTATTGTATTCTCCCAAGTGCTTATTATAGTGCTCTGCACACGTGCTCAATAAATATGATTTATGAATAAATTTGAATGATTGAAGAAGATTCATTTTGTAAGTGGAAGCTGGAGATGAAAAAGGCATAGGCACCCCAACAAGGTCACCCTCCAGTGTGCAGTCTGACTTTCCTAAAAGGTATATCTTGTATAATATATGATGTAAAATGAAAGTCCCATCTGCCTTTGTCCTCAGGCAGATAGAGCTGAGGTTGATGATGTGTGAAAATGTTCAGATACTTTGCCCCTCTGAATATGGCCACGAGGAAGAACCAGATTACTGCTCCCAGGTTGACTGAAACTAGTGACACCAGAACTTTCTCTTCTCATCTGTTTGCTTAATATCCAGATCATGAGCTGGATTATGCGTATTAATACGTCCTTGGCTGGGTGTGTGGACAATCAGTAAGTCAATCAACAGCTTTTATTGAGCACTTACTGTGTGCAGAGCACTGTACTGAATGCTTGGGAGAGTTCAATACAAGAGAGTTGGTAGATATGTTCCCTGCTCACAGCAAGTTTAGAGGGGGAGACAGGAAAGAAGCAGTAAGCACCCAGTTCTTCAGGAATATGTGCTTTCACTGTAAGTTTTGTCTAGAATGTTGTTTGGAAGGGAATGTTTGTCCAACTACATGAATCTGATGGACATGGTAATGCTATTACCATTATTACTACTACTGCTATTACTACTGATAATAGTTATAATAATGATGATGATAACAATAATACTGGTATTTATTAAGTGCTGACTATATGCTTAGCCTGTGCAAAGCACTAGGGTAGATACAAGATAATCAAGTTGGACACAGTCCCCTCCTACAGTAGACTCACTGTCTAGGAGGGGAGCAAGGCTGAGGAAACTGAAGCACCGAGAAGTTGTGACATGTCCCCAGTCACACAGATGATGGGTGGTAGAGCAAGGATTAGAACCCCAGTCCAAATGCAGGTAGCCATGGTATCAGAAGAAATTATTTTGGTGCCTGCAAACAGCACTGGATTCGGGGAGTGCTTTCAATACAAGTTTTCTTCCAAGTGGGGTTTTGTAAGAACAAAATCCTGAGCTGTAGGAGAACTGGATATACGTGGACTGCAACTTGAGAAAATTTTTGGAAGAAGAGGTGAGAAAATTGCAGTCTCCATTTCCAGTAAAGCATCTCTTGATTTGAACTTGTTTGCCAGCTTAAAGTCACACCGATCAGTAGGACCAATAACTTAGAGCAACCTCCTCTTTTGGAGGCCAGGAAGGCCTCAGACTCCAGTGAACATGTCTCCCAACATGGGCCAGCCTGGGCTTGCTGCATAAGAGAGAAGCTTCCTCTCCCACACTTCTACTCAAGCAACTCCATTTACCATTGTGACTCCCATCAACCCGTGTTCTAGCCCTGCAATAAGTCAAACACCTGGAGCAAAACTTCAATTTTTAGTACATTGGGCAGGCCATGACTGTGGGTTAGTAATTGCATCTGTGGCTGTTTCTTTTGTGACTGTTGGACAGAGGTGTAAGAAACCTGAAACCTCATTCATCTAGACACAGCACCCTAATATTCTTGTCATATTTATCATCATACGTGTCTCACATTTTCATCTTTACTTGTATGCTGTAATAAGCCCCTCCACAGATCTCACTCAAACTCTGATCCCCTTGGAGGCCAGAGACTATGTCTAATTCTCATCTCTGTAATGTTTCTCAGCACTTAGTACAGTGCTTTGCACACAGTAGGCACTTAAAACAATAACTGTTACTACTATTGCATGATATGACACGGTTGTTTATCCTAGTAGCCTTTATTTTGGTGGGTCATCTTCATTTTAGGCTTTTGTAGTCCAATATTTTTCAGTTTTTCACGGTTATTTGAAGACTTAGTCTCCTTGCATGACTCTAGTTAGTTGCAAAATTCACTGCTCACCTCCCCACAACAGTAGAGTTCAATACAACACTGGTTTTTCAGCATACCTTGTTCTTTCGCATCTGGACCAACACAGAACTAATTTCCCCAAAGAACATTAGGTAAAAGTGCCATTGACAACCCAAAATTCATTCCACACATACATGAGATTGGACAGTTCCCTCTATTTGTGGAAACCAAACTCCTTGTTGATTTTAAATGATTTGCATTAGTAAACCTGCCATTCCCTTCGTCTGATGGAGGGTAGGTCTGCGAACAGGGAAGGCTGTTTCGGTTGTATTAGGCACTGAGTGAAGGAGCTAGGAACAGTGGAGTTGGCATGACAGGTTGGAAGTTAGATTGTTATTCCTCTTTGTGCCCTAGTTACTGACAGGGAAATTCAACTTGGTCTGGGGAGGGGAAGAGGGAAATCTACAACTCTTCTTTCTTTTCCTGTGATTTTCTATCATCTTCTGCAGTCTTATCAAGCACCTGCTTGTCCTTTTTCACAACGAATGCCCTGTGATTCCTCCTTACAACCCCCAACAGGAAACAGTGGGGCCATCTGTTTCTTACCACCTGCCAGCCAGAAACTGGGAAGTGGGTGAGCCCAAGGAGAGGAGGGCATTCTTCCTTGCAAAGAAAGAGGGTTAGAATAAGAAGAAGGGCAGAAAGGATAATTAGTCCCTGGAGGTCGGATGCAGTGATTCTGTTGAGGGATTAGGGAGATGGGGTAAGGTCAGGTCCATTGTGTAGAGGGGCACAGAGAGGTCATGCTTTGAGACAGGGAAGAGAAGAGGGAGGGGCATGGGGCCAGGAGCTATTCTCTCCATTTCCTGCTCTGCTAAAAAAGTCAAAGTGCTGATACTTCATGATCTTTAAAAGAGTGATCTTTCTTTCTTGTGAGTCAGTCTCCAACTTTATACTTCCAAACTTCTAAAGGTAACTGTACATATCCGAAAATTAGTCATCTTCTGAGTTCTAAAGACATTAGGGACCCAGATCACGTCTTATCTGAATTATCTAAATCTTTGAAATGAAATGACTGCTACCTTGCTGATCCAAGTACTTGCATCCAACCTTGACTAATGTATCAGCCTCCTTGCTGACCTCCCTGCCTCCAAACTTCACTCTGCTGCCCAGATCTTTTTTCTAAAAAAAAAAGTTCAGCCCATAGCTTCCTAACCTTTAAAAAATGCTGGTGGTTGACCATCTATCTCCACATCAAAAAAATTCCTTACCATTGGGTTTCAGGCACTCAATCAGCCCTCCCTCTCTTACACTTGTCTTGCTGATCTCCTACTAAGCCCAACCCTCACACTTTGCTCTTCTAACACTAACCTTCTCACTGTGTCTTGATCTCATCTATCTACTGCTGAACTTCTGCTCAGGCCTTCTTTCTGGCCTGGAATTCCCTCCTCCTTCATACATGACAGACCACGATTCTCCTCATCTCACAGTCCTAGTAAAATTATTTCTCCTCTAAGAGGCTTTCTCTGACCAAGCCCTCACTTCATCTAGTCACCCTCCCTTCTTTGTTGTCTTTGTACTTGGGTCTGCACCCCATAAGAACTTCGATATTCACCCCACTCCAGCTCATAGCACTTGTTGTACATATCCTTACAATGACAATTTATTTTTGTGTCTATCTCCCCTTCTAGTCTTTAAGGTTCTTGCAGGCAGGGATCACACCTACCAACTATATTGTATTGTATTCTCCCAAGTGTTTAGTACAGTGCTGTGCAAACAGTAAGCATTCAAAGAATACCACTGATGGATTTGATATTTTGGAAAAGCACCACGCACTTGTTGACTGACTGGGAATTATTGGATGGAATTTATGAAGAGGATGAAAGAAGATTGACTCAGTTTGGCCTCATGCAAACAGCATGGAACTGAAAGTCAGGAGATCCAATTCTAGTACCAGATTCACCATTTGCCTGCTGTATGACCCTGGGCGGATCACTTTTCCTCTGTGCCTCAGTTTCCTCATCTGTAAAATGGGTTCTCAAGTGCTTGGTGCAGTGCTCTGCATATGATAATAACTCAGTAAATGCCACTGACAATGATGATGTCTCACCCCTATTACAGGGTTATCCAATGTTAGTTTCACTTGTCCAAATTTTGTCTCCTACTTACTCTCGGGATGCCACAGTGGAGAGCAGTACTGTTAATAGTTTTCCAAAATACAATGAACCTGACTATCCCTCTTCAAAAAGGGGATTCAGTTCAGTACTAGTTTACCTTCCTACTTAGAATGTGACCTCCATACAGGACAGGACTGGGTACAACTTGATTATCTTGAACATAACCCAGCACTTGTTACAATACTTGGCACATAGTAAGCCCTTAGCAGAACCCCACTATCATTACTAGTGATAATAATAATAATGTATGCAGACCAGAAGAAATGTTTTTCTATGTTGATTCTCTGGGATATTTTGATTTAATAATATCACTTCACACCTATTTTGAAAAATACATTCAGATGCATTTTCCTAACCTGGAATAACTATCAGCTGATACTTTTAAGAGGAAGGGGATAAAAAACAGATGAGTCATGCAAAGCTTTGACAAAAGTTCCACTAAGTGATTCATCTGTGACTTTTTCCATGCCCTTTGGCTGGAAATGTCTCATTCTCTCTCACTGGAGTAAGAGTAAGGAATGGCTGTGAGCATATTTTCTCTCTTATCCAGGTGAAAGGAAGAGGGCAACTGAGCATGGGTCTCATTGAACAGTGCTCCTTAATTAAGTAGTAGTGACCGAGACACAGGATTTGTAGTTTTTAAATTTGATCCCTAACTGGAATTCAAACCAGCAGTGGCTGGATGCTTTATTTGGATTGAAGGCTGCAGCTAAATCTGGCTTGTAAAAGCCACGTTCCAGCTAGAAATTAGTTGCACACCCAGGAAAATTTCAAAGCCATATAGATTATTTGTTTCATTTATAAATGGAAGCTGCAATTTTAAAGGAAAGTTTGGCATTACTGAAGAAATTCATTGGGGCTGTCAAAAGCTGGAAATGGCAAAAGGCTTAGGAGAAACTATTAGCCTAGACATTTCTTATGGAAATTGCCGGGGAAAAGAGCTAAAAATGGCAGGGACTAGAGTTTCCTGACAAGAATTCAGGGCATGGTTGATCTTGAAAGGTTGCACAGAGCCATCAAATTGAAATCACCTTCTAAGGTGTCCAAAACTTTCTTATGATCTCTTTGGATCCACGGCATCAAAAAGAGCCCTGTTGATTTTTCTCCCTTGATGCAGTAACCTGGGAGTTTTATTGGGTCCAGGCCACAGTGAAAAGGAAGAATTTGGATTTTGTGACTTCCCTCATGATTTTACTTGGAACGGATCAGGTTGTGAGAAATGAGGATTGATTTTCTGCCTGCGATTTTCCTGTAGACAATGAAAAATTCCATAATGCTTTGGATACACAGTCAGGGGCAAAACTTCTTGCTTTATGTCTGGGCATAGGCATCGGACTTACGCTGTTTCCCAAGGTAACTATTCCCAAATGCTCCCCGGCACTGCCACAAATGGTTCCCCCTGAGAAACTGAGAGAGGCTAGCATGCTTTAATCAATCATATTTACTGAGTGCTTACTCTGTGCAGAACACTGTACTAAGAGCTTGGGAGAATTTGACAGAGTTAAGAGACAAGATCCCTACTTTCTGATTTCTCTTTCTTCACCTAAATCTCTGTGTGGGATATCTGTTGCTACTTCTGCTAATAGACAACCTCAGAGATGTTAATAATGAGATATATATATATCTCATTATATATTATATATATATATATATATATATATATATATATATACTGTAAGGTATTAGAGGCCATAATAAATAATAATAATGATGATGGCATTTGTTAAGCGCTTACTATGTGCAAAGCACTGTTCTAAGCCCTGGGGGGGATACAAGGTGATCAGGGTGTCCCACGTGGGGCTTACAGTCATCATCCCCATTTTACAGATGAGGGAACTGAGGCCCCGAGAAGTGAAGAGACTTGCCCAAGGTCACACAGCAGACATGTGGTGGAGCCAGAATTCGAACCCATGACCTCTGACTCCAAAGCCCGGGCTCTTTACACCAAGCCACACTGCTTCTCTTACGGATTCTTTTAACCATAGATCATGTCAATCACCTCTATTGTACTGGACTCTCACAAGCGCTTAATACAGTGCTCTGCACACAATAAGCCTTCAATGAACTGCTGGGAAGCAGTGTGGCTTAGTGGAAAGAGCCCGGGCTTGGGAGTCAGAGGTCATGAGTTCTAATCTCTGCTCCGCCACTTGTCAGCTGTATGACCTTGGGCAAGTCACTTCACTTCTCTGGGCCTCAGTTCCCTCATCTGTAAAATGGGGATGAAGACTGTGAGCCCCACATGGGACAACCTGTTTACCTTGTATCTGCCCCAGTGCTTAGAACAGTGCTTGGCACATAGTAAGCGCTTAACAAATACCAACATTATTATTCGTATTATTAATTGACACCACTGATTGACCGATTGCCAAGCACCAAACTAAATGCTGAGGTAGATACAAGACAATCAGGTTGGACACAGTCTAAGGGAGAACAGGCATTTACAGATGAGCAAACTGAAACCCAGAGAAGTTAAGTGACTTGCCTAAAGTCACAAAATAGGCAAGTGGCAGGTCCCTGACTTCAAGCCCAGGCTTGTTCCATTATGCCATGATAGTGGTACCATTAGTGGCAGTTGAAGAGCCCAGGGCAAGGCCAGGGGCTAATCCACATCTGCCAGGGAGGGCCTGCACTGCCAATGTCTGAGCACTATCCCAAAGAAAGTTCAGGAGGTTGACTCTGAACTAAGTAATTTTCATTTTTTTCCCCCTTTCGTTACAAATTTGCTCTGAGAATGGGAACAGGACATGGGAGAGTTGGGAATAGCTCTCAGGAGTTGCAGCTGGCATTAGATTGCAAATGCTCTGAGGAGGAGGGATAGTGTCACATATCTCCATTTCTGGTCCCAAGTACAGGGCTTCTCATGCAATGGCACTCAATAAATACTATTGATTAATTGATGGAGGGATTTGAGGGGGCGTCATGGTGGGCTTCAGATTCGCTTCTGAACCCCATTCTTTTTATCTCTCATTTTGACCAATGGGCACTGGACGAAATGACCTCTTAGAAGCCTGAAGGAGTTTCTCTCTGAATGGGAGCAATCCAATACCATCTCTTTTCTCTTGGAATTGTGGGCTCATTGGGAATCTGAATCCTGTATGAGATACTTTTCAATGTAAAACAAATATTCGGTTTCATGGCAAATACAGATAGCACTCTAGCTGTAGAGCAAAACATATTTTCCTACTTTGGCAGAGTAGAAAACAACTGGACTCTGGAGGAGTAAGATAACTCTCAAGCTTCTATGGATTGCATGAACATTCTTTGCATTGAGAGTCAGTTCAACTGAGAAATCAGAGCGTTACCTGCTTCGATCTATGCTTTTCTAGATCTTTGCTGCCAACAGATGTGTGGAGTTCCAGGATGGGTAATACCCTGCATAGAAATAAGTAAGTATTTACATTTCACCCACTTTGCAAATTCAAACAGGCCTCAGCCGTCAGATGCTCTCTGCATTTGGATGTTTCTTTACTATGTCACTAGGTAATATGAGAAAGGTGAGGGGAAATTTTGTGGTTTGATATATATTTTTTTTTACCTTTCAACAGAGCCACCTCTGCCACATTCCAGCAAACGTCCCTGTGCGTGTTACGATACAGTGCTTCCACCTACGCCATGATGTCTCCAATAGACACCCTCAGAGAAACCTACGAGAAGAAAAAAAGTGCTTAGTAAAAGAGAAATATGCAAATTTGCTAATATCAATTATATGCTATCTGCTTTGCATGTTAATTTGCTTAAAATCAACAAAATGCTAATTGGCCCAGTTACTTCCCATTTACCCAACAATGAGTCATTCCTTAAGTGTCTGAAAATCAAATAAAGCTGGGTACCTTAAATGCAGCTCTAAAATTATTTTCCAGGATTAGAAAATCTCTAACAAATTGAAATTTCAAAGACCAAACAAGCATCAGAGGAGAGGGCTATTTCATATGTGATTATAATCAATACAATATTTTTCTTGCTTAGACCCCTCGAGGTTCATCAACGGCACAAAACATAATAAAAGTACCTATGACTAAAGCTCTAAGTACATTTAGGGATTTTGATGACACTCCAGATAACTCATGTTTCCCTTGACAATTTAATTACAGTATTATCAGGAGAAAAAACAACTGAACTGCCTTGATATGTGTAATACTATTTAATTGATCAAACTTTATAACAACTCCTACCTTTGCCAGCTAAGGAGGAGATTCACACATTTTGACTTGTACTTAATCAGTCACTGAGGGACAAAATAATCTCAGAATCTAATAATTTTTTTGAGGAAAAACCCAAGATCAAACAATATTATAACCCACAGTAAAAACTTTCCTGCCTTCCTTTGAGAGACATATTCAGAGTGGACAAGGCGAAAGACCACGGACCCAGAAATCTGAGGACCTGCAGTCTAATCTCAGTTTTGCTACTCCCCTGCTATATGACATAACTTCTCTGTGACTCAGTTTCCTCATCTATAAAATGGGGATTCACTACTCATTCTCCCTCCTACTTAAACTGTGCACCCTGTGTGAGTCAGGGACTGTGACCGGTTTGTATATACTGTATCTATCCACAGCACATAGTATAGTGTATGGCACATAGTATGCACTTAACATATATCACAATTATTGTTATATCATTATTGTTATTGTAATTGTTTATTATTATTATGTTTACTGATCTTTCATAAAATAAGAGATTGAAGGTCACAAAATGTTTTCCATGTTCAAATGAAGAGAGCTCTCCTCAATCCTCAACTCCACTAAAATACTCCACCCTGCTACAAACCTTTAGGCCTGTCCCAAGATGATTCATTTTATGTATTCCCATGGGGATCTTCATAATTCTTAATGTGTAGACCATTGAGACATCCTTAATACTGAGCAATTTTGGGCCTAATGTACTGATAGAATGAAGTTAAAATTCAAAACATACGATGGTATTTTGAAATTATAGGCAGAGGGAAGCCTCAAAAATGGTCTGGAAAGGTCACATGGAGCAGGAGCCTTTATTTTCTCATATGATGCTGATAAGTAAGGGTGGGAGTTGGGGTGGCCTAGTGACAATGGGCTGGGAGTCTGGAGACGGGTCTTTATTCTGGCTCTGCCATTTGCCTGGTGTATGACCTTTGGGCAAGTCACTTAACTTCTTTGTGCCTCAGTTTTCTCATCTGTGAAATGGGGATAAAATATCTATTTCTCTGCCCTCTTAGACTGAAAATTCAACATGGGACAGGAACTCTGTCTGATCTGATTTTCTTTAATCTACCCCAACACTTGGCACATAGTAAGCACTTGATAAGGACTGTCATTATGGCAATTATTTTGTAACTGTAGCACCTGAGGTGTTGTCCAGAAATGAATAATTTCACCCATTTTGATTTCTGGTGTCTTTAACATCTCGGGGAATGGATGTTGGGCTAAGCCTGGAATGAGTTTTGCTTTTCTCCTCTTCCTGATTTACTATTTCATATGACTCTTAAGAGTTTTGTGAGAACAAGTTAAACTATGATAAAAAAAAAACATTTCAAGCTTCTTGGAGATAAAGGACTACATAAATGCAATTAAACTGTTTCTAAAAAAGGACAGAGTTACACTATGAGATATTGACTTCATTGCTCAAATATTGTATTCATCCCATTGAAAGTTACAAGATGCAATTAAACTTATTTAGGGCAATACTTCAGCTTTACAGCAGGAATGTACTTACGAGCATCTATTACAGTAAGAGAATATTTACATGTACGGAGAGATATATCTGTTCTTTGTGTTTGGAGTTGGCCTGCCTGCCAGAAAGATTTTATTGAAGGGTGCAGAGGAGGTTTTAATCTGCATGTGTGTGTAAAGTTTATCCTTCACGGTGAAATTCTTGATTCTGCCACTTGCTATTACTATCTTTATGTGTCTAAAAGAACCATTCTATTCCTGAATGTCACACAGTGGGCTGGTCTGGCTGCCGCTCTTTTTCCTCCCAACAGCTATGTCTCCCAGCCAAATAAAGCATCAAATGATTTTTTTAAATAAAAAAAAGAATGAAGAATGGACTGTTTGCTTCCCAGTTGCTTAAATATCAAAGGCAAAATTCATGATCTCAGGTGAAATGACAGATACTAATAATTTCAGCCAGCAGCGAGTACTGCTATTTGTAGGCAGGGATCATGCCTACCAACTCTAATGTATTGTATTTTCCCAAGTGCTTAGTTCAGTGTCTGCACTCAATAAATACCATTGACTGACTGATTCACGGGAGTTTCATTCATTCATTCATTCAATCGTATTTATTGAGTGCTTACTGTGTGCAGAGCACTGTACTAAGCGCTTGGGAAGTACAAGTTTGCAACATATAGAGACGGTCCCTACCCAACTGCGGGCTCACAGTCTAGAAGGGGAAGACAGACAACAAAACAAAACACATAAACCAAATAAAATAAATAGAATAAATATGTACAAGTAAAATAAATAAATAGAGTAATAAATATGTACAAACATATATACATATATACAGGTGCTGTGGGGAGGGGAAGGAGGTAAGGCGGGGGGGATGGGGAGGGGACGTAGAGGGAGAGGAAGGAGTTATGATGGAGGTAGAACAAGGGATTGTACAAATCAGTTTTTTCCCCACCCTGTTATGGAGCTGAATTTTGCCCTGCAATGGAAGTACAGGACAACAGATGCTCACTCGTTAAAGCCAACCTCAAGCATTTATTAAAGGCTATCCTGATGCTATTTAAATGCATTTATTGTAAGGGCAAAAAGTTGGCATTTATACTATATACTCACACTACGCCAGAAAACCGTAGTCTCTTTACTGACACAAAATCCTTTTAAAGGAGATAATTAGTGACCAGTGGCTAAGGAGGCCTCTGTGTTGAGAGGTTGTATCTAAGCCTCTTGAAGATTCCCCATATAAACAAGTCAGACCACCACTCATTATCCCTCTTTTGTTTACTGGGGAAAAAAGTTCAAACTATTTAATGAGAGGATTACCCATACTTCAACTCTATTGAAAAAGATTAATTGATATTTTCCTGTTAGGGGTTTAACTACTTGCTTTTGGCCTCCTTTTTTCCTATTGTCATTGAGGCTGTGATCAGCAGAGCAAAGTTGCTCTAAGGTTATCCAAACTTTGCAGCATAAATTACATGGACTAATTTATGTTATCAGCCTTGTGGACTTCTAGTTGGAAGGAATGTTACTCACTGTTCTGAGACTTCGTAGTTTCAGTGATACATTTTTTGGGGGGAAAAAACAGCAACCAAAAACTAGACTATAAAAAAACTGGATATTTTGGAAAGCTACAAAAATGCTCTGAAGGAGAAGTTTAGCATCTACTCATAATAAAGTGTTAAAACATAGATCTAACTTTTTGTTAAAACATGAGAAAAATATGTATTTTTCATTACAAACTATATATAGAAGAAACTGAAACATAATTTCAATATCTTCCCACCCTTTTGGAAACACAATACAAAACAAGGCCCCAGCACTTAGAGATATACTTCTGTGGTAGAAATCTTTACAAATTTTTCCCCAAAATGTGTGTATTGTGGACATATGGCTGCATATTTGGATAACACAATTTGCATTTCTCAAACTTGCAATTTTTTTAAACCACTAGCATGGCTTTTGCTGTCAGAAAGGCAAACTGCTAGTGAATTCATCATAAATTCTGAGTTTAACTCTTTAAAATGGTAAACATTTTAAGGAGTTTAGTGGCATCCTTCATCTTCTGTTAATGCTGCCTTTGTATGAACAATTTCAACTATATGCACATAGACATTTATGTACATATATATGTATCTATCAGAGCTGATATCAATAAAATCTTACCAGAAATAAGGAAGGATTGTAAAGCTTTATTATAAGACTTATGAATATGAGAAATGTCAAATTCTGATCTCAGGAAAAATAATGGTAAAATAGTACTCCAGACAAGTTAAGTTGCTTTACTTCCAATTTCCCGATTGGAAGCATTATGTACAAATGAAGGATAGACAGTTTCCTCTAACACTGAAGATTGATTTTAAAGTCATTTTTGTTTCTGATCATTAAAATAAAGTTTAAAATAAATTCATGATTGGAAAGCAAAGTTTACTAAGAATTAATAATCGAAACGGAAAAGAAAAGGAACACCAAAGGCAGAACTAATTAGTAAAGATGGTACTTTCTGTAGCGATGAAATCACTTTCAGCTCACACCCGCTCCAACTCACACTAAATATTCTTTATGAGATAACCACCTTCTAATAAAACTAAGAAAGGAAATAGGAAGTAGCTAAATCATAGTGTTTTAGATTTGATTGGTCACCTACCAAAAACCACGAATTCTTAGGGTTAAAACAATCTCAATACTGTACCTGGATATTTTACATACATCCCCAAACTAGGATCTTTATAATGTGTCTACCAATTAAGTCGTTTGAATGAATTCTTTTAACAGTGCAGATAATTCCTTTTTTTTTCAGATAATTGTCCTATTATTTAGAACTAGATGATATTATCTAGCACTAGGTAATAGATCTAGAAGTCTATGTTCCATCTATTATAAATGCTAAAATATGCATTAATCTGAATTTTGCAATATTACTCATATGTTTGAACATATTTGTGATATTTCAGTTTTCCCCCTTAATTGGCATTCTATATCTAGCTATATATTCTCAAGACTCTACGGCTTATATATTGATATCAGCAGAAGCCTTTAAATAATTATCAATAAATGCAAAATCAGAGAACAGTAAGTATGGGTAATTAGACTATGTTCTAAAACAGGTATATATTTTATTGATCTGGATCTTGGCAGAGGTATTTAACCTTATCGATTGGGTTGATCACATTTAAAGAACAGAATGAAAAATATTTTACCACAAGCCTCTATAATACGACCACTATGGCTGATCTTCAGCCTTCTAAACGTAAATGCACAGTCCAACATTGAACGTATTGATTCTCGTAAATAGCCCTTCCTGAATACATACTACATTCTCACTGGCAGTCCCGGCAGTCATGGTAGATGATCAGAGAATAGAGTTGTAATCAGAGGAAGTTCTGTGAAAGATAATCTTTTTTTATTCTCTTCCTATGAGACAGGCGAAGAACCAAGGGACAAGACGAATTGCTGTCATGGCTTCTAAGAATTCTGTTCTTAAACAACAAAGTATCAAAGCCAAAAAATTTAGCTTCAAATATAGTCTAGAGAAAAATCAGTTAGTATATGTGACTGAGGTAATTGGTGCGGCTAATTGGAGCTTAAATTTGGGGAAAATATTCCTAGGGAAGCCGAATTATGTTGAAGGGATAAAATATCAACCAACTGTATGTATGCCAGGAGTTTAGCATCCCCAATAATATACTCGCCTATGGAATTTGAAACAAAAAGCTGTAGTCTTCACTCTAATCAAAATCAAACTACTGCTTTGTACTTTCATACAAACAAGAGGGCTCTTTCAGTCAATTCCTTGTCATTCCACTTTTAAAGGAAGTGCAAAGAAAGAAAGAAACCTACAAGCAGAGCTCTATAATGTGATAAATCATTAGCATACTACAATTTCTTTAAAACCAAGTATACCTAATCTAGCTATTAAAAGACAAGACTCCAACAGAAGGAACATAAGACTTAAACAAAGCAGAAGACAGCTGTCTAGAAATTATCAATTGCTAAAGCACACAGCTTGTGATTAAATTTTAATGTGGCTCTTAAGTAAAGATTTTGCTTATCAGAGAGAAAGAATCCCCGAGAAAATATTGTTATTGATTTCATCATTTTAGATGTAACTGATCCTTTAAGTAATTTTTCTTGGTTTCAGTGTCACTTTCAAAGTGTCTGCTTAGGCCGAGGAAATCATTAGAGAGCATGTTCATTTCAAATTCTGAGCCTAATGCATAAATTGTTCTCCAGTGCAAAGTCACATCTGTTGAAAACAAAACAGGGCATTCAATCCATTGAATAAAAACAAAACATAACTGCAGAATAGCTGCAGATATTTAGATTATGTAAATTAAATGGCACTATAAAGTTTCCCCATTGATTTTTAGCAAAAATTTTCACTTCAAAAAAAAATATTGATTACCATTAATGTGATCATAAATAAAATTTCAGCCAGTGGATCATATGGAACAGCTTGCCAGAATTAGACCCAGTGAATGTGAACATGATGCAAACTTTTGTTTTTTTTTACAAATGGAATGTGAATTATGTTGCCCTTCTAATAATGACACATTCAATATTGTTTTGTCGATAAAATTAATTGCTAAAAATGAGGAACCTTTATAGCCACTATCATGTTCTAGTGTCCCATAAATATTTAACTTCTCATAGGACTGCTGAGGTCAAAAGGGCCGATTCAGTTTCGCTTCCTCAATAATTATGCAATATTGACTATGCGGAAAATTAAGCTAGTAGAAATGCTATTCACGTTTGAGATATGTATATATTTGTACCTGTCATACTACGGGAAAAAAATGAAATAGGTTTTCTTCTTTAATGCACTCTGACAAGTGATCTATTAATTAGCCTGTGTAAAGTTAACCAAAAGCTCTGGAGCTGACAATGACTCTTCAGTAGACTATGGGAAATTTGCTCTATTTAGATGTGCTTATGTTTCAAACTGCCTAAGGCACCAGCAGGTTAAAGATCCAGTGTCTACACTTGAACAGACATTTTTCTGATGCTTTTTTTTGTCTTCATCATGCATTTTTCGTACTCTGGCACTGGGCTTTTGACTATTTGCAAGCACATGCTTTAGGACACAAATCATTGTGCCCTTGACTAATTAACTAAGTGCAAGTAAAATTGGCCACTGGCCCATTGAGAATAAGGACCAAGTGGCTAATTGTATCTATGAGTGTGAACAATTGGTCTCTCAACTAGAAATTGCAGCCACAATTATTTGCACATGATGCTTTGCACTCTAGCAGGCCAAAAAAAATGTGCAAGTTTGAGTGAAGATAGTTACCCCCCCCCCCCCCCCACATACACACACTTCAAGTTAACCCTCCTTTTTCAAAGATACTCTGGTTTGCATATTATCTCCATTTTTCTCTCTTCTCCATCACTGTAAAAGCAAATCATAATGGTTATCTTGAAAGTAGTGGCTGTTCTTTCATGGATGACATGGTTAAAGCTAGCCACGCATTCCAAACCTCATTCGTCATTTTTACCTGTGCCGGCGCAAAACACATCTATACCCATGTCCGGACTGTGACAGTCTGACAAAAATCCTCCGGTGGTATCTACAATGTGAACAATTGTCACCCGTTTAAACATCATAACAAAATTTCATTTCAGGAGCAGCAAATCAGGCTGATTAACATCATTTTGGTTCTATATATAAAGGGAGATATTGAGTAGTGAGATCAGCTTAATATTTGCATGTTTATAGTAAAATGCCCTACCTATTAATTGCTGGGGATGGGAGCTCAGCATCTCTGCTTGTCTCTGATCTAACGATGTTAAGCATGAGTTTTTAATTTTTCCCATGACCATGGGTTGCATTTAGTTGCTCCTGATTTTCTAGGCTCCTGACTCCCTTGAGTGAGCATTCTTTTTAAACTTCTGGGGATTTCGGAGGGGACTGAGAAAAATGATGTGCAGGCTGGGAGAAGATCTCAAAGAGGCTGTGGATTCATTTAGCTGGAGAAAAAGCCCTCAGGTTCCGCAGCTCAGCCAAACTTCTACTGGGATTTAAATGCTGTTATGACTTTTCTGGAAAATTCCACATTCCAGCCTTAAACTCTTTTGAATGTAAAACTTGGGAAAACTACCTACTTCCCTAAAATCTTCTGACTGAAATCTTCTTTCATCCCACTGGTAATTACACTGTCCTCGTTAATCGGCATCGATGAACAACCCTTAGGGATGACAAGGTTCTCTAGTCCGCGGATTCATTCTGCTCTGCTGGCACCCCCACCAGAGCCCCTATTGGACCTAGAGGGTGATAATGATTTCCCTGCTATGGAAACCGCAGTGAGTACCCACAATTTATCCTCTATGAACCAACAAAGGATCATTTCATAGCTAGTACTGCAGGTCACTGCTGACTGACTCTCCATTTAAATTAATAGTCTCAAGACATAAAATAGCGAACTTCTGAGTCTGGCTGTCTCTCATTTCCAGTTGTGAGAGGAACTGAGAGTTTTGGTCGGACATGGGTTGCTTATATTTATGTACACACACACACACACACACACATAAAAACACGTATATCATAATCCCTTGCTCTCTTCCTCTTGCTCTATTTTTATGTATAGAGGACAATAGGGTAACCTTTGAATAGAAAGTGCAGTAAATGCTCAGTGAGAATTACCTATGCATGTATTTGTGGCTGAAGAGACTAATCCATGACCCATACATGATCAGCACTCCATTCTAGGCTGTGTACACAGAACATCATCATCATCATCAATCGTATTTATTGAGCGCTTACTGTGTGCAGAGCACTGTACTAAGGGCTTGGGAAGTACAAATTGGCAACAATATAGAGACAGTCCCTACCCAACAGTGGGCTCACAGTCTAAATAACGATGGCATTTGTTAAGCGCTTACTATGTGCAAAGCACTGTTCTAAGCACTGGGGAGGATACAAGGTGATTAAGTTGTCCCACGTGGGGCTTACAGTCAATCCCCATTTTACAGATGAGGTAACTGAGGCTCAGTGAAGTTAAGTGACTTGCCCAAGGTCACACAGCAGACGTGGCGGAGGCGGGATTCAAACCCCTGACCTCTGACTCCAAAGCCCGGGCTCTTTCCACTGAGCCATGCTGCTTCTCCATCATGCTTTGCTGCCCTGTTGCTTTCACCATTTGAAGAGTTTTCCACTGATGTTTCCATTACCAAGCACAGCTTTGTGAAGATCACATATCCTCCAAGAAGCCTTCCCACAAGCCCACTTTTCCCCAGCTCTTGTCCCCTCTGTGTTGTCTTTGCTCTTGGGTCTGTGACCTTTGGTCATTTGCCATTCACTCCACCCTCAACCCCCCAGAACTTATGTATATAGCTTTAAATTCTATATTATAAATTAGTTATTTATATCAGTGTCTGTCTCCCCACTAAACTGTAAGCAAGTTGTAGGCAGGGAATGTGTCTGCCAACTCTGCTGTATGGTACTCTCCCAAGCACTTAATACAGTGTTCTGCACATAGTAAGCACTCAATAAATGCTATTGATTGATTTCCAAAGTCTTTGGTCAAGAAAAGCCATTTCTTTCCTAATTGCTGCCCTTCAGACTGCTTTGCCTGACAACTATCTCCAAGAAGCCTGCTCCCCCATCATTGAGAAGCAGTGTAGCTCAGTGGAAAGAGCACTGGCTTTGGAGTTGGAGGTCATGGGTTCGAATCCCAGCTCCGCCACTTGTGAGCTGTGTGAGCTTTGGCAAGTCACTTCACTTCTCTTTACCTCAGTTCCCTTATCTGTAAAATGGGGATTAAGACTGTGAGCCCCCTGTGGGACAACCTGATCACCTTGTAACCTCCCCAGCGCTTAGAACAGTGCTTTGCAACTAGTAAGTACCTAATAAATGCCATTATTATTATTATTATTGTTTGAGACCTTATATCAGTATGTCTTTAAAATCCTTTTCTGCTCTCCTGTTTGCATGCGGTGGGTCCAGGTCTCAGAGTTTTATTAAAGGTTCATTACCACAATGGCTTTTTACATCTGCAGTTGTTTCTGAAATTTACTACGCTGTGGTCATTTCCAGTTTTGCTAGTATTCCTACTTCTAGATTTTTACAAAACCAAGCCAGCGCAAAGTTGAAAATAGATCCTGGGCCCATATAGATTTTAATTTCACGTTTTGGGATGTCTTTTTTCCTGAATCAATTCATCAGCTCTTTGACAACAGATATGTCATAAGAATTTTTGCTTCTTCAACACCTATCTCAGCAACCTTATCGAAATTAGCAACAAAGCATAAGACACACTTCTTCCTCCTCTTCCTCCTCCACTTCCATCATAAAACCATACTCAATGTCAGGAGTGGGTTAGAAGATCAGTCCATCTAGCCCAAGTAGGTTTTTTTTAATGGTATTTGTTAAGTGCTACTACAGGCCAAGTACTGTACTAAACTGCATACAGAATAATCAGGTTGGACTCAATCACTGTCTCAAATGAGACTCAGAGTCTAAATAGGAGGTAGAATGGATATTTACTCCACATTTTGCAGATGTGAAAACTGAGACCCAGAGAAGTTAAGAATGTCCCACAACATTCAAGTGGCAGATCTGGGATGAGAATCCAGGCACTCTGACTCTCAGACCTGAGCTCTTTCCACTAGACAACACTGCTTCTCAATATTTTGTGGCCCAAATGATGACTGGGGGAATCCTGCTATGGTAGTTCTCTCATAAATCAATTCTAGTGTTTATTTAATCATATTTACTGAGCGCTTACTGTGTGCAGTGTACTGTACTAAGCTCTTGGGAAAGTACAGTACAATAATTAAGCGAGACAATCCCTGCCCACAACGAGCTCACAGTCTGGAGTTGGGGGACAGACGTCATTACAAGTAAACAGACATCAGACTATCTAACCTCCCTAACTTCTCCCGCTGATCCTATTTTCCCATCTTTTATCAAAATGCAATAATCTCTGGAGCCCCGTTGCCATTCAGCTCCAGCAAGCTTACTAAACCATCTAGATGTGGAGAGGATAGCAAAACTTCTCTGCTATCATTTGAAAAGTGAACTCAATAAATCTATTCCTTCTTTCAAGACAAAATTTGGCCCATTTTTTTCTTCTTCTTATCATTATTATTAATAATAATAATAATAATAGTTTTTGTTGAGCACTTACAATGTGCCAGGTACTGTTTTAAGTGCTGGGGTGGATACAAGCAAATTCATTCAACCATTCAATCGTATTTACTGAGCACTGCTGTGTGCAGAACACTGTACTAAGCATTTGGGAGAGTACAATACAACAATAAACAGTCACATTCCCCGTCCACACACGAGCTCCAGTTGGACACAGTCCCTGTCCCATGTTGAGCTCACAGTCCCAATTCCCGTTTTCCAGATGGGGTAACTGAGCCACAGAGAAGTGAAGTGACTTGCCCAAGGAAACACAGCAGACATGTGGCAGAGTCAGAATTAGAACCCAAAATCTTACTACTCCCAGGCCACTACACCACGCCTTTTACTGGGAGGAGGTGACTAGATTAATGGTAAAGGCGCTCAAACCACGATGTGCATAATAATAATAATTATGGTATTTTGCAAGTGATAACTGTATACCACGTACCTTGTTAAGTGCTGGGGGAGACACAAGATGATTAGTTTGGAGACAGTCCCTGTCCCACATGGGGCTCACAATCTAAGAGATTGGGGAGTAGGTATCTTGAGAAGCAGCAGGGTTTAGTGGCTAGACCACTTAGTGGTCAGAAGGTCATGGGTTCTAATCCTGGCTCTGCCACGTCTGCTGTGTGACCTTGGGCAAGTCACTTCACTTCTCTGTGCCTCAGTTACCTCATCTGGAAAATGGGGATCAAGACTGTGAGCCCCACATGGGACAGGGACTGTGTCCAACTCAATTTGCTTATATCCAGCCCAGCACTAAGTACAGTGTCTGGCACATAGCACTTAACAAATACTATTATTGTCATTATCATTATTATTGTCCCCATTTTCAATCATTCCATCAAACCATAGAATTTTCTTAGAAACTTTCTCTGTGCAGAGCACTATATTAAGCTCTTGGGAGAATGCGAAAGAGTAAGGAGATATGATCCATGCCCTCAAGGAGCTGACTGTGAATCTCTTGAAGGACAGAGACTGTGTCTATTTTCCTCCTGTGTATAATTTCCCAGGGTGTTCTGCACCCTGTGAGTGCTTAATAAATACTATTTCTACTAAATCTGATTACTACTTGGGCTTAGAGATATAAAATGACTTGCCCAAGGTAACACAGCAAACAAATGGCAGAGATGAGGACAGAACCCAGGTCTCCATCCTCCCAGTATTTCCACTACCTGTAATGAGAGGTAAAGATTGTCCCCTTCATCTCTCCTCCATTTCAGAGGAGCTGTGAGATAGGGAAAAGCAAGCTATTTTTATCCCCATTTTACAGATGAAGAAACTGATGCACAGAGTAGTGAAGTGATTTGCCTAAAATCACACAACAGACCAGTGGCAGAGACACCATACCAGGTCCTCCATCATGCAGACTTGCACTCTTTTCACTAGACCACATTGCTCAAGCACAAAACAGAGAAGTCTGTGAGAAGACTCGATCATTAGAGTTCCATCATGCCAAATCATGTAATGAAATCATGCACTATGGTCAGTTATTTACACTGACCGTACCCCTATCCCAAAATAACACTGTGGATGGCTCTCCCACCGGAAATTTATTTCATCACCTCAATTATGCTGTGGTAGTAGCTTGTGATAGAGTCTGTTGCTGTCAGTTGTTGACTGAGAGAAAAACTTGGGAGTAAGGGAGGGAGGGAAGGAGGCCCTCTGGAATCTGGAGGGGAGAGTAGTCAGTCAATCAGTCATATTTATTGAGCACTTACTGTGTGCAGAGCACTATACAAAGCACTTAGGAGAGTACAATATAAGAGAGTTGGTAGACACATTCCCTACTGCTGAATAAAATGAAGATGGAGTCACCCAGCTATAAAAAGACAACAATCTATATTTCTCCCATTTTATCTACTGTCTTTCTCTTAGGAATACATTTTCAATCCATGTTAGACTTTCATCAGATCCTGTATCCCTCCCTGGGAGTTTCTTAATCACCTGCTTTGGGTGAGAAGATTGGGATTCGACTATTATCAGTAGTATCTACAATTGTTTTTAATAGTTCAAGACTGCTGAGGGAAGGGAGAGAGAAAATGGAGACAGAGAAAAGGTGAGGAACATATAGGTGGATGGGAGGAGATGAAAAAGCACATAGTAATAATTGTATTCTCTGTTAAAAGCTTACTATGTACAAACACTCTGCTAAGCTCTAGGTTAGATGCAAGATAATCAGACCGCCACAGTCCCTGTCCCACGTGGGACTCGGTGTCTAAATAAGAGGGGATAAGATTTAATCCCCATTTTACAGATGAGATAGCTGAGGTACAGAGAAGTTCAGTGACTTGCCCAAGGTCTCATAGCAGACAAGAGACAGAGTTGGGATTAGAACCAGTTTCTCAGAGTCCCAGGCTGTGGTCTTTGCAGTAGATCACATTGCTTCATACTCTCATAGGACTGCAGCAGAAATAACTATTTCCTTATCATGTCTACTAATTCTCTTGCCCTCGCCCAAGTACTTAGTACAGTGCTCTGCACACAGTAGGCATGGAATAAATATTATTGATTGGATGAGTGATTCCTGTTGCTTCTCTGTAGCTGCTGTGTAGGTAGCTGGCCTTCTCTCAGCTATGCTCCCGGGGATGGCGAGAGCAAGCATGAGTATTGCAGACACTTAACAAGATTTATTCCTGGATTCAACAAGAGAGGGCTCACTCACTCCCTCCCAGAGTAAAGTTAGAATGGCATTAAAATGGACCCACAGAATCATAGCATTCAAGTAGTTGGCACAGTGGCAATATTGGTTCCATCCTTTAAACCAGTGTTTTGTCCTAAGACTGTACATACTTGTAAATCTTTTCATTCTTTCATTCAAAGGGGATTACCTGCCAAGAGGAATGAAACTGATAGTTTGAAAGGAAGTCAGACAATGTCAGCATGGCCCAAGGCAACCTAGAATACAACCTGACATTAAGAAATTCCGTTATTGATGTGAGGCCAGTTTTCAGGTGAAATGATGCAATTAGTCACTTAGTACAGTGCTCTGCACACTCAATAAATACTATTGAGTGAGGGAATAACAGTTAGACCATTCAGTGCAATCTGAGCCCTGTCGTTCAGGAACTGGCTCTACATTCCCTCTTTCCTTTACTGTGATTGGAGTTTTACCTGGGAGTGCCTTGGAATCTCATGGGTGAAGTAAATCCTTCATTCACTATAGACTAGCAGGTGGATAATTCCTGTCCATCCAACAGTAGTACATTTAGATTTACTCCTCACTCCCTCTCCCCCTACAAATCTTTGCTGATAAGCCTTTTGCAAACTCTTTTCCAAATTAGAAATAACAGTTTTGCCTGCCTTTGAGGAAGGATTTGAGTAGGCATGTGTGTATTTTTTGTGGGTGTCAATAGGACCTTAATCTTTTTTTCCTGCCACAAAGATCACTGAAAAACAGCAGGTTTAAACTCTTAAATAGAATTGGAATCCATCTTGGAAAGCTAATACTTTATGTTGTGCTAAGTGATAGTGCTGTTTATAATTGGATACTTTATGTAGTAAATAAGGTTAAAGTGACAAAGAAACGGGCTGTTTGAGGAATCTTGGGGCCTTACGACTTTAATTTTAGGTCAGATATTGTCTTAGAAAAAAGCAGAGAAGTTGTATGCACATTTGTCAATTTCAATGAAATTACAACTTGTTAGACAGTAACTTGCAAACTTGAAATGGCCATATAATATTATGAGTAACATCTTCTGCACATTAAGGCTTCTAAGGCAGGGAAACCAAAGATAGAAAATAGCAGTTCAAATTTCAAGCCGCAATAAGTGTGAATATATTCTCAATTTAATAAAAATATATAATGCAACTTCCCTAGGTTTAAATGTCTTACAATTACACTTGGAAGGGGAACTGTTTTCCCATTATTGGCCTCTGTAATCGACTTACCCACCAGTTGTCTCATTTAAAGATCACTTTATAGCACTGGGTGATATGCAGCAGAAGACTGGGGTCCATCCCTGCCTGATGCAACAACACAACAGTTTACATATTTCTGAACTTGAGCTGAAAAGGGATTTAAAAATCCATACGGCCAATCCAATTTCCCTGAAAATATATACACACAAGTCTGCTCTGAGGTGACTAAAATGAAATAAATTTCGTTCCAGGAGACAGGAAGAAAGCCAAGACTGAAAAGCAAAAGATTCAGAAGTAAATGGGTACTCACAAGGACTAAGATCGAAACCCATCTCTCCCCAGAGAAAATTAGAAGAGGGCCAGGAAGACAAGCATTGGAAAAGTAGAATGTTTGTGCTTTTCTTTCTAGACGACTGCATTAAATATTCAACAAAAGGGGAGATCGGTTTACATTACTCTTCTTGTTTCTCATGTATCGGCTGACAGGTGCTGTAAACATACATAGACAAACATCGCCCTATGCTTGCGATGCTTCAATAACTTAGGGCAGAAATACTTTAATTTCCTAAAGTGATTGTGCTGAGAACTGTGTGGACACACCACACTTAGATTGGGGAAGGAGTGGGACTTCCTAGCTTTCAGCAAAGCCCTAAAAAGCAAACTTTAGCTGGTCCTCACTTTAAAGATAGATTTTGATTTTCAAGAAAATCTACTGGGTCAGATTCTTTCTCTCCTCCACAGTTGCTTCCAACACCCGGTTGTGAGTTTCTGGGCCCAGGTCATTATACAATCAGGGGATTTTAGGCCCTTTCAGGTTACAGTCTAAACAATAACAAACCTCCTTTCTTCCCCCAACTCCGATCTACTCTAGGGAAGTCCAACCCTCTCCTCCTCTCCAGGTTTCTCAGTGTGCAGAAGTGTGCAGCACAGCGTGAAGAGGTTGACCTTGGCTCTAAGGTGGGAACTGGTATTTAAAACATTCCCTCATTCATGTTTAAGAGATGTCATGGTAAATAAATTATGACTGTTTACACTTAATCCTAAGTGTCTACTTTTCCACACTATAGGCAGCTATTTGGCTGAGATCATATCATTCTGGGATCTAATCGCACACTACCTTTTTTCTCACTTGAATTGTACTTTTGGCTGTCATTTGCTCTTTTGAATAAAGGTTTGTGTTATTAGAAGATATCATAATAGCAAAGCTCCTCTTCCTGAGTTGATACACAAATCACAGAAAGGATAAGGGCAAGATTCCCTTTGTCCCTGGAAAAGTGTGCCATCTGCATTTAGCTTATGATATTCTGCTGGGAACAAAATTCAAGCATAAGGAAGTTGTTAATACAACCAGTAAGTTACACTGTAAATTCAAAGTACTTTAAACGCCTTATAATAGTCAAAGCCAGTAAAATCGACCCTGTATATTTTTATTTCATCTCTGTTGGATCATATGATATTTAATAATTGGTTCTGGCACCTCGTTGCAAATTATTATAACTTTGCGATTCAACAGTCCTATTGAACATATGGGCCGCCCAGCCTCAGAATATATATATGAATCAGCCTATCAAGAGGACCTTCTGTCTTGTTTTCCTAAGCTGAGAAGGGTCAGGTAAATTTTGTCGGGTAGTCGTGTACTAAGATTTTTCATTCTGTTTCGCAGAGTAAATGCTTAATGCAATCAAGTTTAAAACAGTAACCCCCTTATTGGTGGAAGAACAAAGAAAGGGATTTACATAGATCTATGATGCTCCTGGCACCTATGCAGTTGACTTATCCCTACCTGACCCAATTTTAAAGAGCCATTAGGAGCAGGGGGGGAAGCATTCTTCCACCCAGACTGGGTAGCTTTTCCACTCCTTGGTACCGTAGTGCATCAGTGTTTGTTTTGATTAACATTGGAAAAAGTTGTTAGCAGCAGAAGGATTCCTTGCACCAGGGAAAACGCCTGTAACATCACACAGTGAATCTTAGAGGAGGCAGAAAGTGGGTAACAAAATACAGGTGACCCCAAAGAACCTTTCATGTAGTTGTTTTCCTCGGACCATCTATTAGCACCACAAGACAATATGAGGAAAAGCACTTTGGTGCCACAGCCCCGTTAAGGTTATTTTTCAAGGTTCCTAATGCCTTGCCTCCACATCTAGCTTGCAAGCCTTGATTACACTTGATCTGATTATTTTGTGACCACCCCCCTCAGTGTTTAGCACAGTGCTTGACTCACAATATGCTTTTAAGAAAAAAAAACATTATTATCCCTTAGTCTGAGAATCCTGTGTGGAACAGACTGTTACTGATCAGACTGTATTGTAATAACTGTGGCATTTGTTAAGTGCTTACTATGTGCCAGGCACTGTGCTAAGTGCTGGGCTTGGATACGATCACTATTTTTCACTATCCCACATGGGGCTCACATTCTTAGTCCCCATTTTAGAGATGAGGCAACTGAGGCCCCAGAGAATTGAAGTGACTTGCCCAAGGTTACACAGCAGAAAGTGGCAGAGCTGGGATTAGAACAAAGGCCCCCTGACCTCCAGGCCCATATTTTTTCCACTAGGCCATGCTACCATAGTATTTAGCACAATGCTTGGCACCAAGGACAGAAAAAATTCCCCAATTGTTATTATCATTAATATTCAGGTTTATTGTCCCTCTGTTTATGGCCACATACTAATATACTGTAATATAGGTACAATGGCAATAGTTGTGGAGGACACCATCCTTAATAAGATATAGGGAAGGGTGGGTACTGGGTGGGAAAGGAGGGATGTTGCAATTTTTACTTTATATTGTCATGAATGAACATAGCTGCTTCATTCCTCTGACTACACTGTAGCATTCAAGAGGAGTCTCTCTCCCTCTCTCTCTCTCCCTCTTTCTCTCTCTCCTACTATAGAATTAATTATTCCCAAAGCTATTTAGCAAAAATGTTGGCAGGGGAAACAAGAGTTAAGAACTTTTTTTTACCTCTTCTAGACAGAAAAATATAAACCAGGGTAAGTAAAGCTAAATACACATAGATTTTTGCACATTTGGTATTGGCGTTCATCCTTTCTATCACATCCTCATGTACATACATATTCATTTATGGATGCTATTTCTTAGAGGCTACTTTTTGATTGGGGAGGATTTCCCCTCTTTGGCTACAGTTACCAGGACTTACCTCTCCCTAGGCCTCCTTCTGATGCAGAGTTGATCAATCAATCATATTTAGTGGGCACTTACTGTGTGCAGAGCACTGTACTAAGTGCTTAGAAGAGTAAAATACAACAATATAACAGACACAGCGTGGCTCAGTGGAAAAGAGCATGGGTTTTGGAGTCAGAGTTCAAGGGTTCGAATCCCGGCTCCGCCACATGTCTGCTGTGTGACCTTGGGCAAGTCACTTAACTTCTCTGAGCCTCAGTTACCTCATCTGTAAAACGGGAATTAAGACTGTGAGCTCCATGTGGGACAACTTGATCACCTTGTATCCACCCCCAGTGCTTTTAACAGTGCTTTGCACATAGTAAGCGCTTAAAAAATGTCATTATTATTATTATTATTATTATTATTATTATTATCCTCTGCCACAACGACCTTACAGTCTAGAGTGGGGATGATAACGCTGAAGAGATCTGTTTCCCTGAGTTCATCCCTCGAACAACCCAAAACTCTTTAACAACAGTGGGCAGAGAGGAAAAAATGCATTAAATCCCCAGGCAGAGGGAGTCCTCAAAAGGTGAATAAACTGGAGAAGTAGCAGGTCCTTTTCCTGCTCGACAGATGAGGAGGTGAAACTTCAATTTTCTTCACTTTTGTGCCAGGCCTGCTTGGCAGCTATTGGCCAGCAGGTGGAGCGCTTGCTAATAGTAATTGAATGTAGGGAACTTGAACTTCAACTAAGTGGAAGCCATTCTTCTTGCTATAAACTGCTAAAATCATATTTATACTGAACTCCTTCTATGGATACAATTAGTTGAAAAAAGAGCTACAAGGGCAGAGTTGAGATTCATGCAAGACTGTAGTTCCGTGGTAGAAAACAGAGAGACAGTACAGGAAGGACATCTCGTGTTGGGGTGGCACCTATTATCTGTCTAATGAGGGACCTGACGGGGGAATGTGGGGCAGAATTGGGGGGTACTAAATGATTCTTGGTCCCAGACTTCATCGCCAAGTGTCTTGTATTTCTAGGCGAACAATCCGTGATTTGCATCCTGGAAAGCCTGCAAAGTGGAGAACTAATTGACTCTAAAAACTCATTGCCTTTTCTCAAATTTAGTAAATTCAGCACCTTTGTTAAAGAAAGTTGCAAGAAATGCCACTAAATTGAAGTGTAACTTTCTTGTAAATGAAGTGCTGCCTTTTCCCCCCCAGAAAACGTTTTCCAATGCATTTAAAAGCTGTAACTTTAGACTTGCTAACTGCATCACTCCAAGTCTATCAATATGGCACCTAAAGATGTTAAGGCAACATTTAAGACTTCCAGTAGAAAACAAGCCACAGAATTTAGAAAAAAGAAATCAAATGGAGTGAAGAGAGATGCCAGCTATGTTTAAGAATAGGTATCTGATATGGAATATGTGGAAAAGCACTAGAAAAGGAAATCATTTTCTCGATCCTGCTTAAAGAGAGTTTGTCAGAGAAAATCCTTAGGGACAATTTGAAATTTCCAATGTTACCAATAGCAGTTTAGAGTACAGAACGAATGAGGCATATGGCATAAAACACAATTGCCGTAGCTTAGTATAAGAGGCCTAGACTGAGAATTAGTTTGGACCTTTATTATTGATGACTGCAATTTAACTTTCCTTTGAATTTCCTTTTTACTCTTCCTTTGTTGCCATCTTATTAACTTCTTTAAGGAATTTCTTCAGTTGTCTGAAGATTTACTTGTCAAAGCTTTTTGGGGGGGCAGGGGAGGAGGGTGGAATGGGGAGTAGAAGGTTGGAGAAGGGACAGTCTTGAATAAAATGAATATATCAGCTGCAGTTTTATTGGGTAAATAATGCTTTGAAACCTGTAGTTGCTTTACTTGGTCTGCGCAACAGCCTCTTCTGGCTTTTTAAAGTCATCTCAGTTCCAAAAATGTATTTCTGGGAGGATGAAAATAACAAGAGAGAATAGTTACTCCTCCTTCCAAATGGTAAAAATGATGTTTCCCATTTCTCCTCTGAGGAAAAATTTCCAAATAAACGTCTTAAATCAGAATACACTGGAAATTCACCTTCTCTCTGGATGGCAGTACCATCGCTTGACCGAAAATAACTTGACTTCTAGAGCCAGGGGTGAGACAGACATAATCTGAAAGTACCAATTCCCTTGTTAAGCTGATTCACTTCCTGCCACAGTCCAGCAGGGTGGGATAATGTCTGGGGGCCTCTCTTGCCACAGTAACATTAACTGTATGGGACAACATTCCTCAGTTACCTGTCTAGCACACAAAAAGGGTCCATGACTACTTGGTTCTCCACTCTCCTCTGGTTCCACTTTGGGAATCATAAAAAGTAGCATTGGCCAGTGGAACGAGTACAGGAATGGGTGTCAGGAGACCTGGACTCTCACACCACTCCACCTCTTGCCTGCCGTGCGACCTGGGATAGGTCCCTTGACTTCTCTGTGCCTCAGTTTCCTCATGTGTAAAATGGGGATTAAATGACTGTTCTCCTTCCCCTTAAGACTGTGAGCCCCAGATGAGATGGAAACTGTGTCTGATCTGATTGCATTGTTTCAACCCTAGTGTTTGGACGTAGTAAGCACTTAAGAAATGCTGAAAGCATCCTACTCCGAAGCAGGTGGACCAGGAATGTGTTTGTATATTGTGATACTGTACTCTCCCGAGCACTTAGTATAGTGCTCTGCACACAGTAGGCGCTCAATAAATTCACTTGACTGACTAATTGATAAGGAGATAATGGGACCCACTTGTCCCACATACGCCTGCTGGTCCAGTTTATGTACACCTTTGACGTATTTCTATTCCTCTCATTTGAAAAAAAAAATGTAGTTTGAGCATTTCTTAGTTTTTCTTTCAGTTGCCATTCACTGTACCTTATTTTGCTTGCTCCATTAAGTTACCTTCCTTCACATGTTCAGCTGTCATTCCCAGCCACTGTGTATCTTTTGACCATGAGTTTGCAACAGACTTCACTGAGAAATTGGAAGGGAAGTGTTAGCCACCGATCTCACCGAGATTATATTCTCTCTTAATAGAAGCTGTTGATGGATCCTGCGAGGCTACACACTTGGAGTGTTGACTCGTAGGATGAAATCCTCTCCACACAAGCACAGCAAAATATTTTGGTGAAAAGTAATTATCAGAAATAGTGACACTGGTAAATTAGTTAACTACATTTCAGCATGAAGCTTGAGTTACCCTACCCGTTCTTGTTCCAGACCTATCGAAAATCAGCAATTCAGCTTAATGATGTCATAACATTTGCCAGGCTGTGGGCCTTGAAGGGAAGGCTTAGAAGCTCTCCCACTGAATTAGACTCCCCTCCTCTCACCAAGCACAGTTGAGTAGCCCATCTGTCTCCCTCACATTGGAACTGTTATCTTTGAAACATCGTTCTATTATTATCACGGTGGTTCTAAAAACTCTCCTGAATCTCAGTCTGGGCTTCCTCCATCAGATTTCCAAATTCTCCCAAACCCTGTTAGTCCATTTACGACGTCGCGACTGGAATGGTTTGAGCAGCTCTTTGCTACAGGTTGAAGCTTCCATCCGGGCTCTCACCATTCACTTACCCGAGGGGCACCTTTAGTGAAATACAGATTTCCTCCTTTCTGGGGGGCTGCAAAAGGGGGGGGGGGGGGAGAATGTTCACAACAAAGGATGCAGCTCCTCCCAATCGCTAATATTTTTCAAAGTGTGAATTGAAGAGGACTTAGAGACAGATGGGTCTGGATGATCAAGTTACCTGTTATAGCGGCACATCTGCCGGGCAGTCAATCACTGTGATGACTCTGACAGGCCGTTGGAGGGAGGCAAATGTGGAGAAAGAAGAATGACTGGGGAAGGGCAGCCCTCCTGCCTGTGTCGGGGTTTTGCTGGCCTGCAAACGGAACTTGAATTTGCTCTGCTTAAAATCTGCTTGTTTGTCTGGCTGCCTGCCTGACAGGGACACCAGAAGAACCACTTTGGTCATGCCCCTCCGTCTCCCCTCTCACCTACTACCTCAAGAGAACCAGAGTATTAAACAAATGTGACTGAGAAATGATGCCATTAGGACTTTCAAGTCATCAGTAACCCTGCTTTAGCATAGGGATGGGAAGAAGAGGAAATGGTTTCAAAACTTCATTTAAAAAAATTCAGGAAACTGTAAACAAGGAATTAGAAAACGCTATGTGCTCTGGGGAAGCCATCTTCCACACCCTAAAGAGAGGAGAGTGGCAATGGTTAGAACAAAGGCCGGTTCACAAATTCCAAATAAAAGCAATTAAGTAACTCTGGGTCAGGGTACTTTATTTTCTGGAGATTGGATTACTGAGAAGTTTATTCTCCAGCCCAATCCCCCCCACCACACAACTAATGTTGATCTTTTGCAGTTGTGTTTATTCAGCCTAATCCATCTGATGTTCTTTCAATCAGGGCCCAAATGCCCCCTAAATAATCCTCCACCCAGGAAATGCTGAACAGGCATCTCCCAGCTTTTACTAACATTTAGGAAAGATGTGTTACAATTAAGAACAGTGTTAATTGCCTTTCTTTTATGACACATGGCACAAATGCAGATTTATTTCCAAGACAATAGAACACCCAAATTCATTGATTCTTCTCAACCACTAGTGCCTTGGATCAAAAATTGTCTAAATGTGGGACACACTCTCCCCCCTGCCACTTCACACACTACACACCAAAAAAAAAAAAAAAGAAAGAAAGAAAAAAAGACCTAAATCCAGACAAAAATGACTTATAGAAGATCTGTATTTTTAAAGAGCTTGAATTCTATTTCTAAAACCTTTGAAAATACCAAAAGCTGTTTGAAGATATCAATAGCTAGGAAATCAATTTAAATCTCCGGTCACTCTACAGCAGACATATTTTTCCCTTTATAGAGTGAGGAAATGGCAGAAAGATAAGCATTATTACCCCACTGTCGAACTCCAGTGAGCAAACATTGCTGAAAAAAGGGTGAAATGTTAATACATGCAGAACTGCTGTTAGTAGCGATTTTCTCCACAATGCAAAACTGATGGAGATTTGTGAAAGAGCCATTAAACAGATGCGTTGCTTTTCAATACATTCTTCAAGTATTTCTACTCTGGCATCCACATTTTTAGTAAATGATGCTGAATGTTTTCAAAATATTACTACATTGGCTTTTTTACTTGATTTTTTTTAAGTGGACTCATATTTAGCAGCAGATGGCTTGAGATATCAGAACTGAAACTGAGTTAGTTATTTGGGTTCAGAACACCAACAGAATCAAATGCAACAGCGATAGTAGAGATCAGAACATTAATCACCATTTTCCTAAAAAAATGAAATCAGCAACAGTTTTCTAAATAAGAATTCCATCTCATTATGGAAATCATTTTACATTTAAAATTCTGCTAATAAAATATTAGAACCCTCAGGCTTTGCAAATAAAATCTTTCAGAGCTATTTACAATAGAGCCCAGTTTTTCATTTTTGTTGTATT